>NC_044322.1:64786252-65394326 GCF_007399415.2 Gopherus evgoodei
TCGGTCCCTCCCCTTGTACACCCATGCCCCTTTCGTGCGCTTCTGCTCCCCCCCCCGTTTGAGTTTCCCCTCTTGCACTGCACCCCCCAATTGCTTTTGTATCCCTCCCCTCCCCTAGTGCAGCTAGAGGAGCCAGCTTTCACTCCCGTGTCAGTGACTGAACCCCCCTCCAGGTCCTTCATAGTCTCCTTCTCCCCTCCCCCATTTTGGCACCCTCCTCCCCTGCCCACAGCCTAGCGGGGAGGAGTGATTGACCTGCTTCCCCTCCCCTCCCTTTCTCCGGTGTTTCCCCTCCCTCCCTACTCATCATAGCGGGGGACACAGCGGGTGGGACCCCTATGACAACCCCTGTCCCCCCTGCCCTGCCTGCTCCCTCGACCACCCCCCTAGTCTCTACTGCTGCCGCTGCTGGCAGACCACCTGCCACCGCTCCCACTGGGGCGCCGGCAGCGGCGGGCGCAGAGGTGACCTCTGCTGCCGCCACGTCCCTCACCCCCTCTGCTTCTGGGGGAGCCCCCCCCAGCTGGCAGGAAGGGCCAGGGAAAGAAAAAGGGAAAGGACCCCGCTAGGAAAACTAAGCCCTCCATGGCGGAGCCTGACACCTCTGCCGTGGCCCCGCCACCAGCCGCAGAGCCCCTCCCCGCTGTTCCCTCCACCAGGTCTGCGGGTGCCCCTCCCCCGGCCCCCAGGGCATACGCCCAGGTGGCGGCCACCCCCCCGCCTGCCGCTATGTCATCTCCCCCAACCGCCGCCTCTGCTACCATCTATAGCAGCTGGGGCCCCTTCCCCACCTTGACCAGGAAGCACGGCGTCCGTTGCCTCCTGGTGCCCGCCTCGCCCCACGTGGAGACCTACGTGCGGGCGTTGGCGAGGGTGGTGGGGCCCATGGCCATCGTGGCGGCCTCCAAAATGTATGGCAAGGTTGTCTTTTTCCTTGCCTCGGAGGCGGCCACCCAGGAGGCGGTGGAGAAGGGCCTAGCAGTGAAGGGGGTGTTCGTCCCCCTGGAGCCGCTGGAGGACCTGAGGGTCCGCGTCGTCCTGATCTCTGTCCCCCGCTTCCTCCCCAACGACACCCTGTTGCCCACCCTCTCTATCCTGGGGAAGCCCATTTCTGTTGTGAGCCCTCTCCCCTTGGGCTGCAAGGACCCTTCCCTCCGTCACGTCCTTTTGTTTCGCCGGCAGGTGCAGCTTCACCGGCCCTGGCGGCGCGTGGCGGGGAGGCGCTCAAGGGATCCTTCCTGGTCCCCTATCAGGGGGCCCATTACCGGGTGCACTATTCTGCGGGGGAGGCCCAGTGCTACCTCTGCCGGGCGACGGGGCACGTCCGGAGGGACTGCCCCTTGGCCCGGCTCGGAGGAGCGCCCAGGACCCCCAAGCCCCGGCAGGGTGCCGGCCCCATCATCGCCGGCACCCCTGGCAACCCGGTGCCCAGGGCCGCCCCTCCTCCTCCTCAATCCATCACTGCTCCTGCTCGGGCTGCAGGGGTACCTCCCTCGGCATTCCCAGACGAGCGGGAGAGCCCCGCCTCCGCTGCCTGTGCTATGGCGAGGCCTGTGGAGGAGGGTGCAGCAGGGGTACCGCCGGGCGTGGGAGAGGGCCCTCCCCAGGGGGTATCTTCCCTTCCTCCGGCTGTCCCACCAGTGCCCCTCCAAGTCCACGACCCACCAATCCTGCCCTCTGACCCGACCCCTGTCAACCAGCCCACGAGTGACGCCATGGAGGGCTGGACCCAAGTCCAGGGTAGGCGGAGCAAGCGGACGGCTCGAGCTCCGCTCCTACCACCTGATGCGGGAGCCCCCTGTAAGACTAGAAAGGGGGCCGCAGATGCCGAGCCTTCCGCTGTGCCCTCAGGGTCAGTCCGTCCGCCAATGCCAGCCAGGGAAGCCGTGGTGGCACCAGAGGGTACCACTGTCCCTCCTCCGCAATCCCTTTTTGTGGAGGCCTCGGATGCGGTCCCACCTGCTCCCGTGCCACCTGGGCCCCTTGCAACACTCGAGGCGCTCATTGCCTCGGGCGCTAGTGGGGAGCACCCCAGGGTGGTGGGAGGCAAGCCTCCCTCCATCTTTGCAGAGATCGAGGCCCTGGGTCTGACCCTGGTTACCCAGGGGGAGGATGACCCTCCACCAGTGGACCTCGACCTAGCCGTCCTCACCCCAGCTCCCCTTTCCCCGTGGTCCCTCCTCCTGACCGCTGCGTCCACTCCCGCATCCGAGGATCCCCTGGACTCTCTGCCCTGCCCGGCCGTGGATAGCACCCTGCTGATGGCCGCCGAGCCCGTTGAGGTGACGGCTGGTGCCTCGCGACCTGGAGACGGGCCGACAGGGGTATCCCGCGGTGGTGCGGGGCACCCGAGTTCCTTCCCGGGCAGGGGCCCAACTGATGATGTTTCATCTCCCGATGCAGTGGCTAGCGCGCCTACCATTGAGCCTGAGCCCGGCATCACTCAGGACCCATTCCCTACCCCTCAGACCCCTGCACCAGGCCGCGGGGAGCCACCTCCTGAAAGTCCGGCTCCTGTGGCCCAGGACCCCATCTCCGTCCCTATCCCTGACCCTAGCCCCTCCCTTGTCCTTGATCCCGTCCCTGTCCCCTCCACCTCCCACACATTATTGCCGCCCCTGGGGCTGTCCCTTTCCCTTTCCCGGAAGGTGACCCCCAGGGGGCGGCCTTCACGTTTCACAGTCCCAACTCCCTAGGGGCTGCACTCTTCCCTCCGCCGTCCCCCGTCGAGCCAGGGTCTGAGGCGGACCGTGTGGCGCCAGTCCATCGGGCACCACGTCGGGGGTCCGCCTCCTGCCTTCCCGTCTCCGTAGGCCACGGGGCTGTGCCAGAGGCCCCGCCCGTGGATCACCGGAGGCCAGTGACCCCACTCCCCCATGCGCTGCGAGAGGAGCTGCAGGAGTTCCTGGATGATGTCAGGGGCTCCTGCAAGAAGGTATGGCTTGCTCTCCGGTGCTGGGGGGATTTCCACCAAATCCTCCGGGCCACGAGGGCCCTCATGGGGGAGGGCAAGAGGACCGGGAAGCAGGGTGCCGCGACTTACCACCGGATCCACAAATTCCGTGACGCCTTGCTCACCTTCGGGGTGGGTCACGGCTTCCTGCGTGGCCCAACGGGGGCCATGGGCGTCCCTGCCGGCGAGGATCCCCCCAGCCCTCCTCATGGCACTCGTCACCTTTGCCACGTTGAACACCCGGAGCTGTAGGGTGGGTTTCCGCAGGAGCCAGGTGCCTTCCTTCCTTCAGGAGGGGGGTACTCTGTGGTTTTCCTGTAGGAGACCCACACGGATCCGGTCGCCGAAGCCAGCTGGCGGCTGGAGTGGGGGGACAGGGTCTACTTCAGCTATCTCATGACCCGTGGTGCTGGAGGGGCTACCCTGTTCTCTCCCGACCTACAGCCGGAGGTGCTGGGGGTCACCGAGGCTGTACCGGGTCACCTGCTGCACCTCCGGATCTGCATGGAGGGGCTCATGGTCAACCTCGTGAACGTCTATGCCCTGACATCAGCCCCGGAGCGGCTGCCGTTCTATCAGCAGGCATCCACCTTCCTCGGCTCCTTGGATCCTCGTGAATGCCTGGTCCTGGGTAGGGACTTCAACATCATTCTAGAGGAGCAGGACCGCTCGGGGACCGAACAGAGCCCAGCCGACGCGGACGTCCTCCGGGAGATCATCACTGATCACTCCCTGGTGGACGTATGGCGCGACCACCACCCGGACGATGTCTCCACGTTCACCTATGTCCAGGTGGGAGCCCATTGGTCGTGCCACTCCCGGTTGGACCACACCTACATGTCTCGCTTCCATCTTTCATGGGCCCAGTCCTCCAGCGTCCGTCTGGCCCCTTTTTCTGACCACCACCTCGTTACTGTGACGGCCTCTCTCAGTGCGGAGAGGCCGTGGCCGGCCTATTGGCACTTCAACAACAGCTTGCTGGAGGATGCGGGCTTCGTGGCGTCCTTTCGGGAGTTCTGGCTGGCCTGGCGAGGGCAGCGGTGTGCCTTTCCCTCGGCGCAGCGGTGGTGAGACATAGGGAAGGTGCACGCCCGTCTCTTCTGCCGTGACTACACCTGGGGCGTCAGCCGACGGAGGGATGCGGCGATAGGGCAGTTGGAACGGGAGGTCTTAGAGCTGGAGAGGCATCTGGCCACCAGCCCCGAGGATCCATCCCTTTGTGGAGCATGCCGGGAGAGGCTGGAGGAGCTCCGGGTCCTCAAGGACCATCGGGCTCGGGGTGCCTTTGTTCGATCCCGCATCTGCCTCCTTCGGGAGATGGATCGTGGCTCCCACTTCTTCTACGCCCTGGAGAATTGGAGGGGGGCCAAGAAGCACGTCACCTGCCTTCTGGCGGAGGACGGCACCCCTCTCACGGATCCGGCAGAGATGTGCGAGAGGGCCCGGACCTTCTATGCGCACCTTTTCTCCCCGGAGCCGACCGATCCTGCCGCTCGCAGAGTGCTTTGGGACGGGCTCCCGACGCTCAGCGCAGGTGACCGGGACTGGCTAGAGCTTCCTCTCTCTCTGGCCGAGTTCTCAGACGCCCTCCGTCGCATGCCCACCAACAAGTCTCCGGGCATGGACGGGCTGACCGTGGAGTTCTACCACGTGTTCTGGGACATCCTCGGCCCGGACCTGGCCAGCATCTGGGCCGAGACCTTGCAGTATGGAGTCCTCCCTCTCTCATGCAGGTGAGCTGTGCTCGCCTTATTGCTGAAGAAGGGGACCTCTGCGATTTACGGAATTGGCATCCCGTCTCGCTCCTCAGCACAGGCTACAAAATCGTCGCCAAGGCCATCTCGCTGCGGCTGGAGGCCGTGCTGGAGGACGTGATCCACCCAGATCAGACCTACACTGTCCAGGGCCGTAGCATCTTTGATAACCTCTGTCTGGTCCGGGATCTCTTGGAGCTTGGGTGCAGGGATGGTCTGTCATTCGTCCTCCTATCCATGGATCAGGAGAAGGCATTCGACAGGGTGGACCACGGGTATCTCCTGGGCACTCTGCGAGCGTTCGGCTTCGGGTCCCAGTTTGTGGGTTTTCTCCAGGTGCTGTACACTTCCGCAGAGTGTCTGGTCAGGCTCAACTGGACCCTGACCGAGCCGGTCAGCTTCGGGCAGGGAGTGCGGCAGGGGTGCCCCCTCTCGAGCCAGCTGTACGCTTTGGCCATCGAGCCCTTCCTCTGTCTCCTCCGCAGGAGGTTGATGGGGTTGGTGCTTCGGGAGCCAGAGCTGCGGTTGGTCCTGTCGGCGTACGCCGATGATGTGCTCCTCGTGGTCCAGGACTCGGGCAACTTGGCGTGGGTGGAGGCCTGCCAGGCGGTGTACTCGGCGGCCTCCTCCGCCCAGGTCAACTGGGTCAAGAGCTCTGGCCTGGTGGTCGGGGATGGGTGGCGGGCGAGCTCCCTCCCCATGGCGCTTCAGGCCATCCGGTGGAGCACGGGTCCGCTGCTTTATCTCGGCATTTACCTTTCCGCCACGCATCCATCTCCATCAGAGAACTGGCAAGGTTTGCAGGGCAGGGTGGCGGAGCGGCTCCGGAAATGGACAGGACTCCTCCGGTGCCTTTCCCTTCGAGGGAGGGCACTGGTGCTCAATCAACTGCTCCTGTCCATGCTCTGGTACTGGCTCAACACCCTGGTCCTGGCCCCGGGCTTCCTGGCCGAACTCTGGAAGGTGGTTCTGGAGTTCTTTTGGGCAGGACTGCACTGGGTCTCTGCAGGGGTACTCCACCTGCCCCTGGAGGAGGGAGGGCAGGGCCTGAAGTGCCCGCGCACTCAGGTCCATGTCTTCCGCCTCCAGGCACTGCAGAGACTTCTTTATGGTGCGGGTAGTCCAGCGTGGAGATCACTGGCGCACGCCTTCCTGCGCTGCTTCCGAGGGCTCCGATATGACCGGCAGCTCCTTTATCTCGATCTGAGGGGTCTTCTGCGAGACCTTTCCGGGCTGCCAGTCTTCTACCAGGACCTCCTCCAGACCTGGAAGCTGTTCTCCGTAACCAGGTCCGTGGTGGCCACCGAGGGGGCAGATCTCCTGGCTGAGCCCCTGCTACACAATCCCCAGCTCTGTGTGCAGGTGGCGGAGTCCCCCGCAGTGCGCCACAGGCTTGTCCAGGCGGAAGCTACCAGGGTCGGAGACCTCCTGGACTACGACTGGGGAGACTGGCTGGATCCTCTGACGCTCGCTCAACGCGTGGGACTCTCCAGACCTTGTACTCCACGGCGCTAACTCCAGGAGGTGGAGGCTGCTTTGCCACCTGCTGCTCAGGCCTACCTCGACCGGGTCCTGCGGGAGGGCATGCCCCACCCACCCCCCACCCCGAGCCCTCTGGACCTTTTCATCCTGCCCCTGCCCCGTAGACCCGACTGGCCCCCTGCCCCTTCTCCACAAGCCAGCTGCACGATCCGCAGCCAGTCAGTTTTCAGATTGCGCCAAGGAAACAACTCTACATGCTCGTGCTCCACACCCTTCACTTCCTCACCCTCATGTCCTGCCCTGACACAAAGTGGCGGGACCTCCTGCCACCTCTGAAGGGTGAGGAGCCTCGATGGACCAGCCTATACTCCACGCTGGTTCCGAGGCCCGCTCGGGATATTAGTTGGCGGCTCCTTCATGGGGCCGTGAGCACGGGCGTGTACTTGGCACAGTTTACCCCTGTCCCAGACACCTGCCCCTTCTGTGGCGTGAGGGAGACCCTGGCGCATGTCTACTTAGAGTGCACCAGATTGCAGCCCCTATACCGGCTCCTTACCACTCTCCTGTTGCGTTTCTGGCTGCACTTTTCCCCTCATCACCTTCTCTACGCACTCCCAATCCATGGCCCCACAAAGCCGCGGGATCTCCTGGTCAACCTCCTCCTCGCCCTGGCTAAAATGGCCATCTGCGCAACCAGGGAGAGGAGGTTGGTCTATGGATACTCTGGTGACTGTGGGGCTTGTTTCCGATCCTTGGTCCATTCACGTATCCGGGCGGAGTTCCTTTGGGCAGCGTTCACTGGCTCCCTTGATGCCTTCGAGGAGCAATGGGCGCTGTCCGGGGTTCTCTGTTCGATGTCCCCATCAGGTTCCCTTCTTATGACCCTTTGACCGCACTCCTGTCCTTGTTTTTTTATTAGTTGTTCCCCGTAATCAGTGGGTTCTGTGGTCCTGTGGCTCCTCCCCTTAGGCTGGGGGGGATCCTTTAGCTTCGCCCGCCCACTTCCCAGTCACCCAATAGTACAATGGCCATGTGTATTCATGTTAATAGCGGTAGCAGACATTTGTGTTTGACAGATTTTCACTGGCAGAATAAAAAAAAACCATGATTTTGCAGTTAATTTATAATTTATATTATTTGCATTCAGGGCACAAGTAATGCACTATTTTTTTTTTACAGTCAAGCATTATATTTTGATCTATGTGAGGAAAATGATTAGACCTGTGGCTGGGGTGACAGTTTTATTGTGTATGTTTCTCACTACTATTTCTTTGTTTTATTTGGCTTATATTGTAATATTTATTATTATAACAAGCACCTTTGGTCAGTGGCAATTAGTTTAATTGATTTCTGATATTGTTGTCTCCAATTATTTAAACCCAGTACCTATTTCTTTTCATTTTACATGCATGGCTACTGCTTACAATGAGTCTTCAGTAGTTCTTTCTCTATGAAATATACCTATAATTTTCTTTTTACTTTTATAAAAAATGGAAGTCAAACTAGAAGAATAGAGTATGTGATAAATTGACATTTTTCATTACTAAGGAATGTGGGCTATTTTCTCTACTATATATTTAGCTGTGTTTTTTTTTTGCTTTGAACTTTTGAACTTCCATCAAAGTGTAATTTTGCACATAACTGTTTCTTAACTTTTATAGGAGGCTTGGCTAGGCTTTTTTTTATTACTATTTTATTTTATTTCCACTAGAGCTAACTGCATAAATAAAGGTATCAGCAGAAAAGATCTCACAGTTAGATTTTGTCCACAGTACTAATCACATTCAGCCCAAAAGAGATTTCACATTGTGATAGTCCGGGTTCCAAATGTTGAATTAATTGATTAAATAGTAAATACCTCTGTGTAGCAGGTATAGTAGTTGCCACTAAATTAAATGTATTATTAAATTACAACTCCATCAACATTATGCTATTCTGATTCCCCTTTCACATTCCTTCTTGAGAGTGTTAGAGCAAAAGTTGATAGGAAGCCCTTGGAACACAGCTCTCGAGGAAGGAATGCTGCTCTAGTGGAGTACTGAGGAGTAAAGTGGCACATAAATACTCCTGCCATCCAAGTATAGCCCAAGATCCACAGGATTTCCCAGTGGCCTAGGGCTATCGATCTAGGTCCTCTCCCTATTTAGTGGGAACAACAAATCCTATTTTGTCTGAAATTACTTGACTTGTAATTCACAAAGAATTTTCTAGCCCTGGGTAGTTTCTGGTCCCTTTCCACATATGAATCAGCATCATGAGATGGTATTTTTGTTTTGGTTTTTTTTCCCTCAACAATAAGCAGCTTGCTTCAACCCATATTATGTTGGTTTCTTAAAACAGAATATAGGCTATAAAGTTAATAGTGATGGAAAAGCCATTCAGAGTGATATTGCACTGGTGCAACACACCTACAAAATGCCTGGTTAGACAGCACCAAAAGTAGATAGAGCACTGATCTGGCCACCTCTCCTATGGGCCATCATGATTAAACACAGCCACAAATACCCTCTGCTACCAAGGTTTCTATTGAGCCCCAATTGCAAAGAAAAGCTGCTCTGCCCTAAAAGAGGCCCTGTGGGATGCAGCAAGCACTGTTAGCACAAGGGCACAGCCCCTTGCACCAGCAGGTTTGAATCAAGCTCAGTATTTTTCACTTTCATTTTCGTATCACAGTTACAGGTGTCAAAGCTGCCATCTTTGTATAGATTATACAGGGTCCAGGAACCTTGTATTAAGTAGCTAGGTCTGCTTCTTCAGACAGTTCATTGTTTCCCTGAGGCATTTCTTACCTTTAAACCCCCTTGTGCTGCTTTCCCCACAGCTTGTACTTAGCACAGCCTCCCTTTAGTTTTCCCCCTGTAGAAAAGTCCTGTCTTCTTTATAACTTCCTCCCTTCTAAGTTCCCTCAGCTTCCTTAAAAGGGCCAGGTGCCTATTGATCCTTACCTAGCTCTATCCCAGGGGTCAGCAACCTCTGGCACATAGCTCACCAGAGGGCTGGGCCAGTTTGTTTACCTGCCACGTCCACGGGTTCGACCAATTGCAGCTCCCATTGCCCACGGTTTGCCATCCTAGGCCAATAGGGGTGGCAGGAAGCCAGAGGTTGCAGACCCCTGAGCTACCCCCTCTAGCCAAGAAGTAATCAATCAATCAATCAACAATGTAAATATTTAGCTCTTAATCCCCTGTTTAATAGGTGATGGGAGATAAACCCTATCACAATTGTCTACAGAGGGAGTTATTCCTGATTAACTATTCCTGATTAACTACATGTGTTGATGCTCTTATTCTGGAAGAGCCTTATTCTGAATGAGTTTAGGATTAAGCTAACTCAGAGTAAAGTTGTCATAACCTATTCCCAGATTTGGACCTTAGCGTCCAAAATATGGGGGTTAGCATGAAAACCTCCAAGCTTAGTTACCAGCTTGGACCTGGTAAAGCTGCCACCACCCAAAAAATTAGAGTGTTTTGGGGCACTCTGGTCCCCCCAACAACCTTCCCTGGGGACCCCAAGACCCAAATTCCTTGAGTCTTATAACAAAGGGGAATAAACCATTTCCCTCCACTTCTCCCTTCCAGCTGTTCCCTCCCTGGGTTCCTGGAGAGATACACAGAAGCAAGCTCCGTGAATCTAAACAGAGGGACTCCACCCTCCCCATTTCCTGGAGAAACAGAAGTACCGAGAGCTAATCTCTCTTCCCCCCTCACCCAGAGGGAATGCAAAGTCAGGCTAGTAAATCTAACACACAGATTTCCCCCTGACTTCTTCCTCCCACCAATTCCTTGGTGAGCACAGACTCAATTCCCTGGAGTTCCCCACTAAAGAAAAAACTCCAACAGGTCTTAAAAAGAAAGCTTTATATAAAAAGAAAGAAAAAATACATAAAAATGGTCTCTCTGTATTAAGGTGACAAATACAGGGTCACCTGCTTAAAAGAAATATGAATAAACAGCCTTATTCAAAAAGAATACAATTCAAAACACTCCAGCAACTACACACATGTAAATACAAAAGAAAACAATATAAACTTTACTGCCTTACTATATTTGTACTTACAACTTGGAAACAGAAGATTAGAAAGCAAGAGACAGAAATCCTCTCATAGCCGAGAGAGAGACAGGCACACGACCAAAGGACAAAGAACTCACACACAAACTTCCCTCCACCCAGATTTGAAAAAGTCTTGTTTCCTGATTGGTCCTCTGGTCAGGTGTTTCAGGTTACTCCTTTCCAGGTGAAAGAGACATTAACCCTTAGCTATCTGTTTATGACAACAGCGCTGTTATTCCAAAAGAAGAACCCATAGAATTCCAAAAGAAGAACACATAGAATTAAACAAGAACAGATAATTTGCTTTAAATTCACACCCAGACTTATTCTGGATTCACTTCCACATACACAAGCCCCTATGTGATTGTATTTCTTCTGAGTTGAATGTGCTGAAATAAAATGTATGGTGCTAATGATCGCAGGGTAGAAGTATTTTGAATGGCTTCTTACTGAGATTATTTCATAACCCCACCCTTACAAACCTACAGACCAGCCTGGCACTCTGTGGGCTCCATAGTTTGGATGAACAGAGCTGGCCCTGTCAGTCTTCCCAGTTTAACAGTAATATTTCTGGCCAAATTCTACCACCACTTTAGCAACAGGACTCAAAATGTCTCTTGAATTTTTTAGTGTCCCATTCCTAGGCATGTAAGATTTAGAACAGTGGAAATGAATTTATGCATCTAATTTGCTGATCTTTTCCATCTGGCTTTCTGTGGACAAACAGAGTAGAACATGCTGGTGATCATTCCATCTGCCTTCTAATTCATGGTTCCTCACACATGTTAGCTTTGAGATTTAAAAAAAAAATCCATAAGATTTCAATAAATGCAAAAATAAGACAATGAAGTGAAATTTGAATGACCATAATGCTCAGTACAGTGCCACACTGGAGGTAGTCATGGAATAGGCACAATTCAATGAATAAGCAATGGTTCAGGAAAGGTAAACTATGTAAGGAATACAAAGAAAAGAACAAAGATAGATGAGATATGTATCAGAAAGTACTGCTGTTTGTTAGACAAATGCCATCTTCTCTCCGCTGCAGTGCAAAGACAGAGAAAAAACCCCAAGAGCAATGATTTACTACACCTGTGAGACTTTTAGAAAACAGGCCTACATGTAGCTAAAAAGCCCTTACCAGCAACTCACATGCAGATAGCTGTCTTTTTATTTATTTTAAAGCATTACAGATGCTCTCAAAAGACAAGTCATCAGTCTGCAATGACAGCCAACATGAAAATGCAAAAGAATAAATTGGGCTTTAATTTTTCTTGACTAAGTGTAGACATCTATCATAACTAATGCACTTCTAATAGCACAGCATTTTTTTTTCCAGGCAGTAATCTCATTTATTTTGTTATGTGTCTTAAACCTAATTAGAAAGTAACAGTCCTAGCAGTTATAAAAGGAAAGGCAATATTTCTTTTGACCAGTGTAGGTAAAAATGTATTGCAATTAAAGGTATAGCAAAGTTTATGCAAGAACAGAGAGACTATATCTTTGCTAAATAGGCTGCGAAGCCCTCTTACTTTTGATGCCTAATTATGGGTGTCATGCTTGTAATAGCGGCATCTGTGCACACGCAACACTATAATGGGCAACTCCTGCACGACTAATGAATTTTAATTGATGGTATTTAGCGTGGCTTTTCGTTTCTTTCTCTTGTGGAGGAGGCGATGCCCTTCTGCTCTTCTGTCGCCAAGTGCGTTGGATCTCTGTTGGGAAGCTCATAGATACAGATGGTCAACAAAAGGTGAGGAATGCCAGGACCCATTGGCCATCAGTTTCTTTTCAGAAAAGATAATGCTTGAATTGCTAATCAGCTTCCTTTTTTCCATCCAAGCTGTTTACACTGTGGACTTAATGCTAATCTCTCTTTGCAAAATGACATATTCTTTTTCAATTCAAAACATGCCTTCTGTGTTGACAAATCAAAGGAGAAGACTTTCTTCCAATCTCCTGATTGGTAGTTTTAAATGTAGTGTCCTTGATTTGAGGGGGGAGAAAAACCATGGCAACCTTTAATCATTTACCCACTCTAAGAAGCCTATTCTGAAAGAGTGAAAAAAAGTACTTGACACAAAAGAATGGAATGACTGATCACATATACTGTGCATAAATGGAAATGGTGCATCTGTATGAAATTGTTGTTCCTTCTATAAATGTTTTTGATTTTTATTCAGAAATGGAACAGTCATACTTCACACTAATGTTTCCTGAGAGTGTGCCTTTAGTTCTGCTGTGATAAAAGGTGCAGTATATGCTGAAATACAATACAAAGTAAAGTCCTCATTTCAGTGACCTTAATGATACTCAGATCCCTTTGCCTTGTTACAAAACAAAAGAGGATTTTTAATGGGATAAAAATCATTTGCTAATGCAACAGCAGCTGTATATTAACTTGCTATATGAAACCCCCTAATTCAGAAAACCATAACTCTCCAAATCTTCAGTACATCAGAGGCTGTACATGTCGCAGAAATGATACCCAGTATCTGGTTTATAGGGAGATAGGAAATTGGCCACCCTCTGCTGGCTAATTAACAAAGCAGCCTTGTCATTAGTTTTTAAAAACAGCCACTTATCTGCTTTCCTGCCTGTCTGCCCACCCAAAGGGAGCAATCACAAAGTTATAATGAGCATGTATTAATTGTGAGTAATATCTCAGAGTTGCTATTGTTTGTGGTCTTGTTTCATTACAAAAGGAAGTGAACCTTGCCTTTAAGCAGGTATCATGTTTCTTTCAAGGAGAAAAAGAAAGCAAGCAAGCATTGTATCTCTTTCAAGGAGAAAAAGAAAGAAAGCATTTTATCTCCCTATCACCTTTTCCACCATATCTATTAAAAGGACACAACTAAATAGCCAAAAAGAATAAAAGTCTCAAATCATTGTAATCAAAATCAACACTACAATCACCCAAATCTGGCATTTCCTTTATGCTAGAGCATCTGAGATATACAACACATTTTAAAAATATTTAGTACCAACAATGATGCTTAGCGTGAAATTAGCATAGGTCAAAGATTTGCCTTGAATCATACTTGAAGTACTAAATTTATTACAAGCTAAGAAGTCCAGTTCACTCTGATATTTCCTTAGATATATATACTACTACAATGATAGCCAGTCCACAGTAATTCTTCAGCTTTTGAGACTTGCTAATACTTTGGTGTGAGGAGCCAATGCAAAGATTGGTTTCCTTCTTAATTTTACTCTTTTATCTTACACAAAAAAGGACTGAAGACCTATGTTGCACTTGATGTAGTGAACCCTGAAATCTGCACTTCTCTTTCATAAACCACCATTGTTCTATGCTGAAGGAGTGCATCGGAATTGTGGGTAAGATTTTACTGTGCAAACACTAAAGATGAATGTCAGCTGTCATTCTCAGCCTCAGTTCAGCATGGTCTGTGTGCACATTGCAGTGGAACTAATCATTTACTTAAAGTTACTCATGTGCTTAAATTCTGTACTGAATCGGGGCCTTCATGAACAAAGAGTTCTTCCACTTCCAAAGCTCCAGTCCACTAATGAGTTCTGCGCAGGGAAAGCCTCACTGATTTCAATGAAGGTCCACTCAGGTAAAGTGCCCACCCACAGAGAGCTCATTGAAGGATCAGAGCCTATATTTGGACTGCCTTTGGGACTGGGACTCAGGGACTCCTGACACTGGTTCTGCCACCAGACTCACCACATAGACTTGGGAAGTTATTTAACATGTCTGTATCTCATCTGTGAAGTGAGATAATAATACCTATCTACCATATGGGGCTGTAAGGATTAATTAGTCTCTGTATTGCACTTTGAACAAATAAAGCATTATACACAGCAAGTGTTCTTATTCTTCCTTATTACTATCTATACAATGTCATAGGTGTGCTAAGTACTTCATTATTAATAACAGAATCAACAGATCACTCATATTAATCCTATCTCCATACTCCTCCACTTGAATTTCTTTCTAAATTGAGTATAATTCAATATGCACCCCAGTTGTTCCCAGGCAAAAGCAGCACAGCAAAACCACAATCTAACAGCACAGATCACTAATTAACAAACCTAGCTCTCTGATAAGGAAGTATATAACACTGATTTCTGTCCATGATAAGAACAGCCATTAGAACTCTAATAGCTTCCCACCTTCCACAACTCCCACCTCCTTATGTAGTTGTGCGTTTTCATACTGGAGCTATTTTCTGAACAAAAGACTGAACTTCATTATACCAATGATGATCAAATTGCTTCACTCTCAAGGACATTGTCTGTTTTGGGACCGGTTCTGTTCAATATCTTCATCAACGATTTAGATGTTGGCATAGAAAGTACGCTTATTAAGTTTGCGGACGATACCAAACTGGGAGGGATTGCAACTGCTCTGGAGGACAGGGTCAAAATTCAAAACAATCTGGACAAATTGGAGAAATGGTCTGAGGTAAACAGGATGAAGTTCAATAAAGATAAATGCAAAGTGCTCCACTTAGGAAGGAACAATCAGTTTCACACATACAGAATGGGAAGAGACTGTCTAGGAAGGAGTATGGCAGAAAGAGATCTAGGGGTCATAGTGGACCACAAGCTTAATATGAGTCAACAGTGTGATACTGTTGCAAAAAAAGCAAACATGATTCTGGGATGCATTAACAGGTGTGTTGTAAACAAGACACGAGAAGTCATTCTTCCGCTTTACTCTGCGCTGGTTAGGCCTCAACTGGAGTATTGTGTCCAGTTCTGGGCACCGCATTTAAAGAAAGATGTGGAGAAATTGGAGAGGGTCCAGAGAAGAGCAACAAGAATGATTAAAGGTCTTGAGAACATGACCTATGAAGGAAGGCTGAAGGAACTGGGTTTGTTTAGTTTGGAAAAGAGAAGACTGAGAGGGGACATGATAGCAGTTTTCAGGTATCTAAAAGGGTGTCATCAGGAGGAGGGAGAAAACTTGTTCACCTTAGCCTCCAATGATAGAACAAGAAGCAATGGGCTTAAACTGCAGCAAGGGAGATTTAGGCTGGACATTAGGAAAAAGTTCCTAACTGTCAGGGTAGTCAAACACTGGAATAGATTGCCTAGGGAAGTTGTGGAATCTCCATCGCTGGAGATATTTAAGAGTAGGTTAGATAAATGTCTATCGGGGATGGTCTAGACAGTATTTGGTCCTGCCATGAGGGCAGGGGACTGGACTCGATGACCTCTCGAGGTCCCTTCCAGTCCTAGAGTCTATGAGTCTATGAGTGTATGATCATGGAGTATATTATGAAGGGCTAGGCAAAGCTGCTAAATATAGTCTTGAAATTATACATTAAGATTTTGCTGTTTATTTAATTTTCAAGCCCTTAATAATTGTGAAGTTTCAAGTCTACTTTGAAATGAATTTTAATTCCATTTCTATTTTTTAATTTCATACATTCAAAATACTGCACAGATGTAACAGGACAGCCATCCCTGGCAATACTGGCTTTTGGGGAGTATAGAGGGAGGGATAAACAAACAGATACAAACACATTTACAAAGTGTTATAAACACACTGACTTTTGCAAGTGGTAACTATCAATAGGCAATGATGAGTTCCTTAAAACAAGTGCATTGTAGCTAAAAGTGCAACTATCAGAAGTGACACATTTCAGCATTAAAGATGCAAGGAAATCTGTATCAGTTGACTTCAGTTTGTAACTTATTGAATAATGTGTCGGAAAGGTAACTTGACCAGCTTTATGTGCTGGCATCAGATCTGTACAATTCAATCAAAGCTCTGCAAAGAAGTGTCTGCAAATATTTATTCAAGGATAGAAGTAAATTTTTTTTTCACCATGTTTATCCACGTATTGGGCCAGATTCAGCAGTACTCTCTGGCTGCTGTAGCAAGGCAAGGCAGCCTTAATAAAGCCAGTTTAACTGCCTGGTTAAGCCAAGTTTACAGGTTCTTTAACTGAGTGCTTGTGTACTCATAGACTCATAGACTCTAGGACTGGAAGGGATCTCGAGAGGTCATCGAGTCCAGTCCCCTGCCCTCATGGCAGGACCAAATACTGTCTAGACCATCCCTAATAGACATTTATCTAACCTACTCTTAAATATCTCCAGAGATGGAGATTCCAAAACTTCCATAGGCAATCTATTCCATTGTTTAACTACCCTGACAGTTAGGAACTTTTTCCTAATGTCCAACCTAAATCTCCCTTGCTGCAGTTTAAGCCCATTGCTTCTTGTTCTATCATTGGATGCTAGGGTGAACAAGTTTTCTCCCTCCTCCTGATGACACCCTTTTAGATACCTGAAAACTGCTATCGTGTCCCCTCTCAGTCTTCTCTTTTCCAAACTAAACAAACCCAATTCCTTCAGCCTTCCTTCATGTTCTCAAGACCTTTAATCATTCTTGTTGCTCTTCTCCGGACCCTCTCCAATTTCTCCACATCTTTCTTGAAATGCGGTGCCCAGAGCTGGACACAATACTCCAGTTGAGGCCTAACCAGCGCAGAGTAAAGCGGAAGAATGACTTCTCGTGTCTTGTTTATAACACACCTGTTAATGCATCCCAGAATCATGTTTGCTTTTTTTGCAACAGTATCACACTGTTGACTCATATTAAGCTTGTGGTCTACTATGACCCCTAGATCTCTTTCTGCCATACTCCTTCCTAGACAGTCTCTTCTCATTCTGTATGTGTGAAACTGATTGTTCCTTCCTAGGTGGAGCACTTTGCATTTATCTTTATTGAACTTCATCCTGTTTACCTCAGACCATTTCTCCAATTTGTCCAGATCATTTTGAATTTTGACCCTGTCCTCCAAAGCAGTTGCAGTCCCTCCCAGTTTGGTATCGTCCGCAAACTTAATAAGCGTACTTTCTATGCCAACATCTAAATCGTTGATGAAGATATTGAACAGAACCGGTCCCAAAACAGAACCCTGCGGAACCCCACTTGTTATACCTTTCCAGCAGGATTGGGAGCCATTAACAACTACTCTCTGAGTACGGTTATCCAGCCAGTTATGCACCCACCTTATAGTAGCCCCATCTAAATTGTACTTTCCTAGTTTATCTATAAGAATATCATGCGAGACTGTATCAAATGCCTTACTAAAGTCTAGGTATATCACATCCACTGCTTCTCCCTTATCCACAAGGCTTGTTATCCTATCAAAGAATGCTATCAGATTAGTTTGACATGATTTGTTCTTTACAAATCCATGCTGGCTATTCCCTATCACCTTACCACCTTCCAAGTGTTTGCAGATGATTTCTTTGATTACCTGCTCCATTATCTTCCCTGGCACAGAAGTTAAACTAACCGGTCTGTAGTTTCCTGGGTTGTTTTTATTTCCCTTTTTATAGATGGGCACTATATTTGCCCCCTTCCAGTCTTCTAGAATCTCCCCCATCTCCCATGATTTCTCAAAGATAATAGCTAGAGGCTCAGATACCTCTTCTATTAACTCCTTGAGTATTCTAGGATGCGTTTCATCAGGCCCTGGTGACTTGCAGGCATCTAACTTTTCTAAGTGATTTTTTACTTGCTCTTTTCTTATTTTATCTTCTAAACCTACCCTCTTCCCGTAAGCATTCACTATATTAGACATTCCTTCAGACTTCTCAGTGAAGACTGAAACAAAGAAGTCATTAAGCATCTCTGCCATTTCCAAGTCTCCCGTTACTGTTTTCCCCTCCTCATTGAGCAGTGGGCCTACCCTGTCCTTAGTCTTCCTCTTGCTTCTAATGTATTGATAAAAAGTCTTCTTGTTTCCCTTTATTCCCATAACTAGTTTGAGTTCATTTTGTGCCTTTGCTTTTCTAATCTTGCCTCTGCATTCCTGTGTTATTTGCCTATATTCATCCTTCGTGATCTGTCCTAGTTTCCATTTTTTATATGACACCTTTTTATTTTGTAGGTCATGCAAGATCTCAAGGGTTAAGCCAAGGTGGTCTTTTGCCACATTTTCTATCTTTCCTAACCATTGGAATAACTTGCTTTTGGGCCCTTAATAGTGTCCCTTTGAAAAACTGCCAACTTTCCTCAGTTGTTTTTCCCCTCAGTCTTAATTCCCATGGGACCTTACCTATCAGCTCTCTGAGCTTACCAAAATCCGCCTTCCTGAAATCCATTGTCTCTATTCTGCTGTACTCCCTTCTACCCTTCCTTAGAATTGCAAATTCTATGATTTCATGATCACTTTCACCCAAGCTTCCTTCTATTTTCAAATTCTCAACAAGTTCCTCCCTATTTGTTAAAATCAAGTCTAGAACAGCTTCCCCCCTAGTAGCTTTTTCAACTTTCTGAAATAAAAAGTTGTCTGCAATGCAGTCCAGGAACTTACTGGATAGTCTGTGCCCCGCGGTGTTATTTTCCCAACATATATCTGGATAGTTGAAGTCCCCCATCACCACCAAATCTTGAGCTTTGGATGATTTTGTTAGTTGTTTGAAAAAAGCCTCATCCACCTCTTCCACCTGATTAGGTGGCCTGTAGTAGACTCCCAGCACGACATCACCTGTGTTTTTTACCCCTTTTAGACTAACCCAGAGACTCTCCACACTTCTGTCTCCTATGTCCATCTCCACCTCAGTCCAAGTGTGTACATTTTTAATATATAAGGCAACACCTCCTCCCTTTTTCCCCTGTCTATCTACTGCAAAGCAGCTGGAGCACTGTGTGAATAGGGACACTAGAGTTCAAATTTCTGTGTTTTATTCTGGGAAACAAGATTACTGGCAGAAATTAGAGCTGCCAAATAATCTATTTTTTGTTTGTTGGCAGTTCTGAACCATCCCTTTGCCCCCAAAAATACCCATATCTGGCAAATCAAACATATTAACAAAAAGTGAATTTCAGGTCAAACAAAACATTTAGTTCAACCCAAAATGTTTTGTTTCTAGGCATTTTTAAAGGGCTCGATTCACAGCACATCCAGAGGAGGTGTCCTCACCATCACATTTAGCTCAGGATATGGGAAACCCTGAAATATTCACTTTGGAGCAGAACATTTGTAATTACTAGAAACTTGAATGTAAGAGTTCTATTCATTTAATCAAACATTGTGTGTTCAATGAAAACAGCCTGAATTTCAAATATTCAGAATGAACTATTCACACTCCAACCAACAGAATTAGAACTATTTTTGGATATTATCTGTCTAGGAATGTCATATAAAAAATTGAGTCTGTAGAGAGAAAAAGATGCAAAATGCATCATATGGTAAATCGTGTTATGCCTTATTTGTGCAGGAGTGCCAGTAACCTGTACACAAGGGCCACAGTTTGGGGACAATGTAATCAGACATTTTAGTGCAAACACAATTCTAGTTATTGTATTTTGTAGCAACAGGAGCCCGTTCATCATGTGAGTTAGAATGTCAATAAGTGAGCATATGAAAAAAGTTCAAAAGAAAGTGGTCAATAAACAGAATGAAAAACAAAACTTGCTGCTTCTCTAAAGTAGCAGGAGTACTAGTAAGTTAGGTATTTTAATTTTAGTAAAGGGGAAGTTAATAGCATATGCTGAAGTAATCAGTTCTAACATACAAAACTCTGAAGGAAGCATGCACATAAACTTATTATGGAGACCTACTGTGATAATGCGGTAACAAGCAGAAATATATCTGCAACGTTGTTGGCTTTATTTAAGTTTGAGGTGGTTATAAACATTTCTAACTGCAAATGAAAGAAGGCCACTGACCCAGATGGGTTGCATTGGGGGGGAAAAAAAGGAAAAAAAAAAGGATGTAAAGCTCTGCTGTACACATACTGATGCCAGTGCAGCCCACAATGCCTCACAATTAGAGCTGGGTGAAAATTTTCAGATAAATAGTTTATTCAATGAAAAGTGCAGTTGTGGTCAACTTGAAATGGTTTGTCACTTTGACACAAATTTTGCAAATATTTTCTGCCCAAGTTTGTTGAGACTTAGGCACCGTTTATAAAATAGCAGCAGTAATTACTCTAGCTGTCCATTTGATAGCTTGTAGCCCAATGGTTATGGCACTCACCTGGACCAGGCTTTAATTCCCCTAATGACTTCATTATAAAGTCAGACTCACTTTCTTTCTCTGGCCCAATGACTGTTAAAGTATTTTAGACAAAGTGGAACAGCTTCAAGAGAAAAGCTTGAGAGAGCCCCATCCCAGAATACATTGTAGCTTGCGGGCTAGGCCATTCACCTGTGAGATTCAAGTTAATCTCCCTTGGCCATTTAATTATTTATTCTCAGTGGAACAGCTTCAACAGACAGACATACCATGCTAGCCCATAACCCAGTGGCTAGGGCACTCTTTTGTACTCTGACAGACCCATGTTCAAATCCCTGTTCCACAGTAGGCAGGACTTGAACCTGGGTCTCCCAGATCCCAGGTAGGAGCTCTAACCCCTAGGATAAAAATGATAAAGGTGGGGCAGCAACCTGCACCTGATATTTTATTAATGTAACCTTTTGTTTCCTTTGCCTGCCTGTGAAGAAGTGTATCGACCAAAATGTTTAATTCAACAGGAAACTAATTTTTGTTGACTTTTTTGATTCACCAATATTTTTTCAGAATCAATTCAATCTGAACCAGAGGTGTATTTTTTTCTTTTTGGAATTGCCAGCAATCCTAAAAATCAGTTATTTTCCCAGCTCTACTCATGAGCTTCCCCAGTAGTTTCACACTCACATTGCACAAGAGATGGGAACAGAATACAACTCCGCATGTGTCATAAACAGATGGTTAAGGGTTAAGGCTTCTTTTACCTGAAAGGGTTAAAAAGTTCACCTAGTCTAGCTAACACCTGACCAGAGGAACCAATGAGGGAACAAGATGTTTCAAAAGGAAGGAGGGAAGTTTTTCCTTTGTTCAAGAGTTTCAGTTTCAGCTGAAGTGAAAAAGATCAAGGAACCAGCCTCTGATCAGAGTAGTAAGTTTTAGAAAGGAATAAATAGGTTTATGTTTATTTCTTTGTAGCCTGTCTTATGCAAATTGAGGTAGAATCAAATTGGGTATTTGAGTATTTTTTTTGTGTAACTAAATTTGTGCTCAGGGGAACATCCTCTGTGTTTTGAATCTGTTGTCTGTGAGAGTAGCTGGTATGCTAATCTCTCCCAGAGGGTTTTCTTTTATCTTTCTTTAATTAAAAGCCTTTTTTCTTAATACCTGATTGATTTTTCCTTGTTTTTTAGATCCAAAGGGATTGGATCTGGACTCACTAGGGATTGGTGGGGGGATGGTTAATTTCTCCTTGTTTTAAGATCCAAGGGGTTTGGATCTATGTTCACCAGGGAATTGGTGAAGTCCCTCAAGACTACCCAGGGAAAAAGAAGGTACGTGGGGGTGGTGGCAGTGATACCAGATCTAAGCTAGTAATTAAGCTTAGAAGTGTCCATGCAGGTCCCCACATCTGTACCCTAAAGTTCAGAGTGGGGAAGGAACCTTGACAGCATGACTCTGCATAAGGGAGATTTTTGGGTACTACATGAGCAATCACCCCCAAATCACCCTCTGATAACTTCCTAAAAGGAAAGAAGAGAACTAGAGCAGTGTGATCCCATCCACCTTGCCAGAGTCTGTAGGTAAGTTAACCTCTTGGTCAGTTATAGCAAATGTTGCAGATATGGAACTAATCTGGCTCCACTTGATTTTACCAACTATGAAGGCATGAATCCAACATACAAGCAGTAGCCAGAAGCACTCCCCAAGTACATTTGATACCTCAGTGAGCAAAAGCAGATGAAATTCAACTCAGAACAATGTTTTACTAGTCACCGCTAGACACAGATCTACTCCAGAGAAGTAGCCAATCCAGTCCAAAATAGATTGATGTTATCTGTACAAAGGGAGGTGGGGAGAAGAGATAGATAGCTCAATGGTTTGAGCATTGGCCTGCTAAACCCAGGGCTATGAGCTCAGTCTTTGAGGGGGCCACTTAGAGATCTAGGGCAAAAATCAGTACATGGTCCTGCTAGTGAAGGCAGAGGGAGCTAGAGTCAGTGACCTTTCAGAGTCCCTTCCAGTTCTATGAGATAGGAATATCTCCACATACTATATTTTTTATGGAAAACTCCTTGAAGCAAGAAACATTCAGTTAAGCTTCCAGGAAATGATGGCTTGGATTCAGCAAGGTATCCACCAGCCAGCACATGTCTTCTGGATGAAACTTCATGGATGACATTATGAAGCAAGAGAAAAGAAACACTTCTTTTCATAGATAACAGCTATGTCACTTGCCTTAATAAATGTACCAAATAAAATTTCTAAAGATCTTTGAAATAGTTCCTCAAAGCCAGTACATAATAGTCATGATATATTTGAAAGGAATTTGAAAGGAACCCACCTTATTTTGCCATAAAATGACCTCTTGGAAGACTGCCACCAAAGGCATTGTGCCAAGGGTCAGCCCATGTTTCTGTCAGCAAAAATCATGGTGAAAACCCTGCTACATGTTGTCATCTGCCACCACGAGGTCAGAATTTTAAAAGGCACTTGCATCACTTTAAACATTTTAAAAAATATAACAAAACCAACTGCAAAAGGAAATTCCATGTGCATTTGTGCTGAGCAAATGTATTGATTGCTTTCTGGGAAGAAATACTTTAGTAGGTTGTAAAACCTTGCTAATACTGTGCAATAAATAAAATGTTGGGATTGTTGGGGGTTTTAAGTGGATGATATTAGATCAGTACATTCTGGAGCAGAGATGTGAAATAGCTCGGGTCACTTGCTTCCTAAAGGAACATTAACTGGCCTTCATATGGTAGCCTGGTGATCAATAGTTCAATTCTCAAAGTTTCATTTAAGCTCTCAGTAATACGTAATGTGATATTATCCAATTCATGTCTCATGCTTTATCAGTAAAAATAAAGGCCAGACCCTCAGCTGGTGTAAACTGGCATAGTTCCATTGACTTCAGTGGAACTATGCCAATTATACTAGCTGAGGTCTATTGTATCTGCTTCTCAAATTCTTTCAGTGAGAATAGATTCCAATGCAACAGAGATGCTGAAAATATAAGGAGCACCAAGTGGATGCTATAGAAAACAGCTGGTCTGGAAGTGAGCTGAAATATATATTGTTTCTAGAGCTGTCAATTAATCACAGTTAATTCATGCAATTAACACAAAAGAAATTAACTAGGTTAAAAAAATAGTCACGATTAATGTCAATTTTAATTGCACTGTTAAACAATAATAAAATACCAATTTACATTTATTATAAATATTTATGGATGTTTTTCTACAATTTCAAATATATTGATTTCAATTACAACACAGAATACAAAGTGTACAGCACGCCCTTTATATTATTTTATTACAAATATCTGCACTATAAAAAAGAAGTAGTATTTTCAGTTTACCTCATACAAGTCCACTCAGTCCTACTTCTTGTTCAGCCAAATGCTACAACATAAGAACATAACATTAGAACATAAGAATGGCCATACTGGGTCAGACTAAAGATCCGTCGAGCCCAGTAACCTGTCTTCCATCAGGAGTCAATGCGAGGTGCATCAGAGGGAATGAACAGAACAGGTCCATCCCCTGTCGTCCATTCCTAGCTTTGAGCAAACAAGACTAACAAGTTTATTTACATTTATAGGAGATAATGCTGCCTGCTTCTTATTTACAATGTCACTGAAAGTTAAAGTATGGCTCTGTTGTAGCCAGTGTTCCAAGGTATCTAGATGCTAGATATCTTAAACATTTGCATGTCCCTTCAAAGTTTGTAGACTCTAAAGTTTTACAATTATTTTGATTTTGAATGCAGTTATGTAAAAATATATACATTTATAAGTTGCACTTTCACGATAGAGATTCCACTATAGTACTTGTATGAGGTAAACTGAAAAAATACTATTGATTTTGTTTATATTTTACAGTGCAATTATTTGTAATCAAGAATAGTAATATAAAGAAAGCACTGTACACTTTCTATTCTGTGTTGTAATTGAAATCAATATATCTGAAAATGAAAAAACGTCCAAAAGTATTTATAATAAATTATTAATATTTTATTATTAACAGTGCAATTAAAACCTCGATTAATCTCAACTATCTTTTTAATCTTGCAATTAATTGTTATTATTTTAATCGTTTGACAGCCCTAACTGTTTCTTCAAGCCATGTGAGTTCTATCTCTTTTTATTATTATTATTATTTATTTATATTTTATTGTTATTTTTCCTCGAAAAATAAGGGGAGCAAAAAAAGACAGAAAGGAAAGGATAGGAAAGGAAAGAAGGCAACGAAGGGAAAGGAGAACAACATTTCATTTTCCATCCACTACATATTAATCAAAGATTTCTAAAAAATCAAACCAAATATTTTCAAAATTGCCTGAGGTCTCTCTGAAATGTTACCCCTTCTTTAGCTTCTAGATCAGCCAAGTTGATGTGCCAAGCTTTCCTGCAGTCAGTCTGCTCTTCCATCTAAGCAATATAAGTCACTTGGTTACTCTAGAAAACTAAACTTTCCATGAGTTGGAGAGTTGGCAAGATGATGGACTATATCCCAAAACACAGTTCTGCTCTCTGTGTATGGAGCTTGTTGATCTAATATCTTAAGTTAGCAAGGGTCCATAGTTTCTCCAGGAAGGAGGCCAGAGCATACACCTCACCAAGAACTTTGATTTCCACTGCTAGGGAGTCTAATTTAGCATTTTTTAAAGGATGTGTATCCAATAATATGCCCATGAATAAATGTCTTGGTGATTTCCCACGGAACTACAGAAGGTGGGGCTATCAGAGCATTAGTCTTATAAAAACTCAAGCTCCTGTTGTATATATGCTATACAGGCAGAATCAGAGAGTAAGAATGTACAAAGTTGCCAAGTAGGTAAGTAGGGTGTATCCAACAAGGGCCAAAGACATTAGCGTGATCTGACATGGCAATTTTTCAATCAATATGACAATCTACTACATTTTCAGTTAAATCATGGCTTACTAAAAAGTACTCTAGATGAGAGAAGCTAGAGAGTCCTGTAGAAAAGAAAGTTTGATCCCTGGCTCTCGGACAACACAACCTCCAAATAGCATGCAGACTCAAATCTCCCTATAAGCTTGGAACACCTATCTTGCGTTGGAATTCCTATGGAAGAAGGGTGCTTACCTGTTCAAAACAGGATCACATACATCATTAATGTCACCAGCAATAACAAGGGAGGAATTCTCGTGTCACTCAGGTCAGCAAAAAAGGCATGAAAAAAATTCAGGATTGTCACAATTAGGAGCACAGACATTAGCAAAAACAACTAAGTTCTCAGTGTCAGTCTTGATGATAACATCATTAACTGTCCTAGTATCCATAATTTTCATACTACATTTTTTGTGCAATATGATCGCTATGCCCCTTGCTTTCGAATGATAACATATATGGGCTACTGCCTCAACCCAATCTCTGAAGTTTAGCAGCCTCAGTCTCTGTCAAGTGTGTCTCCTGGAGCATGGCCCCTTTAATCTTATCTCTTTTCAGCACTGAATATTTTTTCTGTTTTAATTGGATTATTTAATCCCTTCACATTCCCAGAGGCACACCTGATTGTCAGGAGCACTGGTTACTAGCAAAAGAACATACCACACTCAAGAATGTTGAATACAGTTAACTAGCAACAAGCAGGAAGTACAGTGTCACATTTGTTCAGATACCTTTTGCCAGACCTCCCCTACACAGCATTCTAAAGGTGAGGGAACTATGGATTTAGGTGAATTACCAAGATCATCCAACATGATTCCAGAACTCCAACAGTTCAGGGCCAAAATACTCCTCTCCAGTGGACCATGATAAAAGGTTAACAATGAGAAGAAAATGAAAACAGCTATGGGAAGAAAAAAGGAACATACATATTTTGAGAAAGGAAATAATAAAAATCAACAAACTAAATAATAACTAACAATTTATAACACAATATTTCAGGAGGGGTAGACATGCAAATCTCTACTTTGAGGCCAAGTACCTCACCCCCATCTTGACTCATATAACAATATCCTCTCATCATGGTTGACCTAACAAAGGAAATAATATCCCCTCTAAAAAATAAGCCCAAGATTCAATAATAACATTCAGATTCGAGTCCTGCAGTCAGGCTACTGGAAGGCAAGAAATCTAATACTTGCATTGGTCAGCCCACTGATATTCCAAGCATGATCAGTAACAGCCCACACATTTGAGGATTTAAGCAACAATATACAAGGAGTATCTGTTAACAGAGAGGGTTCAACAGATATACAAGGAAGCTCCTAAAGCCCAACTATAACATGAGATTAAAAAAAAGAAACAAGAACTAGATCCAGCAAATAGGTTGATGTCTAAATAGTATAGTGAGCCTAACTCATAGTGACCCTAACTCATAAGTCCATTTGGAGTTCTTTGAATTTAATGTTTGCATCTGCAATTGGGGTATACAAACCTCACACTGGACCAGAAGGGATTAAAAGACAGAGCTTGCTCCAACTGGAAAAAGGGTTGAAAAGAGAGCAACCCAGTTCGGAAGGGAAGAGATGAGAGAGGAGGACAGACCTACCCTGACAAAGGCACCCGAGAAGCCTCCATGAGGAAACTGGACTATATACTGAGCCCAGCTGGGACTGATGGCATGGTTGCCTTTTCTTTTTCTGTTTGTCCTATCTTGGACCAGCAGCTGAGAGAGAGAAGCAGGTGGTAGGATGTTGGGGGTTTGTTTTGCTGTGGGTGGTGTTTTGGGTTGATTTGTGTTTCCCAGATTTACAGGATTTAGGTGGGAAGCCTATGACTGATACAGAGGCAGCCGTTGTAGTGATCCAAGCAGTGGAAGACACAGTGAAGATGACTGGACATGGAAGCTGCAGCACGTACATGATCCTGGAGGGGGTACTTGAAAAGAGTTTTATCTGCATGAATTGCCGCCTGCTAGAGCTGATGGAAGATAAGATCCAAGGACTGGAGATGCAGGTGGAAACTCTGGTTGAGTTTAGAAGGGGGTTCGAGTGGATGATGGAGCATAGACATGATGAGGCCAAAGGGAAAAGCTCAGACTTGCAGATGAAGCAGAACCAAAGAATTCTGAGGGGAGACTGCTGTGTGAGGAAAGTGGACGGTAGAAGCATGTGACTAAGCGAAGGAAGGAGGCAGAGGAAAAGACGGGCTAGTGAAGGAGCAATAGAAGTCAGGAAAAGGTTTGTGGAGTTGGAAAACGAAGAAGGGGCACAGCAGGTGGTCACTGAAGGTGAGAGGGCAAGGAAGAAGAGAAGAGCAGCTAGCCCTATAAGGAGAGGGGAAGAGTCAATGGAGACGACACCAAACATGAGCCCCAGGAGGATACGGGATGGGTTGCAGAGGATTGCAAGGGTGAATAGGAATTGAGAGGACTTGCAGCCAGAGGGAACAGGGAATAGACCAGAGAATCACACCAGGAAAAAGCAGGTCTACATGACTGGGGACTCCTTACTGAGAAGAATATACATGCCTGTAACCAGAGCTGATCCAGAGAACAGAAGGGTGTGCTGTCTGCCAGGTGCTAAGATACAGGATGTGGACCTGAGGCTGAAGAGAATCCTAATGGGAGCGGGAAAGAATCTGCTGATTGTCCTTCATGTGGGAACAAATGATATGGCTAGATTCTCACAGGAACATATCAAGGAAGACTATGCCAGGTTGGAGAAGACGCTTATGGAAATCAAGGGTCAGGTGAACTTCAGTGGGATTCTGCCTGTTCCTAGAGAAGGGCAACAAAGAAGTGACAAGATTATGATGATCAAGAGATGGCTCAGGCAGTGGTGCTATAAGGAGGGCTTTGGGATGTATGGCCACTGGGAGGCATTCATGGACTGTTCTCTCGGGATGGACTTCACCTGAGTAGGGAGGGAAATAGACTTCTAGGATGGAGGCTGGCATAGCTGATTGAGAAAGCTTTAAACTAGGAATTGGGGGGAGATGGTTGGGAGATGTCCAGGTAATCGCCACGCCAGATTTTAACAATGAGAGGAAAGAAAACGAAGCAAGAAAGGATACGGTCATGGGTAGCAGAATGGACATACGGAGGAAGGGTACTGTAGATACAATTCTAATAGGTGATACTGGCGGTAGAACGTCTGGGCCTAATTAGGTAAAGAATGTGAGTGAAGCCAAACAGCAAGAATCAAGATGTTTGTACACCAATGCAAGGAGCCTACGTAACAAAATGGAGGAACTAGAGTTACTGGTGCAGGAAGTTAAACCAGATATTATAGGGAAAACAGAAACATGGTGGAATTGTAGTCATGACTGGAGTACAGGTATTGAAGGGTATGTGCTGTTTAGGAAAGACAGAAATAAGAGCAAAGGTGGTGGAGTAGCATTGTATATCAATGATGAGATAGACTGTAAAGAAATAAGGAGGGATGGAATGGATAAGACAGAGTCTGTTTGGGCAAAAATCGCACTGGGGAAGAAAGCTACTAGAGCCTCCCCTGAGATAGTTCTTGGAGTGTGCTATAGACTGCCGGGATCTGATTTAGATATGGATAGAGATCTTTTTAATGTTTTTAATGAAGTAAATACTAATGGGAATTGTGTGATCATGGGAGATTTTAACTTCCCAGATTTAGACTGGAGGACAAGTGCTAGTAATAATAATAGGGCTCAGATTTTCCTAGATGCGATAGCTGATGGATTCCTTCACCAAGTAGTTGCTGAAGCAACAAGAGAGGATGCCATTTTAGATTTGCTTTTGGTGAGTAGTGAGTACGTCATAGAAGAAATGGTTGTAGGGGACAACCTTGGTTCGAGCAATCATGAGCTAATACAGTTTAAACTAAATGGAAGTATAAACAAAAATAGATCTGTGACTAGGATTTTTCATTTCAAAATGAAAGAATTAAGGAAATTTGTTAGGTAAGTGGATTGGACTGAAGAACTTGGGAATCTAAAGGTGGAGGAAGCCTGTAATTACTTCAAGTCAAAGTTGCAGAAACTATCAGAAGCCTGCATCCCAAGAAAGGGGGAAAAAAATCATAGGCAAGAGTTATAGACCAAGCTGAATGAGCAAGCATCTCAGAGAGGTGATTAAGAAAAAGCA
Organism: Gopherus evgoodei; assembly: GCF_007399415.2. NCBI lineage: Eukaryota > Metazoa > Chordata > Testudines > Testudinidae > Gopherus > Gopherus evgoodei. The sequence continues at coordinate 64,815,478 of NC_044322.1, forward strand.
GAAAGCCTACAAGGAATGAAAGATGGGAGTGATCAGCAAGAAAAACTACCTTATTGAGATCAGAACATGTAGGGATAAAGTTAGAAAGGCCAAAAGCCATGTAGAGTTGGACCTTGCAAAGGGAATTTAAACCAATAGTAAAAGGTTCTATCAGGGCTGGCCAGAGGATTCAGGGGGCCTGGGGTCTTCAACGGTGGGGGGCTCCCTGCCGCCAAACTGCTGCCGAAGACCCGGCACTTTGGCAGTGGGTCCCGGGGTGGAAAGACCTCCCCTGCCATCGAATTGCCACCGAAGACCCGGAGCGGAAGAAGCTCTGGGGGCCCAGGCCCTGCAAGAGTTTTTCAGGGCCTCCGGAGCAAGTGAAGGATCTCGCTCCAGGGGCCCTTGCGGGGCCTAGGGCACATTGCCCCACTTGCTCCTCCCTCCGGGCAGCCCAGGGTTCTATAGCCATATAAATAAGAAGAAAACAAAGAAAGAAGTGGGACCACTAAACACTGAGGATGGAGTGGAGGTTAAGGATAATCTAGGCATGGCTCAATATCTAAACAAGTACTTTGCCTCAGTCTTTAATGAGGCTAATGAGGAGTTTAGGGGTAATGGTAGGATGACAAATAGGAATGAGGATATAGAGGTAGATATTACCACATCCGAGGTAGAAGCCAAACTCAAACAGCTTAATGGGACGAAATCAGGGGGCCCAGATAATCTTCATCCAAGAATATTAAAGGAACTGGCACATGAAATTGCAAGCCCATTAGCAAGAATTTTTAATGAATCTGTAAACTCAGGAGTTGTACCGTATGTCTAGAGAATTGCTAACATAGTTCCTATCTTTAAGAAAGGGAAAAAATGTGATCCAGGCAACTACAGGCCTGTCAGTTTGACATCTGTAGTATGCAAGGTCTTGGAAAAAATGTCGAAGGAAAAAGTAGTCAAGAACATTGAGGTCAATGGTAATTGGGACAAAATTCAACATGGTTTTACAAAAGGTAGATCATGCCAAACCAACCTGATCTCCTTCTTCAAAAAAGTAATAGATTTTTTTTAGGCAAAGGAAATGCAGTGAATCTAATTTACCTCAATTTCAGTAGGCATTTGATATGGTTTCACATAAAGAATTATTAGCTAAATTGGAAAAGATGATGATCACTATGAAAATTGAAAGGTGGATAAGGAACTGGTTAAAGGGGAGACTACAACGGATCATACTGAAAGGTGAAATGTCAGGCTGGAAGGAGGTTACTAGTAGAGTTCCTCAGGGATTGGTTTTGGGACCAACCTTATTTAATTTTTTTTATTACTCACCTTGGCACAAAAAGTGGGAATGTGCTAATAAAGTTTGCAGATGACACAAAGCTGGGAGGTATTGCCAATACAGAGAAGGACCGGGATATCATATAGGAAGATCTGGATGACCTTGTAAACTGGAGTAATAGTAATAGGATGAAATTTAATAGTGAAAAGTGCAAGAACATGCATTTAGGGATTAATAACAAGAGCTATTGTTACAAGCTAGGGAGGCATCAGTTGGAAGTAACAGAGGAGGAGAAGGACCTCAGAGTATTGGTTGATCAAAGGATGACTATGAGCCCTCAATGTGATTATGGCTGTGAAAAAAGCTAATGTGGTCTTGGGATGCATCAGGCGAGGTATTTCCAGTAGAGAGAAGGAGGTGTTAGTACCATTATACAAGGCACTGGTGAGACCTCATCTGGAATACTGTGTGCAGTTCTGGTCTCTCATGTTTAAGAAGGATGAATTCAAATTGCAACAGGTACAGAGAAGGGCTACTAGGATGATCCAAGGAATGGAAAACCTGGAGACACAAAGAGCTTGGCTTGTTTAGCCTAACCAAAAGAAGGTTGAAGGGAGATATAATTGCTCTCTATAAATTTATCAGAGGGATAATATCATGGAGGGAGAGGAATTATTTAAGCTTAGTACCAATGTGGACACAAGAACAAATGGATATAAACTGGCTATCAGGAAGTTTAGACTTGAAATTAGATGAAGGTTTCTAATCATCAGAGGAGTGAAGTTCTGGAACAGCCTTCCAAGGTGAGTAGTGGGGGCAAAAGACATATCTGGCTTCAAGACTAAGCTTGATAAGTTTATAGAGGGGATGATATAATGGGATAGCCTAATTTTGGAAATTAATTCATCTTTGACTACTAGCTGTAAATATACCCAATGGCTTGTGATGGGATATTAGATGGGATGGGATCTGAGTTACTACAAAGAATTATTTCCTGGGTGTCTGGCTGGTGAGTCTTGCGCTACATGCTCAGGGTTTAGCTGATCGCCATATTTGAGGTCGGGAAGGAATTTTCCTCCAGGGCAGATTGGCAGAAGCCCTGGGGGGGGGGGTTCGCCTTCCTCTGCAGCATGGGGCACGGGTCACTTGCTGAAAGATTCTCTGCACCTTGAAGTCTTTAAACTGTGATTCGAGGACTTCAATGGCTCAGACACAGGTTTGATACACAAGTGGTTGGGTGAGATTCTGTGGCCTGCATTGTGCAGGGGGTCAGACTAGATGATCATAATGATCCCTTCTGACCTTAAAGTCTATGATTCTATGATTCTAAGTGACCCAGGGAGGGTAACTCAGAGGGCACCTTTGGGGGCCAGACACTGTTGGCTCTCCTAGGGCCTTGGGTCATACCCTGGTGGAGTGGGTAGGACTGGATTCCCCTAACACTGCCCCTACTACAGGAAGGATCCAAACAACCTAACCACCTCACCACACCTTTGATTAAAGTAGAACTAGGACTCCAAGATTTACCCACCGGAAGGTGGCACTAGGGGATGCTAACCAATAGGACACCTAATCCAACAAGGCCCCTATTACACATAATATATATTTTTTATTAATCTCCAACATCCCACCAACATTGTCCTGAGGTCCCCTACTTGACCTCTTCCTAAGAAGAAGGGGAATAAAGGGGGGCAGAGAGGAGGGAATGGGAGGTAAGCGAGGAAGGGTAAAGTGAACACATTTGAACACCATACAGAACAAAGCAGTAATTTGGGCATATGTAGTCTGACTATACTCTCCGTTGTGATTATGGGGCATCATTTCAGCAAAATCTTAAATCTTTCAGACAGCACTGCCAGGAAATAATTCCATTCCTGGGATCCATTCAGCTAGTATGGCACTGGAGCATGGCTGCAGCCTGCTGTATTGACAAGAGAATAGGTATGTTATCCTAGCAACAGTGAAGAAGAATGTCACAACCCAGAAGTTCTTTTCCTCCATTGAAAAAGTCCACTACAGGATTTAGGTAGTGCTCAGTCGAGCAGCAGGGGAGATCTCACATAATCCCTGCCACATTTTACATCCAGAGGGCACTGCACTTTCTGACAGCTTCCTGATGGAACAGCTGAAAATCAAAGTCCCCAGGATCCTCCTGAGGCAGTGACTTCTTCTGGTGGATATTTTTGAAGCAGGGCATTTTACCCTCCAGAAAGAACTAAAAGGATAAACAAAGGTGAATTGGAATGAGGTGCATAATGGCTTATCTCTGGGGGATCAAGAAAATATCATCACCACCCTGGAAATACAGAAAGCTCAGCCCATAATTCTCAAGTTATTATGCCATGATCTCCCTTCAAGGTCTTCAATTTTTGCTTTCAGGGAGTTGATCACATTGATATTATGCTGAATTTGAGTATGCAGACCTTGGATTTCATCTTCAGTGGCAGATATGTACCATTCGTCTCTGTTATATAGGGTGACCAGATGTCCCGATTTTATAGGGACAGTCCCGATTTTGGGGTCTTTTTCTTATATAGGCTCCTATTACCCCCCAACCCAATTTTTCACCCTTGCTCTCTGATCAGCCTAGTTACATATCCAGACAGATTTAGTAAGGAAGAGCCAATAGATGAAATTGTAGCTTGCATTCTGGATTTAGTGGCTTTAATTGCCATCATGACATCTGCAGCCTTTTTCAATCAGGCTATAACAGCTCCACTCTCCTCCTTTGTGGGCATATTGTCTGAGAAGGGGATATCACAGCCTTTTTCAATGGTTTGCTGCCTGAGGAGCTTACAGACAATTTAGGGTGTCCTGATGGCATTTAGAGGCTTTGTATTTTAAAAGTAGTGGTCTTTGGGGTGGATGGAGCTAGATGGTGTGGGGCAGCTCAGGAGCTCAAGGGAGCTGTGCCCTCATGTACCACAGAACCACCTGGAGTTCCTGTGTTCAACATTCATCAAAGGGTACAGGTCAGTGTACAGTTTTCAATTCCTCTCATAACATGTATGAGAGAATTTTCTACATTTTTCCTTCTATCTTCCTTCCTCTTCTCCTTTTCCTCCACCTCCCCATCCCTGGGAATTCTGTACTTCCAGTTCTCTTCCTAGTCCAATTGCTCCCCTTCCCCCTCTCCAGTAACACCAACTCCCCAAGGACAAGTTGCCTTTTTCGGTTAGTTGAATCTCATAACATGCATTTCTCTGGTTTAACATTACACCTGCAAATGGAATTGGTGGATTCTGAAAAAAAAAGTACATAACCGATGCATGTAGCATTGTGCAAATAAATTCTGATATTCTATTTGCTCCTATTGTAGGGTACTTCACCCAGGCATTGTATATTGCTGCTATTAAATCAAGAGATGGTGAATGGCATACCATTGCTTGAAATCTAGATATTTCTACTAAAGCAAACACATGATTACTTGCTGACTGTTACACACTTTAGGTAAGATTGTGAGGTGGGCTGTGCAGGTGCACCACTGGGAGTAAAGCATCTTTCATTATGTTCCTCCATGGGCTCCCTTGAACGTGGGTCCAGCCTACAGAGGTAAGTGGACTTTCTTTCTCTCTCTTTCGCGTGTATGACATGCGCAGAGCAACATTCTGTAGATGCAGTTTTCAGTCCATAAGCCAGCCATTCCAAGATTTCCTCTGTGATGTTCTCGGTATCATCCAATTCATCTTTAAATCCGTTTGGGTCACTGAGTTACGAGGTGTTTGATGGTTTAGATCTTCTAACTACAGTCACAAGAAGAGGAGTCTTTGGTTTTCCACTTGTGCACCAAATAGCTGCATCTTTCAGGGTTTGTTCAGATGAGGTTCAATGTGGTCCACAGTCTGCATGGCAGGTTGAAACCAGGAGGGCATCTTGTTGGGTCAGTAATGTCTGTTACAGCTATCCCCCTATTCCATTTTGTTTCTTACAGCTGTCCCCATACTCCATTTTGTTTTTGTTCTCCTCCTGTGGCCGCCCTTCCCTGGCTGTTAAGTTGTTTACCAGGGCCACTGCCCTTCTCAAAGGGAGGGACCCTTAAGTTGTTTACCGAGAGCCATTGCCCTTCTCAAAGGGATGGCCACTTGTGCTGCATGCTAAGTGGGACCACTGCCCTGTTCAAAGGGTTAGTCCTGTTATCACCTTGTTGAACCTGGGCTTGGTGTAGGGCAGGCAATGTCCAGAGCTGCAAGAACTATTGTGTTTTAAGATCTTGGGCATGAGTCATAGGCCTCATGTGCTTTTGAGTCACCTATTGCACAGGACTCTGCCCAGGCATGTCTCTGTGCTCACCTGCAGTTTTTCCCTGTGCCTCCTCCCCTGTGACAGAGGGAGCCTATCAGGATCACTGGCGGGAAACTGCCTAAGTTTGCCTTTAAAAACAGACATTTTTGAAACAAACATCAGAAAGGTTCCTGCATTGCTGCCTGGTCTGATCAGACAGGGGTTTTGGGGGGTTCTTTCTCCGCTCTCATTTTATTTTTGAGCGTACCCCCAGTTTTTAAACCCCCCCACAAAGAACGAATTGCTACCTGAGAGATCTCCTGATTATTAAGACCATACCTAGCCCTCCTTGCTTCTTCTGATGTTACCGCTGCTTCTGCCTTTGATGCTGCCTTGGGGACTGGTAAGAATCCCTCTGTAAAACTTTCCATACTTTTATTTTATTACTTTAGCTGCTGGCTCTGTTTCCCTAGCACACAGACTCAAGCTAAACCTTGGTCTGTGTCTTAAAACCTCTCAAACTCCGCAGCGCTTTGCTGCTAAAAATAAGCTTGTGCCACTGCTAAGCTCTGCTCCCTGCTTTCAGCTGTATCCACTGCTGCAGCCACCATCCCTTGGCTTTCTTGGGGGCTGCCTTGGGAGCTGTATCCTGGGCACATACCACTCTGCCCTCTGTGACTTCCCCATAGCATAAGGTGCACCATAGGTTTTGCTTTTTAGTTTAATAAGTCATAGTTTGCTAAGATTGTAGAGCTTGTAAGTTTCACCTGACTTGTTATAGTTTGCTGTTTTGTTGCTCTGTATAGTTGCTTGTTATAGTTTGCTTAGAATTGTGATATTTGTTGTTTTGCCTAGTGGTTGATTAAGATAGATTTAAAAAAACCATTGCCTGGTTGTATTCTGTACCTGTTTTATTACTTTGTATAAGCTGCTTGTAATTTATATAAGTTTAATTAAGTTAGAGGATAGATAAGGTTTTTACTGCTTGAATTCGTCTTCCCGCTGTCCCAATCTCTCCCTGAACTTTCTCGTGTCTGTTTTTCCCCAGCTCCAATCTCCCGCTCTGTGTACTTCTCTGTGTCTCCCTGTGGTAACCCCTTGCTGCTCCCCCCCGCCCGTGTAACTTCTCAAACCCTTTGCCGCTTCTTTCCCTTTTTTTGGGGTGTCCCTCTAGCCCTTCTTTACACCTCTCTGCTGCCTCTCCCTGTATCCCCTGTGTTCGTGCCCCCACTCCTCCGCTGCCCCTCCCCTACCGAAGATCACCATCACACTGCTCCGTTTGTCTTCACCCCGCTGCTCCGCAACTTCCCTGAAGTGTTCCCCGCTGCTGCAACCTGCTTCTTCCCTCAGCCGTCTCTCCCATTCTCCACGTGCCTTCCCATCACTTACATGTTCAGCGCCCTCCCCTCTTGCTGCTCCCAGACTCCCCTTAAGTGCGCTCCAGCTGCTCTTGTCTCCCGTACCTCCAGCCCGCAGCTCCTGAAGACTGATGCTCTGGGCTTCACCCTACAGGGCTTCAGAGTCTTCACGAGATCTTGCGTGACCTACAAAATAAAAAGGCGCCATATAAAAAATGGAAACTAGGTCAGATTACAAAGGATGAATATAGGCAAATAACACAGGAATGCAGAGGCAAGATTAGAAAGGCAAAGGCACAAAATGAGCTCAAACTAGCTATGGGAATAAAGGGAAACAAGAAGACTTTTTATCAATACATTAGAAGCAAGAGGAAGACTAAGGACAGGGTAGGCCCACTGCTCAGTGAGGAGGGGGAAACAGTAAAGGGAGACTTGGAAATGGCAGAGATGCTTAATGACTTCTTTGTTTCGGTCTTCACTGAGAAGTCTGAAGGAATGTCTAATATAGTGAATGCTTATGGGAAGAGGGTAGGTTTAGAAGATAAAATAAAAAAAGAGCAAGTAAAAAATCACTTAGAAAAGTTAGATGCCTGCAAGTCACCAGGGCCTGATGAAATGCATCCTAGAATATTCAAGGAGTTAATAGAGGAGGTATCTGAGACTCTAGCTATTATCTTTGGGAAATCATGGGAGACAGGGGAGATTCCAGAAGACTGGATGGGGGCAAATATAGTGCCCATCTATAAAAAGGGAAATAAAAACAACCCAGGAAACTACAGACCAGTTAGTTTAACTTCTGTGCCAGGGAAGATAATGGAGCAAGTAATTAAAGAAATCATCTGCAAACACTTGGAAGGTGATAGGGAATAGCCAGCATGGATTTGTAAAGAACAAATCGTGTCAAACTAATCTGATAACATTCTTTGATAGGATAACGAGCCTTGTGGATAAGGGAGAAGCGGTGGATGTGATATACCTAGACTTTAGTATGGCATTTGATACGGTCTCGCATGATATTCTTATAGATAAACTAGGAAAGTACAATTTAGATGGGGCTACTATAAGGTGGGTGCATAACTGGCTGGATAACCGTACTCAGAGAGTATTATTAATGGCTCCCAATCCTGCTGGAAAGGTATAACAAGTGGGGTTCCACAGGGTCTGTTTTGGGACCGGCTCTGTTCAATATCTTCATCAATGATTTAGAGTTGGCATAGAAAGTACGCTTATTAAGTTTGCAGATGATACTGAACTGGGAGGGATTGCAACTGCTTTGGAGGACAGGGTCAAAATTCAAAATGATCTGGACAAATTGGAGAAATGGTCTGAGGTAAACAGGATGAAGTTCAATAAAGATAAATGCAAAGTGCTCCACTTAGGAAGGAACAATCAGTTTCACACTGAAGAGACTGGGAAGAGACTGTCTAAAGGAGTATGGCAGAAAGAGATCTAGGGGTCATAGTAGACCACAAGCTTAATATGAGTCAACAGTGTGATACTGTTGCAAAAAAAGCAAACTTGATTCTGGGATGCATTAACAGGTGTGTTGTAAACAAGACACGAGAAGTCATTCTTCCGCTTTACTCTGCGCTGATTAGGCCTCAACTGGAGTATTGTGTCCAGCTCTGGGCACCGCATTTCAAGAAAGATGTGGAGAAATTGGAGAGGGTCCAGAGAAGAGCAACAAGAATGATTAAAGGTCTTGAGAACATGACCTATGAAGGAAGGCTGAAGGAATTGGGTTTGTTTAGTTTGGAAAAGAGAAGACTGAGAGGGGACACGATAGCAGTTTTCAGGTATCTAAAAGGGTGTCATCAGGAGGAGGGAGAAAACTTGTTCACCTTAGCCTCCAATGATAGAACAAGAAGCAATGGGCTTAAACTGCAGCAAGGGAGATTTAGGTTGGACATTAGGAAAAAGTTCCTAACTGTCAGGGTAGTTAAACACTGGATTAGATTGCCTAAGGAAGTTTTGGAATCTCCGTCTCTGGAGATATTTAAGAGTAGGTGAGATAAATGTCTATTAGGGATGGTCTAGACAGTATTTGGTCCTGCCATGAGGGCAGGGGACTGGACTCGATGACCTCTCGAGGTCCCTTCCAGTCCTAGAGTCTATGAGTCTATGAGTCTCTCGCTGCTTGCAACCGCACTCTCCTCTCGTAAGTTACCACTAATCACTCCCTCCCCTCCTCCCTCCCGCTTCTTGACCCAGCTTTTAGGTACACTCTTGCTATCACAGCCTCATAAATTAAGTCAGTAATTTTCTACATTGCATAATTTTACTTATCACCCATATTGTATTATTGCACTGTGACTCACATTTTACTTGTGGTTATAACACCCCATTAGTTGCCTCCATTTTTCTAATATACTTTGTATACCATTTTTATATAGAAGCTACCATTTTATTTTGCTTTCCACACTGTATCTAGAGTTGTTCCTATATAAAGTTGAGTTGCTTATTGACTGTACTGTATCCCATTGTGCTGAACCCCACTTACCGTACCCCACTGTTAAAACTCCCTACACTGTTCAATAAGAACCCCCCATCATTGTCTATTGTAAACACCTTATACACCCCATCCCATCACATTTCGTTGTTAAATTCCTTTTTCCTCTAATAAAGAAATTAATTGGTACCCCATCTGTGTGGTAATTGCTCCCCAAGATCCCATATACCTGCAGGCAGGGACAAGTAATAATGTATTTGTTTGAAATAGTAGATGAGGCCAAGACACTTTGGCATTCACTGGCTAGATCCAGGGATGGATCTGTGTTCCATCACATGTGGTCCACTGTGGTTTTCAATATTTCAGGTGTTGTTGACATATGCTATCCATTAACTTGCCAGATGGGAAGTTCTGGGTAGTCTTCAGTGCTGCAAAGTTTTCGTGCTGTGGCTATATCTTGATGGATAACTGGTCATTTGAGGTTTTCTAATTCAGAAAGCCACAATAGAAGTGTTGATTTTAAAGTTCCTGTGATGATCCACATGGTCTGATTCACCTTCCTGTCCACAAGCTGGGCACTGCACACCTTCTGCTCCCACACCCTGAGCAGGTGGAGACTTTACTCCCTAATGCACCAGCCAGAACAGCTGAGCCAGTACAGGGTTCAGGGAACCAGGAGAACAGTTCTATGCTACTGCAAGGGTTGGCAACCTCTGGCACGCAGCTCGCCAGGGTAAGCACCCTGGTGGGAAGGGCCAGTTTGTTTACCTGCTGCATCAGCAAGTTCAGCCAATCGCGGCTCCCACTGGCCGCAGTTCACTGTCCCAGGTGTTAACTGTGTGCAGTTAACAGTTTGCAATGAGCAAAAAAGGCCCGTTTCATTGATTCCACCAGAGTTACACCAATATGATCATACTGGTGTAACCAAGAGGAGCATCAGGCCCATGGAGCTTAGCCTGACATCAGAGTGAGTTGGCAAAATGAGGCTGTCTGAGGAGCTGGATGAGCATGACACAAGAGCATGCTAGTTAAAACCCTAATCGAACATTCTGTGCAGACCAGCCATGTAGCCCCAGGTTAAATGTCCTGTTTTTCCTAACAGCATAACTAAAGTAGCAATGTTTCAGGTTCTGAGCGCATTGTATTAACGTTTAAAGGCAGCAATCCCTCCCCTGTCTCCAAAATACCAAGAAGAAAACAGACTGAGGATGTCTTCTTGACAATCCAAGCTTAAAAAAGACTTGCAAAGTAAGACGGCAGAGACAAAAGGTGGTAAAGTAAAACTATTAGGAAGCCTGAAAAAGTCTCACGCTTGCACAATTACTAGGTAGTGTTGCTGTGAATGAGATTAAATCAATAAAGAGAGAGGGGAGAGAACAAACATGGACTACATTTATTTCTGTCTCTATTGACGCCTGCATGCACAAAGCAGCAGCTAGGTCATTCCATGCACTCAGCCACCTCTCACCAAATTATGTATACACACACACACACACACACACACACACACACACACACACACACACACACACACACACACAGTATATATATATATACAGAGTATATATATATATTTTTTAAAGAGTATGAATACATTTAATCTTTTTTTTTGCCAAAGCCACTTTATTTAGAAAGTTGTTTACCTTTCCGCAAAGCCTCATTACCCATAAAAACAAAGAATGAAGTTGATTAATGTGCTCTAAGTGTGATGTTCAAATTGTAATTTTAATATACATAAATGGATGCTTCTGCTGTATTTGTTTGATAATTTACAGAGTTAGCACCGTCCAAACCACTAATCAGTTTCTTTTTATGAAGACAGCTGCGGAAGATTCTTTTGGAATGCTAATTTTCATTAGCGCCTTCACTCACCGGGGCTGGGGGCCTTTTTCAAGCATGATCTCATCTCTGCAAACCGGGGTTGAGGAAACTTGGCTTATGGACTATTCAATTGCTTTTTTACAGGGTAAATAAAGAAGAGAAGCAGTAACAACAAAATCAACTGGATGGATTTAAGAGAGCAGAGTGACTATGAATCAGGATTGAGATAGTTTCTCTTCTCTGCTCCCAGCTCCCCACTTTTTTTGGCATTGTCAGTTGCTGAACTTGCAGAAAAATAGAAAGCTACATAAATGGACTATTTCTCCAAATCCTGTATATTTAACAGGATGGTAACATTAATACAGATTAACTGTAACACACCATTTTACTAGTCATTTTGTTCTAATGCTCATTTCATGCAAAAAATAGCAGGGTAATCATGTGGCCTGTAATAGGAAACAGAAAAGACAAGTGGATTAATTCTCTGGTCTGTCATGTATGAAGAACCAGAAGCAATAATATCAGGCACTGCATGTTTTTTCAAATTGCCTCAGTTTCTCACAGCAACACTAAAGCTGGCTCAGTGGCAGCATTAGTTTCTGTTAATTTGGAATTTTCATGCTCTGGTGCCAGTATTAATGTTTTATGCCAGTGTAAATGTTAAGTAACCAATTGAAAGGTCTAAATATATTAACGTTCTGCCTCTGCGCATAGGTATGAGGAGATTAGACTAATTCTGCTGTACAAAGAAAACAGTCTCATGGAAATCTGTGAAATTACTTTTGGTGTTGTAAGGAAGAACTCTTTTCTTGAAATACTTTATGTGTTACACAGCCAGTACACAAACATGCCTCTACCTTCCATATTTAAAAGAATAGAGAGACACAGCACAAGTAGCTAACACAAATACAATTTCTAGGTAATATGTTTGTGTCAGCTTTGCTTCAAAACCAGTCTAAGAACAGTGGCAGCATTTCCTGATGCCCCAGGAATATCTCAAGATGGGTTATAATCTCTTTGAAAAGGGACTGCACAAGAATCATACTTTACTTCTAGTACTGCAGGCTAAGACCATGCTGCTTTATTCAACTATATACAGAGTGGGGGAGATGGGAAGGAACACACAATAAACAAGAGGTAAGTAATGGAAGGGTGGAGCATGGTTCCTACCCATAATATTCTGAGTAACCCTGTTGCGACAGAATAAATTCCTGTATTCACACCTTACACCTTATTGTAATAATCTTTGGACAAAGTATGGCTTGTAAGGTATCATTTGAAAATTCATAATTTGCTGGTCAGTATTGTCTGGTAAAATGTGTGGCAACATGGTGTGTGAAGTTACAAGATTTCCTATATGATGTTATTAACACATGTTCCGAACCCCACAGACCTGCCCAGGCAGAAGTCAGTTTTGTCCTAAAGAAAGGAAGGAATATGTGCTTGCCTTTAAGAATTAAACAGACTCATCCAGCAGGAAGGGAAAACAAAGCAAATTCAAACAGATGGAATAAAACAGCAAGGAATTTCCTTCCACACAGACTCTTTGTCTCCTGGTTCTCAGCTGGAAATGTTTTACAAGTGGGGAACTGAAATTAAAAAAGGAGGGAGAAACACCCTAAAGCACTCCTCCCTCTCTTTCCTTGGCTACCTCATTCTCTGTACCCGAGAATACAAAAGGAAACAGCCATTGTAATTTGGGGGAGGGGTCCTGACCTGAAAGTTAGGTCAGTAATCTGCTAGAACATGTGGTGAGAAAGTTTGCTTTGTGACTAGGCTTGTTTCTTAAGTAGCTACTAGTACACATTTTATCTTTATTTTTCTTATAACTATTTCTGACTTTTATCCCTCATTAGTCATACTCCCTTAAAATCTCTCTCTTTGAGGTTAATAAACTTGTTTTATTGTTTTATCTAATCCAGTGTGTTTAAATTGAAGTGTTTGGGTAATTCTATTTGACAACATAAACTGGCATATTATTCCCTTACAGGAATAATAGACTTAATATATTTGTACTGTCGAGAAGAGGCCTGGGCAATATAAAACATACATTCCTGGGGAAAGATCTGGGACTAGGGTGTGTTGGGGTTACCCTGCAGTAGAACCCAGGATGGTGAGATCCTGGGTGTAGCTTGCATGCTGGAAGGTTGTTTGTGAGCAGCCCAGGTGGGAGCGACTACAGCAAGGGATTGTAAGGCACTCAAGTTTGCAGGCCGGGGTGACACAAACCCCCACTAGTCTATAACAGTTAATCCCTTGATACCTAAGTATGATAATAGCTTAGCTATGTTTTGAAGGATGAAGGCCTGTTCAATCGCCTTGACTTTGTCTGCCACAAGTGAATCCCTGCCTTATCTATCCTGTAGCCCAGGGACACCACTTCTGGTCTCATAAAAAAGCATGTACTTTGTTTTTAGTGAAGTCCTGCTGCCTAAAATATTTGAAGTACCTTCTCCAGAGCTGACAGATGTTCAGCATCACATCCACCTGAGATCAGGATATCATCATCCTCACTACAACACACAGGAAACTTTCAACAAACTTTCCATGACCATGCTGAGAAAATGGCAATTGATTGTACTGGTATACGCTCGTGTGTGTGTGTTTATAGTGGTAAATTACTTACTGCCCTCCTCCAGGGTCATCTGTTGGTGGATCTGTGAGATGGCTAGTTTACTACATTTTCACCCCCCACCCAACATGGTCAGTAAGTCCTCTGTTTGTGGAATGGGGTACTTTTCTAACTTGGAGACCTGATTCACTGTTACTTTATTATCCCTGCAGAGGCAGATGATCTTATCTGGTTTAACCACAGGCACACTCTATTCAGGTATGCCCTATTCAGAAAACTGCACTGATGAAATGATGCCCTCCCTTTCTAGCCTGTCTCAATCTCAAACTTTCTCCGCAGGCATAAGGAACTGGTCTTGCTTAAAGTATTTTGACTTGACCATATCCTGGATATAAATCCAGGCCATTACGCCCTGCAAGGTCCCTGTAGCAAGTCAGTCTGATAGCCTGCTGGTCTAATGGCCATGCAGTGGCTTCATGGTCCTTTCCAGTTTGTTCATGCTGGAGAGGGCTCTGCCAGGTGGCATGTGACAGGCCTCAGTCTCTCCTATGTGTGTCCCCTCTTCGGGATTCTGTCACAACAGAAAGGAGGAGGAGCAGGGAAGGGAAACCTTGGCCCTCCACTACACTGGATCCTGACACAGGGCCATAGGAGGGTGTTGTAGTGTCCAGATCACTCATTGGTCCACCCCGAGTTACACTCCCCCTAAGTCACTTCCATTTGCAGTGCAGTCACAGTCTTAGTTGCATTAGCTTTGTCTGCTAGGGGAACAACATCCCATTCTTCAGGACTCCAAAAGGAGGGAATATGGATCACCACTTCCAGAGTTGCCTTACCAAGGCTGCAGTCACTCTGCCAACAGCTCCCAGCATCAGTTTTATTTCCATGTTCAGCCTGTAACTCCTTCCCTTCCTGTGTTAGTGCCCTTTTAAACTGTCCCTCCTTGAGGTGCTGGGCCTCCTTGGTCCAGTACTGCTTGATGCTTTGCTCTGGTTTAGTGTGGCATCTGTAAACTCCATCATAGTCCTTACCCCTTTTTAAAAAATGTCTAGGTGAACATCTAGTACTTTGCAAATCCAAGACTGGATTGATGCTGGAGTCTAATTTGAAAATTTCCTCCCAATTCAGTTTTCATTCTTGGAACTGGTTTTGGCCTAACAGATTTTTGCCTTTGACCTCAGATCACTAGGTCTGGTAACTTTTTCTTTGGCTTTTATATTTTACAGGGACAAATACAGAACCTACCTCCTGGACAGGTTCTCCACTGGAGGTTCACAGGATCACTCCTTTATTCTCTATTGGGCTCAGTCCTCCTTTTGCACTACTAATATGTATATATTCATTGACCACAGTAATTCAAGTCCCTCTATCTACTTCCATTTGTACTGACTGCGTAACTTCACCATTACTTTGCAAGGTCTCACTTTTTGTCCTTTTAGACAGTACTTCCCCCCTCTGTCTTCTTTCCCCTCTGCTTTGTTCCTTTTTGTCTGGTCTTTTGGGATTTACTCTTCTGGGTGCTGAATTCTGTTTGATAGTCACCTTTACATTTTATGGTGACATGTCCAATCCTGAAGAATTTATGACACTGGAATGTTCTTTACAAATTGATGCAAAGTGAGCTTTTTCACAGTGGAAACACCCCTCAGAGGCCTGACTCTCTTGCAGCTGGCTTTGCATTTTGTTCATTGAGTCAGTTTGGTTGTCCCTGCATTCTAAGTACAAATCCTGTAAGTTTTTCACTGCTGCTTGCATTCCTGTTGCTAATTCTACTGCTTTTGGACCAGGTTAAGATCCTCTTTGCCAGCAATTTTCTTTGAATTCTCTCATTATTAATAGCACAAATAAATCTGTCCTACAGCATATCCTCTATGACATTTCCAAATAGCAATATTCCGTTAATCTTTTAGCTCTCCACATACCCAGGCAGATTTTCATCTTGCCTTCTTATTCTACCATGAAACCTGAAATGTTTCATAATGATGTTTGGCTGTGGAGTGAAGTGCTGCATTAAGATATTTTGCAAGATTTTGAGGTTTTAAAAAAACCCTTTAAGAGGGAGTACATTTTACTGCCGCACACACTGAGGAAAAGGTCTCTCTGGTTGTCCTTATCTTGCAAATGAGATTATAGAAAATAGTGTCTCAGTCTCAATATATTTGTGATGGTGTTCAGGGAGCAATGCAGACCAATGAGGGGCTGTTTCACCATCTGCCCTGCAATCTTGGGTACCTTATAATGCTTTGTTGTTGTAGCTCTGAACCAGGGCTACTCATAACCAGCCCACCAGCATGTAGGTCACATCCTGGGTTTCTGTGTGCTAAGTAGTCCTAGTTCAGCAGCTCTGACTCCATCCAGCTTTAGAGAGCACCATAGCCCCACTAGCCTTGCTTACAACCAGTAAGGTGACACCTACCACACTTGCAGTGCCAAATTTCCCCCAAACCATGTGATCTGCAATGTTCAGCCCTCTCCCAGACAGTTCAGAGAAATAATATGGTTCATTTGTTCCTTTAAAGACACATCACAGCTTTTTAAATAGGGTAAATACATCTTTCCATTTAAACCTAGCACTGACTTGGTTTACAGAAAGAATAAAACAAATTTATTAACAAAAGGACATGGTTATGTGATGCCAAATAAAAGGAATACAAGTTATGAAAGGTGACAAGCAACTAAAAGTGAAAACGTGTCTCTAAAAATCTAAAATGTAATCTAGCAAGATACAGGCTTTGTTTAGGATGTTTCTCTCACATATATTCAGTTCCCAGAAACTTCAACCCCCCTTTGGTCAAAGAACCCATCTTTCTGGGCTTGCAAGAGTTCTGTTCCCTTGTAAAAGCAGCAAAGAGTCCTGTGGCACCTTATAGACTAACAGACGTTTTGGAGCATGAGCTTTTGTGGGTGAAAACCCACTTTGTCAGATGCATGTAGTGGAAATTTCCAGGGGCAGGCATATATATGCAGGCAAGAAATACAGTTCTGTAGCGATCTGGAAGCCTACTTCCACCATCTCTGACTTTGCTGCTTTTACAGATCCAGACTAACACGGCTACCCCTCTGATACTGTTCCCTTGTGTCTGTCTAGTGATAGATAGCTTGTCTTTGCTTATATCTTCCAAAGTTCAATTACTTTCTTTTAAGAGACAGGATAACCTCATATTGTTCTTTCGTTCCTGTGGGCTTCCCATCCCCCTTTATGATCCTGTTTACTTCTTATATGTAATTTGAAGTGAACACCCTCTCTTTTGTTTAGGATAGACTTTAAGAACCCATAACTCTAAATACACACCCTGGGTTACTCTAAATACAGTCATCACTAATGTACAATCATCATTCAAGAACATTAATGATCAGTGAGTTAGAAGTTTTCAGATGATCCCTCACAAGAT
The DNA here is from genome assembly GCF_007399415.2 of Gopherus evgoodei. NCBI lineage: Eukaryota > Metazoa > Chordata > Testudines > Testudinidae > Gopherus > Gopherus evgoodei. Next base: position 64,832,546 of record NC_044322.1, read on the forward strand.
ATATTTTGTACAAAGATTACTACAGTGGTGTGTACAGTGTGAATACAGGGGTGCTTAGTGTCACAATATTGCTGCTACTCGTTTTCTGCATTCAACTCAATTTTCCATAAATTGCCATTCTTATAGTTTTCGTCGCCAGTTTTGAAAGTGGACTGCTCAGTGAACAAGAAACATTTTACTTATAATACTGCAGGCTGGGAACTTGCTGCTTATTCAAGTGTGTGTGTGTGGGGGGGGGGGATATCCACTAGCTAAACAGAAAGTAATGGAGGGAAGGAGCATGGTCCCAGCCCATAATACTCTGAGTAACCCAGTTAATCCCTTGATGACCACTTTACTACAATTCTGAGTCCATAATCCAAGATGAATTTTTTCTCCATCACAATCTGAAAATAGGACTGCTAGCATTCAAGAGCTTACTCTTTTGTAATATTATCTTTCAAAGCATCTCTCTAACTTGAATCTCCTCCCTTTTGCCCGCCCATCTTTTCTACCCACCCCACATTCCCCCTCCCACTTGTTGCCTACATTCTTGCCTTAACAGCAGAATACTAACTCATGTATTCCACACTAGAGAACCACCGCAACAACACTTTTTTGTCAAGTAGGTATATTTGAGATCCTTCTTTTGGGGAATGAGTCATATCGATAGGATTATGCATACAGATTGGGATTTTCCAAGCAGTCTCAGGAAGTAATGTGCTAGACACCCTTGCAGCCATCCTGCATCTGCTGGGAAATGAACTAGATGATCTTGCATGGCTCTCTATGATGCTATATGATATTTGTATATGTGATTCTATGAAAGAGTTGGGGGAGATTACAGTTTACTGTTGAATTGAAGGGACATGCACTAAAAAAGCTGATAGAGAAATCAAGGAAAGAGGATTCTGTTAAAATTAGGAGAACATGAGGTACAATAAATGTAACTGACAAGGTGGAGAAAGCATAAATGAATGACTTAGGTTGACTACTAAACTGTAAAAATAGCACACTGTTTATGCAAAACTGCTTATTTAAGACAAATGAAGTGCCAAAGTAACTACTCTTTCTGTGCATGAGAATGTCAGTCTTCAGCCTGGAAACGAGACTGTGTTATACTATATGTTATCAGTGGTAAAAACAGCAGTGCAGGCTGAATGGAGAGGAAATAGAGGATGCTGTTAAGCCTTAAATAATTCTATGAGGAATGGTACTGAAGGTAGGTTTTGGGGAGAGGAGCAGAGTCTGAGAAGAGGACTGAAAGCCGTACAGTGTCAGGAATGTTTAGAAAACATGAACATGGCTACGCTACAGAGATCTTCTCATCTGATTTCTACCAATTTTTTCTTATTTCAGTTATGTAAACCAGTGCAAAAGAGTAAGGGAAACTGATTAGTAGAGAGTCTAATGTAGCCATACTACTGCTACTTTGTGGCTGTAGAACTAAGGCAAATGAATGAATAGGGCCAAAAAAGCAGAGAAAAGAAAACAAAGGGGAAGAGAAAGTGAGGATCAGGGCATAAAATTCCCCATTTTGAGTAATAATTATGTAGTTACCCCTCAGCTTCTAGGAGCCCTAAACTGTTCTTTGCACCCAGAAAATTTCTCAAATGTTGGCAGCCGTAGAAAGCATAGACTTTTCACCCCATTTGGTTCTACTTGATATTAACATCTGAAATGAATTCGATGTCCTACACAATCCCCCAGAATAATGGTTGCCCATCTATTCCTTAAGTTCCATAGACTTACCAAGCATTCGGTAAAAGTAGAAGCATGGATTCTGATATACTTTGGTAGCATAAACATTAATAGCTGCCCAATTAAAATGTTTTTGGAAATCTACAGTATTTGAAAAAACATATATTAGAGAATATATTTGATATGAACCAGGAACATAAAATAAATGGAGTATGTCAAAATGAAGATGGCTAATAGAATAAGGCCAAAAAGTTACTCCTTTGTTTTGATACATAGTGTCTTTTTAAAGCTTTTGTTGTTGAATTCCAGAATACCCAGTTCAGCTTCAAATCTTGCTCATTGTGGAAACTAATAAGGTGTGGAGAAATGAATTTTAAATTTGTCTCCTGCTATATCGCTAACTGAAATCTGAAATCTTATCTTTAGACCAAAACAACCCATGAGTCTTTAGTCAGAGGAAGAGATGTGTGTGTTACTTTAGAGTCAGCTCTTCCTTCTGTCGATAACCAGATCCAGCTATGCAGATTCTTCTGTTAGCCATCCTTCGTAATATCTAGGGATGTAATTCTATCAAAGATCACTTTGAAAAACATTCAAAGGTAAAAGGTAAATGATAGGCAAGCATATTGAATCAAATACAACGTGTGGACAGAGAATTTGTTTTCATTAACAAAATTTTATTTATGAATCTTTTAGGTGATTGCAGTATCTATATGACATACATATATGTAACCCCCCCTTCTTCCCTGGGTTACTGAGGAGCAGGCAATACTCACCTGTGCTGTTGACATTACCTGTGTTGTACCTGATGTTGTTGATATTAAAGAAAATCCTGAGTATCCCAGTGGTTCTGCTGGATAGATAGGAATCCTCTATTCACCCCTCTGCTGCAGTCCCTTTACTCCTAAAGGAATTTAAAATTGGTGATGCCTCCACCTGGCTGGCCTTGGGAAGCTCCAGGAATAAAGCTGTCCTAATAATAAATAATAATATAATCTGTGGCATGCGCGTCACTCAAAAATTCAATTATAAATAAACTGACATCCAATATACTTAGAGTTAAGATACCTTTACTTAATTTAAAAAAAATCAGGTTATAACAGACTAAGATTAAATATCACTACTAATTTAAATCCACTGGGGGCAATTGAATAAAATCAGTTACCAAATATAATATACAGCAGAGATCGGCAACTTTTGGCACATGGGCCAGTTTCTTTACCTGCCAGTGGGAGCTGCGATCGGCCAAAACCTGCAGATGCAGCAGGTAAACTGGCTGGAACCACCAGGGGGCTTATCCTGGCAGGCCACATACCAAAGGTTGCCAATCCCTGATATACAGTAATAATGCCACTTAAGTTTCATTTTATACTCCAACCATTGACCCAACCCCAGAGTGTACACTCCTCTGGATTTCGGAGTCCTAGACGCTTGCATGGGCGAGCTTGAAGATCTGAAGCTGGAGACAGCACTCTGTTGGTTCTGTTCATCAGTCCAGCCAAAGCAACCTGCTGCACAACCACTCTGACAATTGGAGCTGGCTCCACCAAGTGTCAGCAACTCTGGGTCCTGGGTCAATGGGAAGATCACTCTGCCTCTCCTCAGACTCAGTCTCTGTACTGTGCCCCTTTCCTCGCACGTACTTTCCCAAACCAGAGTGGGGGTTACTCTCACTTCCTTCACTGCAGGCCCACCTCAGTCAGCTCTAGGCACAGCAACAGTCTCTGCCCTGGCTCCTGTGAAGCCACTAACAGCCTCTGAGGCTCCCTGCTTGATCAAAGCCCCTGCAGTCTCTCAGCAGCTTCTGGCTTCCTGGCAGCAGCCCCTGGTATGGACAGAGCTCCACAGGAGCAATCTCACTCCTTTTCCCAAAATGGAGTCCATTGCCTGCTCTCCCTGCATGAGGAAGGCACCCCATCTTTCCCCAAGGCATCACAAGAGTTGTAGTCTAAGGCTAGATTGCAGCACAAAAGCTTTTCCCCGGAACACTTCCAATAAAGTTGAGAGGCCCCTCTATTAAAGGGTGCCTACATATGCATTAAACAAAACTATGTAACACAGCTCTTCAGATCAAGACGGAAATACAAACATCCTTCTTATTTCTAGCCTGCTCCATTCTTGAGCATGGATCATTTGGGGGGTATTTTATTTTGTAGTGTAGGCAAATGTCTACCCTGAATGGCTCATTTCACTCGTGAGATTAAATTTAACAGTCCATAGCCAAAACCAGGATCCATTATACCACAAAATGTGCAGTGAGGCATATATGGTTGAGAATACGTTCATATTAATTTAGTTTTAAAACATTTTAAAGGCCCCATCCTTCTTCCTTTCCCACCCACCAAAAGGAGAGACTATGTGGGCCAGGGAAAGGAGTATCTCAGCTAATGATAGGGAAAACACACACACACACACACCCTGCCATTTCCCTGTCTAGGTGCCTGGAAAAGACATATAGGGTTATCCTTTTGTATGGAAGGTCCCCTATGATAAAGAGCAACCACTGTCTGGCTCTGGCCTCAGAAAACCTCCTCCAGTGGCTCCCAATGTAAAAGCAAAAGGCCTGCAGGGAGATGGCTTGTGGATCCATTAGATTTGGGGCCAGGTCTTGCCAGTTGAGTTTTTTAAAATTGGGATAGAAGTAGGAAGATGGAAATGCCCAACTGTGGGAGGTACTAAAGGGAAAGAAGTACAGTCACAGCTTGTCCATCTGCCTTGCTATGATCAGCATTGCAAAGGTGAATCTTGAGAATTGGAGAGAAGATAAGGTAGGGCATTATGGGTTGGGTTTTTTTTTTAAATCAGGGAGCATGAGGCAGGCTGGGAGAAAGCACAAAGACATTTGAAGGAAAAGCTGGCCAGTACAACATAGATTTGGCTACAGATTGTCTTTGTAATGGGAGGGGGCAAAGAAGGTGAGGGTAGAGGAGAGAGGGTGGTGTGGAGGGAACAATATCCATCATTTAACATTAGAACCATTAGAAAGGCATGGCCAAGACAAAATCTGACAGCTAGAGAGTATTAACTGAAGGTCCAGGGTAAGGCAAAAAAATAAAATAAAAACGCAAACAAAACCAACCAGCCTTTTCAACCAAAGGGAACTGAGTCTTTGGCCTATTTGTTTTATACAACTTAATAGCCTGAACTCAGAAACAGACAGAGCAGCTCTATTATCTCCTTATACTGGTTTCCCAGTCAACAATCTCCTCCATCCTTCTCATGAGAGTAATGAGATCCTTTTACCTAGACTCAGCTCCACCTAATTGCTTGAGCTCAAAGAGACACTAAGCTGGATCTAACTCCCCCACCCCATTCATCCTCTTTCCAAATAAAAAACAGCTATGGTCTGACTTAGTGCCACCTGGCACCATTTGCTTTACTCTTAATGATACTAAGAGAGATACACAGGCAGATGCAATATATACATTGCAAGTTTCTCTAATTCTTCATTTATTGGTCTCCCACATCTTATCTCTAGGCACCAAGTTATCCAGAAGTCTGCTACTAGGATGCAATACTACATTACTATTTACCATATTGCTTTACCTTATTCTTAATGAATCACAATAACTTCCTGTCAGGCATTAGCTACATGTTGATTTTTAAAGTCATACTGTTTGGCTTTAAGATACTGAAATTTGCCAGGCCAGTCAGTCACAAAAGTTGGTCTACTCACAACTTTGTGTACCTAAATACGGCAAAGCCTACATGTGTGGAACACTGTGGTAGTTCTGCACACGGGAGGCTTGAAATATTGAGCACTTGGGCTTGTTTGCAAAGGTCCAACAGTGAGTTTGTGTGAACAGGTAAAGCTTCCTCTATAAAAAGGTGCCCATGTCAATTACCCAGTGGCTCTCAAACTGTCCAGAGGTTCTCAAACTGGGGTCCATGAACCCAAGGGGGTCCTCAGACACTGTGCATGAGGCCTGCAAAATACTATGAAAAAATTAAAAAATAATCTCACTGCACATTCTGAAGCCATGGGCAATGCAGAGTCAAGTAGCAAGAAACAAATGAAGAACAAAAAGTTTGACAAAAGTTACATTGATTTTGGTTTTATGGAATTTAGTGATGGACGACTGCAAAGCATTGTATGCTTGCAAATCCTATCAAAAGAAGCAATGAAACATGCAAAGTTGAAACACCTCACAACAAGATACCTGGAGTATAAAGATAAATCCAACAACTTTTTTTAATGAAAGAATATCATCGACAGAAAACTCAAATGACAAACATATCAGTTCCAGAAAACGCTCTGAAAGTGCTTCAGATTGCAAAGAGTAAAAAATCCCATGCCATTAAAGAAGAAGTGATTCTTCCAGCTGCTGTAGAAATATGCAAGGTGATGGTAAGCAAAGATGAAGAAACTTAAGGCCATGCCACTTCCTTGAATATCTCATGGTAGAGTGTTGGAAAGATTCTGAGCTTTGCAAAGAGCTGCTGGGTTTTCTTTCTGTGCACAGTCCCAAGATCTCTGCAAACTTTTCTGACCTGATATGGATCATGAAGCTGGAAGCTGGAATACTTTGCAAACATTTTTAAATTTTTGAATGTGCTGAACCTGTCCCCACAAAGGGGTGATGCAACCCTACTTGAAGTGGTGACATGATGGCAGCATTTCAGACTAAAGTAGAGATTTGGAAAACTAGACTGAGCAGTGGAACCTCAGATATGTTTCCACTGTTGGCAGAATTTCTGGATATTAACAGTATGACAATTGACTGCATGTGAGACAGGATCCTTGCTCACCTTTCAACTTTGGCAGAGTACTTCAGTGCAGGGCTGGCTCTACCCATTTTGCCACTCCAAGCATGGCAGCACGCCGCAGGGAGCGCTCTGCCGCTTGCCCGTCTCGCGGCTCCGGTGAACCTCCCACCGGCGTGCCTGCAGATGCCCCACCAGAGCCGCGGGACCAGCGGACCCTCCGTAGGGACGCCTGCGGGAGGTCCACTGGAGCCGCCTGCTACTCTCCTGGCAGCTGGCAGAGAGCCCCCCGTGGCATGCTGCCCCAAGCACATGCTTGGTGTGTTGGGGCCTGGAGCTGGCCCTGCTTCAGTGTTTACTTTAAATATATCAACATGAAGGAATATGATTGGGTTCAGGAGCCGTTCTCAACTTTTGCTGTCATCTTGCCATTTGAGTGGAAAAGCAGAACAGGAGCTGCTCAAACTGTCATGTAACCGCACACTGTAAATTAAGTTTTAGGAACAGACATCTTGCCAGTTTTAGCCAATTGTTCCTGCAGAATACCCCAGTTTTAGTTACAGAAACAATTAAAGTGTTGCTATCTTTCCCAGCAACATATATACATGAAGCATCATTATCTGCCTTGACAGCTGTGAAGACAAAGTTCAGGTCCCGACTGAAAGTGGAGAATGATTTACAAGTTTGCATGTCAACCATCACACCAAGGATAAACAGACTCTGCAATAAGAAGCAGGCACACCCATCTCATTGATATCTGTAACTACTCATACTCTTTCTTAAAGCATTACTAACCACATATGTTTATATGAAGTATACATACACTTTTGTCAATCAGTTTCTCAGCTGGGGTCCATGATCAACATTGAGTTCGAAAAGGAGTCCATCAACAAAAAAGTTTGAGAACCTCTGATCTAGTACACATTACTACTAGACTACATTTTTAGGAACAGATGGGAAATTTAGGGAGGCAGAATGTAATTATCCAAATTGGAATTTCACCAGAACACTAGGGCTAACATCTCTATTCTTATGAAAAGAGCAGTGGAATCTCTAATGGCCACAAGTGGTGAAAATATTGGTTTTAGTCAGCTTCTGTCAGCAGAGTGCTCTCCAATATCCTAGGGCTTTGGTTTAATAGTAACTTAGAGAGAAGAATGCCACCTATTGAATCCCCAACAGACCAGGGAGAATATGGCAAAAATATATTCAGTATCATTAATTCAAAGATAGCCATTAGAATTCACAACCCTTTTCATTCATTTTCCTTAAATATTCATACAAGTGTTGTTTGCCAGACTGTTCACAAAAAGCTAAAGTCTCATAAATATTCTGCAAAAATACATTTACACACAAGTTCACACTAGACTTGTGATTTGTCTCTTCCAATTTAAGAATTTCAGCCATTCAAACCAGGAGCAGAAACAATAAACACACACTACAGTCAGAGACATAGGCAAATAGGCTGAAACAGGTTGACATTAATTGAATCAAATGATTTTGAACACTCAAGTTCCTAAAAATCAAAGTCTGGCTGTGGATAATTTACAAGAAGAAGAAAAGGTCTAGGGGCAATTAGTAAACGATTATGATAATTCATTCCCTTAATAAAGGGAATAGCTTTTTTTAAACTTGTTTTATATTCACCCTTCCAGATCTCTGGGTTTTAGTATATAGTTTCAGAACAGTTCATAGCTATAAATTGGATTGGTGTCCAACATTAAAAAGTCTCCTAAATCCCCCACACCACTCAAATCTGAGACTGTTCCCCTATCTCCAGCCATTCACTTTGTTCTTTCCTAAACTAGAAAAAAAGTCAATGAAAGTTGAAGCTCTGCTGTACCAGCCAGGGAAGCAATTTCCAAACCTAAGGATCCTCTCACTGTAAATGCTCTTCCTCCAGCCCCTTTTCATTCAAACCCAAGAGTTATTAGCTTGAGTGCCTTATCTGATCACAACTGATGCAGTATCACACAGGAACAAAGGTGGACTTGGATATACTTTGTATCACTTGCCTTTAGGCTTAATCCTTCAGCCACCAAAGCCTACAGAAACACTTCTGTTGACTTTAATAGATGGAGGATCAAGCTCATACTGCTTTAAAAGTTAGAGGTAATTTTAAGTTACATTTAGAAATGTAGCAGTGCCAGAGCTTTGTGCAAGAAACACCACTTACCAAGTGGGCAGCTGGGTTCTGCACCAGATGAAGTTTGAGTAGTTTTAAGATGCAGCCCCATGTAGAGCCTATTACAGTAATCCAATCTTGATTAATGAAATCCATGCTCTCCTGGAGATTTCCATTAATTTCCTGCCCTGAAAATATTTAAATACAATGAAAAAATTAGAGTATTAAATTTCCTTTTTGGCTTTCAAAAGCCATTGAAATAGGAAAGTCATGAGTGCACGGCAGGGCCCTTACGTTTTAAATAAGTGGTACAGTATCTAAGCATAAGTAGCACAACACCAATTAGATTTAACAAAGTTATTCCTTAATACCCAACATTGAGTGCTTTGCTTTCATCAAAGGCAGGCTACTTTCTACCTTACAATCAGCATTTATGGATGGCATGCTGCTTTGCACCCTCTACACCACTTCTGCGCTTTATACATGAAAGGCCACCACAGTTCTTGCTTTCTGGAAATTCATCTGAAGTAACTGGGCAATTACATGGAATAATCTCTATATAACAAAGTAAATCCTGTCACCAACTCAGTGTTCAGAAATTACCAAGCTTCATTTTAATGAACTCCAGATGCATTATACCATACTGGGTTTATTTCAGGAAAATAAAAATGGAATAACAATGCACTAGGGAGCTAGCATGACGATTTTACTATTCTTCAAGACTTCAGTCTCTTCACTCTACCCTACCCCACCCCAATTGCAAGTGGTCAGGGATAAGCTACAAGTTTTGGAAAGGCATCAGAGATCTCACCTAGTGTTTACCTTTTGGAGAAAGGGGAACCCAGAGAAAGATAAATTATGTTTTACTGATCTTTTTCCACTGATAATGGTTGGCATTTCAGAATGCACATGGGGCCAAGTTTTGCTCTTATGTAACTCCACTGAAATCAATATCCTGTAATGCAGGATTTGTGATAGAGTTGTTTACTTGACTTTTATAGGGCTGTTTTAAGTAATCCCAATAAATCCCATTTTAAACCTCAGTCAGGGAGTAAAAGGAGAGGCAGATGAACTAAAAAGGAACTAACTTCCCATTTAATTATGTGGGCAATACCACTAAGTCATATGGAGTGCCTAGAGTTTGATAAGCATCTTGTAACGAACCTAGACTTCTCTCCACACACACAAAATCATCTTTCTGACAAATTTTCATGAGTGTCCCGACCCACAAACTATAAAGGCTCTTATGAATTAATGAAATTGTTAATATACCTTATACTTTTAATGCAATACGTAAACAAATTTTAAGATTATTATACAATACCCAGACAGTGCACAAAAGTACATTAGTCAATTTAAATACCAGATAGAAAGCTGAGAGATGAGCTCTCATTCTGCTATTTACAATGCATGGGTGGACCTTTGTGCCCTCACAGAGTACTACTTAAGTTGCTAGGTCTCAGCATTGGTGCAGGGGTCTGCTCACATTGTAAGTTGCAGACTCAAGACCGTGATCCCTGACATGAAGAGCTTACAGTCAGATTTTAGATTTGATGCAGATAGTAAGAACAACAAACAGCTGAGTCTTGGAATATGCACATCTTGAGGCTTCCATGACATTTATAATAAAATATACATATATTTTAATATATTAACTCTTCTTCTAGGTGACATGGAAAAGCAGGGTTTTAGGAAAGACTTATTTAGACCTGTCTGTACCCTGACTCCCTTATACTTCTAATATACCATTGATGATGCTGTTCATGGGGTTTTATAAACATATATTCTGGGATTATTTCCTTAAATGAACACAACATTTGAAAAATAGCCTAGAAAAAACACCTGGCTGTATTTAAGGAATACTGGCATGATCAGAACTGAAATTGGGTGAATACTGCAAAGAAATTTCCACTAATTCCAATGCAGCTTTTAAAATGTGTGTTCTTTGGCTATGCTCTAGGCCATGTTGTGTTTGCTAGCACAAACTTGCTAAAAAAGATTTTTACTGGGAAAAATATTCCCTTTTGTATTGTACATGTTCCTACCAGAAACCTGATTCTAAAAAAGTTATGCTTCTGATCCCTGATTGGATGAAAACAACATTTGGCCGATCAAAACAGCTTGGATTATATCAGATATTCACAAAACTCTGTGCCAAAATGAACTACAAAACAATTTGGAGTCGTTAATTAATATATTTTAAATGACAAAAAATAATATAGTTTGATTCTGAACAACTCGCAAACAGAAGATGTGATATACATTAAATTAGTTACAAGTTATTCATCCACGTGAGTGATGATTTTACACACATGGAGTTACAATAAGATATTCATTGTCTGAAAAACACCCATTCAACTCCCCACCCCATCCTCTCCCTGACAAAAACCATACTTTATCCCAGAGTTTTTACCCCCACAAGGGAGCAGAGACAGATACTCCATGAAGTCCATTAGAGAGTTCATTATTATTAATGATTTATGTGAAAGGTACCTCAAATACTATAGTGATGGGTAGCAGTATAACACCATAAAATACATAGACCAATCACCTGGATTAATATGAATATAATGAGCCAGATTCATATGGAGATGTCCAAGGCTGAGGAAGCTATCCAGCTAAAGAGGACTCTTCTCATACCCCTGGGGGAGAATGACATGACTCTATCACAGGGAGGACACTGACTGATGGTTACTTCTGTCAGCAGGCAGTGCTTCACTCCTACTCCCAACCCATTGCCCATAGTGATGAAGAACTATTATGCTGCCCTGGCAACAACCAATAAGGAATAGCCCTCAAAGGTGGAGGAGGATAAGCGATGAACCCCCAAGGCAAGAAGAATCACAGCCACCATTCCTAGGAGGAAACGTAGGATCATGGTGATTGGTGACTCTCTTCTGAGGGGGAGAGAGGCACCCATCTTTCAGCAAGACATGGCATTCCAGGAGATATGCTGCCTGCCATGACCCATATAGAAGAGGTTATGGAGGCATTGTTGAGGATCATCCAGACCTCTAACTACTACCCCATGCTACTCATCCATGTAGGGGCCCATGCAGAGACAGATGCATCCTGGAGGTGAATGCGTGGCTGTGAGGATTCAGTTGCTAAGAGGGCTTTGGCTTCCTTGAGCACAGGATGCTTTTCTGGGAAGGACTGCTAAGCAGAGACTGGGTTCCACCTATCAAGAAAGAGGAAGAGCATATTTGGATACAGACTAGCTAACAAGGTGGGCTTTAAACTAGATTTGATGAGGGCAGAAGACAAAAGTCCACAGATAAGTCAGAAACATGGAGAGCTGGGAGAAGAGTTGGCATCTGAGGAGACGATGGACCGTTATAGGAGGGATAGGGGAGAGACAAGAGAGAACACAATGGGAAAATCATATCAGTATCTTAGATGTCTGTATATTGGTGCAAGAAGTATGGGAAAAAAGCAGAAAGAACTAGAAAGGCTAGTCAATAAACACAACCATAACACCACAAGGTGGTTAAGTACTGGAATAAATTGCCAAGGGAGTTGTGGAATCTCCATTATTAGAGATTTTTAAGAGCAGGTTAGACAAACACCTGTCAGGGATGGTCTAGATAATACTTAGCCCTGCCATGAATGCAGGGGACTGGACTACATGACCTCTCGAGGTCCTTTCCAGTCCTGCAATTCTATGAAAGCACAGTCATTGTCAATATGATTCTTTCCATTAACTTCAATGTGCTATGAATCCGGCAGGCTCTATGCTAGCAAGACACTGACATACAAATTGGGACCCTTAAACAAAATCAACCCTAGGGAATGGATTATGGGTAACATTTTAGAAAGTGCCTAAGTCACTTTTGGAAATGAGACTTACATATTCAAGAGCCTAAGAATCACAAAAAAGTAAAATGGGACTCAGGTTCCTAAGATCTGAAAAATTGGACTTTGATTCCAAAGTAGTGTGACACAATTCTGTCCTTGACTCCATGGGTCCTGCATTTCTGGCAGATTTTGTTAGCCTGAGAGGCTCACTGTGAGTCTCCACATAGCCCTTCTCTCTCTAGAGGCAAGGGTCACAGCTTACTGAGCCATTTTCATCATAAGTCAACCACAGAGGTGAGGAGAAACAATCACTCCCAGTCTCAGTGATTAATCAGGGAGGGGAGGGGGACCCACCCTCTATTTCAGGCTCCAGCCCAGGGACCCTAAAATTAGCAGCTATGGTAGCTGACTTTTTGGAAATAGGACATGTACAATTCCCTGGGCCACTTCCCCACAGTAGCCTCCACTTAATATCTCCTTCACCATTACCTCAGGGCCTCCTTCCTTGCACCTGATATGGATTTGTACTGCTTCATTCCTCCAGCAGCACAGCTCCCTCCTATAGCTCCTAGCATCCACACCTCACTGACTAACTGGGAGGCTTTTAACTAGTTCCAGCCAGCCCTTGATTGGCTTCAGGCATCCCAATCAAACTAGCTAGCTCCACTGCCTTCTAGAAGGATCTTAATTGGCCCCAGGTGTTTTGATTAACCTGGAGCAACTGCCATTTGGTTACCATGGTACCAGGGATTTGTTTAGCCTGGGGCTAACATACCTGTTCCTCACTACTTTACTGTAGCCATCTGGCCTTGCCCCATCACAGTAGTTAGTGGCTTTTGAAAATTTTATCCTACATTACAAGCTGAAATAGTATCATACAACACTAGTATAAAAACTGTAAAGAGAATGGAGACAAACTTCAGAGCATAAAAGGAACTTTGATATATCAAGCCTGGAATTTTACGTTTCCCTTTATTGTTCTCATCATCTTAATCTTAAGATTTAGGACTTTAGATTTAGTAAATGAAATTGGTCACAACTATATTGAAATCAATATAGCCACACTGACTTATACCAACTGAAGATCAGTCTTGTTTTTTAAGTATGTTTTTACTGTTGATTTTAAATAAACCTATCGATGTTAATTAACATGTATGCATGAGATGTGTCAAAAGATTTAAGTACCTTTAATAAATAATGATGGTGTATTTTTTCATGTCATAAAGGGTTCCTTCCTTCAAAATATCTGGTGCTGGTTACTGTCAGGTAAGACACCAAACTTAATGCACCATTGGCTGATCCAGTATGGTTGTTCCCTCCCAACCACTTTGAAACCATTGCTGTTTTTGTCTCATTTGTTCCTGCCACCTACCTACTTTTTTTGGTCTCCAAGAACAATCCATAGCCATTTTAAATGTTAGTTTACCAAATTCAGTAATCTCCGATAACAAAATGTTAGATATTAAATAGAAATACTAAATAGGCAACAAAACTCCTTAGTACAGGGGAGAGGTGGGGTTGTACTCTCTTAAATGTTTTAATTGCATGAAGTGGGGTGGAGTGAGAGAGAACTAACGATTTCAATGAACTAAGTATAATATAAAGACATATTCCTCATAACATTAAAATAATATTTTAAATTTGTTCACTGCATTGTGTTGTAAGACAGTTCCTAGGAAGAACCATACAGAAGAGCAAAGAGAATAGTAGCTGCTTTCATTTAGTAGCCATACCTCTATCATGCAAGTCACAGGGGAAAGTAATTAAATTTAATACAAACCACCCTGAGTTTGAGACTGTCCTCATTTTAAAATAGCAAGGTCAAATAATTCAATGTACAGTTCATCTTCAATTATCCAAATTATTCATTGTCCCTCTATGATAATCTGATAAAAGTGATTATACTGTGTTAGAAGTAACAGCTTTTAAGAGAAAAATATAGAATATTTTATATATATACACAACTGAAAGACTAACAGATCAGAGAAGCTTTGATTTTCAACATTCCTGCATTCTGCAGCAAAATATAATGAGCGGTACATTATAGTATAATATGTTCAAATTTGAAAATGAGGACATGGGTAAAATTGATGTTTGGATCAAAATATTTGTGGATCATTGCTCTTGTCAGAGCAGTGACATCTTGGGATACTAAACATTCTAGCATTTACTATTCCATCCTGAATATGGGAAAGTTACCTTTCGGTCTGTTTTTTTGGTGACAATGTGTCAGAGTATCATGCACATGGTGAGCTGAAATAACCACGCAATCTCACCCAGTGGACAAGAAAGACACAGAATGTGTGAGAATGCTGTTCTTGCCTCTTGAGGATAAAGCAAAGTTATAGGCTTGTGTCCACCATCCTACTTCAACACTGGAAAGTGTCTTTCAGGTCTCTTTTTTCTTTGCTTTGGCTGTGACCTGTTGTTCTTATGACCCAGATATGACATACAAATTTGATGGAGAGCTCCAAAGCTATCAGTATTTGCTATAGTGATCACTCAGGAGCTCACTAGAAGCATATCTTCTCTCTAAAATGCAAGCTTCCTCCCCTGCAACTCAGTCTTGCCTGATTTTTAAACTAACTGCTAAAATAAATGCCACATCCATTAAGTATTCTTTATTAATGAATAACAAGAATTAGCTGAGATTATGTGTCAGTGAGCCCCCAGAGAGAGAGAGAGAGAGAGAGAGAGAGAGAGAGAACAGATGGCTCATTTCAAATTGTGGTAAAAGTTTGTCTAAAATGGGAGTAGTTACTCAAAGTAGAGAATTATCCATGTTATTTCAAACTATTATTTCAAATACTGATCTTGCACAACATGGTCAACTTAAGTAGAGGGCTTTGAGAGTGGACTTCATTCATTGTACAACAAAGAGTTCAGACAGAGTAAATCTGCAAGTAAATAGTCTGAATGAGAATTCTTTCAGAAAGATGGCTAGGAAAGATTGTTGAGATATTGGCATCTTGGAATACAAAAATATCATACACCCTGGGAAGGACTTGGTGTACCAGGTGACAACTCTAAATTACCTTGTTTAAAACAAAAGCGTATATAAAAGACATATAAGGCTTGAAATTCATGATCAAATAAAAGCAAATAGACAAATCCAAAAGATGCATTATGCCAGACCTGCAAGAGTGCATCCAAAGTTAACTATGTGACTGTTCATATACATAGAAATTTAGAAGGAAAATGGAAAGTAGTTACAAAGTCAATTTGCCAGATGCATATATATATGAAATACTTGATGGTAATTTTTTCAAATGCACTAGACAAGAGAAAATAAAAAAGACAGGACACAAAACCATGAGAACTATAGAAAAGGATTCAAGGCAAAATGCGTACATCCAAATTACTGGATGAATAAACAGTAAAAATAACTCAGCAGAAGAAAAAGCATCAAGTGGAAGAGTAACATGTAACCCACTGAAATACAGAGGCCACATAACTGTTGACTAGGTGTGGGTAAAACAACAGACCCATTAAGAGAGCTATGAAGCATGAATGAAACTTGCGCACAGGAAAAGATAAACTGCATTGTTTTAATGCTGTTATATGATTATATTAATTAGTATAGGGTGAAAGCTACGTAATGAAAATCCAAGCTTAGGGATGTGGATATTTTAATACTATAGATATCAAGCAGCAATATCACATTAGAAGGCAAAAACATCAATGAAGTAGAACAGTTCACTTATCCTGTCATCACCAATGGAGAACTCAAGAAGGAAGAGACATCAAGGACTCAAAAATATATACAGCGCCAGAACAAAACTGAGAATTTTCACCTCAAACAGTGCTAAAATAGGTTATGAGAGCTGGCGATCTACTACTACATTAGGCAGAAAACTAGAAATAAGTGCCTATGAAAGAACCTGGGCATTGGCTGGAAAGACTTCATCACCAAAAGAGATCAGAGAAATCAACAACCAGCAGATTGTCTCCGTTAGAATCAGGAGGACATATTTGGGGCATGTATTCCAAATGCCAGCACACAGACTCCCCCATGAAGTCATTAAGTGGAAATCAACTGGTGTGAGGAAACGAGGGTGCCCAAGAGAAACCTTAAGAAGAACCCATAGTAGGGAGATCATAACAGTTGATCTCAACACCACAGAGCAGATGTAAGCAGCAGCAAATGACAGACAAGAATGGAAGAGACTTGTTTCCATACTGTGCATCAGTGTTGGCACTGGAAGGATGTTACATAATAATATGTCCAAATTTAATAACTATAAGCATGAAAAAAAATGTTTCAAAAGCCATACCACCAAATTTCATTTAAAAGAACTGGAGATATATAATGATACATGGAATGGTTCTTGTTTGATTGGAAGTACTGGTAGTCTGGGAAGCAACAGAATTACAGTGGGTTGAAACTCAGAAATTCCCTTTCATGGGAAATTTTGACATGTAAAAATTTGCTTTCATTTTGAATAGGAACAATACAACTATTTTCAAGATTTCCTACCAAAAAAAAATTCTGAAAAAAATTAGGTTCAGGATATTTCAGTCTTGAATTTAATTTATTGTATTTTTTTCATTTTTATATTATTTTTATTTTAGTTCATGACATGTGTCAAGGTATTTTTCCCACTTTGAACTTTAGCATCCAGAAAGTGGGGACCTGCATGTACCCTTCTAAGCTTAATTCCTAGTTTAGATCTGATAGCGCTGCCACAAACCATAAATTCCAGTGTCTGGTACACTCCCTGTCCCCCAAAACCTTCCCTGGGGAACCCAAGACCCAAACCCCTTGGGTCTTAAAACAAAATAAACCATTCTCCCTCCTTCCCCCTCCCTGGGTTACTCTGAGAGGTTACATTGATCCAAACTCCTTGGATCTAAAAACAGAGAGGAAACTAACCTTCCCCCCACCTCCTTTCCCTCCACTGCTCCCTGGTGAGTTCAGACCCAATCCCCTTGGGTCTTAAACAAGGGGGAAAAAATCAATCAAGTTCTAAAAAAAAAAAGAAAGTTTTTAATTAAAGAAAGAAAAAGTAAAAATTATCTCTGAAAAATTAGGATGGGAAATGTTTACAGGGTCTTCAGCTTTTATAGGCTAGAGGGACTCCCTCCCCGCTAGCCTAAGATACAAGCTACAGCAAACAGAGGTAAAATATCCTTCCAGCAAAACACACATTCACAAGTTAAGAAAACAAACATAAGCCTAATACTCCTTTTCTAGCTAGTACTTACTATTTTGAATTTGAGAGACTATTTTAGAAAGGTTGGAGAAAGATCTGGTTGCACATCTGGTCCCTCTTAGCCCCAAGAGTGAACAAAGAACAAAAAAAAACAGCACAAACAAAGACTTCCCTCCACAGAGATTTGAAAGTATCTTGTCCCTCCATTGTTCCTCTGCTCAGGTGTCAGCCAGGTTCACTGAACTTCTTAACCCTTTACAGGTAAAAGAGACATTAACCCTTAACCATCTGTTTATGACAGCATGTCAGTAGTAGCAGTATATATTATTAGGTCATAATATGACATGATATAGAATATTTCAATTATTGTACTATGTCATTTTAAAAATCATAAGGCAGCTGCTACTTCATAGTGATTGAAACATATTTTTTTCTTTTTTTAGATCAAAGCATCTCTCTGTGTTGTTACAAAACAGTTTGACACTTTGACAGTCAGGAGTCCCTTTAATCTAGAGAAGGAGAGGAGATGTCTCAAATGGGTCAGAATAGTACCTGCCTTTACGATTTTTAAAATAAAATGAAAGTAATTTTTTTCAACAATACAATTATCATATTATGCACTGTCAGTAGATACAGTGTACTGTATACTACTACTACTGACCTCATTAAATAAATGAAACACTGAAAAAAGTAAAATGAATTCTGAAATGAAATTTCAAAATTCAAAATTCTGAAACAAAATATACAAAATTTTCCAAAATTCCAAAACTTTTTTTTGTTTTGAAATAAGTGTCTTTTTATTAGGAATTTTCATCAAAACTAATATGATTTCATGAAAAAGATCTTTTTTTCCAAAACAGTTTTTTTCTTACAAGAAACCATTTTGATAACAAACTTCCAATCCAGGTCTAAGCAGAATGAGCAGTGAATGTGTGTAATTAAGTATACAATGATTTGAGGCAGATTTTTCCATTGCTTTGTACCTTTATGCTACAGTTATCTTCCCACCTTATCTGACTTTATGCATCAATTATGTGCAGATCAAGTTAAATATGGTGGTACAATGTTATCATTCCATTTTATATCTATTTATACAAGTGTAAATGACAAAAAAAGTAGCAAGGCAATGGAGAGTTGGGCCCATTGTACAGAGCACAAGTGGGCTGGGAAAGGTTTCTGATATTCCAATCCATCTATCTCTTCCATGATCTCAACAGAAAGGAATTAGTACAAATGGTTCAAGAAATTTCAGACCATATGTTCAGTTAATTTTGTTAGCCTATCATATTATTGGTTCCTTTGTTAAGCAAATTTCAATTAAATTATATATTTATCCTGTTTAAAGTAATTGCTTTATTTTAAAGGCTACAAAGACACTCTACCTTGAGGACACAATTGTCCTGGACCCATTTTTGCAACATCGTTGTCCTTTCCAATTGCTTCTCTTGAAAAGTTTTGGCTTCTGTTTTCTTCTATCATGGAGCTGAATCATGATCACAAAGGCTGTTTAAATGAGTTTTCTTTGCTGCAGTACCCATATTAGAACAAATTCACTGCAATAGAGATTTCAGATTCCTGTGCAATGACTACCAGGACAAAGCAACACTCATGCTGCTTTAGTGGTGAACTTCTTTCATCTGGCAGCATATACAAAGATTGATCTTCATGATATGTTCCATGTTTTATGCAAGTTTCTGATTCTCATTCTTAGAAATCCAATGGTCCTTGTAATGAAAGATCTAGTTGGATTTGTTTTATTTGTTTTAATGAGCCTCATTACACCCAAATCGGGTATTGCCATATGGCATCAACAAATGTCAACAATGGGAATCCACTATTACTTGAAAGATATTTAGCTATCAGTGCATTAATTAACCTTAATTAAATCAATATCATCTCTTTGGAACCATAGCTCTGCCAATCAAATACTCCCAGTTGGCTGGCCAAGTCTTTATCAATTGACTGATTGCTAACATCTCAGTGGTACATGAATCATGAGCCAGGATGTAGTCAGGAGAGCTGGAACAATTTGAATAGTATGAGTGCTGACAGACATTTAAGCAAACTGTAAACCCAGTATATAATGGAAACTACTTCAAGTCATGGTGTGTGGCAGCATCCCCAGCACCTCTAGTTCGAGCACCTATGGATGTAGTTTGCTAACACGTCAAGGAAATTATTTCTGGCATTAAGGCTACTTGCATATTGTAAGAAAACTTCTTTATACTTCTTCACATTCTCAGCACATATACTCCAACAGAGTGTTATTGTGAAGTATTGTATTATATTACTGTTGTAATTATGGCAATCAAAATATGAAAATGAACCTGTATCCATAAATATTCCAACAGCATCACAAGATTTGTTTGAAAGACAGTGGTGCTTAAGTGACATAACAACCTAAGTCCCATTTTCAAAACAGACTTTGCATTGATGTAGGAACCTGAAGGCTAAATTTTCATTGGGAATTAGGTGTCTAACTGTCTCTTTTGGGTACTTAACTTCAACGCTGAGGTGCAAACGACATTCACAAAACTCCTGTTCAACTGCCACCTAACCCTGCAGGTGCCTACATTTCCACTGGTGGGCATGTGCAAAGCCCCCTAAGTCCTACCACCCACAGTTAACCAGCTACTCTGCACCTTTGCTCACATGTAGACACCGGTGGGATTCTCAGACTAGGCGTTCCCCTGCCAAACTTGCTTGAGGGGTCTAACTTTCCCTATACAATGCATAGGGAGCCAGGAGTACCTAACTCAGCAAATTTCACTGGGCAGACTGATATTGAGGAGTTAGTCATTGCAATACTGAGCCTAAATCCTCTTTCTGACTCTAGCCCTAAGTGTCTAAGCAACTTTTGCAAATGGGATTTCAATTCATATGTCATAGACCCTTTTGAAAATTTTACCCAGTGTCCTCCAACTGCCTTATGTCTCTCTCTAGCATGGAGCCATCTTAACATTAATACAATTATATATATAAAAATATTTGAATAAAGCTAATGTTCATCTGCAATGAACTGTTCTGAAATACTAATTAACTCACATTTTACAATATAAATGTCCATAGTTAGGATGAAAGCTTAAACTTTTTTTTTTTTGGATAAAATACCATCGGAGTTGTACAAATGCCAAAAAAGCACTAGAATACTAGGAATGCATTATTTTAATTTGCTTTTGCACTCAAATAACTTTAAAATGGCCAGTTTCTTTTTAATGTGGTTCCATACTGGACCTCAGAAACTAAGGATACGTCTGTACTACCCACCGGATTGGCGGGTAATGTTTGATGTATCGGGGATCAATTTATTGTGTCTCATTTGGACGCGATAAATCAACCCACTATTCTGTGGCTGAATTATGAACTTTTGGAATTAAGGAAATAATTGAAACACTAGCATATCTTCCTCTGCAGAATGACTAGCAAATATTACTATAATGACACATAACATACATAGCTCTAACACTATTGATACAATTTGTATTTGAGGACAATAATGGGCATAATTAGTGACTTCAGTGTTTATTAGTGTTAAGTTTGTAGAAATGCTGTAGGAAGATGTATGAATTACAGACACAATACCTTATATGTTATAAAGTTATTTACTGCAATAAAGTGGTATAGGAGATGAGATTCTTACTTCTTTTAAAAATTTTCTAACCAAACTTGGCTCTTGCGAAAGATGAAGGACTGAGACCCTGGAGACCAAGTTATTTCTGATATCTATAGCCTATGTAGTGGCAGAATGAACTTCTTTCTTCTCTTGACCAACGTGCCATAGTCCTGAGCTGTAGAGACACTCTCTAGGGAGGGATCAGAGGTCTCAGTCTCCTGAGGCCACCAGTGAGATTATTTACTCATTTCAAGTAGTCACATCACTAATTTATTTTACGAAATAAAATTTCACACATTAAAAGAGTCAGTCTCATCTACCAGCACAGCTTTCTCAGGGAACTTGGCAAATTATTAAGAGCTAGTCATAATAAAATGGAGGAAAGAACAGGTTCAGATATCAATTTAAAAATCAAAAAATAGCAGAACAATACCACAGAACACTTAGACAGTCACTGCTAACCTAGGCTAGATTTGAACTCTCAAGTGTCTCTGTATTCCAATCTCAGCAGGGACTAAACTATCATTAGAGTCTAGAAGTTGGATATCCCTAGCCCCTTATTGGTCTCAGATTATGTAAAATATCCTTAGTTGACTTGAAATGGCTAAGAGACAGAAAACCGCTCTAGCATTTACTCTGTCTGAAGGGAGGCAAGCATGTCCCATGAGACAAGCAGGTAATTTATAGTTAAATATTTTCTTTTGATCTGTATATCACTTTTTCTATTTCAAGTTAATTTGATTAAGTGCGCACAAAGGAGGAAACCAAGGGAGAATATTTTTTTCTTTAGGCAGCCAGCCAGGAAGCACAGTGGTAGAGACCTAATTTTTTTTATTATTGATTGAGCTACAGCTGATACATATAACCGACTCAAAATTAAAGATGGGCTATATGGAATCTGAAACATTTGAGTAGTCCAAGAAAGGGGAGGGATACCCACCACTGGCAGGTTGGATGAGCATAGAGGAGATAGATTCAATGCATTTGTATCTTATTCTTTCTCTTCCTCTATTTATATAGAAACAAATGTCTGCCTTTGCTCTTTCATTATCTTGTATATGCTCATCACTTTTATGCCATCTTGACTGCAATACATAGCAACATAAGGCATCTTGGTATGGATATAACAGTAGCTACAGAACTAACCATCATCACTCCCCTCACTTCTGCTGATGTTCACAGGTTATACAGACTTGTGCCTGGTATGATCATTACTCTCTGTTGCACATCAGGAGGCTCTATTTTAAAATCATCTTCATAAATGCTTTGAGAGCTTTTCTTCTAGTTTTGGTCTGGCTCCTGTGAGACATTGTAATTTGATAAACACCCCAGGGCTTTCAGCTGAAATATCATTTTTCATGGAGCCAAAAATTCAAAGTGTGTGGCTGCTGTTCCATCTTTAATTGGCACCTGCATGAAAATAAAATGACACCAAGATGGGAGTGTAACTAATTCTAACCTTGCTGAACCATCAACTGAACATAATTTTGTCCTGAACTTCCTTAGTCTTTGAAGATTTTGTGAAAGTTTACAGATCAGAATGACTTCCTCAAAATAGTCTTATCTTTTCCAGGAAACACATATGGTAGGATTACATGTGAAGTAGAGGTCCTGCTCCTGTTCTTTTAACTACAGTTAATTAATTGCTAGTTAACTCAAGTTAGCTGACACTTTTGTAAATGCTAATTTAGATATATTCAAATATTTGTTTTAGGACACAAATGCTTGTGGTTTAACCTTAGGACTCAGATTAGGATAAACAACCAACATCAACGACTGGTACACAAGTTAATGGAGAGTCTAGACTGGCATTTTACAATCTTGTGTTAACTCAAGTTAACAGACACAATCAGTTAACTCTTGATAAAACAGGAGCACTAATTCTCACCTAGACATACCCATAGTCATATCCAAACCTGAAGAA
Organism: Gopherus evgoodei; assembly: GCF_007399415.2. Taxonomy (NCBI): domain Eukaryota; kingdom Metazoa; phylum Chordata; order Testudines; family Testudinidae; genus Gopherus; species Gopherus evgoodei. The sequence goes on from NC_044322.1 coordinate 64,855,543, forward strand.
GAGGTCTGTGGGGTTTCTCTCACCAATCAAAGTTGGTCCAATAAAATATATTACCTCACACACCTGACAGTCTATAAAGTGTTTATGTACCCCCAAAATAGGAAAGTGCTCCATTTTTGTGTACCAGATAAAGGTATACTTCTACAGCTTTTTACAAATACATACTGTGTATATTTTAGCTGGCAAATTAAAATAGCCCTTTCAATGCCAAGCAAAAACTGCTATAGTTACTTTATGGAGAACTATAATTATCTGTTCAGAACCTTTACTACTAGGGTGGCCAGATAGCAAGTGTGAAAAATCGGGACAGGGAGTGGGGGGTAATAGGTGCCTATATAAGAAAAAGCCCTGAATATAGAGACTGTCCCTATGAAATCGGGGCCTCTGGTCACCTTACTTACTAGTGATGTATTATATATTTTTCAGGATGGATTTTAGTTATTGAGGTTATCTGCCAATTGCTATTCATTTGAATTCAAAGTAGCAATGGTTTAGTTTATTTGAGGGGGCACTTCATTATAACCCCAAGTTTTTAGATGTTTTTAACTCTAAATAGATTATCTACTCATATAGTTATTCTGAGCTCAAAGATAACACTTTGGAACACCCTGATATCATAGCATTTGACTGCTTATGATTTACAAGTGTGATAATATGTTGTTTTGCCTTTTTTTGGAAAAACACATTAATAAGTCTGTCATTTCATGGTGCTCAGAGAACTCCAACACAGTTTATTTTTTCGACATTGAACTTGCTATGATTTAGTACCCAAGGAAAATAAGTGCCTCTGCTGTGAATGGGAGACTTTGTTTAGCAATGGCAAGGTTGTAAGAGTTTGAAATTGTTCACAGTACGGCATGTTCCCGTCTGCTACATTAAAAAAATAATGCAGAGGGGAAAGCACAAGGTATAGCCAGGTGTGAAAACACAAAAATATATCTGCAATGTAGCAGAAGCACCACATACTGAAATAAATGTAGTTACATTTATTTCACTGATTATATGCTGTATTTACAGTATTATAAGATGTGATCCTATGTACATGCAAGATCATTCAAATTAATGTACAACAAACAGAAGATGACAAGATTAACTGACAACACCCCTATCAAATTGAAGAAAAGAACTAGAAAGGAAGTATATACAGAAGAATCATAGAACCATAAAATATCAGGGTTGGGAGGGACCTCAGGAGTTCATCTCGTCCAACTCCCTGCTCAAAACAGGACCAATCCCCAACTAAATCACCCCAGCTAGGGCCTTGTCAAGCCTGACCTTAAAAACCTCTAAGGAAGGAGATTTCACCACCTCCCTAAGTGCACCCTCAAATATAACTAAACCATTGCTACATCCCAGTGCTTCACCAACCTCCTAATGAAAAACGTTTTTCCTAATATCCAACCTAAACCTCCCTCACTGCAACTTGAGACCATTACTCCTTGTTTTGTCATTGGTACCACTGAGAATGGTATAGATCCATCCTCTTTGGAGCCTACTTTCAGGTAGTTGAAAGCATCTATCAAATATCCCCTCATTCTTCTCTTCTGCAGACTAAACAATCCCAGTTCTCTCAGCCTCTCCTCATAAGTCATATGCTCCATCCCCCAATCACTTTTTTTTGCCCTCCACTGGACTCTTTCCAAGTTTTCCACATCCTTCTTGTAGTGTGAGGTCCAAAACTGGACACAGTACTCCAGACGAGGCCTCACCAATGTCGAATAGAAGGGAATGATCACGTCCCTCGATCTGCTGGCAATGCCCCTACTTATACAGCCCAAAATGCCATTAGCCTTCTTGGCAACAAGAGCACACTGTTGACTCATTTCCAGCTTTTCATCCACTGTAATCCCTAGATCCTTTTCTGCAGAACTGCTGTCTAGCCGCTCAGTTTGTAGTCTGTAGCAGTGCCACAGGTAGAAGAAAAAGATAGATAAGAAATTCAGTTTAAAAACTCTATGATAAACACTAGGGAAATGTGGGCACAGAAATATCAGGCAAGATGTGTCCTATAGCCTAAAACAGGGATCAGCAACCTTTGGCATGAGTGTGACTTTAGTGTGAGGTCCAAAACTGGACACAGTACTCCAGACGAGGCCTCACCAATGTCGAATAGAAGGGAATGATCACGTCCCTCGATCTGCTGGCAATGCCCCTACTTATACAGCCCAAAATGCCATTAGCCTTCTTGGCAAAAAGAGCACACTGTTGACTCATTTCCAGCTTTTCATCCACTGTAATCCCTAGATCCTTTTCTGCAGAACTGCTGTCTAGCCGCTCAGTTTGTAGTCTGTAGCAGTGCCACAGGTAGAAGAAAAAGATAGATAAGAAATTCAGTTTAAAAACTCTATGATAAACACTAGGGAAATGTGGGCACAGAAATATCAGGCAAGATGTGTCCTATAGCCTAAAACAGGGATCAGCAACCTTTGGCATGAGGCCCGCCAGGATAAGCACCCTGGTGGGCTGGGCCGGGCTGGTTTGTTTATCTGCTGCGTCCACAAGTTCGGCTGATCACAGCTCCCACTGGCCGTGGTTCACTGCTCCGGGCCAATGGGGGTTGCGGGAACTGGCGGCCAGCACATCCCTTGGCCCGTGCTGCTTCCCGCAGCCCCCATTGGCTTGGAGCGGCGAACCGCGGCCAGTGGGAGCCACAATCGACCGAACCTGTGGACACGGTAGGTAAACAAACCAGCCCAGCCCGCCAGGGTGCTTACCCTGGCAAGCTGCATGCCAAAGGTTGCCGATCCCTGGCCTAAAATAATCAAATAATATTCAGTGATATCAAAATAATATATGCAGCATACAACTTATGTTATGGTTACAGTATTTTATTTGCTTTCTGGCATGATATAAATGAATTCTTATTCCAAGTAACTTACAAAAAATATTATTGTTTCACACTTTGAGGGCATTCTTAATTGTTCCTGCAATATTTGTTATATTTGCAAAACCCTCATCTGGGACTTTGAAATGCAGAATTCAAACTTGATTCCTCATGTAACATGGTGTTCAAAGCCTAGACTAAACTCTGTCCAAAAGCAGAACTGAGCACCCATCCTGGTACATATTTAGTAATAACTTGGACATAGTAGTAAATTTCAGGGAGAGGACTAGTAGAAGGAAGAAGATGATTGCATAATTTTTAATATGTGTGATCTGTAGTGCATGTGAATTGACAGCACTGGAGGGGTAAACGCTCCATATATCCACAGGACAACTACAGCATGAGCAGCTCCCCCACATTGTTCCACCAACATACTATAGTTCTGATCTAGATGGATGACACAGGTATGATAAGAGGAACTGTCAATCAAGAGAAAGAAATAAAGAACCCATGCATAGCCTGAAGAGTTTAACCAAAATTGAATGTTGTGGAATTGTGCTATTATGAAAGCCATAGAGTAATGTCTGAAAGTAGCAGAAAAGCAAAGCATGGATTTTGTTTGCTTCTTTGGTTGGGTTTTGCTGCATTTTACAGCATAATATGACACTTAGAAGCATGTTATAGCACTTAGAAGTGGAATGTAAGGATTCTTAAGTATCTCTGTTTTGCATAAAGCTATTGGCTGAAGCTGTGCTTTCTGGCATAACATGCCATTGTTTGATGACTTTCTAAAAGTCATACTGTGCTTGAACTATCAACACAACATATTTGTTAGTTTTATGCTCCACAAGTTACTTTGCAATGTGCAGTGGGATTATTACCATGAAGTTTTGTACTGTGACATTGTTGGCACAGTTATTTATTAGCATCATGGGCTGGCTGGTTCTCTGAGGCAAGATGGGCTCAGCCTTGCCCATGATTTAGAGACTATCCCTCAGCCTCAGATGAGTTGGCAACATGAGGGCTAATTAGTGACCCCAGCTGGGTGTAATGGAGCTTAATTAAAAAGACTGATCCTAGTAGTGGTGGTGCAGCAGGGGAGAACAGTGCTTAAATAGGGCTGGGAACTCAAAAAAGGGAGGAAGATCCTGGAGAGAGTAACAAGAGGAGTTTCTCTCTGGAAAGAGTTAAGGAAATTAGTTAGGGAAGTGGATTGGACGGAGGAATTAGTGGATTTGAATGCGGAGGAGGCCTGGAATTACTTTAAGTCGCAGCTGCGGAGACTGTCGGAAGCCTGCATCCCGAGAAAGGGGAAAAAAACCATAGGCAGGAGTCGTAGGCCAAACTGGATGAGCAAACAACTCAGAGAGGGGATTAGACAAAAGCAGACAGCTTACAGGGAGTGGAAGAAAGGCAGGATCAGCAAGGAAAGCTACCTTGGTGAGGTCAGAACGTGTAGGGATAAAGTGAGGAAGGCTAAAAGCCGCATTGAACTGGACCTTGCAAAGGGAATCAAAACCAATAGTAAAAGGTTCTACAGCCACATAAATAAGAAGAAAACAAAGAAAGAAGAAGTGGGGCCGCTATACACTGAGGATGGAATGGAGATCAAGGATAACCTAGGCATGGCCCAACATCTAAACAAGTACTTTGCTTCAGTTTTTAATAAGACTAGTGAACCTTGGGATGATGGAGGGATGATAAACGGGAATGTGGATATGGAAGTGGATATTACCGCAACTGAGGTAGAGGCCGTACTTGAACAGCTCGATGGGACGAAGTCGGAGGGCCCGGACAATCTCCATCCGAGGATATTAAAGGAACTGGCGCGTGAAATTGCGAGCCCGTTAGCGAAAATTTTTAAGCAGTCGGTAAACTCGGGGGTTGTGCCGTATGATTGGAGGATTGCTAATGTAGTTCCTATTTTTAAGAAAGGGAATAAAAGTGATCCGGGTAATTATAGGCCTGTTAGCTTGACGTCTGTAGTATGCAAGGTCTTGGAAAAAATTTTAAGGGAGAAAGTAGTCAAGGACATAGAGGTCAATGGTAATTGGGACGAATTGCAACACGGATTTACTAAAGGTAGATCGTGCCAAACCAATCTGATCTCCTTCTTTGAGAAGGTGACGGATTACTTAGATAAAGGAAATGCGGTAGATATAATTTACCTAGATTTCAGTAAGGCGTTCGACACGGTTCCGCACGGGGAACTGTTAGTCAAATTGCAAAAGATGGGAATGAATACGAAAGTTGTTAGTTGGATAAGGAACTGGTTAAAGGGGAGACTCCAGAGGGTCGTATTGAAAGGTGAATTGTCAGGCTGGAAGGAGGTCACTAGTGGAGTCCCTCAAGGATCGGTTTTGGGACCGATCTTATTTAACCTTTTTATTACTGACCTTGGCACAAAGAGCGGGAATGTGCTAATAAAGTTTGCGGATGACACGAAGCTGGGGGGTATTGCTAACACGGAGAAGGACAGGGATACTATTCAGGAAGATCTGAACCACCTTGTTAACTGGAGTAATAGGAACAGGATGAAATACAATAGTGAAAAGTGCAAGGTTATGCATTTAGGAACTAATAATAAGAATTTTGGATATACGTTGGGGGCGCATCAGTTGGAAGCGACGGAGGAGGAGAAGGACCTTGGGGTGCTGGTTGATAGCAGGATGACTATGAGTCGCCAATGTGATACGGCTGTTAAAAAAGCAAATGCGATTTTGGGATGCATCAGGCGGGGTATTTCCTGCAAGGATAAGGAGGTGTTAGTACCGTTATACAAGGCGTTGGTGAGACCCCATCTGGAATACTGTGTGCAGTTCTGGTGTCCCATGTACAAGAAGGATGAATTCAAACTGGAACAGGTTCAGAGATGGGCTACAAGGATGATCCGAGGAATGGAAAAACTGCCTTATGAAAGGAGACTCAAAGAGCTTGGCTTGTTTAGCCTGGCCAAAAGAAGGCTGCGGGGGGATATGCTTGCTCTATATAAATATATCAGGGGGGTTAACGTTAGGGAGGGAGAGGAATTATTTAAGTTTAGTACTAATGTAGGCACAAGGACGAATGGGTATAAACTGGATATTAGGAAGTTTAGACTTGAAATTAGACGAAGGTTTCTAACCATTAGGGGAGTGAAGTTCTGGAACAGCCTTCCGAGGGAAGTAGTCGGGGCAAAAGACTTTCCTGGCTTTAAGACAAAGCTTGATAAGTATATGGAGGGGATGTTATGATAGGATTGTTAATTTGGGCAATTGATCTTGGATTACCACCAGATAGGTCTGCTCAATGATCTGTAGGGAGATGTTGGATGACATGGGAACTGAGTTACTGCAGAGAATTCCTTCTTGGGCGCTGGCTGGTGAGTCTTGCCCACATGCTCAGGGTTTAGCTGATCGCCATATTTGGGGTCGGGAAGGAATTTTCCTCCAGGGCGGATTGGCAGGGGCCCTGGAGGTTTTTCGCCTTCCCCTGCAGCGTGGGGCACGGGTCGCTTGCTGGTGGTTTCTCTGCAGCTTGAGGTCTTCAAACCAGTTTTGAAGATTTCAATAACTCGATCCTGGGATAGGGGTTGTTATAAAATTGGATGGGTGGGGTTCTGTGGCCTGCCTTGTGCAGGAGGTCGGACTAGATGATCAGATTGGTCCCTTCTGACCTATTAGTCTATGAGTCTATGAGAGTGTGAGGAAGTCAGGCTGTCACTCACAAGTAGAAGAGCAGACTCCTGTGGTGGAGCCCTGAGATAAGGCCTACAGGGAACAGGGAGATCATCAGAGGTAAATTGCTGGAGTACCTGGAAAAGGGAAGTAGTTGGGGAATCCTGCTGGGGAAGAACCAGTTCAAGAGAATTTTTGCAGGGGACAGGAGAAAGATAGGAAGCAGAGTTTTTCAGTCAAGACTGAGAGAGTCAGAAGAACTGTAAGTCTCTACATTGTTGATAAATTTTGAGTTGGACCTTTAGATACATTGGAAAGGGAGCAAACTCTTATATGACTTGTCCAGAAGATCAAGTGACAGAAGATCCTCAGAGGGAGTCAGGAGGAGATACTGGCTAGGACTGGCCATTGCAGGGCCAAGGAAAAGGCCACTAGGGAGGGTACAAGAGGTAAAGTCTCGTGCAATGCTGCATCTAGACATGAGGGGATGCCCTAAGGCAGGGGTCAGCAACCTCTGGTACGCAGCTTGCCAGGGTAAGCACCCTGGTGGTCCAAGCCAGTTTGTTTACCTGCCGCATTGGCATGTTCAGCCGATCGTGGCTCCCACTGGCTGTGGTTCACCATCCCAGGCCAATGGGGGCAGCGGGAAGCCATGGCCAGCACATCCCTCACCTGCGCCACTTCCTGAAGCCCCCATTGGCCTGGAAAGGCAAACTGCGGCCAGTAGGAGCCGCTATCGACAGAACCTGCTGACGCGGCAAGTAAACAAACTGGTGCGGCCCGGCCCACCAGGGTGCTTACCCTGGCAAGCCGTGTGCTAGAGGTTGCCGACCCCTGCCCTAAGGCAAAGATGCATTCTTATGATGAGATTTGAACTTCTGATTTGCTTTTTACACCGTAATATTTACAGCCTTTGTAATATACTGTGATTTAATGGGAAATTGAGTCAGATAACATTAGAAAAGAAAACTTTGATTCCAATAATTAAAGATTTTTCACTTGCTGGCATGTAGTGAGATTCTTAACAAGGTGCTTGCTTATTTGTTTCCTTTGTATTGAATGGATATGTAGCATCTAAATAGGTTTTCATAAAACAAGAGCACTGGGCAATATGTTTAGGGGAACAAAAGAAGAACCTACTGGCTTTTCCCGGCACCCATTGCAAAGTATTGCAAATTCTTCTAAAATTGTAGCCAAAAAAAGGATGGGCCACTGAGACTGTTAGCCTCACCATTCGTGATCGCAGAAGAGAGTTATTCCAATAGACAGATTTTTGCAGCATAGACAAGGGTGTGGAGATAAGATCTGTAGGACCAGATTCAGGAAAGGTTTCTTATTTATGGCAGGATTTAAGTAAGCGTGTGCTCTTTAAAGTCAAAAGGACTTAAGTTCAAGCACATGCTTAAAGTTAAGCTTAAGTCAGTGCTTTGTTGACTGGGGCCTTAATATATCAAAAATGGAGTGGGGGGAGAGGGAGAGAAGAGGTTATTCTGAAGAACTATTCCACTTAGTTAGATCTACCATAGAGATATTTATTTCTGTTGGGTTATGAGCTATCATGGCAGGCCACACATCCTGTTGCAATGGCTGGCCTCTCATAGAGCCATGATCTGTATCTTTCCAGATACTTCATGGTCCAAAAGGTAACTGATACTGTCTTCTGAACATGATTTCCTTCCTCTCTGTTTCTGAACAACTTCTTTATAGTCCATTTAGTGATCTAAACCCCATCGGTGAAATAAAAGTGAACTCTTGTTTGGACTAGCCAGTAGATGTAGGTACAGAATTGTATTTAATGCACTTTGCAAGCAAGATAGGTTGTGATTAAAATGGTTTTCAACTTCCTTCCTTTTCATTCATTTTTCAAAAGCACTTTTTTGGTTATTAATTTCCCTTCTGATCTTAATAGCTGAAAGTTTTAATTTTACAGGAACATTTTTTTCCCACAACATATTCAGACCCTGGAACTCCAGGTTCTCCTTTCCCTAGTGAGATTCTTGGAGAAATATAAATTAAAATTAGTTTCAGTGCATTGAATTAATTATTCCATTTATTGCTTATTATCTTGCTTTGTGGCTTTACATGCCTCTGAACTGTAGATGGGATTAGAAAGGAAGATGAGAAAATCAACTAATTAAACTTAAGCCTCCAGAAGAGACAAGAAAGCTTGAAATCCTGGGAAGAAAGTAGAGGAAAAACTTTTTGAAAAAACAAGTTTCAGAGCATATAGCATCACAGAATATATATTTGGTTTATGTATTGCAATTATTCAGCAAAAAAGTGCAATGTGTTAGCAGCAAGTCTTTATGTTTTTAGGATCTCTAGAGATAAAAAATAAAACGTTAGGAGAAGCAACCACATGCAGTTGAAACCAAATAAATTGGTAAATCATTTCACTACCTCTTTTCCACAGCGTGCACATAACATGCCCTCAGTCCATAGCATGTGTATCAGTACAGTGAGAAAGCAACGGCATTTGTCAGTCACTGACGGGAAAGATGGAGGAGCTATTAAAATGTATGGGGGATAGACAGGATTGACAACTTTGGCCACAGCGCCAATAAAATAATGAGAGTTACAGAGTTGGCATTTAATAGTATGCGGATGAACATGACTTTTTATGTGTATTTACAAACTTAAAAAACTGACAATTTAACTAGGGATGGGGGGGGGGATACAGTCACCCCGTGCATAATTCCGGCAATGCAAATAGAATTGACCCAGGATGAATTTGACCGAAACTGATTTATGGAAAGTGACATTGGTTTAAACACCCTTTTTACACATTAGCTGAGGCTAAAATGTAGATTTAAGCTATTGAGTTTGCAGATGATTATTATTAACACTTGCAAATATACTAGTTTGTTGTTAAAAAACATATTTACTTTCTGTAATGATCTTGGGGGTTCCTTAAATAACAAACCAGTGAATGAGAAAGGAATAAAAAAAACTTGAGAACATCGCTGGTGAACTGCAGCACAACATATGCTGTGTTCACAATCCCCAGCTCCAAGGCACATCTCCAAATTCCTATGTTCAAAATATAGTGCCTTATGAGGGACCGTCTCTAAATTACAATCTTCTACAAACATAGCTCTACATCTTCCCCTTTAAAACCACTGTGTCAACTACATAGAAAGGAGAGGTTACCAGCATATCACTCTTGAGTGAGTCATTATCACTCACTCTCATCAAATATTCCTTCTCCAGGCAGGTTAGGAAGTCTCTCATCTTTCAGGAAGTTTAATATCCCGCTCTGATCCTCTCAGTGTCAACCTTTCATTAGAGTCTGAGTTGTTCTCTTGTTCCTTGACAGTTTCTCTTTTGTGCATTGATAAAGGATCAGTCAGATCAAATAGGAAATGCCAGATTCCGCATCAGCTGTCAATTTGTTGGAACTTTCTGGTGTTACTTATAAATCCCTTTGATTACGTCAACATGTGTCCCCATGTCTGTCTAGATTACATAAGACTTTGGATGCTGTTGTTCTTTAATGGCATCGTTTTGGTCCCAAATATTAGAGGTGTGATTCCTCAGGCACACTCTATCACCTGGGTTAAGAGAAGGGAGCTCATGGGCCCTTTTGTCAAAATAATATATTTGCTTCCACTTCTGATTTCCTTTCATCTTCCATATGGTTTCATTGTTGTGAGATTTCAGCAGGTTATCAGTAATGAGTAAATTAGATCTGAGCCTTCTTCCCGTTAGCAGCTGAGCTGGAGAAAAGCCATTCTCCAGTAAACCAGCTTCAGTAAACCAGCACTGCTTTCTACAAATCACCCCCACTGTCAAAAGTCTTCTTCATAAGGTTCTTTACTGTCCGTACAGACCTTTCCACAAGTCCATTTGATTGGAGGTAATTTGGACTTTGAGATTTTCATCACAAAACATCATCTATGGCAAATTGCCTGAAATCTGCACTAGAAAATTGCAGCCCATTATCACTAACAACTTCATTTGGAATTCCATGTCTGGAAAAGATTCCCTTCCTGCCATCTGTCACTGACTTACTGTTAGTACTATGCAATATGCAAATTTCTGGATACAGAGAATAATAATCTGTGATCACTAAATAATTATTTGGTTGCTAGATAAATAAATCAATGCCGACCTTTTCATAAGGCCTTTGTGGAACTGGATGAGGTCTCAGTGGCTCTGCCTGTTGGCATGTCTTGTATTTAAGCATGAAGAGCAGTTTCCTACCACTTTAGTAATGTCATGCTTGGTCTATGGCCAATACAACACCTTTCATGCTTGTTGTTTGCACTTCTCTATTCCTCATGGCTCTTCTGTAGCATTTCCTTTCAGAGGCTCATTGGAATTACCTTACTGGCCTGGAAAATCACCACAAGTTCAAGTCTGAAGGTCTAATAGTCTCTTATACTTGGATAGCAACTGCTTATTTCTTCAGGCCACTTAAAGATTCCCCATTATTCAACTTTCTCTTGTGAGGGAACATAACCCCCCCGCCACCCCCTCCCCCCCGTCTTGTTGGATAGAGCTTTGCAACTGTTTATATGGGATCTTGTCTTGCCACCAAAGCCTTTTGGTGGGTTGCTGTCACTGGTCGGATGCTGTATCAGGGCCCTGATTGAAATAGTAATCTGTCAATCCCTGCTGAGAGCCCTGCCATTGATATAAGCATCTGTAATTTTAACATATATATTGTAACAATTATATGCTTTTAGCTTTATTAGTTTACAGGCCCATACAAGCTAAATAAATGCAAAATAAAAGCCATGGTTTAGTTCTCAAAGAAACTTGTTTATCTGCATACTGTGGCACTGGGTGTGCACTGGGTATGAAGAAACTAGATATGAAAAAGCAGGGTATGAAACACTGACAAAAAAGGAACTAGGAGGGGAACAAGGGGTCACTTGAGTGCCAGTTCAGCTTTAGGCAAGTATAGTGTAGCAAATATTGCCTGCTTACGGTAACTGCAAGGTGGAGTTACAGAATGACCAGCTCACCCACTGCCAAAACACATGATAAGCGTGGAAATAGCTTGCTCAATTATAGAATGACCAGTTCAATCACTGCCAAAATGCATGATATATGTTAAAATAGCTTGATGATTTGCAATATTAAAGGACAAATAACTTGTGTAATCAACATGACGTTTTGCGGTTTTAACCTTTATAAGCTTGGTGAAACTTGTAAAGGGCAGAGCAACCTACCTCTTGCATGGGTTTACGCTGTCTCTCCCTTTATGCATACTTGTAATCTTGTTTTATCAATAAAGGTGCCTCAGGCTGTTTGATCCAAATCAACTGGGTGGTGGTCTTTTCCCCAACACTCTGTTTCCTCTCTTATTTGTTGTAGTTTCCTGCTAGCTATGGCAATTGATTTTACAATCTACTCTACATGGGCTTGCATCTCCATCTGCAAAGTCTTCTCTGATTTTGTTGGAATCACTGCTCTGGAAAGTACATCTGCAGTGAACATGAATTTACTGGGAGCGTAGATCACAACCAAATCATTCTTTCTCAGGATTATCATCATTCTTTAAATCCTTAAGATACAATCATTTAGTGGTTTGCTAAATGATACTACCAAGGGCATGTGGTCTGTTTCAGCTTCCACTGTATGTCCATAAATACATGAATTGAATCTCTCACAGATAAACAATATTCCTAAAAACGCCTTCTTGCTCTGTGCATATCTGGTTTCTGTCTCAGTCAGTGATTTGGATGCATATGCCACTAGTTGCCAACAATCCTCATGCTTCTGTAAAATCACTGCACCTAATCCAGACTCTGAAGTATCCACTGAAATTTTAATAGGCCTTCCTGGTGCACAAAACTTCAACACTGGTTCTTGTATTAATAGTTATCAACTTTCCCATGATTTCTCCTGTTCTGCACCCCAATACCATTCACTTTTTATTCTCTAGGAGTTTTCTCAAAGTCACTGTTTTGGTAATTAGGTGTGAATTTTCCAAGATAATTAACCATCCCTAGGAATTGTTAAACATCTTTCTTTGATTAGGAATGTGGCATCATGTCAATGGCTGAAATCTTCATTGGAAATAATGTTCCCAACAAAAAAGGTCAGTTCTGTAACCCCTAAAACAGGGGTCAGCAACCTTTGGTACGTGGCTCCCCAGGGTAAGCACCCTGGCAGGCAGGGCCAGTTTGTTTACCAGCCACGTCGGCAGGTTCTGCGGACTGTGGCTCCCACTGGCTGCGGTTCGCCGTCTCAGGCCAATGAGTGTGGCGGGAAGCGCTACGGGCCAAGGGATATGCTGGCTGTGGCTTCCCACTTCCCACATTGGCCTAGGATGGTGAACCGCAGCCAGTGAGAGCCACGATTGGCCGAACCTGTTGATGCGGCAGGTAAACAAACTTGCCCGGCCTGTCAGGGTGCTTACCCTGGCGAGTCGCGTGCCAGAGGTTGCCGACTCCTGCCCTAAAACATGTTTATCCATATTTAGTTAGGATTTTCAGCTCTAGTTGCATCTAGGACTTCCCAAAATCTATGCTCATGCTCATCTTTCGTTGAGCCCCAGATGATGATGTCATCCATGGAGGTGTCAACACCATTAATATGTTCATAGATAATATGTGTGGTTTTATGGTACACTTCTGGGGCTGAAGCTATGATCAAGGGTAAGCTAAGAATTTATAGATTCCAAACTGGGTATTAAATGTGCACAGCACTGAGTTTTCTTCAGTTAATTTTAGCTGCCAAAAACCTGAGGATGAATCCAAATTACTGAAATAATTAGTATTTGCAAATTGAGCCATAATCTCTTCTCTGGTTGGTAGTTTGAAATGTTCTCTTTTTATAGCCTCCTTGAGGTTTCTGGGATCTAAGCATACGCATTACTGGCCAGTACTTTTCTCCACAATGACAAGGGTATGCACCCATTCTGTTGGCTTCTCAATTTTTTAATATTAATTGCATTGCTTCCATGCTTGCAAATGCAGCCTTGATTTATCATGGAGTGCAAATGACAACTTTTTACATGGATGGATAACTGAAGGGACTTGCTTGTTTATCTGGATTTTATGTTCACCTTGCAAGCAAGTCAATCCTTGAAACAGTTCCTGATATTCCTGAAACAGTGCCTCATGGATATGTTCAGTATGATCTTGTAGAGAGAGCACCTCTTTTACCAAATTTAGTTTCTGACATGCAATCAAGCCTCAAATTGATGTCACCTCCTTTGGCAGTACAACGAAAGGGAGCCTGTACATGGTGTTTATGGCAGATGCTAGCAATGCACCTCCCCTTCCCCCGTATAGTTATTCCAGAATAACCACTTACTATTATTTTTGTTGGTCCCAATTTTGACCTTATTTTCAGTCTCTCATAATATTGTGCAGACAGAATATTAACCTTCGTTCCTGTGTCCAGTTTCAGTGGAATATTTTTTCCATTCACTGTCATAGGCAGTATCCAATCCCTGTCATCAGGCTTGCTAAATTCCAGTATGTCTGTGAAAAACTCCTCAACCAGATTGTTTTTAACTGAATACACTTGATTTTTCTGCATTTAGGATCTGCAGCATTTTGCAAAGTGATCATTTTTCCCACATGTGCGACAGTTTCCCAAAGGCAACACACTGCTTGGGGCAATGCCATGATCCACATGATCTTCCACATGAGCATATTTACCCAGTCTTCCCCCAGCTGTGGTTTTAACAGAGAGTGGTTCCACTCTTTGATTTGACCTATTCTGGCTATATTCTTTTGTACTTTAGTACATGGATAACCCCTTCTGGTGAATTCAGCTTTTTGGCTTGTGCTTTTCTAGTTTCTGCTGCCCTGCATTGGAGGGCTTTTTCTAAAATTAAATCTCCTTCACGGAGCAGTCTGTATCTTAACACATTGTCTTTAATGCCACAAATGATTCTATATCTGACCAGAGACTCTGTCAGCTCCCCAAAGTCGCAGGGTTTACTGAGTTTCCTAAATTCTGTGACATGGTGTCATCAGTTTTTTACATGCATGTAAATAATTTTTGTCTCTCAAAGATTTCATTCCTTTTTGGCATGCAATGTTCGTCAAATTTAGTGAATATTTTATTTAACTTCATGCTTTCACCATCTTCAAACTTAAAATTGTTAAATATCCAATGCTTCCTCCTCAACAACATGCAAAATTATTTTAAATTTCAGTTTATCATTTTTTTTTCTCCTTTACCTCTATGGCTGCTAAATACAATTCACATCTTTGTCTGAATTGTTTCCAGTTCTCTGCAACATTGCCTAACAATTTCAGACTGGAAGAAGATTGCAACACATCAATTTTTGGCTTTTTCCCACTTCTTAAGCTAGTCAAGCTGCTGTTGTACTCACCAAATACATACAAAAGCCTCTGCAGCTGGTGCTTTACGTACTTCTCTGGTGCCTCCCTTTGTCTCCACTTTGAGTTGCAAACACAGGAGTTAATTACAAAATGACTGCAGTTTCCTTCTCATTCAGCATTTCTGACACCATGGCATGATCTTGGGGTTCATTAAATAACAAACCAATGAATAAAACTTCAATAAAACAAACTGGAGAGTGTCTCTGCTGAACTGCTACGCACAGCCATGCAGTTCTCCCAACCCCACCTTCAGGGCACATCTCCAAAGTCCTATGTTCATAACACTGTCCTTTATGAGAGAACATCTCTAAATTATAATAGTCTACAAACATATCTCTACACTTCAAAGCATGATTTTTTTTTCCTGAGACTCATCAAAAAGTATGGTTCAACATTGTTCAGTGCTAGGGTCAGTAGCATCAAAACTCAGACCAAGTAAAATTTTGTATTCTCTGAAAGTTGGCTGCAATATAAAAAAACTGTCACAATCTTCATCATATTAGTACAAACAAATGAAGCTGTATCTGGATGACTTGAGGATTCGGTCACAGTAGCGTGAGATAAGATTTAAGGGAGCATGAGATAATACACAGATTTGATACAAACAAGGAGTAATCCCTAAAAAGACAAAGATTTATGAGGGATGTAATTATTAGTAAATCAAATGAGCTGTCAGTACAGGGCCCTTGTAGGGCCATTCTGTTCCAGCACACATATATACAGAGAAATTTGTTGGAGGACAAGAGAAGTCATGCTGTGTCTCATTTCACAGTCCTCAGTGGGACTGCTCCTGTAACCACTTAAGCATGCAACTAACTGTATTCACACAAGCAGTTCTGTAAAAGTCAATCTTCTTATGTCTAGAATATCAGAGCCTGTTTGCACACCTGGAGTATATTGTGTATAGTTTGGTTTCCAAGCTGGAAAAGAGATATTGGCAGGGGAATGGAGGGGCTGGGAAAAACAGTTTGTACATCTGACATCTATGATGATACAAGGACTTCAAGGTGATTAATTGTGCCCAGTCAGATAGAGTCGTCTTACCCAATCGAGCTTCAGGCATGTCCATTGCCTCAAACTACTTTCTACCCAGTAACACACAGCAAGGAGTTCAAATCATGTCTCTCCTCCTGGGTCTGGTTTAATCATGTAAAGGTAGTTCTCTCTCAATCTTCCACCAAGCCTCCTTCTGGGTCATCTCTTAATGCAGGGTTTCCACAGCTCTCCTTGTAAGATGTGGCAACTAATAGACTTTTTACCCTATTCTTTGGTCTCAAATTCTTTCTTCCATGCTTGATGAAGGAGTTACCCAAAGCTCTCCATCTAGGGGCCCTATCTAATAGATCTTTTATCAGGCGTGGCTTTAGCTGGGCCCCATGACAAATCAGGCCCAGATTACCCAAGATCTACTGTATGCACTTGCACAGGGCCTCCATCTCAGGTTGGTGTTGCTGGCCAGCCAGCCATCATAGAAGAGGGGTGAATGGGCCAGATTTGAGTGAGTGATGGTGTAATCTAGCACCCAGGATTGCAGTGATGCTGAAATCTGGCCCAGCTGCCCTATGACAGGTTACGTTGCAGTGCCTGGAGCAGGGAGCTGGACCAGCCCCACAGGACAGGAGGCACCACAATGGGGTAACTGTTGAGCAGAATTGTTCTCCGGTCCCATCTCTATCCATCAGGACTTCCTGTCCTCCCCTGGCCAGGGTCAGAGTTGTGCTGCCAGGATAAAGGGTGCTGCTTCAGGTGGTATAGTGCATCCATTGAATCACCCCTCCTGGCAAGACTTCTTCCTCAGGTCTCTCAGCCAACATGTCTCCTCAGATATTCTGTTTGGGAGAGCTTACTCCAACTTGCTGTCCCGCACCAAGCTCTCTGACTCTAGGCTTCCCATGCTGAGCTAGGAGTACTTCTTTATGAAAGTCACGTGACTCAAACACCTGCTCCTTTCTCTCCCCCATCTTGAGCTGGTGATCCTTCCAGGAATTACCAGTCCCAAAATACATGTTCTTAAATAGGCTGCACAATGGAACAGGGTTGGCTAGCACTGGAACCTCCCGCTCAAAGGGACAGATCACCACATTACAATTACTTTTCCCAGAGTGGGTACTTTAGATATGTATCCCATAGTGAAATAGAATCATGGAATTATAGAAACATAGGGCTGGAAGGGACCTTCAGATGTCATCTAGTCCAGTCCCCTGCACTGATGCTGGACCAAATATATTAGACAATCTCTGAGAGGTCTGTCTAACCTATCCCCAAGGACAGGGATTCCTCCCTTGGAAGCCTGTTGCATTGCTTAACTACCTTTTATAGTTAATTTTTTTCCTAATATCTAACCTACATCTCCCTTGCTGCAGATTAAGTTCATTACTTCTTGTCCTATCATTGGTAGGCATGGAAAACATTTGATCACCATCCTCTTTATAACAGTCCTTAACATATCTGAAGACTATCAGGTCCTTCTCAGTCTTCTTTTCTCAAGACTAAACATGTCCACTATTTGTTTAGCTTTTCCTTATAGTTCAGATTTTCTAAATTTGGTACCATTCTTGTTGCTCACCTCTGGACACTCTCCAATTTGTCCACATCTTTCCTAAAGTGAGGTGCCCAGATTGGAGACAATACTCCAGCTGAGGCCTCATCAGTGCCAAGTAGAGTGAGACAATTTCTTCCTGTGTCTTACATATATCACTCCTGTAAATACACACTCAAATGATAGTATCCTTTTTCACAACTGCACCCCATTCATAGATTCATAGGGTATGTCTACACTATGGAAAAAGCCCACAGTACTCTGAATCAGCACCTGGGTCATCTGATTTGGGCTCACAAGGCTTGGGCTGCAGGGCTATAAAATTGCGGAGTAGGCATTCAGGCTCAGGCTGGAGCCCAGGCTCTGAGACTATCCCCGCTCAAGAGGTCTGAAAGCCTGGGCTCCAGCCCAAGCCCGAACATCCATACTGCAATATTATAGCTCTGCAGGCCAAACCCCAAAAGCCTGAGTCAGCTGATTTAGGCTAGCCATAGCTGTGTTGTGGGTCTTTTATTACAGTGTAGACATACCATAGATTCCAAAACCAGAAGGGACTATTGGGATCAGCTTATCTGACCTTCTATATAGCACAGGCCAAATAACTTCCTGAAAATAATTCCTAGAGCCTATCTTTTATAAAAACAACCAGTCTTGATTTAAAAATTGTCAGTGATGGAGAATCCACCAAAACCCTTGGTAAATTCTTGCAGTGGTTAATTATTCTCAATAATAAAAAATTATGCCTTATTTCCAGTCTGAATTTGTTGATTCATATTCAATTTTTGGTGCACTATATCCTCCCCATCCTTTTTTGAAGTCCCACTACCTAGGCAGTTGTCCTCATTTTGTAGTTGTTTATTTGATTTTTCCTTCCTAAGTGTAGCACTTTGCACGTGACTTGACTGAATTTCATCTTGTTGATTTCAGACCAATTGTTCGATTTGTCACGTTCATTTTTAATTCTAATTGTTTAATAATTTGTTCCAGTATCTTTCTAGGTATCAATGTTAGACTGACTGGTCTATAGTTCCCTGGGTCCCCTTTGTTCCTCTTTTTAAAGATAGGTACTATGTTTGCCCTTCTTCAGTCTTCTGGGACTTCACCTGTCCTCCAGGAATTCTCAAAGATATTTGCTAATGGTTCCTTAAGTACCCTGCTGTTTTGAATACATCTAACTTATCTAAATATTCTTTAGCCTGTTTTTTCTTATTTTAACTTGTGTTCTTTCCTCTTTGTTGTTAATATTAATTATGTTAAACATCTAGTCGCAGTTTACCTCTCTAGTGAAAACTGAAGCAAAATATGCAGTAAATATCTCAGGTTTCTTGCTGCCATCCATTATCACCTCTTCTTCCCTACTAAGTAGAGTACCTACACTTTCTTTTAACTTTCTCTTGCTTCCAGTGTATTTATTCAACCTCTACTTATTGCCTTTTATGTTCCTTATTAGGTGTAACTCACTTTGTGTCTTTCTGATTTTGACCCAACAAGCATGTGCTATTTTTTTGTACTCCTCCTTAGCAGTTTACCACATTTCCACTTTTGGTAGGATTCCTTTTTCAATTTTCAGATCATTAAAGACCTTTTGTCCTCATGGCCTCTTACTATTCTTCCTATCTTTTTTTCACATTTCGGTAGCTTGCTGTGAACCTTTCATATTGACTCTTTGAGAAACTCTTGTTCACTACATTTTTCTTAGAATTTTTTCCTATGAGATCTTTACCTGCCAGTTCTCTGAGTTTGTTAAAATCTGTTTTTTTTAAGTCCACTGTCATTATTCTGCTGCCCTTACTTCTTAGCTATGCACAAACCATATCTTAATAATTTAGAAATTCCCATTTCAATAATTACCTTAATTTAGGTTGGGTGTAATTCCACGCTTTTTTTCCATTTCACTTCCAGTAAAAGGCTACCACAATCACAACCCCTTCCATTCTTAATCTCTCCAGGCCTAATGACTGTTGAATAATCTCAAAGTTTTAAATCCTGATCACCTCAGAGCATTATAAAAACCAGGCTCAATTTACTGCGACTCAAATGTGATAACACACATTTATCTCCAAGGATTTAATGTGATCCATAAACCATGAAGACTTGTAGAGGAATGCATGAATGTCTTAAGACATGCAAATAAGTCGAAGGCAGATTCAAATGTAAGATTAAGAAAACTGAAAGCATTGAATGCAGTAACTTCACAGGTAATTTACAAAAGGTAAAGATACAGAAGATGCAATACAATCTATGTCCCAAAATTTTAACCTACAGATGAGTACATAATATCCAGTTAAGAAAGAAGTAATAAGTTACCAGGTAATACTATCAGTTTAGCTAAAAATTAGAGACAAGGCTTAAATTAAATTGAATTGAATTTAATCCATCCAGATGGCTTTACTGAGGCAGAAGTAATAATGGGCTAATGGGGAAGATAAAAACAGAACAAACATAAATATGAGAGCAAGACCCTTTTTATACCCAAGAGGAAAGGTATAGCATGAGCAGAAGACAGATACCTGTTGAAAAGTAGCCAATTATTCCATTAAAATTGATTAAAAATATTATTATTTATTAACAACTTCTGGGGCAACTAATGTGTAATATTTATTCTGACAAAAGCTGAGACAGTGAGAGCATGTGTGAGATGTTAAAAAAAAATACAACATCAAGATGAGTTCTTGAATAGGAAGCTCATTAGACAAATATAATGAAATCCATCTCTACCTAATAAACAAGGTTCAAGGGCAAGATAAATAGGAAAATATTGAAGGAGAAGACCACCTTTCAGAAAAAGTTAAAACATTATTTCTGTATCAAGAAGTAAATAACACTATTGCTATAGCTCCTTCTACATGACATATTTTACATCAGACATGTTTGTGTGTTCTTTAGAGAGAGGTTTTAGATAAAATAGCCTCATATTCCTTTATTATTCTTTATATAGTTTTTAAAAACTCCAAATCAAAGAATGCCCATCTGATGGGTTTGGAGAGTAATGCAGAGAGCTATCAACAACCAGGGGCGGCTCCAGGCACCAGCTCCTAGAGCGGCAAGCCACGGGGGGTGCTCTGCCAGTAGCCACGAGGACGGCAGACAGGCTGCCTTTGGCGGCAGGCCTGGGGAGGGGTCTGCTGGTCCTGCGGCTTCAGTGGACCTCCCGCAGGCACGCAGCCAAATCCGCGGGACTGTGGACCTTCAGCAGGCACGCCGCCGAAGGCAGCCTGCCTGCCATGCTTGGGGCAGCAAAATACCTAGAGCCGCCCCTGTCAACAACAATCAATCATTGCACTTTTAAACATGGGCAAATTCCTGAATGAATGTAGAAGTATGATTAGTGCATCTGATTAATCTGTATTCACTTTAAGTGAAATCCTCACCCATGTTTAAACGGTCATAAAGTAGATAACAGCATAGATGAGTTCCACACTGAGCCAACCTACTGTACTCTTTTTTACCTAATAACTGGCATAGTCAAAGAACAGCATTCTCCAAGACAAAAAAAAATGTTTTCTAGGAAGAGCCAGGCAGAGCCACCTTAACTAACTTATAGTGAAGATCTCTGTGGAGCTCAAAAGCTTGTCTCTTTCACCTATGGAAGTTGGTCCAATAAAAGATTTTACCTCACCCACTATGTCTCTCTAATAGTCAAGGTAACTGAACTAGATTTCTTATCAATGCAATCCCTAAAGGCAGGAATGTTCCATTCAGGCACAGCCCATAGTGAGGGCAGTAGAGAATGGCATCACTCCAGGGGGACCACCTCCTAGATTGGGCCCCCTGGAAACTTCCTGGTGTTCAGAGGCTACACGCTTGCTATCTCATTTCTCCATGGGAGCAGTTTACGACTGCCTGCATGGCCAGTCAGCACTGCAACGTAATACTCCACCTCCCCTCCAACCCATTTGAGATATCAAACATCTTCTTTTCCCTTCTAATGAATAAGGATGGGGCAGTGCCAGAGCTCTCTTGAGTGCAAGGACTAGATTTTTGATAGAATCTCATGTGTGTGTGATGGGAAGAGAAAGGAAGATGTGCAAGGGAAGATATCATAAGTATCTGGGCATAAAAATCCTTCATACCACCCAGACGTGCAAAAACCAGCTCAGTGGTTTGAGCATTGGCCTGCTAAACCCAGGGTTGTTCATTCAATCCTTGAAGGGGCCACTTAGAGATCTGGGGCAAAAATCATTACTTGGTCCTGCCTAGTGAAGGCAGGGGGCTGGACTCCTTGACTTTTCGGGGTCCCTTCCAGTTCTATGAGCTAGGTATATATCCATATTTAAAAAAACCTCCTCAGTTCCAGAAAAAAATACACTTTTGATTCCCACAGAGTCAACAATAATGCACATTTCCAATTCTTCACAATCGCCCTCAGATACACAACCTGAACTCTGCCTTCAGAGAGAGTAAGATAAATTGCCAGCAGGCACATGTAGTGTTATTTGTTTACAAATAAGCCTAAGGCCTGGTTAAGGGACCATAGCCCTAATCGGATACTGCTAGCCTGTTATTATTCTTCAGGGTATTTGCCAGAAACACCCATCCTGTTAGCAAGTCTAGAGCCTGCTGGGGAAAAGGTTATGGAGGTGCTGCTGACTCACTGAGGCAGATGTGTCATTATTGCACCTGCTTATAAGTAGTGGCTGCCTGGGGAAAGTGGATTTCATGTGTGAGCTGATCAGTCCTCAGAGAAGAACTCTATCATAGGCCAAGCATAGGAAAAGTGCTTGAGCTGAACTTTGTTACTGATTTGCTTGTTAAAAAAGCCAAACTCCAGAGTAAGGTACTTCACCTACAGCGGGAGCTTTGTTTGTAGCACAGGTTAGGAAAGTTTCCTGCCAAGAGATTTCATGATTTTAGGCTTGCATAAAACAGACATTTATTCAGTTTCGGAAACATTTCAGTATAAAAAACTAAAAAACTCCCATTCTGTGAAAATACACTTTCACTCATTCAGTGAGGACTAATACCTCTTGAAATGTATACTATTAATAAAAGGGAATTTGAGAGGAAAGATCGAGCATGGACATTAACGATCTTTAAGAAATGTGAATATGTACAATATTCACTTCACATGGGACCCAAATCTTCAGTGAAAGTACTTCCATGGGTAAATATTACCCAAGATGAGGCAAGGCTGCAGAACAAGGTCTATGCAAAGTCACGTATATTTAAATGTAAACTCTCATTGAGAGCAAAGTTGCTGCTAAGGTCTACTGTGCTGGTAAATCCTCTCTGTGTATTGGTAAGCATGACAGTTCACAGTAGCTTCCAAAGATCCTTCATGGTCTGTTAGGTTAGTAATTTGGTCCAAGAGAGATGCTATTAGTACACATTTGACATTGAAGAATTTAACATCTCTAAAGGTTATACAATCCTTTTAATACATTTACTTTCTTCTTAACGCTATCATTTAAATATAAAGTATATTAAATATGAAAAGTTAAACTGAATTAATATTAATACTATTTAAACAAGATGTTCATTACTCTAAAATCTTGTTACAATCATATTAACAAGTGTTGTAAAGCATACTGTTTTGGACCATTACTTATGAATCTGTAGTATTTTTAAATAAGTGGACACACAAGTTGACTAAAGTCAAAAGAGTTAG
Source organism: Gopherus evgoodei (assembly GCF_007399415.2). Lineage (NCBI taxonomy): Eukaryota > Metazoa > Chordata > Testudines > Testudinidae > Gopherus > Gopherus evgoodei. The sequence continues at coordinate 64,878,482 of NC_044322.1, forward strand.
AATACAGGCCATAACTATCTGCTGAATTCACCCTTCAGTGTAATATTCAATCAGCAGCACTCTAATCTACGTGGGTAACATACATTTATTTTTGTTATGGACACTACTGTAGCATGAAATTGGAGTAGGATTTTCTTACAGCTGAAATGGATTACAATACTTTTGTAATGAAAAACGAAGTTTCAGAACTGTTGACTGGAACTTTGTTTTATTTCCATTCTGGAGCAGAATAATAGCGTGTAGCTGTCAGGTGTCTGAATTTCTAGTGCTTTCTGTTGTAGAAAGCATTTGTTAGAATGTAATGTATTGCATTAAGAGTTCAGGTTTCATAGATTCATAGATTCTAGGGTCAGAAGGGACCAATGTGATCATCTAGTCCGACCCCCGGCACAAAGCAGGCCACAGAACCCTACCCATCCACTTCTATAACAAACCCCTAACCTATGCCTGAGTTACTGAAGTCTTCAAATTGTGGTTTGAAGACCTCAAGCTGCAGAGAATCCACCAGCAAGTGACCCATGCCCCACACTGCAGGGGAAGGCGAAAAACCTCCAGGGTCTCTGCCAATCTGCCCTGGAAGAAAATTCCTTCCCGACCCCAAATATGGCGATCAGCTAAACCCTGAGCATATGGGCAAGACTCACCAGCCAGCACTCAGAAAAGGTTTGCATTGAATTAGATTTTTCACACAAAGTTCAGTAATTTAGGGCCAGATTCTGCCTCACGCTTACATGAATGCAGTGTGGGGAGGTCAGGAGGTCAGGAGGAGCCTTCATCCTCCCCTCTCCATCACCTTCACAGTCCATATAAGAGCTAGTCACTTAGCACTTTAAAGAGACATGAGGGCTGGGGAGGAAGGGAGGCATGACTCCTATTATGCAGATGGTCAGAACAGATTGTCACAGTTGTCCCTTCAGGTATTAAAATCAAATCTATGATTCTTCTCCCTCCCTCATAGACCACAAAATGGAATCAATGCAAAGGGAAGCATTTCCTATTTGCAGCTGAAATGATCAAAGTATCAACATCCCCATTCTCATTCATGTTGAGGGAGGGAGAGCTGCTGCTCAGATTACGATCCCCACTGATATCACTATTCAGGTTCTCCATGAATCATGCCAGAGAGAGGACATGATATTCCTAGTATTACCAACTCTCATGCTTATATTGTGAGTCTCATGATACCATGATTTTGTTAAAGCCTCAGCTCCTAGCATCATATGATTATATAAGAAGCTCAGTTTTTACTTTTTTCAAAAAGAATGAAGTTTCTATCGCTCATTTGTGGAGAAAAGTTTGAAAACATTAATGGAGAGGCTCTCAAACCAGAAGGTAATTATAATAATAATCCAGACTGTTTGGTTTTTCTCCAAATTTCATTATTTTTAAGGTAATCTCAGGGTTTGGGGTGCCTGACTCATGGTTTTTGAATGCTTGGGGCTGGCAGCACTATATTCTACATCTCAAGAGGGGGAAATGTTTAAAAAATGGTGGCCACTTTTAGAGATCAGAAAGCAGCAATAAAGGAAACAATTTTTGGTTGTTTGCTTTTGCTTCACAGTTACCTTTAAGAGTCCTTTGCTTCATTTCAGCATCTCATCTATTCATGATGGCCATTAATTGACAGGAAATGCTTTCCACATCTGCTATTATAGGCGAAAGAGTGGCCTGAAATTCAAAACAAATATTAAAATTAGACATTAGGGAGAAATGTCTGCAAGTACAGTGAGGATAGACAATTGAATCATTTGTCTGGGGAGAGATGGTTGAATCACCATCACCACTAGAATTCAAGAACAAACTCAATCAGGGATCAGCAACCTTTGACACGTGGCCCATCAGGGAAATCCGCTGGTGGGCCAGGATAGTTTGTTTACCTGCAGCATCTGCAGATTCAGCTGATCACAGCTCTCACTAGCCGCAATTCTCCATTCCAGGCCAATGAGGGCTGTGGGAAGCTGCAGCCAGCACATCTGTTGGCGAACGCTGTGGACACTGCAGGTAAACAAACCATCCTGGCCCACCAGTGGGTTTCCCTGAAGGGCCGCGTGCCAAAGGTAGTTGATCCCTGGACTAGATACAACAGATTAGGAGATATCGTGGAGTGCAGGAACCAGCTGTCCTCTGTTACTACCTGATTTTTAACTTAGTTTGGCAACATTTTATGCACAATGAGGCATGATCTGAGACACATCACAATGCATAGCATTTTGGGTTTCCATATTCAAAACAGAAGAGGTTACAGAGGATATCAGAGCATGTGACAGGCCTCGCTTGGCCTAGGGAACCACTATCTGAAGCTGCGGCAGGGGCATTTCCAGCTCCTTATTTGGTGAAAGAAAACATCGTCGCCCCATTAGTTCCATGTTGGCTGGTAGGTAGACACAGCATGAGTCACTACTACCCAGAGCACACTCTGCTTTCCTTACCCTGAAGGCCATTGTCTCCACCTTCTGTTGGCATAATATCCTCTTCCTCTTTGTGACTGAAACAATTTTAAATTAAATACAGCAGTTCATTTCTGTAACCTTAATATTCTAAACCAGTGGTTTTCAGTCTGGGGGCCATAGACCCGTGCAGACTATGTCTAGGGGGTCTGCAAAAGATGACTATGAAAATAAAGTTTCGGATCCCAGAAAAGGCATTCTGTTTTTCTGATCAATCAAAAGTATGTGAATACCCCCACCTAAAGTCAAAACTCAGAATTGTTGTCGTTACCATAGAAGCACACAGTTTAGCACCTTTTCTCATGCTGCATCAAATGCCAGGCTGAGCATGTGCAACATTTATAGCTGAATTCTGTTCAGTCAGTTTTCAGCCTAAGGCTTTTATGGTAGGGGGTCTGTGGAGCACAGGTTGAATTTCCAAAGGGATCCACGCCTTCATTTGAAATTTTTTAGGGGTCCACAAATGAAAGAAGGTAGAAAACCACTATTCTAGACAGTGTGGGAGTGGGAGTGAGATGGCTTTCAAAGGCCAACCCTGTTTATTGTACTTTTAATTAGTCTGTAGATAGAAGCGCTTTTATTTTCTCCTCCAATATTTTCCTTTAAATATTTTCTAACACTATTGCAGTTGGATGCCCAGGCATAGGCTGATACTTCTGGTCCTGGAGACATACAAATTGTCTTGGAAACCTGAGATGTTAACCAGCAGTTGCAGAACTTCACAATGAGGGAATACATTCATGGAGTTTAAATTTGTTAGTCTCTAAGGTGCCACAAGTACACCTGTTCTATTCATGGAGTTGTGCAAGAAGCTTGCACCAACCCCTCAGTGCCAGATCACTTGTGTGTTTTTTGGAAACCCATTCCCATACAGAAATAGATGTCTATTGCCTTTTGGAAGCTGGCAACACCTGACTGCTATTGGTCAACTGCAAACCTGTTCAGGGAAGTCAACTGGCGGAGCAATGGTTATGCAGGTTTGCAAAGCTATCAATACTGTGATGTACCCAAAGGTTGTGGATATAACTCAAGTCCCTGAAATTATTGTGGGATTTCAGAGGATGGGGTTGCCAAACTGTGTGGGTGTACATCCCTACATTTCACCTGTTGAAAGGGGATAAGTCTTGGAGTTGTACCACATGGAGAGGGGTAAAGGAACTCACATAGTGATGTGATTATGTGTGGTGTTTCTTGGTCAACATTTATGGTGGAGGAACCTACATACCTACTCCTACCAGGGATCATGAAACCATAATCCATCAGCTTCGCATCATGCTACGCCTGGCATAACATGTGAGAAACTAAAGGGGAACACTTTCACAGTAAGTGGGCACAGGACAGATCTATTTTTCAAAATTGTATGGGCAGCCAGATCCCACCCATGTGCATACAGCTCCTGGTGGGCAAGAGAAATTTGTGATGCCGGTTTCTTATACATCGTGGAAAAATGGAGAACCAGAAGGTGACTTGGGACTACTAAGGGACACTATTGTATTGCTATGGTGCTTCTGGAAAAGTTCAATAGAGCATTGCCACATACTTCTCTTGTGAGTGAATTTGGATCTTCTGCAGTTGATGTTAAGGTACTAACTGAAAGCTGACAATTGGGGACAATCCTTTGGCTGTGGTTTTGTGCTGAGGAGAGTTTTAACACACTTTAAGAGCATCATTGAGCCAGATTTTTGTAATGTTAACTGCTGTATGTCAGATTACTTTTAGGGGTACTTTAAAAATGTTCTGTAGGGTTTTGGGAAGGACTTTACACATTCTTTCCTCGCAATGTTTTCTGTCTCCTTTGCTCAGAACACTTATCAGATCCTATGCATGATTACTCCCATGAATTCCAGTGGTGACTCTTTGGAGGGGAAGGTAGGGTCATAAAAGCACCACTTAGTGTCAGATATCTTCAATTTTAATTTACTTTTATTTCCCTTGTCTGTATTATCAGTTAAATATTTACTGGAATATCTTTATGGTTCTGTTAATTTGTCTTTTATTTTTCATTTCTGGTGCCTTGGACAGCAACAGTTATCTCACAGATTATTTCATTGTCATGAACTTTTTTTTATACGTTAGCAAATTCATGGCTGGGAGAGAGGAGGAGGGGAATGGGTTGTAGGAAGTGTAACCTACAGAGAAGATGCTTGTTTATGTTTAATAGAAATGTGCTGAAATGTAAGCAAAGAATAGATTTTTGGGCCTAAATTTGGGCTTGATAATAATCATAAGGCTAGTAAAATAAGAGTAAAGTGAGACAATTCAGAGGCAAATTAGGACATAACCCAAGGTCTTGTTGTAAACATGTTCTGGTTTTAACAAATGTTTAGTAAAAATTTGAGTGTTTTAGAAAAATACCATCTGTAATGACAGTTAATAGAATGATATATTTATGCAAATATTAAGATAATGTTTTAATATTAAATAGTCAATGAGAAAATAGAAAATACTTAACTATAGTAGCGGAAATATAGGTATGGTAAAATGTGGGCTTAATGCTAATTGATTAAGACATGTTATTATAAATAAAATAGCACACTAATTCATCCACCTTCAAGGAACAATTACAGAAAAGACTGCACACCCGTTCTTCTCATATAGGGGCTGATCATGCCTCAATGCAACATTGTGGAATGTAAGTATAGAGGCAGTACATGAGTATATTGCAATGCCTGTTTGCTTTAATTACTTATTTTAAATAAAGTATTTAATACTTATTTAAAATAAGTAATAGAATTAAAGACTTTATTTAAAATAAGTAATTAAAGAATGTTGTTCACAGTCGTCCACTAAGCTATCTGTAACCATTCCAGAGGTTGGTGCTATTCCTTAACTTTAAACTATTAGTTGGAAACACATAAATCAAGGTTACAGAGAGATGAAATTGTTTGTATTTCCATGGCACTAGATATCTAATAAATCAGTCATATGTTCTGAATTCTGCTACTTTATCCCAAGCCTCTGGGCAGTATGATGTTGATCATAGTTGGAAAACAAGGTGCACACAGAAGTGAGATGAACAGTATCTTAGCCCTGGTCTACACTTTGAGTTTAGGTCAAATTTAGCAGCATTAGCTCAATTTAACCCTGGACCCATCCGCACGACGAAGCCATTTTTCTTGACTTAAAATCGATTTCTGTACTCCTCCCCAACGAGGGAATTAGTGCTGAAATCAACATTGCCAGATCAAATTTGGGGTAGTGTGGACACAGTTTGATGGTATTGGCCTCTGGGAGCAACCCCAGAGTGCTCCGTTGTGACCGCTCTGGACAGCACTCTCAACTCAGATGCACTGGCGAGGTAGACAGGAAAAGCCCTGCAAACTTTTGAATTTCATTTCCTGTTTAGCCAGCATGGTGAGCTCATCAGCACAGGTGACTATGCAGTCTCAGAATCACAAAAGAGCTCCAGCATGGACTGAACGAGAGATACTGGATCTGATTACTGTATGGGTAGATGAATCCGTGCTATCAGAGCTCCATTCCAAAAGACGAAATGCCAAAATATTTGAAAAAATCTCTAAGGGCATGAAGGACAGAGCCTACAACAGGGAACCGCAGCAGTGCCGTGGGAAAATTAAGTTGCTCAGGCAAGCCTACCAAAAATCCAAAGAGGCAAACAGCTACTCCTGGTCAGAGCGCCAGACTTGCCATTTTTACAATGAGCTGCATGCAATTCTGGGGTGGGGAGAGCCTACTACTACCCAACCCCTGTCCCTGGACACCTGCCAGGGGCAGTCTCATGCAACAGGGATGAAGATTTTCGGGATGAGGAAGATGATGATGAGGAAGAGGATAGCGCACAGCAAGCAAGCAGAGAAACCATTCTCTCCAACAGCCAGGAACTGTTTATCACCCTGGAGTCAATACCCTCCCCAACCTGGGCTCACAGACCATGAAGCCAGAGAAGGCACCTCTGGTGAGTGTACATTTGTAAATATAATGCATGGTTTAAAAGCAAGTGTGTTTAATGATTAATTTGCCCTGAAGACTTGGGATGCATTCACGGCCAGTACAACCCCTCCCTTTAAATGGCCAACGCAATGGGTGCTTGATATGGGAAAGGAGGGCGCTGCTGTTTGAAATCATTCCCACATGTTATGAAGGTTGAAGAAGCTGAAAAACTGTGACTTACCATGGGTGCCTGCAAGCCGAATTCTGTTGCCCAGCCCTGCGTGTGTGATCCCTCACATCAAACCGGCAGGCCCTCAATATAAGAGGCAAAATGCGACTTTATACCGAAAGCACATGTGCTATATAATGTTAACAGATTGGTTCACCGTGAAAGAGTCTACCCATTGTTCTCTAAAATGTGTCTTTTTAATTACTACTCTCCCTTTTTTTCTTCCCACAGCTGCAAATATTTCAATGCCCCCCCATCATCTCCATCCCAGAGGCTAGTCCAGATAAGATGGCGAAAAAAACACACTCACGATGAAATGTTCTCTGAGCTCATGCAGTCCTTCTGCAATGAGCGAGCTCAAAAAAATGCATGGAGGCAAACAATGTCAGAGTCCAGGAAAGCAGAAAATGAACGCGAGGACAGGAGGGATGAGCGAGATGAGAGGTGGTGGGATCAAGAGGAGAGGTGGCGGCAGTGCGATGAGAGGAGACAGGATGCAATGCTGAAGCTATTGAGGGATCAAACTGATATGCTCTGGTGTCTAGTGGAGCTGCAGGAAATGCAGCAGGAGCACAAACCGCAGCTGCTGCCCCTGTGTAACCGCCTGCCCTCTTCCCCAAGTTCCACAGCCTCCTCACCCACATGCCCAAGAACACAGGGGCAGAGGGCCCCAGGCACCCAGCCACTCCACCCTAGAGGGCTGTCCAAACAACAGAAGGCTGGCATTCAATAAGTTTTGAAGGGCAGTGTGGCCTTGTCCTTCCCTCCTACCCTCATCCACCACCTCACCCGGTGCGTCCCTCCTCACTCACCCCTCCCGAGCTACCTTGGCAGTTATCCCTCTGTTTGTGTGATGAATTAGTAAAGAATGCACGAATGTGAAGCAACAATGACTTTATTGTCTCTGCAAGTGGTGGTCAAAGTGGGGAGGGCAGTTGGCTTACAGGGAAGTAGAGTGAACCAAGTCGGGGGGGAGTTCATCAAGGAGAAACAAACAGAACTGTCACACTGTAGCCTGGCCAGTCATGAAACTGGCTTTCAAAGCTTCTTTGATGTGCAGAGAGCCCTCCTGTACTCTGCTAACCACCCTGGTGTCTGGCTGAGCATAATCAAAAGCCAGGCAATTTGCCCCAACCTCCTACCCCACCATAAATGTCTCCCCCTTACTCTCACAGCTATTGTGGGGCATACAGCAAGCGGCAATAACAATTGGAATATTGGTTTTGCTGAGATGTAACCGAGTCAGTAAACTGCACTAGTGCGCTTTTAAATACCCAAATGCACATTCTATCACCATTCTGCACTTGCTCAGTCTATAGTTGAACAGCTCCTTACTACTGTCCAGTGTGTCTGTGTATGGCTTCATGATCCACGGCATCAAGGGGTAGACTGGATCCCCAAGGATATTTATAGACATTTCAACATCCTCAATATTTATTTTCCGGTCTGGAAAGTAAGTCCCTTCCTGCAGCTGTTCAAACAGACCAGAGTTCCTGAAGATGCAAGCGTCATGTATCTTTCCCAGCCATTCCATGTTGATGCTGGTGAAATGTCCTTTGAAATCCACCAATGCTTGCAGCACCATTGAAAAGGACCCCTTTCAGTTTATGTACCGGTTGGCAAGGTGGTCCGTTCCCAAGATAGGAATATGGGTATCATCTATCGCCCCACCACAGTCAGGGAATCACATTGCAGCAAAGCCATCCACTATGACATGCACATTTCATAGAGTCACCACCCTTTAAAGCAGCAGCTCAGTGATTACATAGGCTACTTGGATCACAGCAGCCCCCACAGTAGATTTACCCACTCCAAACTGATTACCGACTGACTGGTAACTGTCTGGTTTTGCAAGCTTCCAGAGGGCTATTGCCACTCGCTTCTCAACTCTTAGGGCTGCTCTTATATTGGTATTTTTGTGGTTCAGGGCAGGGGAAAGCAAATCCCAAAGTTCTATGAAAGTGCCCTTACGCATGTAAAAGTTTCACAGCCACTGGGAATCATCCCAGACCTGCAACAGTATGCGGTTCCACCAGTCTGTGCTTGTTTCCCAGGCCCAGAATTGGCATTCCATGGCATGAACCTGCCCCATTAGTACCATAATGTCCAAATTTCCAGGGCCTGTGCTTTGAGAGAAATCTGTGTCCATGTCCTCATTGCTATCGTGATCGCGCTGTCATCGCCTCCTTCCCCATTTTTGCAGGTTCTGGTTCTGCACATACTGCAGGATAATGTGCGAGGTGTTTACATTGCTCACAACAGCAGTGGTGAGCTGAGGGGGCTCCATGCTTGCTGTGGTATGGCATCTGAAGGAGAGCAGGAAAGCAGAGTTACAGTGGAATCGGTGGATGACGACAGATGCCACGAGAATCGAAATTTATACCGAATGACTAGAGGACCTGCGAGGTGGATTCATGGCACCAGGAGAGCAGAAGAGCAGAAGCAGTGGAGGACCGCGCACATTTCCCGAGGACCCGGGAGCCCATGACAGACAACATGGAGAAATTCACTGTTGAGGCAATATCAGCAGAGCAGAGTTGCAGCAGAAGCGGTGTATGACGATGGTTTGCAGTCCTACTGCACCATCTGCTGTCAGCAGCACCAAGGACACAGTAGCAGCGATGTCGGTGAGCTGAGCTGAGCTAAGCGGGCTGCATGCTTGCTGTGGTATGGCATCTGAAGAAGAGCAGGAAAGCAGAGTTGCAGCAGAAGTGGTGTATGACAATGACAATGGTTTGCAGTCCTATTGCGCCATATGCTGCCAGCAGCACCCAGGAAGCACCCAGGACACAATAGCGGCAGTGTCGGTGAGTTGAGCTGAATGGGCTGCATACTTGCCATGGTATAGCGTCTATGTGGAAAAAAGGTGCAAAACGATTGTCTGTCATTGCTTTCACAGAAGAAGGGCAGACTGATGACATGTACCCAAAACTACCTGTGACAATGTTTTTTGCTCCATCAGGCACTGGAAGCTTAATCCACAATTCCAATGGCAGCAGAGACTGCGGGAACTGTGGGATAGCTACCATAAGTCGATGCTAGCCAAGGTAGTGAGGACACACTCTGCTGACTTAATGCACTTAGTGTGGACATATGCAGTCTACTGTATAAAATCGATTTCTAAAAATCGACTTCTATAAAATCAACCTAATTTCATAGTGTAGACATACCCTTATTTACATACATCCACCAAACATAGAGTTTAAACTATTTGTAACAGTAAAAAATGAACCAGACAAAGAGGTTAAATTCCCTGAGAAAAGGAGTAACAATGTTTTTGGATATGTCTTCTCACCCTTTCTCTCCCCATGACAAGGAGCAAATGGTTGCAGAATATTGGGAGGTAGGGGAGCAAACAGGGTTGTCTCCAGTTTGGGGCTTGGGGGCGGAACACGGGCTGGGCTACAGGAACTGGATTGGGCTCATCATTCCCCTCTTGATACTCTGGCAGGTTTCAGATGCCTGCAGAGGTTGCTGTGACAAGCATCCAGCATGCTCCTCCCCATTAGGGGTGGTAGTAGGATTCATCATCTCAGCAGCAGCCTGTACAACAGCTAGAGGAGGAGAAGATGGTGCCTGTGGTTTACACAAACAGCAGCCATGGTGACAGGCAGATCCCCAAAAGTGTTCTACCAGTTGGACTCACAAGAGCATGATCCTGTTCCCATCACTTCAGCTGCCTTACCATTTGCAGGAATGCGTCATCCTGCCTAAGAGCTCATTTCTCCCTTTTTCTAAGAAAGTCAAATTCCCACAACCACCCTCACCCTATGTCCTCATGGCTTTCATTCATAAAGAGAAGAAAAGATGGAATGAGTGTGGGTGGGAGAGCAGAGGGGTAGGTCTTTGCACAACCAAAAGGGACATTAAACTATTCTTTCCCTATCTGGGCCCTTTTAAAACCCACCCCACCTCACCCCCATTTATCATGGCCATGGGATTACTGCTGTCACTGTTGGCCAAGAAATGCACAGATACAGATGCTATAGCTTCTGTTAAATGTTTTACAGTGGTTCATGGGATTGATTTACATTGTATGTTGCTCTGGGACCATGTCAGGGGTAGAAGAGGGGTGTACAGGGAGGGAGTGCCAGAAGGTGGTGGCAGTGGGGCCAGGGGGAAGTTAGCTGAGGCATGTAGCACCACAGCAAGAGGGGATATTGTTGGGGGGGTTCTTGCAGCAGCTCCAGGTCCTGAGACTCCTCTGGGGGGGGGCTCCCTCAAATGGTTCAAGTAGATAGAGGTTCAGAATCACATGCTACTTTAACTCTATGTCTTGCTTCCTCCAGAAATTCCTTCAAGGTCCCTGATGCCTCCTTGCCCTGACCCTAATTGGTGTCCATCCTATTTCAGGCTCTGTACTCATAGCCCTGGAGAGCAGCTGGTCCAGCTCATCGTAGCATGGGCTAGTGCTCCCTCCTGGAGTGATTATTGGAGTCCTTCACCCTCCGGTACAGGCATCTGAGATACTTCATGTGCTTCTGGCACTGGGACACAGTTCAGTGACTGACACCTTATCCCAGCCTCTGTGAAGTCTCCCAGAACAGGTGAATGTTCCTGCTGCCTCAGGCAAAGTTATGGAGGACAGTGTACTCTGACCACATACTGCTGAGCTCCCATATGTGATCCAGAGACCAGGCAGTTGTTCTCAGACCACAATCCCCTGTACTGCTCAATAGATTTCAACAGAAAACTGTCTGAAATGCTCAGTGCAGCCTAGCAAAGGGGGTAGAAGGTGGTTGTGATGTTATTGACATGAACTGTGACTGTACAGATCAGTGTTGCAAACAAGGTCCTATAGTTGCACCAAATCTTGTACAAAGGAGGTCAGGTAAGATGTCCATAGAAAGGTTGTAATTTGCCAGTTATGATTATGCTGTCTGTATGACTGTATCATTTTTGTATTTGAAGTTATGAATATTGGCTATGTACTTGTATCTCAATGTATTTGATTCTAAGTAGCCTCAGTGAAGCATTTGGTCAGCTGCTTGAGAAAGGACTATTCTCAGTAAGTGCCCAATCAAGAAACACTTAACTGACAATGGACTTTGGGAGATGCCAATCCACATCTGAGCTTTCCTGGGAACATTAAAACTAACATGTAAACAATGGAGTCAGCCTGCAAAAAGCTGAATCATTCATGGACATGTGATTTGCCCATCTTGTTGCTGTGATTTTTCACAGAAGAACAAAGGGGTTTCCACCCAGAAGAGAGAGAATAAAAAAGGCCTGGGAAGCCTCTGCATTTTGGTCTTCAGCTGGCTTAAGAGATGGCCTCTCCACCACAAAGCAATGCCTGAAAGAAACTGGAACAAAGGACAGCAACTATGACTGTGTGAGTGATTGCTGGACTCAGACTAGGAAGGAATCCAGTCTGTGAAAGAAGCTTACTGGAACAGCTCTGGGGATGAAATTTCATCTGTAATCAATTTCTTAATGTTTTAGGCTTAGACTTGTGTGTTCTGTTTTATTTTGCTTGGTAACTTACATTGTTCTGTCTGCTATTACTTGGAACCACTTAAATCCTACTTTTTATATTTAATAAAATCACCTTTTGCTTATTAATTAACCCAGAGTAAGTAATTAATACCTGGGGGAGCAAACAGTTGTGCATATCTCTCTATCAGTGTTATAGAGGGCAGACAATTTGTGAGTTTACCCAGTATAAGTTTTATACAGAGTAAAACAGATTTATTTGGGGCTTAGGCTCCCAGAAAGACTGAATACTGGGTGCTAGGAAAGTCTCTGTTAACTAAGAAGCTCCTGAGCTGAGTGGGTCTCATTTTCAGTGAACTCAAAGGGGTGTGGCCCAACCTCTTGGTCTGTGCTGTAGTTGACTGGAGTGTCTTACTCAGGGAGACGGGAATGGAGGGAAGCCTTCTCTGGCACTGGGGTTTGTTCTCAACAATATCCCAGCACATCCAATGACAGTCCTGAGGGAGTTTCTGTGACTGAACCCGTCACAGTGGTCAGTGACCTTTATACCTTTGGGTAAGGGGCAGGCAGTAAAAGGATCACTGCATTGTGAGAATGGCCCTGGAGAGCTATCAGTACCCATGATCTAGTATGTCCCCTTTTGCCCCCATCCACACTGCACTGGAGAATGGGTATAGGGACATGTCACAGCGGAGGCATGTACATACCCAAACCCCTCATAGGGGGCTTATGGCACAATGCATAGCATATGTAACCATGCAAAGCTACAAGTGTAGACACACCCATGGTTTCTTTACAATGACAAAGCTTTTACTCTCCATCCACTAACCAAGAAATTTGTTCTCATTTCTCTAGTAAAAAGGGACAGTGACATTTCAAGATTTTTCATTTTGTTTTGGCTGCCATCTACATGCTATATGATAATTATATATTAATTTGTAGCACTGATATCATGCTCAATGAATTTGCATTAGTGTCTTGCATTGTGTTATATAAACACATGTAGTAGCTGAACTGTTTCAGTGTGTCTGAAATAAAGATACAAAATCCAATCCAAATCCCAGCCTTCGTTAGTGCTGCCTTTCACTATGAAGGTGAATATGACAGGAGAAAGTAGAGAAGAAGGCAATATCAGCAAGCAAGAAGCAGCGCCTGTAATAGGGTGACCAGATGTCCGGATTTTATAGGGACAGTCCCGATTTTTGGGTCTTTTTCTTATATAGGCTCCTATTACCCCCCACCCCCATCCCAATTCTTCACACTTCCTGTCTGGTCATCTTCCCCTGTGATGTGGGCATGCAGACAGGGACAAGCCATGGCACATGAGAGCATTTACAGCTAGATATTGCCAGTTAGATGGAGTGTGGCACTGGCATTTTGTGAAAATACACCCACAAAATAAACCAAAAAGCAGAAAGCTGTGACTGGCCATATATCTTCCGAGAGTTTACAATGGCACCTGCAGTGAACACATGACAGCTTTATTAGCACTAAACACTTGGGGCCTGATTCATCACCACATTACTCCAGCTTTATGCTGGTGTAACTCAATGGACCTGTGCACTGGTAAATCATGCCATATAGTCACATGACCCAGCACATAGTACCATACCAGGCTACACTGGGATTGTTTTAAATTTGCATTTAGCAGTGGATCTGGCTAAGCCTCAGTGTCTCTGTGCTTACTGGCATTATGCCAAGGTCTGGCCCTTAGTTTCACACTTGAGTTAATTATATATCTTCCCTTTTATAAGATGAAGTGACATTTCTCCCAAATACTTTGTTGTTGAGAAGTGTCCATATTAAATGACTCAGCTTCAAGCATTTCCTGATACATAAAAATGTCAGAACTTTCATAAATATCATCCAATGCTTTATTCAGTAGTTATGCAAAGTCTTCATTTGACTGTGTTTTGGAGTGAACAGAAATTAATATTCCAGGTTAGACTTTGTAAATGGGGCCTCTATTTGTACATGCAGAAGAACTTGTGCATGCAGTCACATGCATGCAGATGGTTTTTTCACCATGACTTGCATGTACAAGAAAGCGAATTTCATGAGCGAACCCTATTTGTGTGTCCACACTGAGAATGTATAGCTTCTATCATTTGTGAGTCCAAGTGATTGAGGAAGAAAACATTTTACAGGCCAGTTGAGAACTATTTACACAAATTGGGTCCTCTATGGTTTTGAAAAGCTTTACAAACACGAAACCAGTGTTCAACTTTTTATGGTTGATCTCCAGGGAAACAATGGCTGTGTGCTTGCAGGTGAAAGAAAATGTTAAAAGTCCCTTTCACACAGAAGTTATAATTAATTCATGCATTTGTTTACTGGCATTTCTATGGCTCATCAACATAGCATTTGAACACTAACAATCAAAAGGTCATTCCTCTGGGCAAATATAAAAGTTTCTTCACGTTTATTTCTTAACACCTGTCGTTGGTTCAGAGTTGTTGAACATTAAACAGAAGCAGAGCCCTAGAGTGCTCTCTGCAGGATTGCACAGCTTCCAAAGTACTCAAAGGCTCCATAACAGAAATACAACCCCATATCCATACAACTAAAATAATAAAGAAACTTTTGCTCCTTTGGTGTCATTAACATTGCTGAGAGGGATAGTCTCTATTCTTGCCAATCCTTTTTTACACATCAGCTGCACAATACATGTAGAAAAAATGATAGGAAAAGTCAATGTGTTTATTATTTTTAAAGGGTTTGTCATGTCCTTTAGTGTCTTCCTTCAGGCTCCTGCCAGCTGCTAGAGGCACCAGCCAAAAAGCTGAGCATCCAAAATATACCACTTAAAACAAACACTTTCTATTAGACCTGTCACTCTCATGACCTCAGATTACTTCATTCTATATTCTTGTTTTTTCTTTCCCTACAGCCAAGCATGGAGAAAGGAAATCCTTCCTTCCTTATTTATTTTTAAGGGCTATATATTGTTCTTATTGCCCCTGTGAAACTCTCATTGATGTCAGAGGGAGTACTCTATATGGATACATTGCCTTAAATGTATTAAAGCATCTCTGTGACGACTAGTACTCAGCTGTACATAGAGTCAATAAGCCTCTGTCAACAATCTTCCTCTTTCACATCTTAATCAAAGGGAAAGGAAAGTAGCTCATATGACCCTGAGCACCACAGGGTCTTCTGCTTTGCCCTAGCTCACTACAGACATCTGTTTTGATGTGAGATGTAAACTGTTGCATGCCCTAATAAAAGGAGTTTGTTAAATTTCCCTTTAAAAACTGGTAACTTAAATGAAATAAAGTTCAGTATTTGAGCACAACGGTGAGTCTCATGTTTTCAAAAACCCCTTACTTAGAATGGAGTTGAGGACTTACAATGTAAACACTTCTGCCTCTTAATTCACCTTATTATGCATTCCTATTGCGGTAGCACTTAGGAGTCCCACTCATGGACCAGACGTGCTAGGAGCTGTATAAACACAGAACAAAAAGATGGCTCTTACCCCAAAGTGCTTACAAAATAGCTGTTTGATCTCCTGCTATATAGCAGCATACATGAAATCACACCCGACTGCTGGAACCTCAGGTGTGTCAGTAAAAAATTCCCATTTTCATTTTTGTTGTTATGCTGCTTACATTCTTTGCCATGCTACTGCTGCTCAGACAATGTGAATATAAACGGTGGATTAAAGACCTTATTTTGCCGTATAATAATTTGATTCTGTTTCCTCGTTCTTTTTAGTTCTTCTAAATACAACTCACTAACTTTTTGTGTTTTGCAGCAGGGTAATTTGA
Organism: Gopherus evgoodei; assembly: GCF_007399415.2. NCBI lineage: Eukaryota > Metazoa > Chordata > Testudines > Testudinidae > Gopherus > Gopherus evgoodei. The sequence continues at coordinate 64,894,255 of NC_044322.1, forward strand.
CATTCATTTGCAATCAAATGTCAAATACTATAGGCACCTACAGTATAATTATACATTCTTTTTAGGTTTTATAGGGTATTGTATATTAAGTAAGTGGAAAGTGATTGCAAATAACACATTCAAGAGCTCTGAAGCTTCTCTACCTTTTGCTAGCAATAATAGCCCTAACAGGGAGTATTATCACTCAGCAGTGCTCCAGCTACACCCCTTCTCCCAGATAGGCCTCTAGCAAGTTCTCTATAACAGAATGGAGGACAAGCACTGTTCTGGTGCAGACAGGGGCAAGGAGCACGCAGGGGGTTGTTGTGTTTCAACAAGTTTAAGCAACGATAGAAATGCCACTGCAGAGTCATCAATACTTCCAGAGCTAATGAGAAGTCCAATATTAACTTTTACATAGCGTGCCACAACAGGAGCTGAGAGGTCTAGACCAGAGTCTGTTACATCAGCATTACGCTACTCACGGATTTCTCCACACTGGAGAACGCCTAATTGCCTGATTAAAGAAGCTACACCATCCCTATGAGTTGTAGAAAAGGAACAAACCCCCAGCAAGAATGTATGAAATCACAGAGTACAACATTACAATTCAAACTACTAGGCACCTGTGCTTGTTCCTGTCTAATGGCCCCTACATTAATTGAGGTTATTACTTCCCTTTCAGCAAGGGAAATATTCTAAGTCATTCACTTAGTGTGATTGAAACCAACACATTTGCTCCAGCATTTCAACCAGTGCTCTGCGGTGAGATTTATTAACAGCAGCATAAAGCACTATCCATTTCAGAAAGTCCATGCAAGGTACCAAAATCCCCTCTGGTACCCTCGTTATAAAACTTTCTACATTCAAAGACCTCCATCTTTCTCCAGGTCAAAACAATTATTTTGAAATGGAAAGTTTTACTAAAAGTAAGTGCTTTGAAAGTGAGATTTCCCTGCTGAAAAACTGTTGTTCTTAAGTCCAAGTAAGAGAAGTCGCTGACACTTCGGGCAGAAGTAAAGCAAATAATTTGTCTTCAGAGGTTTAATGAACTATATACTAAACGTGCATTTAATTGTTAAACTAGGGAGAAAACGCACTGCTGGGGCTTTATTTAAACTCTCCAGCTTTCTAACCAACTGCTCTGTCACTAAACTAAAGGGCAGTTCCAGAAGGACATCAATACTTCTCCTTCTGTACTAAACCCATATTTCTTTAGACAGTTAAGGATCATAATAAAATAATCTGTTCTAGAAAAATCTTGTTATATGTGTGAGGGAGAGAGGAATACATCTATTTCTGACAAATTATTAGCAATTATATATACACACACACACAGAGCAATTATATATATACACACAGAATATCAAACGGAGAGGTTAGAGGACAAAAAAAAATCAGTCTCATTTATAATTTAGCTCCATCATGAATTCTTAACAGACCAGCAAATTGAAAAAATCAACATCTGCCCTGAGACGGCAGAAGGATAGATAGTCTAGAACTAAATTTTCGATAAACCTTGACCTGGAATGAAAAACTTGATTGGAGACCACTCCTTGAAAACTTGACCCATACGCTGAAAGTATATTTAATATTTCAAAACTTCTGCTCCCTGTATTTTCAAATCAACATCACCCACATTTAGGGTATGTCTACACTACGGGATTATTCCGATTGTACATAAACTGGTTTTGTAGAACAGATTGTATAAAGTAGAGTGCACGCGGCCTCACTAAGCACATTAATTCGGTGGTATGCATCCATGGTCCGAGGCTAGCGTCGATTTCTGGAGGGTTGCACTGTGGGTAGCTATCCTTTAGCTATCCCATAGTTCCCGCAGTCTCCCCTGCCCATTGGAATTCTGGGTTGAGACCCCAATGCATGATGGTGCAAGAACAGTGTCACAGGTGATTCTGGGTAAACGTCGTCACTCATTCCTTCCTCCATGAAAGCAACGGCAGACAATCATTTGGCGCCCTTTTTCCCTGGATTGGCCTGGCAGACGCCATAGCATGGCAACCATGGAGTCCGTTCAGCTTTTTTTTACTGTCACCGTATGTCTACTGGATGTTGCTAACAGACGCAGTACTGCAGCACTACACAGCAGCATTCATTTGCCTTTGAAGATAGCAGAGACAGTTATCAGTTGTTCTGTACCGTCTGCCATGCCATTGTAAATTGGCTCTGAGATGACGGTTATCAGTCATTCTGTACCGTCTGCTGCTGTCATGGGTGTCTCTGGCTGATGCCGGCCGGGAGCACAAAGACAAAAATGGGAATGACTCCCCGAGTCAACCCCTCCTTTACGGTATCTGAAAATAGAGTCAGTCCTGCCTAGAATATGGTGCAGGTGTACTAGAGAACCGGTGTAGCAGAGAACCAGAGAGCACAGCCGCTCCATGTCAGATCCCGCAGAAATGATGAGCTACATGCCATTCTAGGAGGTGCCCCTGCAACAACCCCACCCGTTGCTTCCCTGATCCCCCAACCCTCCTGGGCTAGCGTTGCTAGTGTCCCCCCATTTGTGTGATGAAGTAATAAAGAATTCAGGAATAAGAAACACTGACTTGTTAGTGAGATAAAATGAGGGGGAGGCAGCCTCCAGCTGCTATGATAGTCCAGGCAGGACATTAAACGGTGCGGGGGAAAGGAGCCCAGCATCCCACTGCTATGATAGTCCAGGCAAGACATTAAATGGTGGGGGAGGGGGAGAGGAGCCCAGCATCCCGCTGCTATGATAGTCCAGGCAGTACATAATCTTTTCTTTACAAGTGAAAGGGAGGTGGCTGATGGAGCTCAGCCCCCAGTTGCTATGATGAAGACAGTTACCAGCCATTCTGTACCATCTACTGGGAATGACCGGGAGTCATTCCTATTTTTACCCAGGGGCCCCCAGCTGACCTCACCTGAGGCCAGCCATGAGCACTCACGGGCTGATGACGATGATGGATAGCAGTCATATTGTACCGTCTGCCACTGGGGAGGGGAGCGGAGAGGATACTGCTGTTCACTGCCACAGCATCGCGTCTACCAGCAGCATGCAGTAGACATAGGGTGACATTGAAAAAAGTCAAGAAACGATTTTTTCCCTTTTCTTTTATGCGGGGGAGGGGGGTAAATTAACGAGCTATACCCTGAGCCACCCCGGACAATGAGTTTGACCCTACAGGCATTGGGAGCTCAGCCAAGAATGCAAATACTTTTCGGAGACTGCTGGGGACTGTGGGATAGCTGGAGTCCTCAGTACCCCCTCCCTTCCTCCATAAGTGTCCATTTGATTCTTTGGCTTTCCATTACGCTTGTCATGCAGCACTGTGCTGTGGACTCTGTATCATAGCCTGGAGATTTTTTTCAAATGCTTTGGCATTTCGTCTTCTGTAACGGAGCTCTGATAGAACAGATTTGTCTCCCCATACAGCGATCAGATCCAGTATCTGCCATACGGTCCATGCTGGAGCTCTTTTTGGATTTGGGACTGCATCGCCACCCGTGCTGATCAGAGCTCCACGCTGGGCAAACAGGAAATGAAATTCAAAAGTTCGAGGGGCTTTTCCTGTCTACCTAGCCACTGCATCTGAGTTCAGATTGCTGTCCAGAGCGGACATAATGGTGAACTGTGGGATACCGCCCGGAGGCCAATACCGTCGATTTGCGGCCACACTAACCCTAATCCGATATGGTAATATCGATTTCAGCGCTACTCCTTTCGTCCGGGAAGAGTACAGAAACCAGTTTAAAAAGCCCTTTACACCGATATAAAGGGCCTCATTGTGTGGACGGGTGCAGCGTTAAATCGGTTTAACACTGCTAAAATCAGTTTAAACGCGTAATGTAGACCAGGCCTTAGTTAGGGCTCATTGTGGGCTATATATATTGTGGCAGACAGGGAAGGAAGGAGGGAGCCAGCTTTCACCCTTGCTCGTATGACCTACATAAGGTCTATCCACAATCACAGCCCCTGCCTTCAAGGGAGCAGGAGAGCTGCTATTAGGTGCCTGCCCCGAGGCTGCAATTCTAAATGGATCTTGTGCATGTTATGAAAGGTGGAGGGTAGTTATTTCCCTGGGAGAGTATCAGCACCTTGGCTCTATCCCACACAAAACCTAATGGAGCTGGCGTGCTGCACAGAGGAAGGGAATTAAAGGGCAAATTACTGTCCTTTCAGCATATCTGTGTAGAACATACCCCACATGGGTAGAGGGCTTGGTCCATCTCTGCAGGCTGTAGCTAAATGGCACAATTTAACCCTGTTTGATCATTATCATAAGCAGATAAAGGGATCTGATTGTCCCCAGGTCTGATGTCTCCAGATAAGACTGCAGACTTTGGAATTCAACTACCAAAGGGTCCCTATTGTAATCTCTAGAATAATGTCTACGCCATAGATCCAAAAGTTCTCAGAACACAGACAGATACTCTCCACATGCCAAACTATTTAGTTAAGTATAATGACCTTTTTGGATCCTATAAAAGGTATGCCTGTACTATTAGCACAGTCCTGTCTGCACTGGATCTGCTCATCAGAACAATCCATAACATTTACACAGGATGGGAAAGACACACTCAGTGACTTTTTCCAGTGTAAAATGGTACTAATACATCAAGACAAAGTAGTGGTTCTCCAGGTCTTTTAGCTTATAGGCTACTTTGAGTAAGATCCTTGCACAGCCAGCCTTCTGTCTCAGCCTTCAAATTCCCTCCCCACATAGTTCACAAAAATGTTTCATTCTTCAGACCATCAGGAGAGACTCTGCAGATCATGAGAGGTCTAATGACTGCAATTTGACAACTGGAATTTTAGAGGCTGTTATTGGTTGTATGTATTCTAGCACAGGATTGTGTCCCAAGACACAAATTCCACAAGGTTTAGATAACCCAGCCTTGACCACCTCTCTGGCCTTGTATTGTCTCCTTTAGCCAAGTCTTCTCTGACTCTCAATATTTATTTCTCCCGAGCGCTGATCAGATAATCTCTCAGGCTGAGGATGTGCAGGACTCGTAGAACAGCTTTCCCATAATAGTGGCTTTCCATGTGGTTTGAAGAAACCTATTGATTAATCTCTGTAACTACCATACCCTCCTTGATGTTTCTAGACACTTGATGTTTATGTACTCAGCTCTGTTCTCTGCCTGTGAGCAGAGAGACAGAAAACTCAAATGAGAACTATTCCTGTTCTTCCTTGACTGCTCTCCCCTTCTTTAGAATTAAACTGCTGCAGTATAAAGCATGTGGGTTACACTTCCATCAGTAATTACAGTGTAAATGGTTAATTACTGCAGTAATAATATGCTGGACAGTTGTCTTCTGTTCTAGGTATGAAGTGCTGCTGAGCATCAGGCTGCATCTGGCCTGTGTCTGGGTTTGTAAGAAGTTTTTTCATTTCTTTTGTGGACTCTTAACCTGGTAATTTAGTAACACACAAATCATACAGTCCCTTTATTCAATAACAAAGATTTGAACCAGGTGCCTTTTAGATGCCAACATTTGCTTATCCGGGTAATTAGATGTATGTTCCAAGAGAGATTCTTGTGTAGATATCAGTTAGGCCATCTACTTACAGAAACAAAAATCCAGTTAGTGGAGGAAATGAAGGTTTTTGAGGCTAGCTTACAGTGATAATAGTCTGGCTGTTTTCTGATTGGAAACTATAGAATATTGGACATGTAGATGGCTAACAAGAATATTCAAGTTGTAATAGTAAATACTAAAGAAAAAAGTTTTTAAGGGATATACACTCTCATGTGTCATGGCTATCAGAGCTTCAGAGAAAATTTCCCATGGGGAAAGGGGAGAGGGTTAGATTATCCTATAACTGCTTATTGTGAAGCAGTAATGTAGCAACAAGTATGTATTCCTGTGTTTCCATGTAATAAATGTCATGAGTGCAAAGAATATGAAGATGACCACAGAACTGCAGAATATTAAAATGTAGAGCTGGTCAAAAATGGTGATTTTTTCCAGAGGAAAATTGATATGAAAATGATGACATTCATTTTCACCTAAATTTTCCCCAGAAATTTTCAAATTTTCAGTGGAGGTGGGATGTAAATCAAAAATTGAAATATTTCAATTCTGAAATGTAGCCATGGTGCCTTATGAGAATTGTAGTTCAAGTAATTTGTGCTTTCATTCTTCTCTATAGTTGGGCTCCCTAGTTAGACTACATCTCCCAGGAGGCGTCACTTGCCGAAAGGAAATTCTGCATTGTGGCAGTTAAATGCCAGTGATACCTCAGGGGAGATGAAGTCAGGATGGAAAGCATGAGGCATATGAACTACAACTCCTGTGAGGCACCACTGCAGCACTTGCAAATCAAACAATTTTGATTTTCAGCCAGTTTCCCAAAAATAAATCTAAAATTTCCAGTGAAAACAGATACTTTTTGTAAAAAACAATTGGTTAGCTGAAAATTCAATTTTCCATAAATAATTAGCCTTATTAAAAAGGGTGACCTAAGCATAGTATTTGTTGACTGAATAAAATAAAACAATAATACTTCATACTTTACATCAAATCACTGTATAAACAATTACTAATTAAAATGAAGTAAGACATTGTTTGCAGTCCATAATCAAAGGAATATTACTAGCAGGCTCTTAACCTGGCATTCATGTGTGACTATATCAGAAATACCAACGGTGAGATATTAAACCGGACTTATGACTGACAACTGGGAATAACTGATGTTTAGAATAAGCCACAATAGCAACCCAGTGCTAAGGAATCAGCTTAGCTGTTAAAATACAGTGACTTCTTACAAGCGTTGTCAAGTACTAAAACATATTCAGCACAAAGAAACTTTAATGCCAGGTCCTTTGCTTGATGGACCATGTATGAGGATAGCTGCAAACTCATGCAAGCACAATGCACAGAGATATGTAATAGTAGCTGACTATTTGACATGTTTACTGGTGATATTACTCTTGCCATCCACATCCTGCAAGAAGGTGATAAAGAAGCAAGGTGCCTCTCTTCTCACTAGGGAATTCCTTATCAGCTAATTTTCAGTAATGGAACTCAGTTTTCTCATGCAGGGTTCATTGTTTAGTGATGCCTGTGGTTTCAAGCATGTGACCTCAAGTCTACGCTATGCCTACGTGTACAGAGCAGCAAATAGAGAGGTTCAGCCAGCCAAAAGAATTCTGAAGCAAAATGATCCATTCCAAAGCAATGATGAGCTACATAGCAGCCAACACTTGTTCAGGCAATGGGAAATAATCCAGCACAATTGTTAATGGCATTTCAGTTGTACAATTGTCACTTCATGCCCTAAAAACTAACACTTCATTGGCCAGATTTTGCTAATGTTAAACAGCCAGATAAAGCAGCAAAATGAATGTTCTTTGATCCTTAGTGTATCTTGACTTGTCTTGATGAGAATAACAATTTTGGGATGAATTTTTTTCAAATTTACTTTTAGCAATATTATCTGGATACTTTTTTCTAACATTCTCAAAAGTTTGCAAAATTCCCCAAAGATTAATTCCATTACTGATGAAAAAAAAATACAGAGGGGGATAGGGAGATGTGGGCTCATTAAATTTTTGCAGTATATATGAAGAATAAAAGAATTGGCCCAGCAGATAGTATTAGAACCCCCACGTAAGGGCAATAGCAAATAATCTCTGTCAAAGAGATTAGTAATCAAGGGTACACACCCTGGATCTTTCCCTCAGCACATGAAATGACTTTAAAATACAAAATTGAATAGAAAGGCTATTGTGCAAGGATAAGCCAAAATTTGAGGAGAAGGAACATTAATTTACAGCTGGAAAAAAATCAAGTCCTGAGCTGATTGTTTTAGATGATACAATGTCCAGCAAGGAAGCAGAAAGTGGATGAACATGTTGAAAGGAATACATGAGAACACACTTTATGTTAAAAGGCCTTGCTATACTAATGTTTCACAGTTAATGCCTGTAAACAGTATTGAAACTTTTCACAGGGGAAAAGACATTCCAGACCTGATGTGCAGTAGGAAAGGGGAAACTGAGGCACACTACCATATGGCTTTCATGGCTAAATGCCAGAATTCCTGGACTATGAACAACATTAATATCTACATTGGTTTAATGTTAATTGGGTTCCAAACATTTGCCAGAGCGTGTATGAATAAAGTAGCTATGTTCTTTAGCTCTTGGCAAGATCACATGAAACATACAGGAACCATGCTGCAAAAGCTAACCAAGTTATACCTTAAGTTTGTAAAGAGATTCAATCATGTTATTGAACATGACTTTGATAAACCATTTCTGTTATACACTGATATGGCTTCTAACCCAACACTAGCTGTAGTAAGACAGACCCAAGAATGGGGAGCTCTTGGGATGCAATTAGTGATGTTTGTGTCATCCCTTCCTGCATCAATTTTGCTTTGGGGGTGTGATGTTATTGATATAAACTGGGACCATACAGAACATGGCTTGCAACCAAGGTCCTGTAGTGGCACCAGATCTTATGTAAAGGGGGTCATATAAGATGTCTAAGACCAGGTTACAGGTTACTGATTATGACTGTGCTGTCTGTCTGTATCATTATGTAGTTGAAGTTATAAGTATGGGCTGTATACTGTCTGTATTTCAAATTGGTGCTGCAGTTCTGGGAAACACCCCAGACAAGTTGGTATTAGCTCTGCTTAGCCTGCTTGATGGCCCATTAAGGACCATCAACTACACAATTGACCCATTGAGAGGAGGCAGATACGCCTTGTGACTCAGCAAAGTATGCAGGGACTTGCTCATGTGACTCCAAACTCCATTTTGCTGTAATTTTCCACAGTAAGAGCAAAGAAGTGTTTTTACACCTGGAAGTGCCTATATAAGGCTGATGCCTCATCTCCATTTTGTCTTCAATCCTGCTTCCTACCTCTGGAGGGACTTTGCTACAAACTGAAGCTCTACACAAAGGACTGATGACCCATCCTAGTGGGGGATGTACTCCAGAGACTTAATTTGAACCTGCAGTTTACTCCTACAAGCCTGAACTAAGAACTTTGCCATTACTGTATGTAATTGATTCCATTTAATCAATTCTAGCTCTCATCTCTATCTTTTTCCTTTTATGAATAAACTTTTAGATTTTAGATTTTAAAGGATTGGCAACAGCGTGATTTGTGGGTAAGATCTGATGTGTATATTAACCTGGGTCTGGGGCTTGGTCCTTTGGGATTGAGAGAACCTTTTTCTTTTACTGGGGTGTTGGTTTTCATAACCATTCATCCCCAGGATGGGTTGCACTGGTGGCGATACTGGGAGACTGGAGTGTCAAGGAAATTGCTTGTGTGACTTGTGGTTAGCCAGTGGGGTGAAATTGAAGTCATTTTTTTCTGGCTGGTTTGGTTTGCCTTAGAGGTGGAAAAAACCCAGCCTAGGGCTGTAACTGCCCTATTTAAGCAATTGGTCCTGAATTGGCACTCTCAGTTGGGTCCTGCCAGAACCGCATCGTCACAAACCACAGAACCAGGTCAATTAAACTTTGGGTCAGAACTCCACGCTATCCAAATTTGAAATTTGGGATTCAGAGTTTGGTTGGTTAAAGATCAGTGACCATGAGCCAGAAAGCATCAGCAAAAGCAATGAAACTGCAAGCCCTGATGGACAGCCTGCAGTTTGAACATGAGGAAAAACTGGCAGAAATTCGAATGAAAGTAAAAGTTATCTCTGTAATTTAGATGGTAAAAGTTACAGGGTCTTTCAGCGTATAGACACTAGAAAGAAGCCTCCCCCTAGCAATATGCAATTTAAAATACTTCCAGCAAACTACACATTTGCAAATACAGAAAACAATCAAAAAACTATAACCGCCTGTTCTACTTAATACTCACTATTCTGAATATATAAGAGACTGTAGCAAGGAGATTGGCAAGAAACCTGGTTGCATGTCTAATCCCTTCCAGGACCCAGAGAGAACAAAGCAAAACCCAAAAACACAAACAAAGGCTTCCCTCCACCGAGATTTGAAAGTATCTTGTTTCCTGATTGGTCCTCTGGTCAGGTGTCCGGTTCACTGTTTGTTAACCCTTTACAGGTAAAAGAGACATTAACCCTTAACTATCTATTTATGACAATCAAGTCCTGAGCTGATTGTTTTAGATGATACAATGTCCAGCAAGGAAGCAGAAAGTGGATATCTGCCTTCTGGAACTTGTTTGCTTACAGCCCATAAAGCACAACAAATCTGTACATTTTTCATCCTTATTATTATAGTTTTCTATTTTTAATATAGTGCCATTAGGATGTCTGGAAAATGCCAGAAAAGATGACAAGGGTCCAGAGTCAGAGAGGTACTTGGGCACCTAATCCCCAGATTTCAGCATCACTGCACTCCACAAAACTCTTGCTTGGCTGAGTTGCATAAGCACCTTAATTGCATAAGCACCTAAATTCAGCTGGTGCCTATGTGTACGCTATGATTTTCCTGATCACATACACATACTTGCGCTAGATCTCATCAAGCTGGTGCAAGCATAAATAGCAGCATAGCCACGGTAGCACGGAGAGAGGCAGTGGAGGTCTGGATTAGCCGTGCAAATACATACCCCCCGATTGTAGACATAACCTATATTTTGGCTGCAAAACTTCTCTAGATGTCTAAGTTTCTGCCTCTGGGCATGCACATTGCTGCCTCTCTCTAGGCATCTAGATGCCTGTCTCTTGTCTATGCTCCAGTACAATGCACGAACAAAGGAATGATAGGTTTTCCTCTGCTGATGTCACCCTGGCTACGATCATTGGAGCGACGCAGGCACTAACTTATTCTCACAAGAAACTACTTAGGCACCTCAGCTATCTAGCTCCAGGAGAGCAGTTCCTAGCCATGGATTGCTAGCAGAGGTAGATGTCTGCCTGCAGCCTGAATTTAAGCACTTATTTCTCTGAGAGGGGCAGGGCTTAGCTCACAGCCCTTTCATCTGCATCTCTCACTGTCTAGTTTAGGCAGTTCCCTATCATGCTTGCTTTTGTGGATCGCATTCTTAGGCACCTGTCTCTCCCCACACATTGTACAGGGAGCCTAGGTGCCTAACCCAGGCTTTGCAGACTATTTTGTTGTTCTGTGAATCTATGACCAGGTCCCTATGCCCAGCATCTTACAGTTTATGGGCCTGATCTCTGTCAGCTGAAGCACACCAAAAAGGAAGGGAGGTGCTTGCCTTTTTCCACACTATTATTTCAGAAATGTTAGAGTCCAAGTCCATGTGTTGCTATTCAAATTACATATATTTTTTCTGACTTTGAAAAGCTACATCTCATTGGATCTGGATAGACTTGTATTTATCTATGGTATTTGCAAAGTCATCCAGGTATTCTGGAGCTGCTTGTTTGATTGTGAGTCAGCAAAGCATTTAAGCATGGAAGAAATCCCATTGGCTTCAGTTGGATTGCACATGCAGTAAAAACTAAACACGATTTCAGTGCTTTATTAGGTGGGGGTAGAGGACCTTTAGGCCTGATCTAGAGCCCACTGTAGTCAACCGAAAGACTCACAGTTGACTTCAATGAGTTTAGGAATGGACCCTTGTTCTGAACTATTTGCCAACTTTTAACTCAGATACTATGATAGTCTTTTTTATTTGCTCTAACCTTGGTGCTAGTAAAAACTTATTCCGATGATCAGAAGTAAAAGATAGACAGGTGAGATGCTATGATGATGGGTAAAGTCTAAAAACCTAGAAAAAGAGGTTACATTAATTTTTTGTAGGTAGCAGTTCAGAAAACTTCAACTTTGTTTTATTTTGCTAAAACACTGGTTCATTTACTTTAAAAAAAATCTGATTATTAAGAACCTGAGATTTGCTTAAATGATTTTTAAGTTGTGATTTTTACATAACATTAACTAAATGATTTTCATGCTTTTTCCTCTATGGTTTTTGTGGACTGTTTTACTGGGAAACTGCTTGATGTGAAAGCTGCTTTGCAAACAGCTTTTGGAAAAAATAGCTAAACAACATTCAGAGTTAGCAGTAGAATTTTGACAGGAATAAACTTTTGATTGATAAAATGATGTACTGCTAAAAAAAGTAATTAACAATGTCAACATATCAGCACAAGAAGGTTTACAACTGTTGTTTAATGTAAAACACTGTTTGTTACTATATAAATATAACATGAAACAGAATGTTTTCTTTAAAAAACTTGGTTTGCTAATCTACTGAAAATGGGCAGCTATAACAGATGTGTTTTTAAACCTTTAACTTGGTAAACATGACACTCATTATCTACCAAAACATTCTGTTAGAATTAAAAGTTCTTGAAACCTGAGGTGAAGATGTAAATTGTTTTCTTTTGGCAAGTAAATTATGAGAAAGAAAAGAAAGATAAATACAGCTTAAAACTATATATCCAAAATATTGTTTTACTTGCAAAGCTTAATTATGTTCAAATTTAAAGTTCCAGCAAATTTTAACATAGCTATATAGATATCTCTAGAGCAGGGATCGGCAACCTCTGGCACACAACTTGCCCCGGTAAGCATCCTGGCGGGCCAGGCCAGTTTGTTTACCTGCCATGTCGGCAGGTTTGGTGGACCGCGGCTTCCACTGGAAGCTGTTTGCCATCCCAGGCTGATGGGGGAGGCGAGAAGTGGTGCGGGTGACAGATGTGTTCTAGAAGGCTAACTGTATAGCTAAAATTGGAATCCAACATATTTGTTTATAATAGACAAATTACTACAGTATATAGATTTTTTATGAATAGTAACAAATCTGTCAAAACTAATCAAATTCTCTACTACTCCATTATTTTTGCTACTCTTTTTGCTCAAGTTCTTGAGTACTTATTTGGAAGTTAGATTAGATACTTCACTTTCTGGCAGAATGAATTCAGACATTTACCATTTTTTGCCATGGAACTGATTTTTAGGTTTGCTTGTGTATGTTTTGGCTGATCAAATACTGAAGGATAGGCATTACCCTTAAGTTCAGTGGAACCTGGACAAATGGGTGTTAAGGCTGAATAATGACAGAATACAACGCAGCTCTCCAAACTCAAAATCATCTTACATCCCACCATTTTATCGTGCTGAAAACCCATAACCTCTTCCAAAGTCTTAAGCAATTGCTTAATCTAAATCTTTACACAAACATCTCCCACTTGCTTCATATATCAGATACTATTACACTTTAGGTGTTAAATGTAAGAAAAAAGGTGGAAGTTTGATTTTTCCTTTAGATGTAGATTTTCACAAAGCAGATCAAGTACTGCATTCAGGCATAAGAGAATTCAAAGGTTATTTGTCTAGAGCTCATCATAATTCATAGGATTTTGTATAGCTTATGAAAAGGTTTAATAAACTAAACCAAAGTGTCACTCTTTAAAAATCAGGATAACACCTGGAAAGGTAGAGCAATAGATTTTAGTTTTGTTAAATGATTAAACTAAGTTAGCTTAATTCAGAGCAGCAGGGGTGACAGATGTTGTCTGAGTTTATTTTCTCTTGTCACCAGGTGGGCTTAGAGAAATCAACACTGGAACAGAGAAGGAATCTACAGAATTGTCTTTCGAGTCCTTCAGCTTAGCCTAGTACTGCCCACTGCAATATGTGCTGTATGACTTTATTTCCAGACAGTCAATATAACTTTGACATTCAGTAGAGCTGCTTTTAATGGTAAATCATCTCTCCAGCACCCATCCTCAAGCAACTGACTTGGGTACCAAGGACCTCCACAGGACGAATCCTCCCCAAGCCTACAGAATAACAACAGACACACACTGTGGGCTACATAATAGTGTTCTGGGCCCTAGTGCTGGTACATACTGGGAATCATGGCCCTAGGATGCCAGGCATTGTACAGGGATTTTAAGCAAAAGACAGTCCCTGCCCCACAGAACTTAACAATATTACATCAAGACCCCACAGTAAGGCAAGAAAAGCAAAAGGATTGGGAAGAATGATTGTCACTGCAACACTTTCTTGTTTCACAGAAAGCAGTAGTGATTTCTGCCACCTGTGACCATGGAGGTGGGGAGAGATGAATGGATCCACACAGCAGTGGAACTTCTATTCAAGTCATTGTTATAATGTTAGTTATCTAATACATCTAGCCAAATCAGGATCAGGGCCCCATTGTCCTAGGCACCGTAGAAACTCGTAACAGGCAAGCCCTGCCCCAAAGAACTTACAGTCCAGATAGTCAGATGAAGGGTGAAGAAACAGATATGTAACCTACAATTGTTTGGTAATAAAGCAAGTCCTCACTCACCTCTCCAGCACCCGAGTTCGTGCGGAGTTGGTATGGGCACACAATTCTGTCAGAGACCAGACACCAATGCGTTGATCAACGGGCTCACACTATCCTTAGCTCTCAAAGCTTTAGATTAAGTGTGGCCCCTTTATTAGGGGTGAGCATCAATATTTATACACAGAAGTAAACAAAGTGATTAACAAAAGATAATGGTCATGCATAATCAATCAAGATTTTACAGGAAAAGCAAGTTTAACAAGTAAATGCATAGAGATAAAGGCTAATGGCTACTTGAGAAAGGGGGTGTCATGAGTAGTTTGCAGGTCAGTGCTTTGTTCGATAAAGGGTTCAGAAAGGATTATGCAGAGACGGCCAGTCTGGGTGTGTTTTGGCTCCCAAAGTTCACCAAAAGTTTAGACCCAACATTCCTCCATTTGTAGCTTTGAGATAACTATTAATCAAAAAGCTACACCCTATTTCAAGATCTCAAGGGCCGCTTGGCAATTTCAGCCTGGGCCAATTCGAAGAGAGTAAGGCTTTTAGCTGAAGTGGGAAAGAATAAACTGACTTACATGAGTTTATGAGGGAGGGGACACACTGAATACAGCAACACAGTATTATAAGGACTACTATGGCCCAACAACACCCACCAAGAGGTTTTTAACCCACCCAAGTCCGGCAGCCAATTCCATAAGGCTCCCCACCAATTCATAGGTCGCTGGCCAGAGGAGTAGTTTTTAGCCATTTCCCTTAGGTGTTTGGTACGTTGAAAAGTGTCAGAGTAGGGTGTCATTTACAAAAACACAGCATTCTCATTTATGAGGGCGCAAGTTCCTCCCTGGGCTGCTAACATCATATCTAAAGCCATTCTGTTTTGCAAAGCTAACTGGCGAAGCTGGGACATTTCCCCGGCCTGATTTTCAAATAGGGTTGCAGTTTCATTGGTCAAAGATTCTAATAGTCCCTCTAGACGGATGATAGCACCCTTCAAGCTAGTGTGACCAGCCCACCGCTGCCAGGACAAACCATCACGGAGATTAATATCTCTGTCAGTTTCACGGATGTTACGAACGTGGGGAAAATGAGGGGGAGTGAGGGAGATGCGAGAAGGCGGTGCTAGCCATGCCAAATAACATGACCCTGCCCAATCAGGGGAGAGAAAATAATAAGCCTTGGGCCCGCACACCCAGTATGTTCCATATAATGCGTTTTGGGTATTCCATTTCTCAAAGTAGGAGGTAACCCACCACCCGTTGTACCACTGTTCCCCTGGTAACGCAGAGGGGTCGTTGTGTGAACTGCAGAGGCACAATTTGGTAGTGTTGTCCTCAAAGGGCAGTGTAGTACTGCTTGAGCAGTTGTAGAAGGCAATTGTGTATCCTTTAACAATTAGTTGGACACCCTCGAGATCTGAGCAGGGCTTTTTAAAAACTGACTCTGAAAACCTGCCCCTCCATGAAAAAGTTGAAAAGGTTGGATCGGGGTGAGGGATCCACATATGGGATAAGTGGGATGCGCAAGGCTTGAAGCCAAGATTTTTACTAAAGGCGGTGCCATTAAAATATATGTTGCATTTACTTGTTCCCACAAAAGTTGACCCTTTTTCTTTAACAAAACACAGTGATCCTGTTTGATTGGTTACCCTGAGATATTTGTTAATTGGCACTCCTGTTTTGTCCCATGTAAGATTGGGTTGGACTGGATTTTTTATTCTAGTCGTTGGCATCCAAGTCATATTAGCAGTGGTTAGGGGAATGGGTGTGAAGGGGAGTCCCTGTGCTGCATTTACTGGAAATTGAGTACATACCCAGCAATCACTTCTATTTCCTAAAATACGAGTTTTAACCTCGTGGGAATATCTAATAAAAGCATTATCTTCATAAGCAGAAAATAAACTAAAAAAGCATAAAAAAAACCATACAGTTGTCAGAATAAAGGGTCCTCTCATTTTTTTCGAGTCAATTTAAGTCTAATGTCTGAGAGAGGTAAGCTGGTCCACTGGTCGAAGGCAGTGTCCTCAGTGGTGACAAGAGCTGCTGGTCCATCACTGTGGTCCACTACGGCTGGCTTGACGTGGGAGTGGTGGATCCAAGATTTGCGTCCTTCCAGGAACACTGCAGTCTGGGTTGTCAAAAGAACCTGGTGGGGTCCAGTAAACCTTGGCTGGAGGGTGTCGTCACGAACGAACTTTTTGGCCCAGACGAAGTCCCCTGGTTGGAATGGGTGGATTTGTTCCTCCAGCGGCACGGTCTGGGAAAACTGCGAGGCTTTCCAAAGGGTACGGAGGCGAGCCTGTAGGGAGAGAAACTGACACGCGGTCATATGATCCCCTCCCAATAGTGAAACATCAGCACGTGGTAGCGCCCCGCCTTTGAAAGGGGAGTGTCCATAGAGCAGTTCAAAGGGGGATAATCCCAATGCGCGGGTTGGGCGAGTACGAAGGTGAAACAGGACCAAGGGAAGTACCTGAGGCCACTTTAATCCTGTTTCCTGACAGTATTTAGCCAATGTAAACTTAAGTTCCCTATTCATACGCTCAACTTTCCCGCTAGACTGGGGGTGGTAGGGTGTATGAAAGGAGTGTGAAATGCCCAGTCCTTGTTCTAAACGGCCAAGGATATGACCAGTAAAGTGAGGTCCGCGATCTGAGTCGAGCACAAGAGGGATGCCAAAACGGGGTACAATGTCTCTAAGGAGAATCTTCGCCACTGTGGCAGCAGTACAATTAGCAGTAGGAAAAGCTTCGACCCAGGAAGTCAGAGGGCAAACCAAAACAAGGAGGTGCTTTTTCCCAAAAGCCTTTGGCATATCTGCAAAGTCAATTTGAAGATGTTGAAATGGAGCAGCAGGCGGAGGTCTTCCACCCTTAATTTTGTTAAGAGGCGGAGCAGGTCCATTACGCTGACATGTGCTGCATGCTTTCACTATTGATAGGCAATAGAGTTGAATGCCTGGAGCATACCAAAAGCGAGCGATAGTGTCCACGAGGGCGTGCGTGCCGTAGTGACCCCCTTTATCATGGTGCCAGCGAACTGCCACGGGGTATGTGGAGCGAGGGAGGCAGGCTCGGCCATCTGGCATAAGCCAGGTCCCTTTGACCAGAGTGGCCCCGAGGCTTTCCCACGATTTTAGTTCAGCAGCGGGTACTGGTACGGGGTGCGGTGGAGTAAAGGAGGAGGTTGCAATAGCCAATGTGGGCATGGCTAAAGGTAAGGTGGCAGCCTTCTTGGCGGAGGCGTCAGCCAGGGCATTCCCACGGGTAACGGGGCTACTATCTTTAGTATGGGCCCGGCAGTGAACTACAGCCAGGACAGAGGGTTTTTGGAGGGCGTCCAAAAGCTTGTGGATGAGGGGGAGGTGCTGAATGGGTTTACCGGCAGCTGTCTGGAAACCTCGAAACTTCCAGAGGTGGATATGACAATGCACAACTCCAAAAGCATATTTGCTATCAGTAAAAATGGTAACGGTCTTACCAGCGGCCAACTGGCAAGCTCGGGCCAGGGCATAGAGTTCAGCGGCTTGGGCTCCCCAGTTGCCTGGCAGTGAGGCGGCCTCTTGAATGTCCCATTCAGAGGTGACAGCATAACCTGTGAAACGCTTGCCATCAACATAGAAGGAGCTTCCGTCCGAGAAGAGGATGCAGTCGGGATTGTCCAGTGGCACGTCAAACAGGTTGTCCCTTATCTGTAAGATGCTGGAAACTACTTCCACACAGTCGTGCTGATCCTGGAGGACTGGCAGGTCAGGAAGCAAGGTAGCTGGATTAAGGGGTCCACACCTTTCAAAAATTAGGTTAGTGTCTTCTAAGAGTTCGGCCTCTAGCTGTTGCTGACGATGGGCTGAAAAGACTTGGGTTGTGCCCCTACGCAGAAGGGCTGACAAGGCATGAGAGGTCCAAACCGTGGTAAAATGACCCAGGGTTAGGCTCTTTGCCTTTGTGATCAGCAGGGCAGCTGCTGCCAGAGTCCGGGTGCAGGATGGGGTTCCCTGAGCGACAGGGTCGATTTGCTGAGAGTATAAAGCAAGCGGGAAATGGTGGGGCCCGCTCAGCTGGGTAAGGACACCACTAGCAATTCCGCCCCTCTCGTGGACAAAAAGGTGAAAGGGTTTGCTGTAATTGGGGGGATGGAGAGACATGGAGGAGGCCACACTGTCCTTGAGTAACTGAAAGGCTTGAATAGTGTCCGGGGACCACTGCAAAGGGTCAGGAGCAAGGTTAGCAGTGAGTCGGTGGAGCGGTTTGCTTAACTCCCCGCAGGATGGCTACCAGGGGCGACAGAAGCCAATTAATCCTAAGAAACCTCGAAGTTGTTTCTTGGTGTTCGGTAGAGGGCAGTTTTGAATAGTCTTTATGCGGGCTGGGTCCATCTGTCTTCCCTCTGGGGTTAACAGGAAGCCCAGATATCGGACCTTCTGTGAGACCCACTGAATCTTTTTAGGGTCTACCTTGTGGCCTCTGGTGTGTAGGTATAATAAAAGTGCCTTACCATCGATGCGGAGGGCAGCTTCTTTGCGATTACCTAATAGGATGTCATCTACGTATAGGACCAATGTGGATCCCTGCGGACTGGAGAAACCTTCCAAATCGTGGCGGAGGCACTGGCTGAAAATCGTGGGGCTGTCTCTGTAGCCTTGAGGAAGTCGTTGCCAGACATAACTTTGTCCCTCCCAGGTGAAACCAAGAGATACTGAGAGTCTGGGTGCACAGGAATGCTGAAAAAAGCTGATTTTAAGTCAATAACAGTGAACCACTCAGCATCCCAGGGGATTTGGCTGATGATAGTAGTTGGGTCAGGAACTACTGCATGAAGAGGGACCACATACTGATTAACAACTCGTAGATCCTGTACAAAGCGCCAACGAACAGGGTCTCCGTCCTTTTTAGGAGGCTTTTTGACAGGCAGTATAGGGGTGTTACAGGGAGTGCGCTGAGGGCGGACTAGCTTTTGTGCAATGAATCCCTCGATAATGGGGCGGATGCCCTCCCGGGCTTCCAGGGACAGGGGGTATTGAGGGACTGACGGGGGGGTTAAGGAAGGCTTCACCTGAATCCTTACGGGCTCTGCCGAAAGGAGCAGGCCAACATCAGTGTCAGAAATTCCCCAGAGGGTTGAAGGCAAGTCAGTGAGGTCAGGGGAGAGGGGGGGAGGGGGTTTCCCAATTACCCTGAGTAGGGGCCGAATCTCCTAACACTGTCATCAATAATCCTACCCCTTCAGGAGTGCAGGTTAAAGTAGCCTCAAGCTTACAGAGTAAATCCCGGCCCATCAAAGGGATCGGACAAGCTGGGGAAAAAAGAAAACGGTGAGGAAAACATTTATCAGCATAAACAACATTCAAAGGCAAAGTGAGTTCCAGAGACTGTGGGTTGCCCTCCACCCCAGTCGCAGTTTTAACCTCAGAGGATAGCCAGGGAGAGGGGGCATGATTTAAAAGAGAGAAAGTAGCCCCAGTATCAATGAGGAAAGAGACAGGCAGTCCCTGGACTGAAAGGGTTAAACGATGCTCTTTGCTGGGAGGGGAGAAAGTGAGAAAGGAGCCGGCTAAAGACATTAAGGAAATAAGACCATCACATTGTTTGCCTTCGCCCCCGGGGTACTGTCATTGAGGAGGCTGAGTTTGCTGCAGCTGCTGCTGTTTCCTGTAGTTGATCCAGGCCTGGGGAATGGGCTGAGCTGGTGGTGCAGGGGTGTATTCCTCACTTGTGTAAGCATCTGCGGATGCAACCAGACCCTCTGGGCATCCCCAGGGGCATTCACGTTTAAAGTGACCAGGCTGTCCGCACTGAAAACAATTTCCTGATGGCTGGGGTCGCCAGGACCCTCTTCCCCGAGCACCCTGGAATCCCCTGCCACGGCCACGGCCTTTGCCTCGAACACCGCCGTGAAAAGCTAAAGCCATCAGCTTATATTCTTCCTTTTTCTCTTTCTTTTACTACTTTCCCTTTCTTTCTCCCAGGCAAAATCAGCTACGTCCAACACTGAAGTGACTGACTCACCTCCCCAACCAGGGCGAAACTTTAAGAAGTAATCCCTTACAGGGGGCACCGACTGATTCACAAAAAATGAAATAAGAGTAGGGTGGTCTGCTTCTCTCTCAGGATCCATCTGAGTGAACATTCGGGCCCCCCTCCAATAGCCTCGACCAGAACTTTCTGGGCGGCTCATCAGATTCCTGCCGAATCTGCATGAACTTAGCCTGATTAGGCGAGCGGCGAGCCATTTCCTTGAGTCTCTCTAACAATCGCTCTCGATCTGTTCGCAGCTGGGTCAGCCTTGGCTGAGTCCAGTCTAGGGGATTCCAGCCAGCGGCCAGATCCCGCCTATCCATCCAAGTACGATTAACTGCATTGCTATCTCCCCATGTCCTTTCTGCCATCCACAATCTACTACGTTCCTCTCCAGTCAAAACTCTACTTAACAACTGATCCACATCCGTATAAGTAGGATTATAACTTAAAAACAATCTTTCTAGAAGTTCTATGATCTTTCGGGGATTTTCCCCAAAAGACCCTGACAACTGTCCCCACTCTTTCAAGTCCCATTCTAGCCATCCTTTATATTCCACAATATTAGCATGTTGTAACCGTCCATCATTGACCATATAAGGTTGATCGTGCACCTGTAAAGGCATCTCTCTAACTATACTTTTATTACTCGCAAGAGATTTGACGGAGACATCCTCTGGGCTATCCTCGGGGGGGGGCATGCACCCTGCCGTACCTGCTTGGACATTAGCCTAGTAACTACTCCTCCCGAGGTTTGCCCCTCCATTTCCTCCTCATCCTTCTGCAGAAATTCCAATCTGGTATCCTGCAGATTCCCCTCTGCTACAAGGAGAGAGTCCCCCTGCGGAGGAATAGGGGCAGGTGCAGAGGGGACCAGCTTACGAGTCAAAACACGCCGTGGTCTACACCCTTCATCGAAATAACCTGGAGGGGGTTCACTCTCGGGAGAGTACCTGACTGCCATAATTTTTAAAGATTTCCACAGCTCTGCTGCTGTGTCCCAACAAAACCAGTAACATAACTGTCCCGGATGGTCTTTTTCGATCTGGCTCTTTACTCCTCTTAAGGCAGCCTGTTCGAAAGAGCCATACGAAGGCCACCTCATCTCCGGGTCGGCCAATACCGCGGTATACCCAGTCCAATTCCTTACACATAGTGTGTACAACTTCTTCCTAGACATTCCTGTCTGTACTGGGAGTTTCCCTTCGTTCCATAACTTATTTACAATCCCCAACGGACTCTCAAGAGGCACGCTAGTCCCTTGACCCATGGTGTCTGACAGGAGCCCTCCAACTGGCGTTTACCCTGCTGTCCAATACACGACCCCTCAATATTGAATTGGCTGGGAGAAATCTCCTGTGGCGCCTTGCCAATTCATATATGAGTGGTCCGACCACTGGACAGAGGTACCGCACCAGAAGGAATCCCGGACGAGCCCCCAAATTGTTAGGTAATAAAGCAAGTCCTCACTCACCTCTCCAGCACCCGAGTTCGTGCGGAGTTGGTATGGGGCACACAATTCTGTCAGAGACCAGACACCAATGCGTTGATCAACGGGCTCACACTATCCTTAGCTCTCAAAGCTTTAGATTAAGTGTGGCCCCTTTATTAGGGGTGAGCATCAATATTTATACACAGAAGTAAACAAAGTGATTAACAAAAGATAATGGTCATGCATAATCAATCAAGATTTTACAGGAAAAGCAAGTTTAACAAGTAAATGCATAGAGATAAAGGCTAATGGCTACTTGAGAAAGGGGGTGTCATGAGTAGTTTGCAGGTCAGTGCTTTGTTCGATAAAGGGTTCAGAAAGGATTATGCAGAGACGGCCAGTCTGGGTGTGTTTTGGCTCCCCAAAGTTCACCAAAAGTTTAGACCCAACACAATCAGTGATCCCTGTCTCCAGCCTGCCCCACCCCACCTGCCCTGTGCCAACACACACACACAGTCTGATCCCCTGGCATAGCAGAATCACACTAAATCCAAAGGGGCCCTCCATACCTGTGAATTTACTCTTTAGCAGTAAGCCAAACAGGAATCATAAAGTTATTACTAATGTGCATTAGCTCAAACTTGCTCACTCCTGGGTATAGTGCTGATTACCATGAATAGTCTCAAAATTCAGTAAACCTTATCTGCATGCACCTGTGAATTTAGTCCCTGTTTTTTACCTTGCTTCCTGCATGTAGGAACATAGGCCCCTGTAAGAGAGCTGCAGACTGAGACTACATGCAGTGCTCTTCTGATGAGTTGCTCTAGGCTCAGGTGCTAAAATCCTGCATTAAGATTCATAGGAAGAACATCTGAGTCCTTGTGGTAGGTGAGTCCAATTACCTCCAGCCAGGTCATAAAGAGGATGGGAGACAGGCCCATTCTCTACAGTAGGATAGTGTAGGAAAGGAAAACAAGGACAATCAAACTCTGATAGTAATCTTAAGTTATGTTGCTTTTTTGTTTTTCAATGACCATTAAACTCTAACCCTGAAAAGGGAGTGTATCTGAATATTAATTCAGCTCTGCTCTAAGGATCAGCCTGGTCAATGTTCTGCCCCTCACTCCCTAGCCTCCCACAATCTAGACTCTTCCACCTTCATATTTCATTGTAGGTGTCTTGCAGTGGCTCACAAGTTGTTAATGTAGGGAGATTGTTGCTCAATTTGACAATGGTAAATGGATTGTGTTTCAGTCATTGGTAGTAGTGGCTCAACGCTCTGGAAAAACATAAGAATATCTGCAATTATGTAAAATCCTGCAGAACCAATAATAATGGCAGAGAAACAGTTTCCCCCTCCCCTCCGAATCTTAAAGGTGTAAGTAAGTGCAAAATTGAGAAACAGAACTATACATATTAATGAGACACCACCACTAATCAAAATCCACAGTCTTCTGCCAGTTCAATCAACAAATCATTATAGAAGATAATGTTACACTTAGGAACTCTAAATGTTTATAAACAACTTCAATTATTTTATTGCAGTAATAAGTCTTTGAAAACAATCAGGTTTAATATTTTATTTGAAGACCAGAAAGACAAATTTGTAGATCAAACAAATGCATTGAGAAAGACATTAACTTATGTAAACTGTTGAATAAAAATTTTCAGCGTAATATAAATGTCTGTGCTTTTTCTTGGTGCCTAAATATTATAAATAAACTAACCATGAATTACTATTATAGAAAGATTGTTTAGAACTTAATAGGGAAAAAACTGGTAGTGTTTAATGAGAATTTCATAAGTGCTTCTGAGAACCTCTCTACAAATCTATGGTAGAATTGAATAGAAAATCTTAATCTTTCTATGTTTTTTTTTTGAAACTTTATATAGTTCCATAGAAAGACAGCATTCTATATGATGATTAAAAAAATTCTCCCACTCTTCTGTTTTCCTGTTCATCAGGTAGAATTTGTCTTTTGTTGACTGCACTTCAAGGTGTTCTTGTTCTAGAGTCTCTTTGTTGCAGGTTTTCTTTGTTTGTATTCCATTATATTCATAATGAATGTCTGGACCACCTAAGTCTATATTTCTGTTATTCGTCACTGATGCATTTTGTTTCCTCTAGCTATTTTTCTGTTCATTGAATACACTATCATGCAGGAACCTGTGATTTCCTTATTTCATATTTTATTACGTAGTATTGTATAGTATAATATTGTATTCCCTAGGACTCTTTGAAAATATTTTAAAGTTGTATCTTTGTCTTGGGTATTATATTTCAAGAGATTTTATATATGTACCTGTACATATGCATATCAATATGGCATGACCAGTTTCTCTTCATGAGGAAGAAGAGAAGAAAACTTCTTGCATCCACCTTCACTTGTGCACAGCCCTGTCTAGCCCACTATGCCTTTCTCTGCACACATCTATTCTGTATACGTTGTTGAACCTCTCAAGATTTCTTGCATCATCCGATTCCATTTCACAGCACTTCAAATTAACATGAGCCTTTGTTTCCGCTGCCCAATCTTGATATTAATTAGGTAATACTTATTCAGCACCGTGCAAATGTACTTCACTATGCAACTACTAAGTATTAGTGTTATTATATTTTAAATGAAGCCATTTTTACCTGCAACGGCGTCCAAGGGCTAGGATAAATGTTAATATCTCCAGCTTCTATGCAGTGCCACAGACAACCAGAAAATCACTTTTCATTTACTTTGTGAAACAAAAGCCCAAATGAGTTTTCTATTAAACTGACCCTTCCTCCAAAAAAGGAAACATCATTTGGTTTAACCTCAATTACAATTGAATTATTAATTAGCATTTGTTTAATACCAACAATGTACCTCGAACTTATATTTATAGGGTAGAATTTTCAGAAGCAAACAGCATGGCCTAACTGCTCACAACAAAACCGCCACTGACTTCAATGAGAGCCTATACTGAGCACTTCAAAAAATTCAAACCACTGTGCATCTAAAACAACAGTGTCAAGTATCAGAGGGGTAGCTGTGTTAGTCTGGATCTGTAAAAGCAGCAAAGAATCCTGTGGCACCTTACAGACTAACAGATGTTTTGAACATATTCACCCACGAAAGCTCATGTTCCAAAACGTCTGTTAGTCTATAAGGTGCCACAGGATTCTTTGCTGCTAAAACAACAGAATAATTTTTACTAGATTTCTGGGTTTGTTATATTTTGGTAGGTACACGCTGGCTTTTGTGTACAGCATTTAAAAGAGTAATAGTATTGGAGGGCTTTTCCACCTCTAATCCCTATAAATCATGAATACAAAAATGCATTATTGTTCTATTGCAGTAGTTGCCCAGATGAACATGATTGCTGATTTTCTTCTCCCTCTGCAGCTACCCTATGAACAACTTATTGCTGAGTGATGGGACTGTGACATAAAGGCAAATCATCCTTCCTTCTCTTCCTCTTTAGTCTCTTCCTTTTTCCCCCCTATTGTTGAGATCAGTCGCCTGGTAACAAGTGAAATTATTCAGTAATTGTAAAGTGGTGTGATGCAGGAACCTTCTGTTCTAAGCCTGGGAGGGAAAGCTGGGATCTGCTGAGCTCTGCTCCCAGGCTTGTCAATGAATGGTTCACTCTTTGGGTTTGCCAACTTTCTTAACCTATCTGTAAAACAAGAATAATACTTACATCACAGAACTGCTCTGTGGCACACAAAGATTTTTTAAGTGCTATAAAGAGCTATAATAGTGCTAAGCATCACATTACACACATGAAAACAGACACACAAGGACTTTTTTCAACAGAGAGACACTACAGTGCAAGGGCATCTACTCATAGGCTAAGAACTATGATGATAATGTGCAACCTGATTATAGCATAGCTATAAATCTGTGAAAACAACAAGGAGTCCGGTAAAATTAGTGATAAACAACCACAATTTGAGGGGTTCAGTTTGCCTAAGCACCTGAATAATAGTATTCTCCAAAGTTTGCACTAATTGATATGAACTTTTGAAGAACTCACTTCTTTCTTTCTGACCTGTTATTTATTTAATGTCCATTTCCTAGCTTCCTCCTGTCTCAGTGTTCTTTGCCTTCCTGACACCCAACTTTCTATACTTGACACTCAACATCTGTCTCTAATCTCTTATCTCCACTTCCACAAAACTCAACACATGCTTAGATTCCTCATCATGTCATTCCTTGCCTTAAAAATACTACCTGAACAACAACTCTAACTCCACAACTTCCTCTTCCTCACTCCAGGTGGCCCCTTTCATAATTTTCCATTGAGAGAAGGAAGTCTCAGGTCCAGCATTTTCTTTGCTGAGTTTGTCTTTGTGCTGACTTCCCATCTCACAAGTTCTAGGTCATTCCCAAGAAAGTGATACCTCACAATTGTCAGCTATCTCCCAAAACAACCTGGAAAGCTAGGGAACTCAGGAGATTTAGGGACAGCACCAGCCCTGAAGAGTTTGGCAGATCATTTAAGACCCTAACACAGATTTTAACAAAAGTGAGAGGCCTACGAGGGGTGGAGGTTTGAAAAGGGAATTAAAAGAATTTATCCAAACCTTTAGAAAAGTGGGTTTTGAACTGAGATTTAAAATAAGGTTTGGAATTAACCAGACATATTCTTACTATTCCTAAACTAGTTCACAACTCAAAATAGAATCATAAAATCATAGAAGATTAGGATTGGAAGAGACTTCAGGAGGTCATCTAGTCCAACCCCTTGCTCAATGCAGGACCAACCCCAACTAAATCGTCCTAGCCTAGGCTTTGTCAAGTCAGGCCTTAAAAACCTCTAAGGATGGAGATTCCACCACCTCCCTATACAGCCCATTCCAGAGCCTCACCTGCCTCCTAGTGAAATAGTTTTTCCTAATATCCAATCTAGACCTCCTCCACTGCAACTTGAAACCATTGTTCTGTCGTCTGCCACCACTGAGAATAGCCTAGCTCCATCCTCTTTGGAACCTCCCCTTCAGGTAGTTGAAGGCTGCTATCAAATCCCCCCTCACTTTTCTCTTCTGCAGACTAAATAAGCTCAGTTCCCTCAACTTCTCCTCGTAAATCATGTGCCCCAGCCCCCTAATGATTTTGATTGTCCTCCACTGAACTCCCTCCAATCTATTCACATCCTTTCTGTAGTAGGGGGCCCAAAACTGGAAGTAATACTTCAGATGTGGCCTCACCAGTGCCAAATAGAGGGGAATAACCATTTTCCTCGATCTGCTCGCAGTGCTCCTACTAATGCAGCCCAATATGCCATTAGACTTCTTGGCAACAATGGCACACTGTTGAGTCATATCCAGTTTCTCATCCACTGTAATCCCCAGGTCCTTTTGGGCAGAGCTGCCACTTAGCCAGTCAGTAGTGCTTTGGCCTCCCTGATTACAGCCCTTCATGCTTGAGCAATATTTTTATAATCCTCCATAGGCTTTTCTCCAAATTCATACTGGAGCTCTGAGCAGTCATAATGCTCTCTTAGAGACAGTGCAACTCCTCCACCTTGTCTCCCCCACCTGTCCTTCCTGCACAGTTTATACCCATCCATGACAGAACTCCAGTCATATAGTTATCCCTCCAAGTCTCTTATTCCAATCATATCATAGTTCCTTAATTCTGCCAGGACTTCCAATTCTTCCCGCTTGTTTCCCAGACTTCTTGTGTACGTGTCCAGGCACCTAAGACAACTAGCCGATTGCCTACTTTCTCAGTATGAATCAGGAGGCCTCCCCTGTTGCACTCTCCTCGTGGTGTTTCCTCCTGATATCCCACTTCCAAACTTACCTTAGTCACCATCCCCTGAAGAACATAGTTTAAAACCCTCCTCACTAAGTTAGCAAGCCTGCCTGCAAAGATTATCTTCTCTCTCTTCGTTAGGTGGATCCCATCTCTTCCTAGCAATCCTTCTTCCTGGAACATCATCCCAGGGTTGAAGAATCCAAAGTCCTTTCTCTGACACCACCTGTGTAACCACAGATTTACCTCCACAATTCAATGGCCCCTACCTTGGCCTTTTCCTTCAATAGGGAGGATGGATGAGAACACAACTTGCACCTCAAACTCCTTTATCCTTCTTCCCAGAGCCATGTAGTCTGCAGTGACCTGCTCAAGGTCATTCTTGGCAGCATCATTGGTGCCCACATGGACAAGTAGGAAGGGTAGTGGTCCAAAATAGATCTTTTATCACTTAAATCCCAGCAGACCTGTAACTTCAGCAGTATGATTGGTGCTTCTCTAATAGATCTAAATGTTCAGCTGTAAACAGCTAAGATCACTTTGCTGTATTGCCAAATTCTAATTTACCATATATCTGTAAATTCTCAGAAGGAGTGGAGTAAGGACTACTTATGTCACAGCTAAGTAGTAAAACTAACATTGAATTGAAAAGTTACATTTTGGGGGTTTCTGTCTTGAAAATATCTTGAAAGTGACAATTTTGCTGACATTACTACTTTACAGAACACCAGATTTATGTGTTTGGGAGCTGTTTGTATTTTTACAGGATCACTGTGTACTATCGTCTTCACAGCTGTCATAGTACATTTGGTAACATTTCAAATTCTATGACGCTAATTACACCTAAAATGCTTGTGTAACTAATATGCAAGAATATTGTAAGTTTTGTGCACAGCTAAATGAACTTCTAGAGGATTTTCAGGGCTGCTTCATTTACAAATTACATAATTACACCCTGGGTTGTATTAGATCACAAAAATGTGCACATAGTGTAAAATCTCTGAATTTATTTAACAAGTACACATAGTACTAGAATTTTGCAGTGCAGTTCATTTTGCTCAGTATCCCTGGAATCACAGAGGAAACCTGTTAGGTTACCTCATCACTCCACCTAAATAGTATTGCAGTAGCTAATACCACTCCCACAATTAGAAAGAAAGACTTATTCAATTGCGCCCTGGTATTCACTATGAGTTTAGGTCAAATTTAGCAGCGCTAGATCAATTTAACCCTGCACCCACCCACACGACGAAGCCATTTTTGTCAACTTAAAGGGTTCTTAAAATCATTTTCTGTACTCCTCCCCAACGAGGGGATTAGCGCTGAGATCGACATCGCCAGGTCGAATTTGGGGTAGTGTGAATGCAATTCAATGGTATTGGCCTCCAGGAGCTAGCCCAGAGTGCTCCACTGTGACCGCTCTGGACAGCACTCTCAACTCAGGTGCACTGACCAGGTAGACAGGAAAAGCCCCACAAACTTTTTTATTTCATTTCCTGTTTGGCTAGCATGGCAAGCTGATCAGCACAGGTGACCGTGCAGAGCTCACCAGCAGAGGTGACCATGGAGTCCCAGAATCGCTAAAATGCTCCAGCATGGACTGAACGGGAGGTACTGGATCAGATCGCTGTTTGGAAAGATGAATCCATGCTATCAGAATTCCGTTCCAAAAGACAAAATCACGAAATATTTGAAAAAATCTCTAAGGGCATGAAGGACAGAGGCTATAACAGGGACCCGCAGCAGTGCCACATGAAACTTAAGGAGCTCAAGCAAGTCTGCCAAAAAAACAGAAGCAAATGGCTACTCCAGGTCAGACCCCTAGACATGCAACTTCTATGATGAGCTGCATGTAACTCCACTACTACCCCGCCCCTGTTTGTGGACTCATGCAGCAGGGGAGTCTCACGCAACAGGGATGAAGATTTTGAGGGTGAGGAAGATGAGGAGATGGAGGAGGAGGAGGACAGCACACAGCATGCAAGCAGAGAAGCCATTCTCCACGACAGCCAGGAACTGTTTATCACTCTGGAGCCAATACCCTCCCAACCTGGGCTCACAGCCCATGAAGCCAGAGAAGACACCTCTGGTGAGTGTACCTTTGTACCATAATGCATGGTTTAAAAGCAAGCGTATTTAGTGATTAATTTGCCCTGAAGACTTGGGATTCATTCACGGCCAGTACAGCCTCTCCTTTTAAATGGCCAACCCAATGGGTGCTTGGTATGGGAAAGGAGGGCGCTGCTGTTTGAAACCATTCCCACATGTTATGAAGGTTGAAGAAGCCGAAAGACTGTGGCTTACCATGGCTGCCTGCAAGACGAATTCTATTGCCCAGCCCTGCGTGTGTGATCTCTCACACCAAACCGGCAGGCCCTCAATATAAGAGGCAAAATGCAACCTTGTACCAAAAGCACAAGTGCTATGTAATGTTAACAGATTGGTTCACCGTGAAAGAGTCTACCCATTGTTCTCTAAAATGTGTCTTTTTAAATACTACTCTCTCTTTTTTCCTCCTGCAGCTGCAAATGTTTCAACACTCCCCCTATCATCTGTTGGGGGAGCAAACGGACATGATGAAACATCTGTTGGAGCTGCAGGAAAGCCAACAAGAGCACAGACCCCTGCTGCATCCACTGTATTACTGCATGCCCTCCTCCCCAAGTTCCATATCTGCCTCACTCAGACGCCCAAGAATGCGGGGCAAGGGGGAGGCTCCAGGCACCCAGCCACTCCACTGCAGAGGATGGCCAAAGCAACAGAAGGCTGTCATTCAAACAGTTTGATTTCCAGCGTGGCTACAATAAACAATGTGGCCTTGTTCTTCCCTCCTTCCCCACCCCATCTGGGCTACCTTGTCCATTATCTCATTTTTTTAAATAAATAAATAAAGAATGCATGGTTCCAAAACAATAGTTACTTTATTTCAAAGTGGGGAGGGTGGTTGTCTTACAGGGAATTAAAATCAACAAAGGGGGCAGTACCCCTTGCAGTTTATGAACGGCTGCCAAGTTGGTCTAGTCCAAAGATAGAGATATGCATTCTGTCTATCGTCCCACCACAGTTAGGGAATCCCATTGCAGCAAAGCCATCCACTATGACCAGCACATTTCCCAGAGTCACTACCCTTGAAAGCAGCAGCTCAGTGATTGCATTGGCTAGCTGGATAACAGTAGCCACCACAGTAGATTTGCCCACTCCAAATTGATGCCTAACTGACCGGTAGCTGTCTGGTGCTGCAAGCTTCCACAGGGCTATTGCCACTTGCTTCTCAACTGTGAGGGCTGCTCTCATCTTGGTATTCTTGCTGTTCAGAGCAGGGGAAAGCAAATCATGAAGTTCCATGAAAGTGCCCTTATGCATATGAAAGTTTCGCTCACCACTGGGAGTCATCCAATACCTGCAACACTATGTGGTCCCACCAGTCTGCGTTTGTTTCCTGGGCCCAGAATCGGCGTTCCACGGCATAAGCCTGCCCCATTGCCATCAGGATGTCCACATTGACAGGGCTCCTACTTTGAGAGAAGTTTGTGTCCATGTCCTCATCACTCTTGTCACCACCCTGCCATCACCTCCTCACCGGCTTTTACAGGTTCTGGTTCTGAACATACTGCAGGATAATGTGCGAGGTGTTTACAATGCTCATAACTGCCGCGGTGATCTGAGTGGGTTCCATGCTTGACATGATATGGCATCTACAGGAGAGCAGAACTGCAGTGGAAGTGGTGGCTGACGACGGATGCCACAAGAATAGATATTTATAGAGAGATGCCACAAGAACAGATATTTATAGACGACAAGAGGACCTGCAAAGTGGATTCAGGAGAGCAGGAGAGAAGAGTTGCAGCAGAAGCCGGAGCTCATGACAGCCAACATGGAGAAATTCGCTATCGCTTAAGACAAGAACAGGAGAGTAGAGTGGCAGCAGAAGTGGTGGTTGGAAGTCCAGTTTTGCAGACCTACTGCACCATCTGCTGCCAGCAGCACGAGGATACACCAGCAGCAGTGTCCGTTAGCTGAGAGGGTTGCACGCTTTCCATGGTATGGTGAGACAAGAGCAGGAGAGCAGAGTTGCTGCTGAAGCGGCGGATGACAACAGTCATAGAGAGGACCTAGGAAGTGGATTCATGGCACCAGGAGACCAGGAGAGCAGAGTTGAAGCAGAAGCGGCCATTCAGTGATGACGGTTAGCAGTCCTCCTGCACCATCAGCTGAAAGCAGTATGGCATCCACACAGAAAAAAAGCATGAAATGATTATCTGCCATTGCTTTCACGGAGGGACGAGCGACTGACGACATATACATAAAACCACCCGCGACAATGTTTTTGCCCCATCAG
Source organism: Gopherus evgoodei (assembly GCF_007399415.2). Lineage (NCBI taxonomy): Eukaryota > Metazoa > Chordata > Testudines > Testudinidae > Gopherus > Gopherus evgoodei. The sequence goes on from NC_044322.1 coordinate 64,925,927, forward strand.
GCATTGGGAGCTTAACCCAGAATTCTAATGGGCAGCAAAGACTGCGGGAACCATGGGATAGCTACCCACAGTGCAATGCTCCAAAAGCCGACGCTAGCCATGGTACTGTGGATGCACTCCGCCGACTTAATGCGCTTAGCGGGGACACACACAATCGACTGTATAAAATCACTTCCAAAAAAATTGACTTCTATAAATTCAACCTAATTTTGTAGTGTAGACATACCCTATGTTGTACACTGGGTTAGAGTTTGACTTAATTCCCATCAGAGTGGAATGAACATGAACAGTTTCAGCTAAAAAATATTGTTTTATGCATTTGCAAATTATAAAAACAATTACATGAAACAACATATTGCAACTTATTGCCCAAAAGAGAAGGTAATAGCTCCACAACAGATGCCACGATGCCAGAGACAGGCACCTGAAAAATGCTGGATGTGCAAAGCTACCAGCTACTTTATGGGCTGCCTATCCACTCTCTGGAATCCTCAGGTCTTTGGTTCCCTGGGATAAACAGACTAAAGAACCAGCACCCATCTGTCTGCACATATAGAGGCAGCATAGCAACAGAAAATCTAACCTTTCCCAGGCCTACTTCTCCCCAAATTATTTGGAGGAGTAGGAAGGTGGTTGCACGGCCTTCTTTTCAGGAGAGTGTGGTGTAGAGAAAGGAGAGGATGAGAGAGAAAATATGTGGCATGTAGGGGGCAAACCTCAGCATAGCGGACTCAAATTAATTGCACTGAGATAAAAATAGATCCTTTGTCTGTGCCAGTTGTCCTAAGCTAAAGGCTTATGGCAATGTATCAGTCTCAGGAATGACTTTTTCCTTCAGGCAGTGTTTTACAGCTATGGCCCTGAGAGCCAGACGTTACAGGGAATAGATGCTTAGTAACATTTGTGAGGGGGTTCCATGGGATGCAAAGGAGAAAGCAAAGGGAACAGGCTTGTGGGAAGGAGGAGTCCAGGCACTGTAACTAGACAGCACACTTAGGATCTTGGAGAAAACAGGAAGGAGAGAAGTAGAGCAGAAGCAGGAAAGGCAGGTGGGAACAAAGCAGGCTTTTCTAGGAGAGGAACAGAGATAAGAGGATGGTAAGTCAACAGAAAGATCATAAAGGAAAGAGGATAGCTGAATATAAAGAAGGAGGATTAAAGAGGGTGTGTGTGTCATAGGGCAAGCCACCTCCCAAAACACCTTGTGGTCTGAGGTCACTCTGTAGGCAGCCTGTCTCAGTCTCCCTTCTTCAAGGCTCCTTAATAAACTTCACACATGCTTCTCTCTGTCCAAAAGTTCAGAAGAAAACTCAAAGTCCCCCACAATGAAGTCCAACTCAATCCCCAGTTGTTAGTAGGCCATTCTCAGACCTACCTGGCTGGATGCTTGTTCCTCTGGCATTTCAAAACTCTTCTGAAGACTTCTCGTGTCTGCAACTCCAGATGCCTTCTTGGTCTCTGCAGCTCCATGGTCTCAAGTTTCTCACAGTGTTCCACTCCATACTCATCTCCCTAGGCATCCCCCTCCTTTGCTGCTTCCAGCTGCTCTTTAACAGGCCCCATATCAAGGCTGTTAATGAGGCAGAGGTAGGTGGGATCAGTTCCCACTTAAAGGCTCCAGTCCACCCTGTGACAGGGTGTGAGCGGATAGGAGACAAGAGGTCTGAAGAGTTAGAAGTAGACAATAGTAGGGAGGCCGCAGAATCAGAGGTAAGGGTAAAGGAGGAGGAGCTAAAAATAAGTTTGGGAGAGAAAAAGGGAGGAGAAGAGAAAGAGCATCAGTTTTGTCACTGAAAAATTGGTCAGATCCTGGACCCAGTTGGTTGCAGAGAGGAAGGGACTGGCAAGAAAATTTGATGAAAGGGTCAAAGATAGAAGTCTGTGAGGGCTGAATGCCAATGACTCAAAAGAAAGGGGGGTGTTATGTATTAATTATTTGTTTTACCACAGCACCTACGAGTGCCAATCAAACCCAGGACCCCATCATGATAGGTGTTGTACAAACCCAGAAGAAAGCATGATCCCTGTCCCAAAGATTTTATAATCTAAATATAAGAAAAGAGACAACAGATGGAGACAGATGAGGGCAACAAAACAATGAGACAATATTGGCCAGCATGGTAGGCTGTTGTATTAGTGCCCCAGAAGACTAACCATAATAAAGATTTTTGTAGGCATTATGGCAGAGGAGAGTTTTACGTAGGGATTTGAAGGAGAATGATGAGGTGGCTTTGCTGATGTTTACAGGGAGCTCCTCCCTAGCGTGAGGGCCCTCATGGGAGAAACAACAAAGGTGCTTGAGAACGTGAGCTATGAAGGAAGGCTGAAGGAATTGGGTTTGTTTAGTTTGGAAAAGAGAAGACTGAGAGGGGACATGATAGCAGTTTTCAGGTATCTAAAAGGGTGTCATCAGGAGGAGGGAGAAAACTTGTTCACCTTAGCCTCCAATGATAGAACAAGAAGCAATGGGCTTAAACTGCAGCAAGGGAGATGTAGGTTGGACATTAGGAAAAAGTTCCTAACTGTCAGGGTAGTTAAACACTGGAATAGATTGCCTAGGGAAGTTGTGGAATCTCCATCTCTGGAGATATTTAAGAGTAGGTTAGATAAATGTCTATTAGGGATGGTCTAGACAATATTTGGTCCTGCCATGAGGGCAGGGGACTGGACTCGATGACCTCTCAAGGTTCCTTCCAGTCCTGGAGTCTATGAGTCTATGAGTCTATGCTTGTTTGAGAGTGCAACAAATAAGCAATGGAGAGTGAGATAATGGGCCAATCAAAGGGGAGCATCAAATGGAATATAATAGTTAGAGAGAGGAAGCCCTGAAAGTGAAGACAAGCAGCTGATGTTTGATGCAATTAAACAAAAAGAGCCAATGAAAATAAAATTGTTTAGCAAGGAAGGGGGCAGACCTGAGAGAATAGATTCAGATTCACCTACCCCTATAATATCAAGACTCAAATTCACTTAGTACTTTCATCCTCTGCTTGGAATTTCTTGGCCATATTGTTAATGTTATATCCCTATGGGTATCATAGTTTATACATTATTTAACATAGCTTGTTAGTAAGTTCTGTATTTTCATAATTTTTTAGAATTACTTGGTTGGAAAGAAATTGTTCTCAAAGAATACAACAGTTTTGTTAGTGTTTCCTAAAACATTTTGATGTAATAATTTTTCTTATATGAAGCTAAACTCTTTATGCTGTTGTTAGATATAATTGGTATGTATCAAGGGAGAACACTTGTCAGTTATTCCTGGTAAAATTCCAGGGCATATTAGCAAATAATAGATAAGTAATCCTCAGAACACCATTATAGTAAAATGAATACTGAAGGCTCGATTTGCTGGGACTTCCACTGCTAGTAAACTGGCCTTCTGTGAAAGGAGAAGGTTACATCTTCTTCAGTTCTGATTCTCAGCGAATGTGTGAGCTCTGATCCAGGATCATGTGCATGCCAGAGTCACATTACAATTGCATGAAAGACAGTGTATATCATTCCATCGGAAGAAGAAGGGATATGGGAAACACAATGTAACTTTGCTATACAAATAAACTGAACCTACCATACAGAGCCAACTTTTCAAAAACATGAATAAATATCTAGGAGTTTCCATCTTGGTTCAGACTTACTCTCTATCTTGTCTAGTGTCTTGTCTCTGACAGTAGCCAGAACTGGGACTCCCAAGCACCAAAAATCCCTGCAAAATATGCTTTCATTCACACAAAAACACATTATTGGACTTCAGTTCTCCACTCTGAATGCATATGCAATAGCATATCTACACAAACATATCTCAGAGGCCAGGTTTAAAACAAATGACTTCTTTGGAAATTTGAACGAAAATACACTCTTACATTGGAGCTGATTTCAGTCTTCTTTTAGAGAAATGCCTTTATTTTTTCCCCATCAACATTAAACCTCCCATGTAGGCTTCACTCTCTCTCTCTCTCTCTCTCTCTTTTTCTCGCTCTCTCTCTCTCTCTCACACACACACACACACACAGTGTGATTCATGTTGATAGCTACATGATGCTAAAAAAAACTATAGCAACATCTTTAAGGTACAATAATTAACATTGATATTGAAACTAACTATGTGTTCTGTCTTCATAGATATTGGGCCAACATCAGACATTGTGTAAACAAGTACCACTTTTGTTGAATTTACTGGGAGCTGCACCTACTCACTCAAGTGCTGAATTGGCTACATCATGCACAGAGTCGGATTACTGTTTTGCAGGCGTTGATGCAAAGTAATACTTGAAATCCAATCCACCTCCCTTCTCTACTTCAGATTGAGTTTGACCAGCTTCATATACTTTCTTAAACCACCCTACCTGCTATTTCTTGTCTGACTGCTTGAGACCTCCCATACTCATGTAGCTGTAGAATAGCTAACCAACCCTCCCTCACCTCACCCACAATGAAAAGATGTTCATGCAGAAATACAAGAGGATAGAGAGGGTTTGCTGGCCCTTTGAACTGAAAAGAACAGTAGCATATGGTCTAATCTTGCATTCCTTGCAGAATCAAAATTCCAATAGACTGGAAGGATGTAGGCTCAGGGCAAAAGCTGGATCATGACTAGATATGCAACTGTGCTGTGGGGACAAGAAGAAACATTCCCCCTTATGTGACCTTCTGAAAGCCAGACAGAATTTCAGACCCCACCCTCAGGGGAGAGCTGGGTTTGGTACCAAGCAGAGATTCACGGGAGCAAATGACTTGAACAGATGTAGGGACTGAGGGAGTCATGGATACCCACAGTCTCTACACCTTACCAGCTGCTACATCTGGGAAGAGGTGATATGTCTGGTCCTTTAATGTGGTCTTACAGATTGTCCTTCTCCCTGTGCAAGAGGAGTGTTCCAAGAAGTATCCTGTCTCTTTCTGTCCTTTGCCATTGTATAGGGGAAGGGATAGCTCAGTGGTTTGAGCATTAGCCTGTTAAACTCAGGGTTCTGAGTTCAGCCCTTAAGGGGACCGCTTAGGGGGATCTGGGGCAAAAATCAGTACTTGGCCCTGCTAGCGAAGGCAGGGGGCTGGACTTGATGAGCTTTTGAGATCTCTTCCTATTCTAGAAGATTGGTATATCTCCAATTACTACTTTATATGTTGCTTCATGCCACAATCTACACTTACATTATATGGGCTGGTCCCAGACAATACTCCAAAGTGTATCTGAATTTTAAATGTTCAAAATACATTTTATTTTTTCAGAATTCCACAACAAGACTTGTTTATTTCTGGGGAGTAAACACTGAACTATGTGATTTTGTGAATCAATAAATGCATCAGCCTGAAGTTGTAGAGTTGATTTATATTTGCAAGCTGTTTATGTCCTCATACACTCTCCAGATTAAAAAAAAATACTATTAATATATTGCCATTCATAGCTAAAGCTTCAGTGTATTCAGTGTACTTGATTAGGTAATTGCTATTAATCATTCATTTCATGCATGTATTATAAAGGGAAAATAAAACACTGTCCAACTACAATAAAAGGAAATGCATCTTTGAGTTACATCTAAAATATGTTTCTACTTCCCTGAGGCTGTAAGAGTTGGATGGCACCTTGATGGAAATGAACCAACTTCATTGTCTCTCTTTCTCTGCTGGAAAGCAGTTTACTAATAACATAATCCATAAGGATTTCTCAGTTTGCGCACAGTATCTGCACCATGTGCATCAGATCCTGATAGTGCTGCCCTCCGTAGACTACTACTGCCAATATCTGAAGAGATCAGAAGCTCAAACCCAGAATAAAAAAACAAAACAAAACACAAACACACACACACACACACACTTATGGGAAGAAAAAGAATATTGATAATTCCTGGCTGTCAGTGCTCTAAAATAAAGGAGGGAGAAATGAAGTTACAGTTGGTTTATTCCAGGCTTTAGTCCATATGCTTTATCTGTAGCCTAGCATAGTCCTGCTAGTATTTCTGCATGCTCCAACTATAACTCAGTGACTGAAAATTGCTGTACGTAATAGATCTCTCTCTTCCCCACCAATAAACACTGAGTTCTAACTTAAAGCAATTTCAGTGTTATCCAGACCTGTACACAATAGGAATTGATGATATGCTCCTTCACCTATTTCTGGTCTTTGTGACAAATTGATCTGATAAACCAGAAAATTAAACTGTGTCTGGAGGAGCCAGACTAAATTCTGTACAAAAATACAGAAAGTGGGATACATACTTACTGGTGTCAGACAAGCATTTTGATGAAACTAACAGTAAATCATATCAACTAATCTTACTGGATAGTATTCAGAATGATGTGCAATATACTGCTAAACACAGATACGAAGTGAAGCCAACCAGAAATTCAAGAAGTAATGAAAAACAAAGGCTGCTTAGGGCTCACCAGCATGTGGTCAGAATGGCTATTGTTCCAGCTGCATAATCTCCATGGATCTCTCTCATTCAATTTGTGGGTATGCTGCTTTCTTTTCCAAACCGATAAAAAAAAATCAGGAATCAAAAATTATACCGTGTGACTTAGGTGACCCACATTGAACATCAACAAATAGCAAAAGTGAACATTTCATTAACAATATATAGGCTGAAAATTATTCATTTATACTACTCAGTGAATACTTGCAAATACACTTGGCAGAAAATGGGATCAATTGTGCTAGAATATGCAAAACCTGAGCATATAATTGTTTATATATTGTAGAAGCATAGTATTTTCCACACTGAATTGTAACACTGGTCTAACTAGTCTGTTATATAGCAATAGCCATTGCCTCATGTTACTTTTGCAGTACTGTTACCTCAACGGGGGGGGGCGGGGGGAAATCTTTGCTTTTTGTCACAGGATACCATTTTATAGCCTGGAGAACAAGATTACATTACTCTTATTATTATCTTTGTTTGCATAGTTATAAATGTTATTAGAGCTTAGCATATTAGTCACCCCTTTTAAAGAACAGCCATCATTTTGTCTTGATGATATCCTGAAGAACTTAACTCTATAGGCAAACTATACTCTGCAAAAAGAAAATTTTCCTTTTTATTTATCCTGTCATTTCATCAAGTGTGGCTCTGTTTTTGTACTATGTGGCAGGGAAAAGGCTGGGACTGATCCATGTTCAATACACACTTCATACAGTAAAATATTTCAATCAAGCCCTGTATAACTCTTTTTTCAAGGCTAGCCTTTGCAGTCGCTCATTATACTTAAGTCCCAGTATGTATCTATCATGCTTTGTCGCCCTTCTCTGGATCTTTTCAATCGCCGCTATATTTTCCTTATGGTGAAATGGCTGGAAATGGACACAGTACTTCAGATGAGGAACTACCATTGTTTGAGGTAATGTTATTATATTTTCTGTATTATTTTCTATCCCTTTTTTTAAAAAGCTAGAATATTTTTGTTTCTTTTTTAATAGCTGCCACACACCATGGACAAAGATCTTTACTGAGTATCCCCAATGACTTTTTAAAGCCAACATTTTCACAAGTGTCTAGTGATTTTGGATGTTTCAAAGTTTGGGTGCTCAACTTGATGTACCCTAAAGGGGTCTGATTTCAGAAAGTCTGTGCTCTAAACTTTCTGAAAAGCAGACCAATGGAAGGTGTCTCAAAAATGATCAAAATCACTAGTCACTTGAAAAAACTCCAAGTCTTTACGTCAGAGAAATCTTACATCTCAGAACCCAGGAACATATGTAAAATTCACAGTATTTTTGACTATGTCCATTAGCTTATATTTATCCCAGTTTTAAATGTCATCTTCTATTGTAACATCTCCCCTGTGTTTAAATCCATCTGGAGTTTCTACCATTTTCTATAAGGATATGTGAATAGATTTGCTGATAGTTATTTAGAAACTGAGTTAAAATGACTCATTAAGAAAAGATCTGTAAAGCTGAAATATCTTGCCTCTGAACTGACAGATCTGTGTGTATTTGTTGCTTGTTGCCATATGAAAAATATATCAACTGATAATCATGACACAGAGCTATGCTGTCCTTTTCCATGAAGAAACTGTTGGAAAGAGAAACTTCGTTAGAATCTCCATAAGGTTTACCTCACTAATTATCTTCTATATTAGCCTGTCAACTCACAGACCTGCTAAGGCCCTCCACATAGTTCCCAGTGTCACTCACTTCTCCAGGAACCATGGCTTCTTCAGGAAGTATGCTTTAATGTGGTCCCTTCCTGCAGTAGCAACAAAATCTCTTGGGACGATTCACAATACAAAGAGGGAGGATCACATCATAAGACTATACAGGCAGGATCAGTATTATATGCTAAGAAATCCCCATACGATGGATAGAGGATGATCCCAAAGAAAATAACCATCTTCAGGCCTCTGTCTTTTTAGTACCTGGACTACCATTCCCTGACTCATATTGTTCTAATCCTGGAGGAATTAGCTCATATGGGAGCTTCAGAATTGGGGGAGAAAGTGATCATGAGGAGAAGCTATTGCTTTCCCTTTTTATGTTTCCTGTGGCAACGAGATTCTCCTCTGCTAATGTGGGTGAAGGAGCCCCTGGTAAGCAGGTCATTTCACATTGTAGATCCTTCTTCTGCAGTTACATAAACAAAACAAACTTCCATTAACTTCAATGACAGGGTTATCTTCTATAGTATAGGGCTTACTGCAGTATAGGACTCATTGATTCATTCATTTAGAAATTAATTAATTAATATTTGTAATAAAAATCTATTATATAATATTGTATATTTACACACTTTACAAATATTGACTAATTTATGGTCCCACCCAAAGAGATTACAATCTTAGAAAGACAAGACAAAGCAAGACAGAGGGCCAAATACAGCTCTTAGCTACCCCTGTTGAAGTCTGGGATCAATCCACTGAACTCAATGCATTTCTCACGTGATTCCTCCCACAATATTTCTCATATGAGTAGTCCAGTTGACTAACATGGAACTGGATGAACTCCAGTGTGAGAAGCAATTACTGCTCCACCAGTAATCTCCTGCAGGATCTTATGAAAGTTTGACCAAATAAAACCGCATCCACCTTTTGTGCCAGGCTACAGAAAACAAGAATAACCGAGTCAGGGATTTTGCAATGCCTTGATTGGGTTCTACTTTGATGCAAGAATTAGAATGAGTTTTCATATAATCTGAACTTCAGTGATTTTGAAATAAGGGTTAAAAGTCTTTACTTCATTGAAGGCTTATTTCCTTTTTGAAACAGAACAGCAATTATCCTGCACCGTATAAATGAGACCAGTAGGATAGTTTTTTTTATTCTCATTGCAGAGTATTTGTTTTGAGATCTGAAACAGACATTATCCTTCTGGTATTAGAAACTTTAAAAGCTAAATAAAAAGATAAGCCTTCAAAAGAGACTAAAGAAGAGGGAAATGTCTGCTTTATTGTATATTATGTTCTCTTAGGCACTTATCCAAAGCCTACTGAGGTCAATGGAAAAACTCCCATTGATTTCAATGGGAATTTCTATCCCTCACGTCCCTCATAAATACAAATACTTTTTTTAAAGTTTTTTTTTTTGGATGGGTCAATTATTCATATTCTGGGACCTTAAGAATTTAGACTAGTACATACCTCATACCTGTGCAATGAAATATATACTATCACACAAAACTCAGCTGAGAAAACACAGAATATGGTAATACCATACATGCAACCCCATGGAGAAAACATGGAATACAGATGTATAGTGATAGCCACCAACAGCTACAATCAACCCATAGTAAAATCCCATCGTACCACCATCTTGTGGTATTCCGTACTATGGGGAGTTTGCACCCTTTGGCATCCTCCCTTGTACAAAATTCAAGTCACTAGAAAAGTATATGTTCAAGTACAAAAGTACAAATATGACAAGTCCAAATGATCTAACCCCTAAAACTTAAGGTTTTGCATGCCAGTAATACATTTTAATGTTTTTAGAAAATCTCTTTCTATAAGTCTATAAAATATAACTAAACTATTGTTGTATGTAAGTAAATAAGTTTTTTAAAATGTTTAAAAAGCTTAATTTAAAATTAAATTAAAATGCAGAGCCCCTCAGACTAGTGGCTAGGACCCGGGCAATGTGAGTGTCGCTGAAAATCAGCTTGTGTGCCGCGTTTGGCACACATACCATAGATTGCCTACCCCTGATCTACCAGAGAACAGTCTTCAACGGTCTCATTGACTGCCCTCCTCACAAAGAAAAAGAAGAGATGAGAGGGTGACTTGCAATGGGAAATGCTGGCATCTCTGCCTTTTGTAAAAATAGTTTTATACCAATATACATACCTTCAACTCAAATTTAAAAAATTTTCTCTTTGGTTACAGAAAGAGAAACAACAGCTTTTTTCTGATCACTGATTGATTGACCCGATGAAAGATTTTTGTAAACACCAAAAAGAGAAATAAATAAAATATATGGCCAATAGGTTTCATAATATGCTAATACCACAGCACAATAAGCTTTGTGTCAGTCAATCACCCTCTGCCAGTTCAAATGAGCATGCTTGTGGGAAAAGTCTTTGATCCACATGGCACCTGAAGTTGAGAGAAGGATCAAAGTCACTCTGCTCCAGAGATAAAAGTGAACATTCAGCTGTGACACAACAAATAGAAGTAAGCGAACACAGAAAACAAGACACATTGCTAAGTGCTTTTCAGTAATCCAGTACATGTAAGCCAACTAACTGGTGGCATTACTATCAATAGGAGAGAGTCCTTGTGTCGTAATAGTATTTATCCAGTTCAGACCTGAAGGTACATCTACACTAGTGACTGTACACATGTTCATATGCATGCCTGTGACATTGTCCCCACTGTCCACACCTAAACCTCAGAAGCACGTGTCTGAAGGTGAGTAGAAGGCAAGGAACTAGCACATCTGAAGGTTTTGGATAAGTACATGCCTCCTCTGTGGGATATCCCCATATCCATGCCACTTTGCAGTGTGGCCAGGGGTATGCATTGTGTACCAGATCTCAAGTTTCAATAGTCCTCCACACATTTTCCTAAAAGGCACTGCACCCTTTTCTTTCTGACATTTACACAGCCTATAAAGCTCCCTGTCCCCTCTGTTTTCCAGTCATAAGGTGCTGTTCTGGCCACATCAAAAGAGCTTTCTGATGCACTGTTTATAGATGAATATAAATGACAATGGATCCAGGTCTGAGGGCAGCTGCTTGGCCCACCGACCACACCTGGGTGCTGATCAATACACCATCCTCCACTACTTCACCCAGAGTGGGAGGAACAAACACAAGTACAGTGAAATGTCATAGAGGCTGGAGCAGGTGAGCATTCATTGGACTCTGGGCCAATGCTGGCAATGCATAAAGCATTTGAGGCTCCTGGTACAGGAAAGCCAAAGACCTGAACAGTCACACTAAGAGGGTTCATCATACATGCTGCTTCTATAAGGAACTTGACCAGATGCTGTCAAGGGCTTCCAATACAGAGTGTGAAGTGGCTCTCAATCCCCTCCTCAACCCTGCCCACCTCATTGTCAAAGGGGATGCTAATGAGGACCAAGCTGAATTGGCAACAGGAACCATGGAGTATGCTTCAGAAGACCCAGAAGACAAGGAGCATATGATTTTGCACCTCCACCTGGAGAAGCTGATTGAAGAAGCGTCATCCCATCCCAGACAAACTCAGGGAGGACACCAGCAGGAACCAGAACCCAAGGCTGGTAAGTTACAATGGATGCCCCCTGCACCCACCCTCCCTGCCAATATCCCCTCTTGCTCTGGTGCTAAATTCCTGATTTTAAGATCCAGGGCATTTGAAATACTTGCACTGACTTTTCCTCCCCGGATAATATGCAATGCTTTGGTATGTATGTGTGTTCAAACTGCATTGCTGAAGCCATGGCATTGTCATGATCCAGCCCCTTACCAAACTTCTCCATTTCCCCACTCTATTCAGTCCTCACTATACTCCACCCTGAAATGGTCCCTAAGCAAGAGATGGTTATAAATCAATTACCTTTTTTCCATTTCTGATTAACTGCTATTATGTGTTTGGCAAAAGGACTTTACTAAAAACAGATACTGTGGATAAACCATTCAGTCAGGCTGCAAAGATCCTGTGGTTGCATGGACCAGGGGACAGAAGGAGTGTGTTGGATAGGTCCCAGCTGGGAATGGGACATTAATAGGAAACTTATAGTTGGTTGTCTAAAGTTAGTCACTTCTCTCTTTTGTCTTATGGAAGATTGCACAGTTTCAGTGTGTCTCTCACCCCCTGATCATACCATTGCCTTACAAATAGGAGACAGGCAAAATGGGAGGAGGAGGAAAGTGAAGTGGGTGTAAAGTCTGGGAAGGTTAAAAGAACAGAACACAACTGCGCAACTCTTTGGTTGTCTGAGGAAAAGTTAGTCACAGCAGTCCTTACAACATTTGTACTCTCTCTACTCCTGGTATCTGGTCTCTTCCCTCACCGAGCCATGCTGTATGAGCTGAAGGAAGCAGGAGTGGGAGAAGGAGCCAGTCTGTTTGTTGGATAAACACAATGTGTGCCCCTTGCAGTAGAGAGATGAGGGTTTTGTGATGCCAGTCTGAAGCTTCAGGGAAACAGATAAAATGGCAGCATCTCTTTCTTCCCTATCCATTTCACCATTGGTAAGCAGGCATAGAGGCAGATTTTTCTGGTGTTGTCAGGGATGCACGGGGTGGGTAGTTTTCATGGTTCACATCTCACTTTCCATGTCCACTCCATATACTAGTTGAGCATATATTCAGTTTCCTCTCAAATTGCCTCCCAATCCCATATGCATATTTTAGAAAACTTCTGATGTAATAGAAACTCCAGCTGGGTCTTGAGGTTCAATGGCTGTACAAATCTGCTTGGCTCACCTTCACAGCTGACCGAACCCCACCATTCAGCAATATAGAGAGAGCTGACCATTAGCGGAAACATCTCTCTGGCTTAGGTTGCTGGATTTCCTCCACAGGAGTGGAAAGCCACTTCTCTTTTCCATTCTGGTACCTTGTAAATTGCTATAAAAGCAGCAAAGAATCCTGTGGCACCTTGTAGACTAACAGACGTTTTGGAGCATGAGCTTTCGTGGGTGAATACCCACTTCCTCAGATGCATGTAGTGGAAATTTCCAGGGACAGGTATATATATATGCTAGCAAGCAAGCTAGAGATAACGAGGTCAGTTCAATCAGGGAGGATGAGGCCCTGTTCTAGCAGTTGAGGTGTGAAAACCAAGAGAGGAGAAACTGGTTCTGTAGTTGGCAAGCGATTCACAGTCTTTGTTCAATCCTGAGCTGATAGTGTCAAATTTCCAGATAAACTGAAGCTCAGCAGTTTCTCTTTGAAGTCTGGTCCTGAAGTTTTTTTGCTGCAGGATGGCCACCTTAAGGTCTGCTATAGTGTGGCCAGGGAGGTTGAAGTGCTCTCCTACAGGTTTTTGTATATTGCCATTCCTAATGTCTGATTTGTGTCCATTTATCCTTTTCCGTAGAGACTGTCCAGTTTGGCCGATGCACATAGCAGAGGGGCAATGCTGGCATATGATGGCGTATATGACATTGGTGGATGTGCAGGTGAATGAACCAGTGATGGTGTGGCTGATCTGGTTAGGTCCTGTGATGGTGTCGCTGGTGTAGATATGTGGGCAGAGTTGGCATCGAGGTTTGTTGCATGGATTGGTTCCTGAGCTAGAGTTATTATGGTGCAGTGTGCAGTTACTGGTGAGAATATGTTTCAGGTTGGCAGGTTGTCTGTGGGCAAGGACTGGCCTGCCACCCAAGGCCTGTGAAAGTGTGGGATCATTGTCCAGGATGGGTTGTAGATCCTTGATGATGCGTTGGAGGGGTTTTAGCTGGGGGCTAAATTTGATGATAATATATATCTCCAGATCAGTGGCACTGCTATGGGCACCCGCACGGCCCCACAATATGCCAATATCTTTATGGCCGACCTGCAACAACGCTTCCTCAGCTCTCGTCCACTCACGCCCCTTCTCTACCTATGCTACATTGATGACATCTTCATCATCTGGACCCATGGGAAGGAGACTCTGGAAAAATTCCACCACGATTTCAACAGCTTCCACCCCACCATCAACCTCAGCCTGGACCAATCTACACGGGAGGTCCACTTTCTTGACACCACGGTGCAAATAAGTGATGGTCACATTAACACCACCCTATTTCGAAAACCTACCGACCGCTATGCCTACCTTCATGCCTCCAGCTTCCATCCCGGACACATCACACAATCCATTGTCTACAGCCAAGCACTGAGGTACAACAGTATCTGCTCTAACCCCTCAGACAGAGACCAACACCTACAAAATCTCCACCAAGCGTTCTCAAAACTATAATACCCGCACGAGGAAATAAGGAAACAGATCAACAGAGCCAGACGTGTACCCAGAAGCGTCCTACTGCAAGACAAACCCAAGAAAGAAACCAACAGGACTCCACTGGCCATCACATACAGCCCCCAGCTAAAACCCCTCCAACGCATCATCAAGGATCTACAACCCATCCTGGACAATGATCCCACACTTTCACAGGCCTTGGGTGGCAGGCCAGTCCTTACCCACAGACAACTGCCAACCTGAAACATATTCTCACCAATAACTGCACACCGCATCATAATAACTCTAGCTCCGGAACCAATCCATGCAACAAACCTCGATGCCAACTCTGCCCAAATACCTACACCAGCGACACCATCACAGGACCTAACCAGATCAGCCACACCATCACTGGTTCATTCACCTGCACGTCCACCAATGTAATATACGCCATCATATGCCAGCAATGCCCCTCTGCTATGTACATCGGCCAAACTGGACAGTCTCTACGGAAAAGGATAAATGGACACTAATCAGATATTAGGAATGGCAATATACAAAAACCTGTAGGAGAGCACTTCAACCTCCCTGGCCACACTATAGCAGACCTTAAGGTGGCCATCCTGCAGCAAAAAAACTTCAGGACCAGACTTCAAAGAGAAACTGCTGAGCTTCAGTTTATCTGGAAATTTGCCACCATCAGCTCAGGATTGAACAAAGACTGTGAATGGCTTACCAACTACAGAACCAGTTTCTCCTCTCTTGGTTTTCACACCTCAACTGTTAGAACAGGGCCTCATCCTCCCTGATTGAACTGACCTCGTTATCTCTAGCTTGCTTGCTAGCATATATATACCTGCCCCTGGAAATTTCCACTACATGCATCTGAGGAAGTGGGTATTCACCCACGAAAGCTCATGCTCCAAAACGTCTGTTAATCTATAAGGTGCCACAGGATTCTTTGCTGCTTTTACAGATCCAGACTAACATGGCTACCCCTCTGATACATAAATTGCTATGTTCTCCAAATGTTGGCCAGCTTTTAAAAAGGAATTTGAATACTGGCAACATAGTATAATGGAAGGAACCATCTCCTCTTTCTTGAGACAGTATGAAACATTTTACATTTTTAAAAACATTATTACAGTTTTCTTACCATTACTAGCCTCTGTTCCTTCCTCATGGAATACAAAAGTTGTCTGAGAACCAGGGATAGTTTAACATTCACATTTCTAGAATTCAGAAAAATATCAAAATTAGGGCCTTCTCCAGTAACATTCTTGGCTTCTTGGCTTCTTCCAAAGGAAAAAAAAGTATAATGCTACCATTCTCTTTGAATGGGCAGGACCTTGAACTCAGGAGAGCAAAGCCATGCTGCCAATTAAACTCTCCATCTCATATTTCTAATAAATGTTATGCTTTCCTTGACTTGTGTGTAGCCCCTCCATCCTAAGAGTCAGTGACAATCGTGAGCAGTCTTCCCTAATGGTTGGAGCAACAATCCAGCCTACCAGTTAGAGCTAGAACCAGCTGGGACAGGGTCTTGGAGCAAAGTCAAAAATTGGAGCCAGGAGCCAAAGCCTAAACCAAAGTCACAGTCAAAAAACAGCCAAAGAGTCAGAGCTAGGAGTGAGAAGTCAAAGCTGAAGGGTTAATCGGAGACATAGTCAGGAGGAATAGCTGAGGGTCAGAGCTGGGATGGAGCTGGGTGCTGGGGCAGAAACAGATTGAGGCTGGGACTGGAGCAGGGCTTGAGACAGCAGAGGCAGGGACAGGATAAAGCACAGCTGCAGCTGAGGAGCACATTGAGCTGCTACTGAGCTTAAGTATCAGCCTGCTGACTTCTGCAGCTAAGCAGGTGGTGAAGTCAATCAGGGTATGTCTATACCTCAATTACACATCCCCTGCTGGCCATGCCAGCTGAGCTGGGCTTGTGGGGATCAGGCTAAAGGGCTGTTTAATTGCAATGTGGACATTCAGGCTTGGGCTGGCCCAGGCTCTAGGGCCCTGTGGTGTGGGAGGATTCAAGAGCTCTGGCTGCTGCTTAAGCCAAGATGTATACACCACAATTCAACAGCTCTTTAGCCTGAGCACTAAGATTCTGACTCAACTGGCATGGGCCAGATGCAGGTGTCTAGTTGCAGTATAGACACACTCTCAGATAGCTTCTGTCAAGCCCAGCTGTACTCATTAGATTGAATGATGCCATGATATTGTAAATGCTTTTCTGACTGTCTACCCATTCTCCTTCCCACCCAGGTTCAGAAATATTCAAACTCCTAATGATACAGGGAAGGGATGGGGAAAGTGCAGTAAGTGTTACACCTCTACCCCAATATAACGCTGTCCTCAAGAGCCAAAAAATCTTACCACATTATTGGTGAAACTGGGTTATATCAAACTTGCTTTGTTCCGCTGGAGTGCACAGCCCTGGCCCCCCAGAGCATTGCTTTACCACGTTATATCCGAATTTCTGTTATATTGGGTTGTGTTATATCGGGGTAGAGGTGTATGTGTTAATAGAAAGCTCTGATAGCCTTCAACACAGCAGAAGTCTAAACCACAGAAAAGAGGGAGTTGAATGTCTTTATGGCTTGGTTCACATGCAGAAAATTGAAACATAACTGTAGTAACAATATGGGCAAAGACAGCATCTATCACTACTCTCTGCATAAACAGCCCCCTCCTCTCTCCCCCCACCTTAATCAGTTTCAACCATAGTACGGATTAGTGCTTTATAAGAGCCACTAAATCTAGGTAACACCTTGAATGAATGGTCAAAAACAGCATGGCTGCATACCTCACCCTCAAGCAAATTTTCAGAAGGTTTTTAAGGAAGATTGAGTGTTGGAGATAACAGAGGTTTGTAAATAAATGTGTACAGTGAAGACAAATTCTTTGCACAATGATCATATAGCACCTCATCTGCTGCCCTACGCAGCACAAACCCAGTCCCAACATGAAGGTGTCCTGTTAAAATTGTTTTTAATGTCTCCAATGTCACATGAACAAATGGCTAATGACTTGCTGCTACCAGGGAACGAAACCCTCACAAAGCTATGTAGCCACACATGTATTGTACCAATGTCCCCTGATGTGCATTTTCAGCAGCTGTACAGGATGTGAAGGTGTCCCTCAGCATAGACAGATATCATCCGCTGCCTCCCTGCTGTTCCAAGATGTGTGCTCATAAAGCATCCTTGATTTCCCTTGCCTGCTGGTAATCAGGATCAGTGTGCCTGCACAGTTTGTAAACCAGATTTGTCCTGAGCCCACTCAGGTTGGAAGCACTTCCCTATATCCCCACAAACGTTATGGAGTGCACACCAGGTGGTAATTATACGAATGTCAATTGCCACATAGACTTCTGGATAGGTGCATATGCAGGGACAATGATATTTCAGCCATGATCATTCTTCAGCTACTGAGTCTGTATTGAATTCCTTTGTATCGGAGTCACTGATTTCAGGGTATGGTTTCACGAGCCAAGTTAGGAGTGGGTATGCCGGTATCCCAAAATAACAATTCGCATGGAACAGACACATCATAGGAGAACAATATCAATTCTGCAGAATAAAATCTCCTTCAAGAACAATCCTGATAGCTTCCGCACTCTGGCATCATGAACCTTTTCAATATTTACCATGCTTGTATTCATGAATCTGCCTCTATGATCCACTAAGTCTTACAGAATGAGTGAATAGTAACATTTTCAGTTCCCATACTCACTTGCCCCTTGTGGTGGGTGAAGTACTGGGATATGGGTGCCATCAGTGGCCTCTGCACAGTTCAGAAACCCTATCTTCTCAAATCTAGCTCTTATTTCTGGAACTTTGCTGATGGCAACCACCTGTGTATAGATCACAGTGTTAATTGACTTGCAAACCTGCACAGCCATGCCCCCCAACAGCGGACTTTCTAATCTTAATGTAGCTTGCAATGAACTTCTAGTTGTCTGGTATTGCCAGCTTCTGCAGGGCAACAGCATCCCTACTTCTGAACTGGTATGGATTTCCTGAATCAAGTGTTCTAGTGCTGGAGGTTTGGTGTAATCTTCTTACACAGTTCCATGAAGGTCTGTTTCCTCATTCAAATGTTCTGAAGCCACTGCTGGTCATCCCTGGTTTCCAGAATGATGTGACCACACCACACCAGTGCCATTTCTCCTGCACCAGAATTGATAGTCCATCTAAGGGCATACTGTGGCAATGCCGGCATTCACCACATACGTACATTGTGAGCTGAATGAATTGTCATTGACCCTCAGGATCAGCCATCTTCAATGTGTCATAACATTCGACCTAATTCCATCCAGCATCTCACCGATTGCATTCTCCACTGCATAACCATTAGTCCATCAATAAGGAGCAGTAACAAATCATCCCACTGATCCATGTCTTCTACCAGGTTTTGCAAAGAACTAAAGCGAGGGACAACATGATCAGGAGCTGCCATTGGCAAATGTGTGAAGGAGGGTGACAGTACCAGCAGAATGCAGCAAAGTGAATCCTAGAATATCATAGAACTCTAGGATACCACCTCTGATATGGTGGTGCTAATGTCGCATAACAACAGTGGCAGTGTGGAAATGGGTATATGTGTTCACAAAGCTCTATACCAGTGCCCAGCACAGCATAATGTAGACACTTGGCATGGCTATGGGGAACATACAGAATCATGGGTATGCGCATCAGTGTATACATAGTCTAAGAGTGAGCTGCAGGTGGCATGGCTTATTCCTAGTGTTCAGAAAGAAAAGAGCACACAATGCTTTCTGAACTGCTGTTCTGGGGGGAAAAAAACACTTTTTTTTTAACATAAGCTGATATGAGGAAAAAGTATTTCTATTTACAATAGAGATGGATACAACAATACAGAATTGCTAGCCACAGAACACACTCCTGTTACTCCCCACTGTTGGCCCCCGTAACCCATTCTGACAAAGTGGCAACATTGGTTTCTATGTGCCTGAAATTTGCTGCAAAAATACAAAAAGATCAGAACATACACTGAAGTGGGCCACAAACTAGAGACAGAAAAGTACATTTTGATTTTTAACTTTACAAGGAGTAAGTGACTACAAAACTAAAAATACCATTTTAATTTGAGTAAATACTAATTTTCCTACAAATTTCAAATTGACACTTACAGATCCATTTTACTATCATCACAAGTTACCTAAATGAAGATAGAAAAGGATAAGACCCAAAGTGTCAGATGAATTTTTGATATGACAGGTTTAATTAACTAACACAAATATTATAATTTATTAGCTCTTTTAATAACTTGACCTTCAACTTCTCCTCAGGGAAAAATACACAGTAAAGGCAAAGACATTTCTTCTAAAATGACTTCTGCTGATAAAATACTTTATTTGGGGTTTATATATTCTGTATTTCCAGGGTGTGTGTATGTGTGTGTGTATAGTTCAACCTAATTTATTTGCATGTGTATGTGTACACACACACACTATATATATGTATATATATGTATAGTACTTTTCTTCTATTAAGACTGATTAAAACATTGTAATGTGACATTTATAATTCTGTTCCATTACCAGAAAAAACAGGTAGTAGGTTGCTACATATTCACAGCTGATAATTATGAATAACTTGCATTTACTTCTCATGCAAAGATCTCAAAGTGTTTTACAAAGAAAAGTAAGTATTTCTATTTCCATTTTTTAGGTGGCAGTCCAATAAGATCTGAGGCACAGAGAATTAAAGCGTGTAGCCTAAAGTTATAAATCTGCATATAGGGAGTGTTATTTGAACAAATCAAAACAATTAATTTGGTTGCTCCAGAAACCTGGCTGAATCATGGGCTGGTTTCTTCTGTTAAACCCAACTGTGATACTTTAAATATAATCTTCTATAATCAAAACCAAAGAAACTTCTTATGTGCTTCTACTAACAGGTGGTTTAAGTCCTTACTAGAGTAGTTTCCCTAAAGTTACTCAATTTGTTATATTAAAGGGGGAGTCTGCTGAAAGGGCAACTTTTAAGTCTACTCTCTGTGCATTTTCAGTGTGACACATCAAAGAGAACCAAGTTCAGTACATACAGCTCTTCACTTTTCATCCTAGAGAGAAATGTTAGAAGTGAAAATTGTAGGGATACAGATTCTTGGGATTAAGTTATTGGCTTCAGCAAATACAGCCATGGGAAGGCAGACATTCAGAAATAAATTCTTGAGTCTGTGGAGTTTCCATGACATCAGCCCCTCAGATACTAAACTACTGGTTGGTTGGTACACTGCATAGGTACATCTCTCTGGAAGGGGTTCAGGATGTGACCACTGAAGAACAGTAAAGCTTTAGGAGGTGTGTTCACAAGGGTACTACAGATTCCACCAAGAGTAAACCAATAGATCTGTTTTGGAAGAGTTACAGTAAAGTTTTGCTGGTGCACCACAGGGAGAAAGCAGTGGAGATGCTGGCCCAGTCAGCCAGTGCAGGACATCGTACCTCTTATGGCTTATGGCTTCTGATGTCACAAACAATTAATTGTATGTGGGGTAAGTGATGTAGCCACTGTATCACAGTAGCTGCATCCAAAGACATCAAGCACATTCATCCATCATCAAGATGATAAAGGCAGTCCATAACCAAATAGCACGCTCTTTGTTCTTGAGCTCCACAGAGGCAGGACAGAGAGCTCAAGAAATTCCATAGGTAAAGATGTGAGTTAAACTGCCTGTGACCACAATGTATCTTCTTGTAACGATGAAGGATCTTTCAGTTCATATGGTTGTCTGAGGGGCATGCGAGAGCTAGTCCAGAGAGACAGATCTAAGTTGTCTATCTGCCAAGACATGTACCATCAATCCAACAACATTGTTGGTGTTCCTTAGAAAGATCATCCCTGATGTACTGTATGAGAGGCTCATCTATTTTAGAAAAGGGTGTCTTAACGTTAGCTGATATTTTTGATACGACTTTCAGATGAAATGGTGAACTAAGCTGTCTTGATAGTTGTCTGTGCACAGTAATACAGCCCTACATTCACACCTAATCATCAGGGGATCAATGCCATCCACAACCAGAAGGTTGGAGAGTGGATTTAGCCAGGCCACAGCAGCGATGATATGAAGGGCAGAGTTGATCATTGAGTCCAGCTTGCCATGATGATGACTGGATTCCCATGTTGCCACACAATTTTCAGCAAGTGCATTAATTAGGTAATCAGTAGATGTCCATAAAGTTGCAGCACTCGCACCCCATGAGTTGCCGGCAAGCCTGTGGTGGAGTGCAACTCTCAACTGGATTTTCATGTCTTCTCAATTTGTTTGATGAAATAGTGGGGCAAATAAACAACTTGAGCTGCAAGGGAATGGATGCATAGACTGTGTTGTGGCCTTGGATTAAACAATACTAACCCTTTCAGCATTATCTCACAATAGCTCAAACGTGGCTCCACCATCTCCGTCCTCATTATTCTTGCTGCTATGACATCTCAGGTGTACACAAGCCTTTAGAGACAAAGTGACAGGCATGGGCTCAGGCATATTTACTGTCAAGATTAAACATAACACAGCAAAGGACAACAAAAGCAAAGGGCTAGATTGTGAAAGCCACTTTCGTGCTGGTGATCTAAGAATAGTGCCATTGACTAGCATTGACATCAGTGGGACTACTTGTGCAACAAAATGCTCATTAGCATGAACAAGGGTACAAATTACATCCCACAAGAGGGACAAAAGAATAAGAGAGGACGATGTTTACACCAGTCAGTGAATTCTGCCTACCTGAAATTCCCCCTACCATTTCAACTTGAAATAATAATCTAAACTTTTGGTCATTAGACATTTTAATAGAATTTACTGTCAGTGAATGTCATTATATAGGTAGCAGCATTTTTGTGGGGAGGATAGTGATACCTAGATAAAGGATTTGCATTTCAGTGTGGAAAACACAGGATTTTTCTGGATCAAGGGCATTGTACATAGCAAATGTAAATCATGACTATCATAATTTTTTTGTAGTGGAAAGCTACATTTAATTTCTATAATATGGCCTTACATCTTTTGGGAGCAGGGAAAGGGCTTTGACATTTTACAAGCAATCAGTTTTGAGCTTCCCATGCTTTGTGGCTAAGTCACAGAACTTGCATGCAGCTGATGAAGAGTGCAACTCAAATTTTTTTTTTTTGTTCTTTGCAGCCTGGATAAGCATCCAGAAATTCAGATGCTTATCTGAGATTTGTCCAAGCCTCTTTGGTCAAGAAATCACTCTGAAAATCTTACAAAAGCAGGTGTTCTTCTGTGATTTCCAGTACTTCCTATATTCAGTTTAGAAATAATAAAACCTTGTAATTCTGCTGTGCTTTTCAGCTGAGAATCTCAGAGCACTTTGCACACATCAATTAACCCTCACATTACACCGATGAAGGAAAGTATTTTTGTCCCCATTTTACAAATGGGGAAACAGACACACAAAGGTTAAGCAATTTGGGCATCTTAATAAAGGAAGTTTGTAGCAGATAAGAATAGAATCCAGGACTCCTGACTCCTAGAAAATTTATCTAAATGCATGACATTTCACTGTTTCCGTTAGAAACTGAAACCAGAAAATGTAGAAAGAAATTAAAATGAAAAATTTAAAAAAGCTTAAGATTTTCCCCTTGGTTGACTCCTAAAGTCTCCTTATCCTTTGTAGTATATAAATATATATTATTAATCAGGCCAAGTGAAATCCTTTGAGTTTATCTCTGCAATTGAAATAAATGACATTAGAAGGCATATTTTTGAAACAGAAAATTAATATATCCCTACTATAAGTGAGTCTTGGAGTGAGGCTCAAAAACTCAAAAACTTGTGACCTGTCTGGTCAGGACCCACAGCTAAATGCTTCCTTTTGTCTACTGTGTGTCACATTCACAATTGTGCTGTGTGCAGCAGTGATACTCACATTGCACACAGCTCTGGCTATTCCTATTCCTGGATTGAAATCTTGAATCCAATCAAGCCAAGGAGATTTTGCTATTAACCTCAGTGGGACCAGGATTTCACACCTTATATTTGGGAGCATTTCTCAGGCCACGAGAAATCCTCCAAAGGGCTGATATCAAGCGGGTATGATGTAGGAGCATGTTATAAAAGTTTAACCAACTTTTTGTGAACCTCTAGTTTGTTTCAATGTGAGTTTTATGTTAAAATTCTTATTTTATCTAGAACTGGGTCAAAACTGTAATCTGGGATTTGAATCCTCCTGACTTTCATGTGGAGTGGAAAAAAAATTAGGTACCATAAATTACTCTCCTCAGAACCTTCCATGACTTTATGAAACCAAATCTCCTTCTGTTCTCTCTGCAAATTAAATTCAAATCTGCATAGAATTTTTTACATTTTTGCCTTGCAAATAAGACACCAATTACATTAAGTGAAAGCCCATAAATTTCCATACATTTTGTACATTCCAATTGGTCTTGACCATTGGTATAATAAAAAGCAAGCAGGTGGGGAGTGTAGGAGGGGGATCCTAGGATATTCGTTAAGATTTTATATTAGGGGAAAGCAACTTTGCATACATTTAAGTTTAAGTCCTTGCCAATTATGCAGACATTTTCCATAGATTTTTTTTGGCCTGATTAATAATATATTGTACACACTACATCTCTAGGGTTTTTAAGACCAGATTTATGTTTTAGGAAGACTTATTTATAAAGGTTAAATTATAATTGGAGCCAAACAAAATGGTCTTCTGGAGATTTAAGTATTATCTTTCTGTGCAACCTCCACTTTGGATCAAAGAGGGTAAAATTATAAGAGTAAAGACCTTTGAAGCAGAGATATTAATTCACCTGGGGTTCAGCAGATATTCCCAATGCCAGTTTTACCACAGGTTTCTCAGTAGTGATAATCACAACAAAGTTTATTACCTTTCCCAGAAGCACTATTTTTGGACAGCAGTATTTCCAGTAATTACAGCAGCAAGGCCACTCAGCATTGCCAGGTCCTTTTATGTCATATGCTAGAGACAAAAGTTCCGGAATGAAGGGCACATTAGATAGGTATATCACACATTTCCTGGATTGTTTTTTTTCCCCATAAGTAATTAAGAATGTATGAAAATCTGTTTTGTACCTTAACAAATTAGCTCCAAAAATCTTTAAAAATTCAAAGTTAGATTTTTCTTGACTAGATAGATATTGTCTGGAGTTGACTCCCTCTTTATAGGTCCTGCTGATTTGTTTTCAAGACATAGGTTCTGTTTCTCTCTCCATCCATCTCCATCAGAGTCTCCATCTCTTATTACTCAAAGTCCCTCCATGCTTCCAAGGATCTGTCTATGTCCAAAGATCTCTTTCTTCTCCAGGTTCCTCCTTCATTAATGTCTTTGACCTTACTGCATATGTCAGACACCTGCACTAGACTCAACACAAGTGATATTCCCCCTTTCTGCTTCTAACTTCTAGTTTCTGCCAAAATTATCAAGCAAGGGAGATTATGAGGATGGCTCTGACATCATGGTTCTTATGGCCATAGTCAGGGAAAACACATCTTGCAGACTATGCAACTATGCGACCTGCAAAGTTAAATAACATTGCTGTGATGTTAATACCATATATCTGAACTGGACTTTTTGTCATACTATATAGAACATTAGTTTTAGTTTTCACTTGTAACAATGTTTTTTTTTAAATGGAAGAACTACTCAAGCACAGAAGTATGCCAAAACCTCTTCCAAATAAAATCCACTGGATTTGAGATGGGGGCATTGAATTAATACATTCAGAGATACAGAGAGTGAGAAAAAATAGCTGACAGACTTTCAGTAGGATAATAGAATGACAAACATTCAAGTTAACCCTTTCCTGCCATCTAGTGCTATAGATTAGAAAACAAGGGGGAAAAAAGGTTCTTTTTAACTCTATGAAAAGCTTCTAACTCATTTTCTACTGGCCCCAACCAGGAATCAGGACATCTTTGTGCTAAATTGCACATGCAAATAAGGAAAAAGTAATTCTCTACCTCACATCCCCTTCCACAAGAGCATATATTCTAGGGTGGAACAAGGTAGCAGCAAAATAATGATTAGTTTAATAAGTATTGGTAACAGCACACTACATGCTCAGCCTTTGTCACATGTTTTATAGTTTGTTGGTAAGTTTCCACCACAAACACAAATGCAACAGATTCTACTTTAGAGATTGTATCTTTGCCAGGTGACTGTGAAAGGGAAAAAAAAATGACAAGGTATATGTGGTACCAGGAATTTATTTCCTACATTGGTACCATTTGCCACTAGGAGGTCCTTGCCATTGTTCAGCCATTACAGAAACTTCAACCCTATATAAATGTATAAACTTAAAAGGGATGACAAACCACAATACCTTAGACTGGGTTATGTAGGATGAATGGTCCAAATGGAAAACCTTAATGGTGAAGTTCTTGCTTTGTAAGAAATATCCTTTAAAGATATTCCACAGTATCATAGCTACAACGATGAATACTGCTCTGCTCTCCAGAAAGGAGGAATAAAGATTGTTTGACATGACCTTCTGAGATGGTAGATTGCAAAGCAGAAGAGTCTTCAAAAGAATAAGAGGAAGAAATTATATAATAGGATTCCAGGCAGGTGCTCTAGAGCCACTAAAGATGACTTCATGAAGTCTCTGGTGAGGCAGATATGCTGGCTCACTTCTACAGAGATTTTGGAACAGGAACAATTGCCCCAATGTTTATTTTGAATTAGACTACATCCCATGAATTATTAAGGTATGGTCTTCATTCAAGGTGTAATTTATCCCTGTGTAGAGGGGCTGCATGTGTTCCACGTACCACTTAAGTTCTACTCCTGGACCAGAATCTGATAAATGTGTGTGTGCCACCTACTTTTCAGGGCCGCCCAGAGGATTTAGGGGACCTGGGGCAAAGCGGGGAGATGCAGCGCTTGTACTCACCCAGTGGCAGTCCGGGTCTTTGGCAACATTTCAGCAGCGGGGGGCCCTTCAGTCACTCTGCGTCTTCGGCAGCACTGAAGGGCCCCCCTGCTGCCAAAATGCCACCAAAGACCTGGACTGCCACCAGGCCAGGGCTAATGGGGCCCCTGCAGTGTCCAGGGCAAATTGCCCCATTTGCCTCCCACTCTGGGCGGCCCTGCTACTTTTATAAACAAGCCATAAAATGTGTGCTATTGCTGTATAGAGTAAAGAAAGGAAATGCCATATGGACTGTCTAGATGGTCTTTGGAATAAGTTACGGGCCAGACTTCCAGAAGAACTCAGCTACCAATGAGGCATCTAAATGAAGTTGGCAGATTTTAAAGAGCTCAGTTCCCACCAGTTGCCATTGAGAACAGTGAGAGTTGCTGGATGCAGAGCTATATTAGAAATCTGGCCCTAGAGTTCTGTGCTAAGGTATCTCTTCCCTGTATATTATATTGCCTGAGAGAAAACAGAGGGATTTTCACAATTCATCTGTGAATAAACACAGAGAAGATTATCTGGGTGATCTGAGGGATAAATATAAAATAATCTTTTAATAATTCAATTTATCAAGGACCAGTAAGTATATACTGTTTAGTAAGAGTTCCTTTGAATGCTATTCCTTGTACATATTAAAGTATTCTTCCTTTTGTGCATAAAGATGTATTCCAATTCCACAATTTTGCACATACTTGGCCTCTAGCTGTTTGTATTCATCTTAAAACTTGATCTTTTAGTTTCCCTCACCCCCTGTCTGCTGTCTGAAGTTAAAGGAACAGCAAATTGAGAAAGTAAAGATGATACTTAATATGGCCATCTTTAATACTGTCATATATCGATCAAGGAGACAATCTTTTATACAACGAATTATGGGTTATTTTGGTAGCAGCAGAAGACATGCCACGTATCTTGCCAACTATAAGTTCCCTAGTTATGATCAAGAGACCACAAATAGATGGCTATGAAGTATTCTCCAAGGTTATTTTAATGTTTATAAGTGTATTTAATTTAGTTAGTAACATAATAATTCATCTATTTGACTGCAAAACTGTCGTTTTCAGTTGGTGTGGTGTACTAAACAAATATATGAATAATATTAAATATTTCTTTTTAAAGTGATGGGTCATCAAATGCAATACCAAATCTACAAAGGGAAAGCAGCATGGAGCTCCCTGCCAAGTCAGAATATGACAAGGTTCTCTCTAGAATGAATGGCAGTGTCAGAAATCACATACTACTGATCCACACCCAGGTGGTATGATGTTTTAAAGAGAAATTTCATGGATTATGGACCTCTACTAAGGGACCAGTTCCATGAGTACATTTCCAGCCCATGAAGTTTGAATCCATATGAAATGAACACAGCTTTCACCTCTCTTTATATGGTACAACAGTTGAAAGGGCTAATGGAAAGCTCTTCTTTAGACCTACTTAATATAAGATTCCATGTTATTATTTACTCTATGTTGTAAACATGCATGGCATCTGTAGACAATGTAGAAAAGTAGTTTACAGCTGAAGGACAAACTTGCGACTTTACACCTTGTCCTGGGAATGACACCCTCAGGAGCAGTCAGGAGAAGAGCATTCTGGCAGTTCCTTCACTAGAACCCCGGACTCAGGGGAGAATTAACATGTGCCAACAATTTACCAGATACAGATTCCTTCTCCCCTTGTGCTGGCTCAACTGTGCAAACAGCCATGTTGTGGGGTAGAGTAAAGCCCAGATTTATCCCCAGTCTCTGCCCATCTGCTCTGGGAGAAAGGACATAGTGACCTCCGAGAACCTTCACTCCTTCTAATGCACAGAGCAGCAATTTAGGTAAATTCATAAATGAGGATCCTATTCCCTATTATTTCCCTGCACAACCATGTAGGTCCAGCTACAGTCTTGCTCTAATTCATCTAATTGTTGGTTGTTCAGAACTTCCCAGATCCTTTAATGAAGGAGCATTATTTTCATCCTTTAAACACAGCACCAAGTAATAAAAATATCTTTTCAATCTTGGCCAATGAATTATTCATTGTCCCCCAGGCAGTATGCTCCATATCATGAAATAAATAACTATTTGATAATGTCAATATCAAAGAAAGCAGTTTTCTTGATGTGAGCAGAACATTAAAGATATACTTCCCAGGGCTCTCTTCAGTCTGAATATTAAACATGGTATCCAGTGGAGACCCATTTCTGCATCCCATCTTCAAGAGGGGGTATTGGTGGGGGACTTGTGGAAAGGCAGAAATGGTGGAATTACTTTATATATATAATTATACATATAATATAATTACTCTCCATCCCTGCCCTTCACCCAATTCCAACAGGACAAAATCTCACCCAGCATGACTATGGCTAATCAGCATTTCTATATTATTCCATTAACATATTAGCATTAAAATGAATGTTTAAATCCTTTTAATCCTCTTTTAAAGTATAACAATGGTATTCCAGCTATTTTAACAGGGGAAAAACACTTTTGTTTGACATGCAAGAGCTACCGGTTGGAAGAAAAATATTCTGGGCTCATTACCAAAAGAAATGGACCAAACTGATTCAGAGAAATATGACATAACTTCTGAACAAGGGGGGAGATTTTAATTAATTGAATTTACTTTAGCTAGCACATCCTTCTAGTCATAAATGCATGAACAGTCAGGATAGACGCCCACTTAGGCTATGCCTACACTTGAAGCTGGGGTGTGATTCCCATCTTGAGCAGACGTACTCCTGTTAGCACACTGTAGCGTAGCTGGTAGCACAAGCAGGGTGGTGTGGGCTAGCTGACCCAAGCAGAAATCCACCTAGTCCCCACTGGTACATACTCAGGATGGCTAGGTCATGCTGCTACTCACTGCTGCCTGTGGGACTGCAGCAATACTGCTATTTTTAGCATGCTAACTCAATGTCTACTTAACCTAGGAATCACTTCCTGTGACATACCAGAGTACAATCCAGACCAGGGGTCGGCAATCTCTGGCACGCAGCTTGCCAGGGTAAGCACCCTGGTGGGCCAGGCCAGTTTGTTTACCTGCCACGTTGGCAGGTTCAGCTGACTGCGGCTTCCACTGGCCCCGGTTCACCATCCCAGGCCAATGGGGGCGGCAGGAAGCACCGCGGGCCGAGGGGCGTACTGCCTGCAGCTTCCTGCTGCCTCCATTGGCCTGGGATGGCAAACCACAGCCAGTGGGAGCCGTGGTCAGCCCAACCTGCCAACGCAGCAGATAGACAAACTGGCCCGGCCCGCCAGGGTGCTTACCCTGGCGAGCCGTGTACCTGAGGTTGCTGACCCCTGATCCAGACTAATGAGCAACTCTCACCCCTGCCTTCCAGGGTGCTCTTTACAATACTTTGCTGCTGTAGCCTCCAGTCCAGACTTGCTCACAAACAGCCTACAATAGTGGTAGGCAACCTGCAGCCCACGGGCTGCATCAGGGTAATCTGATTGCAGGCCACGAAACATTTTGCTGATGTTGACTGTCTGCAGGTATGTTCCCCCGCAGCTCCCAGAGGCTATGGTTTGCTGTTCCCAGCCAATGGGGGCTGCAGGAAGCAGTGGCCAGCACATTCTTGTGGCCTGCTGCTTCCCACAGCCCCCATTGGCTGCAAACGGTGAACCACGGCCACTCAGAGGTGCAGGGGGCCATGCCTGCTGACGAGCAATGTAAACAAAATGTCTCACGGCCTGCCAGTGCATTACCCTGATGGGCTGCATGCGGCCCGTAGGACGCAGGTTGTCCACCACTGGCCTGCAGCATACAAGTCACTCCAAGTTATGTCAGTGTGTGTGCTGCAGCCAACCAGCAAAATCTTGGCTCTTTCCAGCCTGGGTTATGCTGCAGGGTGATCCCAACACACTTCCAGTTTTAGATTTTCCCCAGAAATGTATGTCCTGTAGTGCCCAGCCATCTCCTGGACAATGCAAGTTTGTATAAAGTCTGTCAATTCATCAAAATAAATAACATGCACATATCTTGTTACCCCAAATGGAGTTTCCCAAACACTTCAATTTAAACACACTGGATTAGATAAAACAATAAAGCAAGTTTATTAACTATGAAGAGACAGATTTTAAGTGGGTACAAGTAATGAGGTATGTGATGGGGCTTCTGCCCCACACTGGCCTGTGAGGAGTTAATGTAGTTCTACGGAGGCTGTTCAAAAAGCAGCCAATAGGAGAGGGGCTGCGAGGAGCAGCCAATCAGAGCCTGGCAGGTCCATATAAGAAGAGCTGCAGAGGAGCTTCAGTTGCTTCCTGGAGTTTGAGGAGAGAGGACTGGCTGCCTTGCATGTTTAAGAAAGATAGCCCCCGGGACAAAGCAGTTCTGGGAAAGATATGGGGAGTGACAAGCTCCTGGGTGGCTTTTAAGACTGGCCTGCTGAGGCCTTGAGGTAAGGTGCTAGAGCCATGGGGAAGTGGTCCAAGGAAATAAACTGTGTGGCTGGAGGGAATACAGCAAGTGACTGCTATCTACAGGATCCCTGGGCTGGGACACAGAGTAGTCGGTAGGCCTGGGTCCCTCCCTTTCCTCACCTGTTGGAGCTTCTTTTGTTTTTCTTACTGCTTGATGACTCTGTTTACTGCTTTACTCAAATTAAGCAGAGCACACATTCCTCTGTTTGAGACAGACCTCTCTGCCAACCTCCATTTGGAACCTATGTAAAAACACTGTACAGTGGAATCTTATAACTTCACATACAATGTTGCCACACAACTTTTAACAGAACAGTAATGACCAGCAGTGACAGGGGATGGATCGCTTGGTGATTACCTGTTCTGTTCATTCCTTCTGGGGCACCTAGCATTGGCCATTCTTGGATGATAGGACACTGGGCGAGATGGACCTTTAGTCTGACGTTGTTATATTTATTTTCAAATGATACCTCTCAAGGCATACTTTATACACAGATTATTACAAGAGTGTGTAGGGCATGGACACAGGGGTACCTTCTGTCACACACCCCAGCTCCAAGTGTTAATGTAATCAAAGACTTTCCTGTCTACAAATTTCAACTTGCCTCTCCAAACATTAATATATTTACATACAAAGGATAGCAAACTGATTAGGATAAATTAACAAGCTACCTGAACTAGCCCAAGATGAGCCCAAAACTGTTTTGAGTGCAAAAAGATTTGGTTAGCTTTCATCTGCTTGTTTGTTTACACTTGGGGGGTCTCTGCACTTTCTACTTTCAGCCCAGAGACAAGAAACAGAGCAAAAAAAGGCATGAAAGTTTGTTCTGTTGGTTCTTTTAGCTGGTTGTATTTTAAATCTTGTGAAAAAGTCTGATCTTATAGGATTTCCTCCCCTGTATCAGGACCAAAAAGGTTTACGCAAGCTCATGTAAACTGCAGCTTAAAGCTTGAAAGGCTTATCTAAACATTTTGAGGTTTGCCTGTAATTAGCATATGCATGGTGTTCTGTATTCCTACATTCATACCAATCTGCTTGGAGTATTTGTTTCTGCTCAACAAATGGGTCAGCTCTTGAACCTCTTTAGGGTATAAATGCAATAAGAACATAAGAACACAAGAACGGCCATACCGGGTCAGACCAAAGGTCCATCTAGCCCAGTATCTGTCTACTGACAGTGGCCAATGCCAGGTGCCCCAGAGGGAGTGAACCTAATACGTAATGATCAAGTGATCTCTCTCCTGCCATCCATCTCCATTCTCTGACAAACAGAGACTAGGGACACCATTCCTTACCCATCCTGGCTAATAGCCATTTATGGACTTCACCACCATGAATTTATCCAGTTCTCTTTTAAATGCCGTTATAGTGCTAGCCTTCACAACTTCCTCAAGTAAGGAGTTCCACAAGTTGACTGTGAGCTACATGAAGAAGAACTTCCTTTTGTTTGTTTTAAACCTGATGCCTATTAATTTCATTTGGTGACCCTTAGTTCTTGTATTATGGGAATAAGTAAATAACTTTTCCTTATCCACTTTCTCCACATCACTCATGATTTTGTATACCTCCATCATATCCCCCTTAGTCTCCTCTTTTCCAAGCTGAAGAGTCCTAGCCTCTTTAATATTTCCTCATATGGGACCATCTCCAAACCTAATCATTTTAGTTGCCCTTTTCTAAACCTTTTCTCGTGCCAGTATATCTTTTTTGAGGTGAGGAAACCACATCTGTACACAGTATTTGAGATGTGAGTGTACCATGGATTTATATAAGAGAAATAATATACTCTCGGTCTTATTCTCTATCCCCTTTTTAATGATTCCTAAATCCTGTTTGCTTTTTTGACCGCCTCTGCACCCTGCATGGACCTCTTCAGAGAACTATCCAAGATGACTCCAAGATCTTTTTCCTGACTCTTTGTAGCTAAATTAGCCCCCATCATATTGTATGTATAGTTGGGGTTATTTTTTCCAATGTGCATTACTTTACATTTATCCACATTAAATTTCATTTGCCATTTTGTTGCCTAATCACTTATTTTGTGAGATCTTTTTGAAGTTCTTCACAGTCTGCTTTGGTCTTAACTATCTTGAGCAGTTTACTATCATCTGCAAACTTTGCCACCTCACTGTTTACCCCTTTCTCCAGATCATTTATGAATAAATTGAGTAGGATTGATCCTAGAACTGACCCTTGGGGAACACCACTAGTTACCCCTCTCCATTCTGAGAATTTACCATTAATTCCTACCCTTTGTTCCCTGTCTTTTAACCGGTTCTCAGTCCATGAAAGGACCTTCCCTTTTATCTCATGACAGCTTAATTTACGTAACAGCCTTTGAGGGACCTTGTCAAAGGCTTTCTGGAAATCTAAGTATACTATGTCCACTGGATCCCCCTTGTCCACATATTTGTTGACCCCTTCAAAGAACTCTAATAGATTAGTAAGACACAATTTCCATTTACAGAAACCATGTTGACTATTGCTCAACAGTTTGTTTTTCTATGTGTCTGACAATTTTATTCTTAACTATTGTTTTGACTAATTTGCCTGGTACTGATTTTAGACTTACTGGTCTGTAATTGCTGGGATCACCTCTAGAGCCCTTTTTAAATATTGGCGTTACATTAGCTAACTTCCAGTCATTGGGTACCGAAGCCAATTTAAAGGACAGGTTACAAATCTTAGTTAATAGTTCCGCAACTTCACATTTGAGTTCTGTCAGAACTCTTGGGTGAATGCCATCTGGTCCCGGTGACTTGTTAATGTTGAGTTTATCAATTAATTCCAAAACCTCCTTTAGTGACACTTTAATCTGTGACAGTTCCTCCGATCTGTCACCTACAAAAGCCAGCTCAGTTTTGGGAATCTCCCTAACATCCTCAGCCGTGAAGGCTGAAGCAAAGAATTTGTTTAGTTTCTCCACAATGACTTTATCGTCTTTAAGCGCTCCTTTTGTATCTCGATCATCAGGGGGCCCCACTGGTTGTTTAGCTGGCTTCCTGCTTCTGACGTACCTAAAAAATATTTTGTTATTACCTTTGGAGTTTTTGCTAGTCTTTCTTCAAACTCCTCTTTGGCTTTTCTTATTATACTCTTGCACTTAATTTGGCAGTATTTATGCTCCTTTCTATTTGCCTCACTAGGATTTGACTTCCATTTTTTAAAGGAAGTCTTTTTCTCTCTCACTGCTTCATTTACGTGGTTGTTAAGCCACAGTGGCTCTTTTTTAGTTCTTTTACTGTGTTTCTTAATTTGAGGTATACATTGAAGTTGGGTCTCTGTTATGGTTTTGTCATAAACAGATGGTTAAGGGTTAATGTCTCTTTTAGCTGTAAAGGGCTAAGAAGCTCAGTAAACCTGCCTGACACCTGACCAGAGGACCAATAGGGGGACAAGATACTTTCAAATTTTGGTGGAGGGAAGTCTTTGTTTGTGCTTTTTGTGTTGTTTGTTGTTCACTCTTGGGGCTAAGAGGGACCAGACGTACACCCAGGCTTTCCCTATCTTTCTGAATCAGTCTTTCAGGTTTCAAAATTGTAAGTAATAGCCAGGCAGGGTGGATTAGTCTTATGTTTGTTTTCTTGACTTGTAAATGTGTCTTTTTGCTGGAAGGATTTTTTACCTCTATTTGCTGTAACTTTGACTCTAAGGCTGGTGGGGGGGGGGCGGCCTCTAGTCTATATGAATCTGAGTACCCTGTAAAGCATTTTCCATCCTGATTTTACAGAGATAATTTTTACCTTTTATTTCTTTAATTAAAAGCTTTCTTTTTGAGAACCTGATTGATTTTTCCTTGTTTTAAAATCCAAGGGATTGAGTCTGAACTCATCAGGGTTTGGTGGGGGAAAAGGAGTGGGGATGATTAATTCCTCTTTGTTTTAAGATCCAAGGAGTCTGGATCGGTGTGAAGCCTCTCAAGGCAACCCAGAGAGGGGAAAGTCTGGAGGGAAAAAGAGAGGGATGGTTAATTTCTCCTTGTTTTAAGACCCAAGGGGTTTGGGTCTGGGTTATCCAGGGAAGATTTTGGGGGAACAGAAAGTGTGCTAGACACAGACTTCTGGCTGGTGGCAGCGTACCAGATTTAAGCTAGTAATTAAGCTTAAAAGTGTTCATGCAGGTCCCCACTTTTTGTACCCTAAAGTTCAAAGTGGGGGAAAAACCTTGACAGGTGTCTTTAAAAAGTGCCCATGCAGCTTGCAGGGATTTCACTTTAGTCACTGTACCTTTTAACTTCTGTTTAACTAACCGCCTCATTTTTGCATAGTTCCCCCTTTTGAAATTAAATGCCACACTGTTGGGCTGTTGAGATGTTCTTCCCACACAGGGATGTTGAATGCTATTGTATTATGGCCATTATTTCCAAGCAGTCTTGCTATAGTTACCTCTTGGACCAGCTCCTGTGCTCCACTCAGGATTAAATCTAGAGTTGCCTCTCCCCTTGTGGATTCCCGTACCAGCTGCTCCATGAAGCAGTCATTTAAAGTATCAAGAAATTTTATCTCTGCATTTCGTCCTGAAGTAAAATGTTCCCAGTCAATATGGGGATAATTGAAATCCTTCTCTATTATTGGGTTCTTAATTTTGATAATATCTCTAATTTCCCTTAGCATTTCATCATCACTATTACTGTCCTGGTCAGGTGGTCAATAATAGATCCCTAATGTTATATTTTTATTAAAACATGAAATTTCTATCCATAGAGACTCTATGGAACATGTGGATTCGCTTAAGATTTTTCCTTCATTTGAATCTACATTTTCTTTCACATATAGTGCCACTCCTCCCCCTGAACAACCTGTTCTGTTCTTCCGATATATTTTGTACCCTGGAATGATTGTGTCCCATTGATTGCTCTCAGTCCACCAGGTTTCTGTGATGCCTATTATATCAATATCCTCCTTTAAGGCACTCTAGTTCACCCATTTTATTATTTAGACTTCTAGCATTTGTGTACAAGCACTTTAAAAACTTGTCCCTGTTTATTTGTCTGCCATTTTCTGATGTGTCAGATTCTTTATGTGACTGTTTATCATCTGATTTGGCCCTTACATTATGCTCTTCCATCCTCTGCTCCTGACTATAACCTGGAGATTCTCTATCATTAGAGAATTCTCTCCCCTAAGAGAAATCTGGGTCCGATCCGTATGCTCCTCTGCAGCAGTCGGCTTTCCCCCATCTCCAAGACAGTAATGGGTTCAGATGTACTGCCTATATATCAATACAAATACCATCTGTTTCCACGAGAGAGGAGCTCTCTGATAGTTCAAATGCAGAGGTGTGCACGAGAAACAGTAACATTTTAGCAATGTTCCAAAACATCTCTATATTCTTGTACAACTTGTTTAGGCCCACAGTTTTTAAAAATGGCCTAATTTTGAGTAGCCAATTTCAAATACCTAGGGTCTGATCTTCAGAGATTCTGAGCACTCACAATTCCACTAGATGTCAGTAGCAGCTATAAATGCTCAGCACCTCCCAAAACCACGCACTAGGTATCTCAGTTGGGCAAACAAGATTGAGCAAGATTTGAAACACTCAAAATTGGAGGCTACTTTTGAAAAATGTTGCCCTAAACCTATCTGTTTCAGTTCCCCATCTGTAAAATGGAGATATTATTATTTCCCTACCTCCAGTCAATTTGAGGCTGAATTAGCTAATGTTTGTAATAGGTCTTAGGGAAGGTTCAACTGAGACTCTATTTCCTTTCATTGCATCAGCTAATAATCTTCTTTTTTCAGCTTTGAACCTGAATAACATGACCCTGCTCAGGGTAATTTGACAACAATCAATGCCTGGACAGTGCAGAAGAAAGGCATCATGAAGGGCACTGGTAGCTGACAAGAAAACAGATTGTAATGCAGCAAGTGTCTTGGCAAGACAGGATGACCACCTGGGTCATGTCAAAATGTATGTAGCAGAAGAATCCTGCCTGCAAGCAGTCTGCGTGTAGGCAATTAGATTACAGGCATTGGCATCAAGAGACAAAATCAACCTCAGAGGAGTGAATCAAATAGAGCTTAAGATACATGTTGTGAAATTGCCCCACGAAATGGGCAACCAGCCAACTGAGCATAAGGTAGTATGGTCAAAAGTGAAATATGTCATGTCCCTACACATGGGATGAGTTAAAATAAGAAACTCTCTATTCTGTGTGTCAGATTGTGAGACGCATAGTCAAAAGTAACATCTATTTATTTATCTGTCTGTTTGGGTCTTTATACACACTTATCACAGCAGTATCTGACAGCAAAGAAATCATCCACCTCCTAATTGCAGTCATCTTGTTGACAGAAAGAGACCAGTGTTCTAGGCGGAAGTCAGTAGTGAGGATCTAAAGATTTTAAATGCTTCTTAACAGATTTCAGGCAGTTAGACCCATACAGAAAAAAAGTAATGTAGAAATTCATATGGAATGATCACCTCTCTGGTAACCTCTCTAGATTGTTTACATCATCTGGTTGAATTTACACAGATGTATATCCCTGCTATCCAGTTATACAGAATGGTTGTGAGGAAGCACTATAGAAAAGGGATAATTTTCAATTAAATTCTGTGGTATTTAGTGTCTTAGAGAAACTAATTGGTTTCATCCATATTAATATCAATGGGACTTTCATGTAAGGGTAAGAATTTGGGGATGACTTCCCACAGGTGTGTGTGTGTGTGTATTAATGAACTTCTTAAACATAGAGTCAGTTTCGTCTTGACAGATAGGATATAATCTTTGTATAGCATCTACATTCACACCAACTGTGGAGACATTTTACTTTCTAACAAGTTTTTGAGAGAAAGGGCTAATCAAGAGAACTGATTTCAAAGCGGATCACTCTTGGCTAGTGAATCAGGTTTAGTATCTGTAAAGCCTTGGCTTTACAAGAAAGTTATATGGTATAACACACATACACATACACAGTGTGGACATTCTTATTCTGGTATAAGAGCATTTTTTTTCATCCATCCTGTGTCACTTTGGAAGGGGATTATGCTAAACCAGAAAAAGCCATTCTTATACTAGAATAAGTGTCCACATATTCGGTTATACCATTATAATTGTATCATTATTGTTATAGGTATTCACGATAAAACCTGTTTAGATAAGGTCTAAGAGTGAGGTTTGAAGTAAGTATCATGAAGAAATTGCCCAATGCCATGGAAATTGATTTTGTTCTGAACAGAATTTCTTTGTTTAGCTCTTTTTTGGAAGAGGGGCTACTGCAGTAAAATCAAATTTAAATGTTATCTTTTAGTGATCCTAGCTCATAAGGAGATATGAGAACTGGCATACCTGGTTAAGTGATGGGGCCTCATTTTCAATGAACATTCTGCTTGGCCTTTAGTTTTTAGGTGTAGTTTTGAACCTGCAAACAGTTGTGCTTACAAAATTAAAGACCACATGTCAAAATCAGGCCCTCAGTCTTCTCACAATGGATGCAGGGTTTATCAGCAAAAATATACATATTACTTGAGAACAAAGGAGTTTTCTTTCCAAAAGTTGTTAATAACAATTAATGATTGTCCTTCTCCATTTTACATGTGTAGCATGCATTGATACTAGAGAGACAACAATAGAGTGAATGAGAAGGCATATCTGGAAAACTGTGTAAATGTTTTAACTAGCAGCACAAATGAGACAAAATAGTATCCTAAAATTCTACATTAAATAATTGCCACCAGGGGCATTTCAGGAAATTTTTGAGGCTCCTATAGATCCCTAATTAACCACTGTAAGGTTCAAGATTTCCCTCCAATACACCCCTGCCACAAACCTCTCTGGTTGCCAGGGGAAAGGATTGTCAAGCCCACAAAGGACAATTAGGACTGTGCCCTGGGGTTTGCTGGTATGGTTGGTTCAGAGAGGGAGTTATGGAAACAATGGATGTATGATTCTCCTTATATAGAAGTAGGGGGAAAAAATAAATACCTGTGCCAGAGCTATGGTAAAGGGAGCCTTTGTGATTTCCCAGACAGCAAAAGTTACCACCAGAGAGCTCCCAGGCAATGAGCATCAGCTTGCGTACCACATGCTACATACTGGAGCATGAACTATAAACTTCATACTAACATTTTAACTTGTCCCTGATGAAGTGCACTCCTGCACCCAAGGCTGCAGGCCTGGCTGCACTGTCTGAACCAAAATTGTCTAATAGAAGCATGAAGATTGCATGCCAGTGAAATGGTTTACCATCAGACTGATGAGTAATTTTCTGGGTGGAAAAGACAAGAGGACCTTTGCTTCTTAATAAAGAAAGTTGTTCACTGACAACTCCCTTTTAAAATTTAGAGGCAAGCAATGTAGAGCCAGAAGTGACAAGCTGTAGAAATGCTAGCTTTACATGCATTTCAGGGAGAAGCAGACACATTTATATGCAGTCATGCTAGGTTTGCCCTACAAATGGAATTGTACATTTGCAATGATAGCTGTGCTCTGCATGCAAACCACAATGCTGCTTTGTACAAGGTCAGTCTCTTTTTTTTATCCTATTATTGCCATAATACTGGTCCAGATCACTGATACATTGAAGGAGCAGCATCAGCTGATTGGCAAGTGTCTCAACAGCAGGAAGTTAGCTGATAAGCTTCTTAAGCAGTGAGCTCTTCTAAGCAGGAAGCACTGGAGTCAGCTCAAGGAAGTTACCCTTAAAATTGCTTTGCTCAGGCCTCAACCTCAGCAGACTAATTAGAAGCTGTTGAAAGGAAGAGTCCCCAGTGTACATTTTTCTGTAGACGAGACTCAGGAAACATGTTGCTTGGACCGCAGTAAACAGACAGGGAGATAAATGCTTAAAAGCTACCATAAAAAAAACTCAGACAGTTCACAAGTACAATGAATAAAACAGACTGATCTAAGTGGTCACTGAAAGGTTTGAAGTGGGCTGAGACGGGTCCCTGTGGGTAAGCAGCAAGCAAACAGGCAATCTATGCAAACAAATATTGGCAATTTGAATACTTCCTATTTATGGAACCCGATTGGCCCAGAGAAAGGAATGCTGCATAATGAATGTTTTTATATTTCTGCAGATGATATTCTGGATAGAAAGAACACTAACAGGTTTTTTTTCTTTATGGTGATCTAATAATTTAGGCAGACACTCTCATTCTTTATGGAAAAGACAAAGCATATTAAATTAAGAGCATTAGACTGATCTAGAGATAGGATGACACTGAACAGAGAGGCTCTGAGATGCAAATTCATGATCTGCTCAAGCTTATTAAAATAATGTTGTTCTCTTGAGCATTCTCTTTCCTTGCTTCATAAAGGCCCTCCCTACCCCCCTGGACTGACTCAATCTATGTTCTCATAATACCTTAAAATTTGCAAACCCCCAGAAATTCTTTAGATTTTACATTTCAGAATTTTTTTTCTACTAGAAACTCCCTGCACAGTTTGTTTGAATGCAGTCAAAGGGTGGCCAATAAGGCATATCCTATAGATTCATTTAGAGACCTTGGTTCCTTCCTCCCCACAAGAATCTTTTCTCTAGGCCCAGGGAAATTACCTTATTAACTGGTGTCAAGTATCAGAGGGGTAGCCGTGTTAGTCTGGATCTGTAAAAGCAGCAAAGAATCCTAGACTTACAGACGTTATAGACTTACAGACATTTTGGAGTATGAGCTTTCATGGGTGAATACCCACTTCGTCAGATGCATGTAGTAGAAATTT
The DNA here is from genome assembly GCF_007399415.2 of Gopherus evgoodei. Classification (NCBI taxonomy): domain Eukaryota; kingdom Metazoa; phylum Chordata; order Testudines; family Testudinidae; genus Gopherus; species Gopherus evgoodei. The sequence goes on from NC_044322.1 coordinate 64,966,228, forward strand.
CCAGGGACAGGTATATATATGCAAGCAAGCTAGAGATAATGAGGTTAGTTCAATCAGGGAGGATGAAGCCCTGTTCTAGCAGCTGAGGTGTGAAAACCAAGGGAGGAGAAACTGGTTCTGTAGTTGGCAAGCCATTCACAGTCTTTGTTTAATCCTGAGCTGATGGTGTCAAATTTGCAGATTAATTGAAGCTCAGCAGTTTCTCTTTGAAGTCTGGTCCTGAAGTTTTTTGGCTGCAGGATGGCCACCTTAAGATCTGCTATAGTGTGGCCAGGGAGGTTCAAGTGCTCTCCTACAGGTTTTTGTATATTGCCATTCCTAATATCTGATTTGTGTCCATTTATCCTTTTCCGTAGAGACTGTCCAGTTTGGCTGATGTACATAGCAGAGGGGCATTGCTGGCATATGATGGCGTATATTACATTGGTGGACGTGCAGGTGAGGTTGATGGTGGGGTGGAAGCAGTTGAAATCGTGAAACCTCAGCCTGGACCAATCTATACGGGAGGCCCACTTCCTAGACACCACGGTGCAAATAAGTGATGGTCACATTAACACCACTCTATACGAAAAACCTACCGACCGCTATGCCTACCTTCACGCCTCCAGCTTCCATCCCAGGCACATCACACAATCCATTGTCTATAGCCAAGCACTGAGGTACAACCGCATCTGCTCTAACCCCTCAGACAGAGACCAACACCTACAAAATCTCCACCAAGTATTCTCAAAACCACAATACCCACATGAGGAAATAAGAAAACAGATCAACAGAGCCAGATGTGTACCCAGAAGCCTCCTACTGCAAGACAAACCCAAGAAAGAAATCAACAGGACTCCACTGGCCATCACATACAGTCCACAGCTAAAACCCCTTCAATGCATCATCAGGGATCTACAACCCATCCTGGACAATGACCCCACACTTTCACAGGCCTTGGGTGGCAGGCCAGTCCTTGCCCACAGACAACCTGCCAACCTGAAACATATTCTCACCAGTAACTGCACGCCGCACCATAGTAACTCTAGCTCAGGAAGCAATCCATGCAACAAACCTCGATGCCAACTCTGCCCACATATCTACACCAGCGACATCATCACAGGACCTAACCGGATCAGCCACACCATCACCTGTTCATTCACCTGCACGTCCACCAATGTAATATACGCCATCATATGCCAGCAATGCCCCTCTGCTATGTACATCGGCCAAACTGGTCAGTCTCTACAGAAAAGGATAAATGGACACAAATCAGATATTAGGAATGGCAACCTGTAGGAGAACACTTCAACCTCCCTGGCCACACTATAGCAAATCTTAAGGTGGCCACCCTGCAGCAAAAAAACTTCAGGACCAGACTTCAAAGAGAAACTGCTGAGCTTCAATTAATCTGCAAATTTGACACCATCAGCTCAGGATTAAACAAAGACTGAATGGCTTGCCAACTACAGAACCAGTTTCTCCTCCCTTGGTTTTCACACCTCAACTGCTAGAACAGGGCTTCATCCTCCCTGATTGAACTAACTTCATTATCTCTAACTTGCTTGCATATATATACCTGCCCCTGGAAATTTCTACTACATGCATCTGACGAAGTGGGTATTCACCCACGAAAGCTCATGCTCCAAAACGTCTTAGTCTATAAGGTGCCACAGGATTCTTTGCTGCTCTTATTAACTGGGACAGGTATGTTAGCTGGTTAATACCCTAATTATGGGGCCAGATACCTCTTTCCCAAAGCTCTTCACAAAAACTGATTCGTTGCTCCCTAGCAGGAGCTCTAGGAGGTCTGCCTACCCCAAGCTACCACCTCCTCTCTTAAAAGCCATGCAAGGTAGGGGACTTAGGAGGTGACCATGCTACATCCCCATAACCAGCAACAAAAGGGAAAATCTTGTTTCCAGTTCATGGATATATTAAATTAACAACACAGATGTCTATAATCCTGAGAAGATTATTAGCTAATAAACATCCCAGAATACTCCAGCAACTGCAGGTTAGGGAACAGAAGCACTATAATACCTAGTGAACATTGACTGGGAAATCAGGGAACCTACTATGGCATGCTAGGGGGCACGTTCCAGTTCAGCTGATAGGTAAAGTAAGATGAGAGTTCAAATCCCTACTCTTCCAGAGTCTCTTATGTGACTTTGGATAAGTCACTTAGCCTCTCTATGCATCAGTTCCCCATCTGAAAAATGAGGATAATTATACTTGGGCATTGTGAGGATAAATACATCAAAGATACTCAGATACAATGGTAATGAGGGCCATATAGGTACTTGAGAGAGAGAGATTGAGCAGTAATGTTTCCCCCTTACCTGTCACATGTGGGACAGCCGCAGCCCTGCCAAGTTGTATTACTTCAGTTTGCAGTTGCAGGAGGGTAAAATGAAGACAGGGTAAGAATTAACTCTGATTGCCCTTCTTGTTTGTGTTGAAATTAAGAAATTTAACTGAACTTTCACTTAATTTCTGTGTGTTATTTTATCTATATTTCTACCGGTAGTTTGGTAGAAAAAGAAAAGAAGAAAAACAGCAGATTTTAAATGAAATTCCAAGAGGCACTCCTGTACTGTAATTTGTGGAGTGTATGTCATAGACACAATAGATTGTTAAAGCTCAGAAGCATTATGGCCTGTCATGTCAAATCATACTTAGGGAGCTTTAATATGTGGATTATGGACACATTAAACTATACTCTCTCCTGCCTATTATGTCAATGGGACTTTGCATATTTAAATAACACTACACTATGTAATCCTTGTACTATGCCATGCATGCACAATAGGTCTATGTCGACCAGAGATCCCTAGGAAAGTCTTCGTACTTTGCAAGAGCCATAGTCATTTGGTAACACCAATATCCATAAACATTTCCACGGTGGCAAATATACTGTTATATTAAAGCTAGTTTAAGTCAATTTTTAAAAACACATTTTCATCACAGAAATACTCTTTTTGGCCCTGCTCTCTTTTATCTTTAGAGCATGTCAACCTCAATTTCTTGTACTGAGAACTCAAAAAATTACTATTAACTACCTCATCTTTCTCTCCCAGTAGACCTTCACTCTCTTCATTACTAAACTTTCCTTCTGTTGTCTCAAGACAGATTCAGTCTCTTCCCAGCACTCTTGCTTCAGTTTAACCCCACCAATGCTCTCACCTTTCCTTCTCTCCTCAAATGGTTTCCCATTGACTGCATTCCTGCTTCCCTTCTGTCACCCACTCCAGCTCCCACGATAGATCCACAAAGACATGCACTTGTAGCTGCTCTGCCTTCGCTGGTTCTTCTCTCTTGTCACATTGGAACCAGGATACATGGCTGCTGGGCATATTGGGAATGCATTGCAAGGAATAGCTGAGTGTTTACAGAGTAGTGTGCCACTTGATTCACTTAAAGGGTGGTGGTCCTGTACTATTATTATTATCTCATTATACATTTTCACACAATGCATAATCACACTGTGAAAATCATTGTCCCAGGATGCCTCTGGGGCCAAGAACTTAGTAAGATTCAAAGAGGGATTTAGACTTTTTATGTGGATAACATGAATATCTGGACTTCTGGCAATTAATGCAAGCAAAGACTGAGGGATTAAGACAATTTCAAATTTTTAGAGAACTTGATGGACGCAGATTATCCTACATCTACCTACTGTGGGGTTCTTGCAGCTTCTTCGGTGGCACCTGGACACTGAACTAGATAGACCATGGGTCTGATCCACTATGGCAATTCCTATTTCCACATTCCTGTCTAACCCTCTTTCACCACAGCCCCTGAACTAGCCACTGCAGCCAAACAGAATTATCTGCAAAAAGACATCAAACAGCCAGGTGTGCCCAACATGAATGCTGGCCAGGAGTCCTGGACTGACAGAGTTAAATTGAAATAAGTCACATTTGGCAACAATAAAAATTCAGCTACATGGGAAATTGCTCCTCTTCTTTGTTTCCTCATTCCCCTTGCTCTCCCCCTACCCTCTCACTCTGTCTTCTGACTCCTCCACGTTTCATTGTCTCATTTTCTATTGCTCCCTTATGACTTTTGTGCCCCACTCTGCTGTAGTGTTTCGTCTTCAGACATCCCTCCAGTCCTTTATTCTTCCACATTCCAATCTCTCTCCCCTGTTTCCTGTATTTGGCCTCCTATCCCTATCACTTTCCTTCCCATGGTCTACATTTCCTTCTCATTTATCTCCTGTCTCTTTTTTTTACTTCCATGCCTCCTTTCTTCCCTTTTTGTCTTCCCTGGAGTTCTAATAAGAAAAATGGGGCTATAAAACTCCTTTTCAGCCTGTGGTGACTCACAACTCTTCTGCTATCCTATTCTACATAAACACACAATCCCAGAGAATGTCAGAGTGGACAAGCTATGAGGCAGCATCTCTCTCTCTCGGGTTTTTCCAGCCTCATAATATGTAAGAGTATCCAAGGAAGAAGTGTCAGCTGCAAGTGAATTACACAAGTCAGTGAACAGCGAGTGACCACCATGGTCTCTGACCTTGGGACTCATTAGAATGCCACTTGTGCAGAGATAGTGGGGGTTTGACAATACAGATGCAATGAGATGCCCTCTGCAGCATGTGTTGTATGGAGCTAATCCCACTGTAATTCTATTGTAAACTACTTTCCATCATGGAAGGAGATTTCTAAGTTCCTAAAATATCTATCACAGGATGTGGGTTTTTTTTAGTTAAAATTAGTTTCAAAAGCAATGGCTACTATCATAAACAGATAGTTAAGGGTTAATGCCTCTTTTACCTGTAAAGGGTTAAGAAGTTCAGTGAACCTGGCTGACACCTGACCAGAGGACCAATAGGGGACAAGATACTTTTAAATCTTGGTGGAGGGAAGTCTTTGTTTGTGCTTTTTTTTTTTTGTTGGTTGTTGTTCACTCTTGGGACTAAGAGGGACCAGACATCCATCCAGGCTCTCCAAATCTTTCTGAATCAGTCTCTCATGCTTCAAAATTGTAAGTAATAGCCAGGCAAGGCGAATTAGTCTTATTTTTGTCTTCTCAACCTGTAAATGTCCTTTTTTTGAGGAGAGGATTTTACCTCTTTGAACCTAAGGCTAGAGGGGGTTCCTCTGGGCTATACGAATTTGATTACCATGTAAAGTATTTTTCATCCTGATTTTACAGAGATGATTTTTACGTTTCTTCTTTAATTAAAAGCTTTCTTTTTAAGAACCTGATTGATTTTTCCTTGTTTTAAGATCCAAGGGGATTGGATCTGGACTCACCAGGGATTGGTGGGGGAAAGGAGGGGGGACAGTTAATTTCTGCTTGTTTTAAGTTCACCAGGGAATTGGTGAAGTCCCTCAATAAAGGACTGGAGAGATGTCTGAAGACAAAACACTACAGCAGAGTGGGGCACAAAAGTCATAAGGGAGCAATAGAAAATGAGACAATGAAACGTGGAGGAGTCAGAAGACAGAGTGAGAGAGTGGAGGGAGAGCAAGGGGAATGAGGAAACAAAGAAGAGGAGCAATTTCCCATGTAGCTGAATTTTTATTGTTGCCAAATGTGACTTATTTCAATTTAACTCTGTCAGTCCAGGACTCCTGGCCAGCATTCATGTTGGGCACACCTGGCTGTTTGATGTCTTTTTGCAGATAATTCTGTTTGGGGGGACAGGAAGTGCTCCAGACACTAAAATGTCTGGATGGTGGCAGAGGTAGCAGATCTAAGCTAGTAAATAAGCTTAGAAGTGTCCATGCAGGTCCCCACATTTGTACCCTAATGTTCAGAGTGGGGAAGGAATCTTGACAGCCACATTATAAGACACAAGCGGTTACATTTAGATCCATAAACACATGCCTCAGGTGGCTGAAGGCACTTGGTTTATAGCATTATGCCTAACAATGCACCTGAGGCATGTATTAATGATCCAATAAAGCATAAACTCTTGTGTCTTAGTGCTCTGTTTAATTATTTTTAAAGTGATTTTTAATTATTAACATTAATCCTTTATTATTTTTCCTTGTTACTGTGTAATTTACCAGCCGTGTTCCCTGATCCTGTGGTCCTTACTCAGACTAAACCCCCACGGATTAAGGTGAAAATAAAGACTGAATAAAGACTGAAAGGATGATCCTTGAGGCCTTTTTAAGGTACCTCTTTTATTTTCCACAAGTATATCATTGTTCATTTTGGTTATATTAGGCACTTTGATCATTATTTTCTCTGCCTTATCAGACTAGGTGAATAAATTCAAGATGGTTGGCTTTTTTGCTCTATATCTGATAAAATAAGCATTGTACTAAATCAAGACTTAAGAAAGTTATTTCAAATGGCCCCAGCCCCCCATGGAGATGAGGACTTCAGTGGCCTATTTATTTATAAAGGTGTCTGTTTATAATTTTTCCTCCTCTACATGATTTGCAGCCACACAACTGTGTATGCACTACTGTTTTTTTTAAGTTTGTGTTTGATTTTGGCTATTTTCAGAAGCTGTGTAATTCATTTCACCAAGTCTATGTATTCCTGGAAATTACAGTACAGCAATGAAATGTTCAGGCTTCAGGAGAAAATTGCTCTTGTGAAAAAAATTAAACCTTCTGCCCTGTTATATGATACCAGAGTTTAATGAGTATATAAAGTATCAAATTAAAAATGTTAGCAGTTTATTATAGCTGAGCAATCATTGAATGAGAAACAGGTTTCCCTTTCACTTAGCATTAAGGACATGACCCAAGGCTGGTAAGCACTCTGCTGCATCAGATCTAACATCTGATTTAGGACTGGGGTTACCTGCCAGCCAAAAATTAACCTAGGTTTTATTTGTTTGTTTAATAAGAGAGGATTATAATATTGAATTAAGAAATTAACAGGATTTATGTTACATAATCACATTATAATTCAGTTTGTCTCCTAGCCAGAACGTCCACCGCTGTACAAATAACCTGTCCGGATTCCCGTGATCTATAATTATTCCTTATTTCTACATAGCTCCCAGAATTGTGCTAGGCACTAGGCACTTCACAGAAGACAAAGGAAACAAAGCACTCGCCCCCTGAGAGAGTACAGTCTAAGTTTTTGACCCTGGAATGACACCAGCACATGGAGGAAAAGAAGCAGCATTGGTTATGATTGGTGGGTTTTTAAAAAATATTGTTTGAAACCGCTCAAGGAACTGGAATATTGGCAATTCCACTGAAAACAGATTATGCACAGAGAGCAGCTGAGTCAATGACAGTTGCATAATATCCACAGTTTATTACTGATCCATTGGCTATTATCTTTGAAAACTCATGGCCATCAGGGGAGGTCCCAGAAGAGTGGAAAAAAGCTAATGCAGTGCCCATCCTTAAGAAAGAGAAGAAGGAGAATCTGGGGAATTACAGATAGGACAGCCTCACCTCAGTCCCTGGAAAAATCATGGAGCAGGACCTCAAGGAATTCATTCTGAAGCACTTGAAGGAGAAGACGGTGATCAGGAACAGTCAACATGGATTCACCAAGGGCAATTCATACCTGACCGACCTGTTTCCCTTCTTTGATGAGATAACTTGCTCTGTGCATATGGGGAAAGTGGTGGATGTGATACATCTTGACTTTAGCAAAGCTTTTGATACGGTCTCCTATGGTATTGGAAGAAAGGACTATAAGGTGGATAGAAAGCTGGCTAGATCATTCAGCTCAATGGATAATGATCAATGTTTCAATGTCTGGTTGGCAGCCAGCATCAAGCTGATTAATTATCTGGATTATGGGATGGATTGCACCCTCAGCAAGTTTGCGGATGACACTAAGCTGAGAGGAGAGGTAGATATGCTGGAGGGTAGGAATAAGGTCCAGAGTGACCTAAACAAATTGGAGAATTGGTCCAAAAGAAATCTGATGAAGTTCAACAAGTACAAATGCAGAGTCTGGCACTTAGGATGGAAGAATCCTGTGCAATGCTACAGGACGGGGACCGACTGGCTAAATGGCAGTTCTACAGTAAAGGACCTTGGTATTACAGTGAATGAGAAGCTGGATATGAGTCAGCAGTGTGTCTTTGTTGCCAAGAAAGCTAATGGCATATTAGGCTGCATTAGTAGAAGCATTGCCAGCAGATCAAGGGAAGTGATTATCCCATCTATTTGACACTGGTGAGGCCACATGTGGAGTATTGCATCTAGTTTTGGGCCCCCCACTACAGAAAAGGTGTGGACAAATTGGAGAGAGTCCAGCAGAGGGCAATGAAAATTATTAGGGGGCTGAGGCACATGACTTATGAGGATAGGCTGAGGAAACTGGGCTTATTTAGTTTGCAGAAGAGAAGTGTGAGGGGGGATTTGGTAGCAGCCTTCAACTACCTGAAGGAGGGTTCCAAAGAGGATGGAGCAAGACTGTTCTCAGTGGTGGCAGATGACAGAACAAGGAGCAATGGTCTTAAGTTGCAGTGGGGGATATATAGGTTGGATATTAGGAAAAAATATTTCACTAGGATGGTGGTGAAGCACTGGAATGGGTTACCTAGGGAAGTGGTGGAATCTCCATCATTCGAGGTTTTTAAGACTTGGCTTGAGAGAGCCTGGTTGGAATGATTAGTTGGGGTTGGTCCTGCTTTGTGCAAGGGGTTGGACTAGATGACCTCCTGAGGTCTCTTCCAACCCTGATTCTATAATTACATGGCTCTTCAATTTCTTATTAATATTTGTATCAAGAGAGCTCCTAGAAGCCTTACTTATACAGCAGGATCTCATTGTGTAAGGTACTGTACAAACACAGAACAAAAATATAGTCCCTGTTCTACATGCTGTCAACAGCACATATATGCAATATGTGTATCTTTGTATATATATCCAGGAGTCAGATCATTACTCTGTAGAGGGGCAGTGCATGTGTCACTATTAATTCCACTGTAGCTGAGATTAGGAGGACTATCAACTCTACATTGTGAAGTCTGTGAAATTTTGCACATGCACAGGACCTCCTGGCTAACATCATAATGAGCCTGGTGGCATGGAGTCACATACTCTGTCCTTTTGGAAGTGGGCTGAGGTTTGGTGGTTGGATACACATTAAATAGCCATCACTGAGGTGCTATTACCCTCAGGATTTCCATTACTGTGGAATCAGTCTTCTCATTTCCCACCTTCTTTGTTTTCTGCTATCCTTCAATGTATTGAATGTACCTAACCTAATAATAGTAGCAATAAAAATACACCTGCTAACACACTAAATTACACATACCTGTTTGCATACTGATTTCCAACCTGAGCAAGAACACTATGCCATTTTAAACCTTTTCAATCTCTAACTAATTTTTTTAAACTGAGCAAAACACCATTTCTTACTGTGAAGTTAACTATGTGCCAAATATAACATTGATACCCAAGCAATTTTGGAGTCAGCCAAAAATAAATAAAATATAAAAAGGCCTACACAAAAACATTTTTCCTCCATAGAGCAGTGGTTCCCAAACTTGTTCCGCCACTTGTGCAGGGAAAGCTCCTGGTGGGCTAGGCTGGTTTGTTTACCTGCCGCGTCCTCAGGTTCGGCCGAATCGCTGCTTCCAGTGGCCATAGTTCGCTGTTCCAGGTCAATGGGAGCTGCTGGAAGTGCAGGCTGAGGGACGTACTGGCCGCCACTTCCAGCAGCTCCCATTGGCCTGGAGCAGCGAACCGCAGCCACTGGGAGCCGCAATCGGCTGAACCTGCGGACATGGCAGGTAAACAAACTGGCCCGCCCCGTCAGGGGCTTTCCCTGCACAAGCGAAGGAACAAGTTTGGGAACCACTGCCATATAGGTAATTTCAAGCTTTTACAAAAATTCATTTAGAATGTAAAAAACTATCAGGACACAGCATCTCAATAACATCTCTGAACACTATTTATTGATGCTGTACTAGGGTTTGTGGTTTGTTTTTCTTGTGTCTAATGAAAATCTACTACAGTACAAAGTATAAAAGAAGGACTAACATGAGGAATATGCACTTAAAAGGTCAATTTCCAAGAAAACCATTAGCAACATGAAAATAGAGATTTTTGAATAGCATGGCCACCTCAACCATAGTTATATTTGGTGACACAATAGTAATATTTTCCCCATTTCATAGATCTAATTCCTCACTGATACAAGGAGCCCAGCAATGCAATTTATGTGACCACGTTCTGTTGCAATTTCCCTGTAAATAATCTTTGTTCTATTGGGTTCTCTCTCATAATATTCAGACCTATAGAAGCAAAATGCAGAACTTCTATGTGTTTTCTGTTCAGTTTGAACTAGCAACTTCTAAATTACACTAATTATGATTTTTGTGCCAAAGCATTCCCTTTCTACTCTAATCTTTTTTTTCTTCTGTCCAATTGAAATGATTTTTGATTGAGCCTCAGGGTAGTTGTTTTTTGCATTCAGCTCTGATTGTTATTATTTACTGTGGGCAATTCAGTAGGGTCCAAAAGTTCTATTTTGTTAAGTACTATACAAATCCACAGGAAGACACAGTCCCTTTCCTAAAGAGTTGCTATCTAAATATTTTTTTAGAAATCATGAGTTTTGTCAATGAGGAAAATAATATTTAGAACCCAAGACATTTCTGATTGCTATTCATCCTCAGGCTAAATATTGGAAGACATTGGGCCAAATTCAGCCATGGAATAAATGACTACAACTCCCACTAACTTCAGTGGGATTGCGTTAACAGTAAGAAATAGACATTTACTTTGTAATTGGTCAGTTTCTCTTAAACCAAGGTTGAATTTGGTCCATTCTTGGCAAATAAAATAAAATAAAATAAAGATAATCAAAATTTTAGTTCCCCTCTCTTGCAACACCAGAGTTTGTGAATTCTGTGACAGATAAGATCATTTGGAAGCATGGAGTATTCCAAGACTATTGTATCAGCATTATAAATGTTATATTTATCTGCCTGGTCCTATTAATGATTTTTATTCCTGGCTAAATGGAGGTGTGAAAGCATTTCCTGCAGGAACTGAAATCACTGGGGGATGAGAGGAAATTAATCCAAATCCCTAATACAGATAACAAATGTGTGGAAACTTCACTCCATGGGGAAAATACAATGCACTGGTTTGAGCTGGTTTAAGAGGCCTGTCAAAGACCTGTAAACTGAATAAAATAATTGCCTTGACCTGGAGAAAGGATCACTCAGCCTTAATCCATGAATGCACATAAGCCTGTTAAGAAGACAGATAGCTTCTGGGAAGGACATGAAGCACATTGAACCCTGCCAGAGACTCCATGTGAAAGATGGCTGAAATCTGGCAAACTAGGTGAGTTATAAGCTGTTTATCATTTGATATGTTTTCTCTGTAATATTTTCCTTTATGAAGGCTAACTAGTTATTTGGGAGCAGGGATAGCTCAGTGGTTTGAGCATTAGCCTACTAAACTCAGGGCTGTGAGCTCAATTCTTGAGGGGGCCACTTAGGGATCTGGGGCAAAAATCAGTACTCAGTCCTGCTAGTGAAGGCAGGGGCTGGCCTCAATGACCTTTCAGGGTCCCTTCCAGTTCTATGAGATAGGTATATCTCCATTTTTTATTATCATTGCCCATGAAAGAACAGGACTGCAGATGCAGAACTAAAATCAGACCAGCTGAGCTAATCAGTGAATTGAACCCCCAGCCCAGTCTGGAGAGAGTAGATCACAGGATTCCCTCAAGACTTAAGAGGGATGTCCTTAAGAAGGCCATGAAGGAACCAGAGTTGCAATTACCTTGTAAACTGTGACAAATTCTATTCTAGCTCTAACAACCAGAGCCTTGATTATGTGGAGATGGTCCAACCCAGCAGCAGACTCTAGATGCCCTATGGCTGACTTGATCAGAATGCATTCAGGAGCACTGAACGAAGACACATCATATGCATATGCACCCCCCCCCCACAACTCACTCACTCACCCACCCCGGTCCCAAGTCATCCCACTTCATCCATTTAAGACCTGTACAGTCTTTGTGCACAAGAACCAATGTTGTGCAAGTGGGGAGAGAGGAGGGAAAAAAGTCATCCTTCTGCCCTTTTTGCACTTCCCAGATAAGCCAACCACAGCCCAGCCCTTTAGATGTTTCTCCAAAACTGCATATAATGCTTTCTTATGCCTGGGTCTCTTCTACTGCATTCTAAGCGCTGCATTTTTCTTTTTCTTTCCAGCTAGGTCAGCATCCTCTTCATAATCAGTGAATGCCATTCACAGTGGAAGGTTATTTTTATTCATCTTTACCAGGAATACATTAATCATTTGATGGAGTTCTATCATAGAACGTCTCAATTTATAGCCTCTCTGCTCTTCTGGTGGAGTAAAAGTGTATTGTATAATTGGTCAATTTCTCAGACATTTAAGCATATTGTATAAGTTACTCATAGGCCTATGGTACAAAACAATACACTGAATGAGAGACTATAATATAAGTAAGCCTGAATGATTCGTACAGTCTTCTGCAATTATATTTTATAGACAAATGCTGATGATGAACAGTTGTGGATACATCTAAAGTGGCCACCTTTATTGCCAGTTCTATAGTCCCCTGTTTTTCACAATGGCATTTACAATATCTTCTTACCTCAGCACACTTTTCTTGTATTCAACACATCCTGCTCTACTTCTTCTATAAGCAGACATCTTAATCTTGTTGTCCATTTCCTGTTCCTGCTATCACAGAGAGGGATATGCAATTCTGTCCTTGGAGCATGCACCTGCTGTTACCCCTTCACTTGTTTTCTTTTTTAATCTTACTGTAGCATCTGTTTCCCTCCAGACTCTCCTGTATTCAGCTGAAGTCGTATTTACTGATATCCCCTGCAATCTTTTCTTTCAAGACCTTGCACAGTTCAGTACATTTAACCATCTCTCTCACATTTCAGTAGATATCTTGGTTACTTCACCAACATCTTGGCTGCTACTTCCTCTGAGGAATCAACCTTTGCACACATCATCACTTTGCATCTGGCATTCAGGCCTTCAGTCTGTTAGAGCTTGGAATTTATTCTTCAGATCAATGCTAATTTCTATCTTTTCAAGCATTTTTAATTGAATTTGGGTTGCTTTCTGCAGATTAGTTTTCCTCTTTCCAGTTTCCATCTTCTTGTTTGGCATAGACATTCATTAGAAGAACAGACTAGATAGAAAGACAGATTATGCACTATACACCATATCATGCCACCCAACTCCATTCAGGATGGGAAAAGTTGAGTATTGTAATGGCTTGAATAAAGTCATTAGCATATATCTGCCAAAAATTAAGCAGTATAAGTATAAAGGGGACTGGCTCCAGTGTGCTATTTAGTTGTGTTTCCCCAACTGGAAGTTATTTCTGAATAGAAAGAGATTGCAATGAATAAGTGGGTAAATTAAAAATTGGAAAGATAAGAGAAATATTTAGAATGTGTTACAATGCTCTGAAATCCTCTTAGAGCTGCTGTCTGCCACAACCAGCCTGCTGCTCTGCTAGGGTTAAATCAGCCCTTCTAAATGCAGTATTTGTCAGTGCACTGCTTCCAGTTTCGTACCAGTACAGTGAGGAATAGGTAAGACTAGCAGAAAAGGCAAGTGCCTTTTTAAACCTGTATCAACACCAGATGAGAAAATGCAGTATTATCCCTGTTAAATCAGCATATTAGTTGGTTCCCAATTTGAGACAAACTGTACAGGCTTTCTCAAGGGCATAATTTTTGTAGGCTTTAATATCCTGTGACTTTTCTTTTATTGGCAAGCATCACATAGCAAAGCTACAGTTAAGGGTCTCTCAGCATTTCCATTTTAGACTCTGTTTGTTCCAAGTTTTATCATCCATTTTAAATCACATGGGCAACACATGCAATTTTGTTTTAATAAAATTGACCGATATTAGCTAAACAATGTTGTGTTGTGTTTTGGTGCGGAGAACAGCAAAAATTAGTACTTTGATTGTGGGAGTTTTGCACGTATTTGTAAACACTGCTAGACTGAACAGCAGTTTAACGCTAAACCTGGTAATGGTGTTGGCTTCAATGGGGTTAGATGGAGTGATTATATGAGCAGAATTTGTCCCTTAACGTCAAGGGCCCTGATTCAGCAGCACTTCCTTATGAACAAAGAACATTAAGTACATGCTTAACTTTAAGCCTACACTTAAATCCACTGAAGTCAATAGGATTAAAGAACATGAATAAATGCTTTGCTGAATAGGGATAAACATGTTTTGCTGAATTGGGACCTAAGAGATAATTTTCACAAACATTTAGCTGTTTGTGTCCATTCAGTGCTGTGAAAAGTATTTAGAAATAACCAATATAGCCATATAAGAGAATTACCTACTGGGTATGTGCATTAGCTATTTTATGTTCTCATTCTTGCATAATAGTTATTATATATTGCATTGAAATTTGTACATTTTGCAAAGCTCTCCTATAATTTTCTGAGAAAAGGTGATTACTTCTGCCTAATGGACTTATTCATCAGAACTCTGAAATGCTCGAGTTCTTTAGAAAAGTGCATTTTCTTCATAAGCTAGTGAGAATGGCTGAGTCGAAAAGGACTGTGGGCAACACAGATGTGAATGGAATGTCAGTCAGGTAGATTTAGTAAAGGGTTTTCATTTTTATAGATTTAAATTGCATTAATAATTATAGATTGTGAATACCAGGATTGAACCACCACCACTGAAATATAGTTACCTCTGTGGTGGAAGTGTGGCAGCTATGCTGTCAGAACAACAACATGCTCTACCTAAAGAATTTAATGCTGCTGCAGCCTTGTAATCATCACATGAAAGTATTTCAAAATTATGACCAGAAGTTTTTAAAAGGTCTAGATGCACTGGTGCTTAGAGATGGGATAAAAGCAGAACTTTTTATTCAAACCTCCCCACAAGTTGGAGGAGACTGAATAAAAAGAAATCTGGATCTGTACTTCTTCTGGCTTTTGTTTTCCACAACCCAAAACCAAACCAACATTTTGCAAAACCCATCCACCCTTCACTCTTTTTTCTTATTTGTCTGTCCAATAAGGAGAATTAAACTACTCTTAATCTACCATTCACATATGTCCCTCACAAGAAATAGGGCAATATCTAACATGGCTGACTGTAATAATCAGTCTGTCTCCTAGGTAAAAGCATGAACTGAACACCTGAATATTTACCAAACATGCAGTAATCGGGGCCCCTTCCTGAAGTGATTTGTTTAAAAAGTCTTATCTCTCTGTCTACTACCACTTTCAACAGCCATGCAGGATTGTTATTAATTCTTAAGTATATGGGCTGTTATTCATCTGGGAGTGGATGGGGAGGATGGAGCAATGATTGCAAGTTTTAGGTCACTGGAAGAGAATTAATTTGCACAGACACTCCATTTCTTGATCAACTCTACAACTTGTAGCAATGGAATAATTATTGGTTAGATGACAAAAAATTATTAATGGACTATAAGTTGCCACTATGGATGATCAGGGATAGTCACTGGGCCAGGGAAAGCACATGAGTCTGATTCTATAGCATGGTAGTTAGGATATTCACCTAAGATGTGAGAACCCCAAGTTCATGTCCCTGTTCCAATAACTATTTATAAAAAGAGTGGAACAGCTTTAAGAGGAGAGACTGATAAAGAATCCCCAGAATATCCCATAGTCTAAATTCATATCCCTTCTCCACATCCATTAGAGGGAGGCATAGACCCTGGATCTCCCATATCTTAGACAAGTTCCATATCCCCTGGGCTGAAGCTTATGAGAGAGGAGGTAGCAACATCTCCTCCTCCTGCAGCCATTTTGTGAATCTAGTCCTTTCCTTTTGATAAAATGCCTGGAAGGCTACATTAATTTTTTGGTTTCAAACCAAAAATTTGCATATTGTCTCTAAAACTTTCCAATTTTCAATTTCTTAAAAAAATATTTTCTTGAAATGCCAGTAAACCAAAAAATTGATTATTACCCAGCTCTACTCCCAAACAGTCCAGGATCAGACAGCATAAAGGTGACTTAAACCACCTTCACCTTGTCTCCCCTCTCTAGTCAGCTACCTTGCATGGCTCAGGCAAACCAAGCAATCTGATCCATAATGAAAATATCAATATCATATTCCTATAATGCTAAATCATTAAGTATACACACACTATTTATATATGTACATAAATATATTTAATATTTATTTAGGGATCCTGCAGGGATTGGTTCTTGATCTTACACTATTTAACATTTTTATCAATGACTTAGAAGTAAAATCATTGCAAAAAATAAGGGAATGGTAAAAATGAAAGGTACAGCTCACTGATATAGAGTGATCTAGATCATGTGGCAAGCTGGGCACAAACACACAATATGCATTTGAATATGCCTAAATGTAAATAAGAACAACTAATATAAACCATACTTACAGAATAAGGGGACTATGTCCTCGGATGCACTGACTCTGAAAAAGATTTGGGGATCATGGTGGATATAATCAGCTGAATATGAGCTCCCAGTGTGACATTGTGGCTATAAGGGCCAATGTGACTCTTGGACGCATAAACACAGGAAACTCAAGTTGGAGTGGAGAGTTTATCTAACCTCTAATTTGGCAGTAATGTGACTGCTCCTGAAATAGTGTGTCCAGTTCTGGTGTTCACCATTCAAGAAGGATGTTGATAAATTGGAGAGGGTTCAGAGATGAGCCACGACAATGATTAAAGATTAGAAAACATTGGAATAATTTACCAAGGGCATGATGGGTTCTCCATCACTGGCAATTTGTAAATCATGATTGTATGTTTCTAAAAGATCTGCTCTAGGAATATTTTGGGGAAGTTCCGAGGCCTGTATTATACAGGAGGTCAGACTAGATGCCATAATGATTCCTTCTAGACTGGAAATCAATGAAGACACTTGCAAACATATCTAATTAGATTGTGTAAATTGCTGTAGCAATTATATATATGATATTGTACTATAATGTATATGTAATCTGATGAAGGTCATTGTCATTTTATGTGAAACTTTATTCTCAGTTCGGTATTCTCTATTTTCTTTGAGGATCAGTTGAAGGTCAGCTATTAATAGTTATAACAAATTATGTTGTTTGGTTAATTGAATCTGTTATATTAAAAAGTTCTCATTCATTTGACACATAGTTCTCTCTTTCTGTTTATCTCACCCCAAGTAACCCAGTGGCATTACTGAAACAAACTCCCTAAGTATTAGTTTCAGGTTGGCAAGAAAATTGACTCAAAACCAAAGCGTTATTTTAAATTTTTGGTAACTTACTGCAATTAGATTGCCTTGCCAGTGGTTTGTGGCTAATTTCGGTGCACATGGTGATTGCTTTCATTGTTTTTTCAGCAATTAATAAAAAAAAAGTGACTGGGAAAATACTGCCACTCTGTCAGAATGGGTTGCTGATCCCAACAACAGCATGTAATAGAGATGCATTCTGTTGCTAACAATACCACATTGTTGTACCCAGCACTACTGTTTACCCTTCCCACATTAATTTCCATAAAAGAAGTGTTACCATCACTGTTAAACAACTCTGCTATGACAAAATCCCATGTTCATTCCCTTAATGTTTACTGGTAAATCCTTTTCTACACAACTTCTACTCCACTAACCTCAACACACTCAGAACATCTAGGGGTTGCTATTGTGATAGTAGAAATGTCAATTGAATTTCCACCACCCGTTACCCAAGGACAAATATTCAGCAATATATTTGAAAAGTGTCCCAAGTGAATGAGACATGACAGGATTTTGCATGATATTGTGAGACTACAAGACGGCGGATAAGGTGGGAGAAATAAGCACTGTTTTTGAACCTTACTAATTGTACATTCTACATGCTGACTGCAGTCTGTGCTTCTGTTTTCTGATGTCCTAACTTCACAAAGCCAGGCTTCAGTGAGTAACTAGGCTCACTAGTAACATGGAGTCACTATGCAGGTCTGGTGCTGCAACTGCACTAGTACCATGGGTGATTTGCTGGTAGTACTGTTTTTGCCTTCTCAAGAGTTGGATATCAGGTGCTCACCTCAAGCTGGGTGTTGGCCCAGAAAAATGTCACTGGATGCTGACATTCCCATGGCCTTGTGGAGGAGAAGGGAGTCTGGCAATTCCCATCTTGAGAAGAAAGCCAAGGAGTTTTTCCACAGGCCCTCCATTGACATAGGAAAGGGGACTCCCCAGGAGATACAGGAAGAAGAATTGACCAGCCCCTACTTTTGCCCAGAAGAGACCAGGGAAGAAGTCCTCTCCACTTAATACCAGCTAGCTGTTGTGTCCCATTCCCATCCCCACAGTCAACTTGGAGATAAAGTGAGTGAATGGTAAGTGTGAGACTGCGAACTCTCCATATGTTTGTTTGTTTGATAAGTGTGATTGTTTGATTGTGTGGTTGTTTGTTTGAAAGTGTGAATTGGGAATGCTTTGTTCCAAGTGGGCCTTGAATGGTTGATTAGAGGGAAGGCTTTGAGTGAGGGCAACTGCTTCGAGCCAGCAGATTTATAAAAAAGCCAGACATAGGGAGTTTGCCTGGGAGTTTGCTTTGGTGGGGGAGAGTTCCCACAGAGTTTTTGCCGTTTAGGCTTCTGTGAGTAGTTAATACAACATCTGAAGAGGCTCTTAGAAGGAAGACAGTATAGCTAGTGAGTGATCAGCTTTGTGACCTGCATAGGATATGCCATGTTTGTCTTTCTCCCAAAGGATAGAAGCAACTTCACCTGTATGAAGTTCAAGCTAGTCTTCATATTGGAAAACAAGGTTAAAGGACTAGAGACCCAAGTACGATCCCTGCATTGCATCAGAGAAAATGAAGACTTTCTGGATAGCTGTTAGTGTTTGGTAATGCAGGCACAGCATGCTGAAGAATCAGAGAAGACAGTGCAGAACATGTAAGAAAACTGGCAGCATGCGACCTCCAGAGGAAGAAAGAGGAGAACTCATGTATCCCCAAAGCAGATAGAGGTAAGAAACCAATTTTAGGATTTCTGCACAGGTACTATGTTGAAGAATAGTTTGGAAGAGTCATCTGAGGGAAGTGATCAGAAGGAGACCTCATTGACGGAAATCATGGGTTGCATTGTTCTAGGGATGGGGGTTCCATGACCACCACTCCAAAGAGGAGGAGATGGGTGGTGGTGGTCAGAGACTCCCTTCTAAGGGGGAACAGAGTCATCCATCTGCTGTCCAGACCAGGAAACTCAAGAAGTGTGCTGCTTGCCTGGAGTTAGAATTCAGGATATGAAGGAGTGTCTGCTGAGACTGATCAAGCCCTCAGAACACTACCCCTTCCTACTTCTCCATGTGGGTACCAATGATACTGCCAAGAATGACCTTGAGCAGGTCACTGCAGACTACGTGGCTCTGGGAAGAAGGATAAAGGAGTTTGAGGGGCAAGTCATGTTCTCATCTATCCTCCCTGTTGAAGGAAAAGGCCAAGGTAGGGACCATCAAATTGTGGAAGTAAATGCGTGGTTACGCAGGCGGTGTTGGAGAGAGGGCTTTGGAATCTTCAATCATCCTTTGTTGTTCCAAGAAGAAGGATTGCTAGGAAGAGATGGGATCCACTACCTATGAGAGGGAAGAGCATCTTCTCAGGCAGGCTTGCTAACCTAGTGAGGAGGGTATTAAACTAGGTTCACTGTGGGATGGAGATGTAAGCCCTGACATAAGTGGGGAAGTGGGATACCGGGAAGAAACACAAGGAAGAGGGTGCAACAGGGAGGCCTCCTGATCCAGACTGAGAAAGTAGGGCAATTGGTTAGTTTTCTTAGGTGCTTGTATACGAATGTAAGAAGCCTGGGAAACAAGCAGGAAGAATTGGAAGTCCTGGCACTGTCAAGGAACTATGATGTGATTGGAATAACAGAAACTTGGTGGAGTAACTCATATGACTGGAGTACTGTCATGGATGGGTACAAACTGTTCAGGAAGGCCAGGCGGGGGAGGAAAGGTGGAGGAGTTGCCCTGTCTGTAAGAGAGCAGTATGATTGCTCAGAGCTCCAGTATGAATCTGGAGAAAAGCCTGTTGAGAGTCTTTTGGTTAAGTTTAGAGGCGAGAGCAACAAGGGTGATGTCGTGGTGGGCATCTGCTATAGATCACCAGACCAGCAGGATGAGGTAGATCAGGTTTTCTTCAGACAGCTAATGAAAGTTTCCTGACCACAGTCTCTGGTTCTCATGGAGGACTTCAATCACCCTTACATCTGCTGGGAGAGCGGTGCACTGACAATCCAGGAAATTTTTGGAGAGTGTTGGGGACAACTTCCCAATGCAAGTGTTGGAGGAACCAGCTAGGGGCCATGCTCCTCTTGATCTGCTGCTCACAAACAGGGAAAAATTGGTAGTGGAAGTAGACGTGGGTGGCAACCTGGGCGTCAGTAATCATGAGATGGTCAAGTTCAGGATCCCGACAACAGAATGAAAGGAGAGCATCAGAATATGGACCCTAAACTTCAGAAAAGCAGATTCTGACTCCATCAGGGAACTGATGGGCAGGATTCCCTGGGAGGCTAATATGAAGAGGAAAGGAATCCAGGAGAGCTGGCTGTATTTTAAAGAAGCCTTATTGAGAGTGCAGGAACAAACCATCCCGATGTACAGAAAGAATAGCAAATATGGCAGATGATCAGCTTGGATTAACAGAGAAATCTTTGGTGAACTTAAAAACAAAAAGGAAGCTTACAAGAAGTAGAAACTTGGACGGATGTCTGGGGAGGAGTATAAAGATATTGCTTGAGCATGCAGGGGTATAATCAGGAAGGCTCAAGCACAATTGGAGTTGTAGCTAGCAAAGGATGTGTAGGATAAGAAGAAGGGTTTCTACAGGTATGTTAGCAATAAAAGGTGGTCAGGGAAAGTGTGGGACCCTTACTAAACGAGGGAGGCAACCTAGTGACAGATGATGTGGACAAAGCTGAAGTACTCAATGCTTTTATTGCCTCAGTCTTCACAAACAAGGTCAGTTCCCAGACTCCTGCACTAGGCAGCACAGTATGGGGAGGAGGTGAGCAGCCCTCAGTGGTTAAGGACTATTTAGAAAAGCTGGACATGCACAAGTCCATGGGGCCGCATGCAATGCATCTAAGGGTGCTGAGGGAATTGACTGTTGTGAGTCAGAGCCATTGGTCATTATCTTTGAAAACTCATGGCAATCAGGGAAGGTCCCAGATGATTGGAGAAAAGTAAATGTAGTGCCCATATTTTAAAAAGGGAAGAAGGAGAATCTAGGGAGCTACAGACCAGTCAGCATCACCTTAGTCCCTAGAAAAAATCATGGAGCAGGTCCTCAAGGAATCCATTTTGAAGCATTTGGAGGAGAGGAAGGTGATCAGGAACAATCAACATGGATTCACCAAGGCCAAGTCATGCCTGACCAACATGATTGCCTTCTATCATGAGATAACTGTCCCTGTGGATATATGGAAAGTGATGATATACCTTGACTTTAGCAAAGCTTTTGATACGGTCTCCCATGGTATTCTTGCCAGCAAGTTAAAGATGTATGGATTGGATGAATGGACTATAAGGCAAATAGAAATTCGGCTAGATCATCGGGCTAAATGGGTAGTGATCAACGGCTCGATGTCTAGTTGGCAGCAGAGTGCCCCAGGGGTTGGTGCGGGGGCCAGTTTTGTTCAACATCTTCATTAATGATCTGGATGATGGGATGGATTGCACCCTCAGCAAGTTTGCAGATGACAATGGGGGAGAGGTAGATATGCTAGAGGGTAGGGATAGGGTCCAGAGTGACCTAGACAAATTGGAGGATTGGGCCAAAAGAAATCTGATGAGGTTCAACAAGAATAAGTGCAGAGTCCTGCCCTTAGGAGAAGAATCCCCTTCACTGCTATAGGCTAGGGACTGACTGGCTAAGCAGCAGTTCACTGTAACCCATAGGTTCTTTTCTGCAGGACGAGAGGCTGGATATGAGTCAGTGTGCCTTGTTGCCAAGAAGTCTAACAGCATATTGGGCTGCATTAGTGGGAGAATTGCCACCAGATTGAGGGAAGTTAATATTCCCTTCTATTCGACACTGGTGAGGCCACGTCTGGAGTACTGCATCCAGTTTTGGGTCCCCCACTACAGAAAGGATGTGGACAAATTGGAGAGAGTCCAGCGGAGGGCAACAAAAATTATTAGGGGGCTGGGACACATGACTTATGAGGAGAGGCTGAGGGAATTGGGCTTATTTAGTCTGCAGAAAAGAGTGAGGGGGGATATGATAGTAGCCTTCAACGAACAAAAAGGAAGGTGGGGAGTTGCAAAAAGGATGAAGCCCAGCTGCTCTCAGTGGTGACAGATGACAGAAGAAGGAGCAATGGTCTCAAGTTGCAGGTTGGCTATTAGGAGGTCTAGGTTGGATATTGGGAAAAACTATTTCATCTGGAGGTGGTGAAGCACTGGAATGGATTACCTAGGGAGGTGGTGGAATCTCCATCATTCAAGGTTTTTAAGGTCCAGCTTGACAAAGCCCTGGCTGGGATGATTTAGTTGGGGTTGGTCCTGCTTTGAGCAGGGGCTTGGAATAAATGACCTCCTGAGGTCTCTTCCAACCCTAATCTTCTATGATTTTATGAACACCAGCATGGCAGTTGGCCATGGACGTGTACAACTGTGAGAATGGGTGCATGACAGTCCCAGAGAAATTTGCATTACTTTCCTTTGGCCTAGCCAGATGAGCTTTGTAAAACCTGGTCCTTACATTGTTTTTCTGTCAACCAAGAGAGACTTTTGTTGCAGGAAATGTACTTTTTAGCTGTGACAATTTCAGACAAAATACCAGACATTTCATATCTAAAGCAGAACAGCACAAAAGGCCGAAATTTGCCTGGTTTCCTTCAGCAGAGAGAAATGGATATAGCTCTAGTAACACTTCCACTATATCAAGTGTTGCAGTGCCTTTTAATGTGGAGAGTTTAAAGGTAGTTAAGCCTCTGGAATAGTCTTCCAAGGGAGGTTGTGGAATCCACATAATTGAAGGTATTTACGCATGTTAAACAGTCTGGGATGATATAGATTTATTCAGTCCTTCTTCAGCACAGGGGGCTGGACTCAATGACTTCAAGGTCCCTTTTAGCCCTATACTTCTATAAAATTTTAGTACAGCTTGCAGGTATTATAAGTATCTAATGCAGGGGTCAGCAACCTCTGGCAGGCAGCTCGCCAGGGAAAGCACCCTGGCGGGCCGGGCCACTTTGTTTACCTGCCGCATTGGCAGGTTCAGCGGACTGCAGCTCCCACTGGCCACGGTTCGCCATCCCAGGCCAATGGAGGTGGCGGGAAGCCGCGGCCAGCACATCCCTCGCCTGTGCTACTTCCCGCCGCTCCTGTTTGCCTGGGATGGCAAACTGCAGCCAGTGGGAGCCGCGGGCCACCGAACCTGCCGACATGGCAGGTAAAGAAACTGACCCGGCCTGCCAGGGTGCTTACCCTGGTGAACCGCATGCTAAAGGTTGCCCGCCCCTGATCTAATGCATTCACAAGCTGTTTGGAGCTTAATGTTCAACTTCTTCATACCTGGTTGGTGAAACATGGTCAGGTGATCAGGGCACTCACTAATCAGGGACTTGGAAGACCTGCTATGGCACAGACTTCCCAGGAGACTTTGGCAAGTACCTTTGTCTCTCTGTGCCTCAGTTTGCCATTGTAAAATGAAGATTATAGTACTTCCCTGCCTGACATGGTATTGGGAGGACAAATATATTGTGAAGTGTTCACATCCAATGTTGATGGAGGGCTAGATTAGCATTATGACAGATAAATTTACCTACAGATTCTTATTATTGTTGCCTGATCCTGCAAGCCTCCAAAAGGAAGATCTGCAAAGTTAAGGTCGTGTTTCATATGTGGGGAATCTGCTGTATTGATTCCTTAGAAGATACCCATTTACTGTAGTAACAGGACACCACTGACAAAATAAAAATGTAATATTTTCCCCAAATTGGGAGCATATACAAGGAACCCTTCCCTCATGAATAGTGAGACACCTCCTGAGGGTTTGTCTACATTGCAATTAAAAGCCCATGGCTGGCACAGGTGTGATAAATCAGATTCATGGAGGTTGGGCTAAGGGGCTGTTTAATTGCAGTGTAGATGTTTGGGCTGGGGCTGCAGACTGAGCTTAAATGTCTACACCATAATTAAGCAGACCCATTGCCTGAGTCCTGCGAGCCCAGTCCACTGGCACAGGCCAGCTGCAGGTTTTTAATTGCAGTGTTGACACACCCTGAGATTCAGTGTGAAAAGAAATCCAGAAACTAGTTTCCTTCTCATAGAAATGCCAGACTAATGAGACCTATCTTGCAACAGCACCTACACAGTACAATTTAGGATCAGGTAGTATACATCAGTGGGAACAAATTCTATGGGAGGATCCTTAACAATTTGCAGTATGAAAAAAATTAAATGCTTTACTTCTCTGTGTAATTTCCACTTCTCTTAGACAGAAAGCTAGGACAATATTAAGAACACCTTGAAGTTCAGGGGTATTTGATGTTCATGCCAGTATCTACTTGTAAAGCTGCATATAGCTGAGAAGCCTTTGACAATGCTATAAAAACTGATTTTCTGGCATTGCCTTAGCTCATTCCTGGAAGAACTGCTTTCCATGGTACAAGCATTTAATATGTCTGAGCATAAAGCTTTTCAAAACACTTCACACAAGGTGAAATCCAAGAAAGATAGATATCTTAGTTTAGGGCATAATTTGATCAAATTTAAACATTCACCTATTCACTAACATTATACTTTCAGAGACACACACACGCACACACATAGTTCAAAAACTGCCTGGGCAAAACAACTGGCAAGGTTTTCCTATAGAAAAATGTATATTCATAAGAACAATTATGAAATAACTCAAAAATATACAGATACTCTGTCACACCAGCTTTTAATCACAGTGTAAGGTACGCTCCTTTAACCTTGCCCTTTC
Organism: Gopherus evgoodei; assembly: GCF_007399415.2. Lineage (NCBI taxonomy): Eukaryota > Metazoa > Chordata > Testudines > Testudinidae > Gopherus > Gopherus evgoodei. The sequence goes on from NC_044322.1 coordinate 64,991,062, forward strand.
CACTACAAACACACAGCACAGCATATGCATTATAAACAAACTACCAAAAAACACCTCCCCACACGCAACTGTCTCCCTGGGGAAGACTGACAGATAAAACAAACCACACATGAAAGACTTTAGTCACATCATTGCTGTTGTGCTGTTGGAAGGCACTTAGATACTATGGTGATGAGAGTGGTATAAGACTTTGAAAAGAATAAAATAGGGATTATTATAGATATATCTGGCAGGGAATATTTAAATTGTCCTCAAGGGCTAAAGAAGAGCCAAAGTCACATGACTCAACATCTGGATTTATGTTTGAGCTTTCCAAACATTTGGGATGTACAGTTCAGGTCCTTGTCTAGTAAGTACTCAGGGAACACTACAAAAAATGTCAGTGTGCCTGCTCTTTCTGTGATTCAGTGGCTCTTTCTGACAACCTTTAGAGGAACCACAATAAAAACAAGAGTTTCAGGATTATCACTAGCCTAACTGTCAATGGTACATGCACTGAGTTGTTCTTTGGGAGTATCTTTGCCATTGCTCATTTAAACTTTGCAGGCAATAGAGGGTTTCCTTTTTGTCTTAGTAAGAATGGTTATAAAACTTTCTGCTATGAAATATTAAAACTAACTTTGCATCCTTAAACTCTGTTCTCAGGGGTAAGTGTGTAATTAAATTCTAGCAGTTAAAGTCACCTAAAGGGTAACGTACTATGGAGGACAGGAGATGAGCTTTCCTGGGCCCTGGCCCTAGACTGCAGAATGGACTCCTCCAGGAACTAAGGGTCCTCGCAAACCTCACCGCCTCCTAGTCTAAGTTCAAGGCACATTTCTTTTACCTTACCTTCTCTAGCATAAGCATATAGCAACATGTGTATATGTATTTAAAAAAATCCCAAAGAAAAATATTCCAGTGTACACAGCTATCCCCATAAGGAGAGAACAAATAAGTGACAGATGTTAGTCACATTGCTTAATGTACTACTGGAAGGCGTTCAGATACTGAGGTGATGAGGGTGGTATAGCAACCTACATAGAACAGCACAAACCTGTAGATGGCATCAGGATCATTCAGTTGGTCCTATTTCTGCCATGACCCATTGTATTGAATTTTCAGCAAATGTCTAGGCCATTGTTTTCTAATGCCTGACCCCAGCGGGCAGCTGTTCTGCTCTTCACTCATGTGGAGCTAGGCTCCAACAGAGCATAGCATTTACAGGGACTTTACTGACACTGCTGACAGTGTGCTCTTATGCAGGGTGGCTCCCTGATGTGTCTAATTATGTTTCTTTTTCAGTTTTATGAAATCTACTGCAAACAGCTCTTAATGCTTCTGCCTGTTTTCTGGTGTTGTGCCTTCCCTTTCATGTATTAAGTGTTTGCAAGTCTTCTATTAGATGTTTTCTACTTTAATTAGATGTTTGCAAGTCTTCTGGCTTTGAGCTTTGTAGGCTACAATCAGGCGGAAATGCTTGATTTTTCCTTTTTTTTTTTCTGCCAATTTTCTCTAGAATGTGCTTGAGCAGTTTTTGGAGCACACATGTAACTAGACTGTGCAAACACAGTATGCTAAGGAGTTCCAAATTAAAAAGGTGCACTCATTATCATGAATTGAACGTGCATGATACAAAAAGCAGGCTATTTCTTCTGAAAATAAGCACTCACAGTTCAAATGTAATTTGGAGTTACATAATGGCCACAAATAAGGGTCTAATTTGCACACGTTTCTTTGATAATAATTTTGTACACACACTTTCCAGTTCCTTAGCATACCAATTCCATTGCCTCTGAAAGAGATTCCATTTTATACATGGGTTATTCTTTGTTTCTCAGATACTTTTGCAACTAGAGTTCTTAGTTATATCATTATGATTTGGACTCCACTAGCACTAACTTATCCTGATCTTTTATAGGCACAGTCACTGTTCCCCCAATCCTTAGACAACTTGGACTTCACGGAAGAGATGAGCCCACTGACATCAATTGGATTCCTGTTATGAGTAAGGCCGAGTTGCATAGTCTAGTAAAAGGAATGAGAATTGGCCAGGATATGGTACTGCAAACAGAACAAATTTTAAAAATTCAAACAAAATCTCAACTCTTCCCTTCTTTGCTTTACTTCTAAATAACGCTCTTTTATAATGACCTGGAAAAAATATCAGCTTAGGAACCCAACATTAAATTAAAAAATATTCCCATAAGTAAGAGTTTTGAGAAGGGGTTCAACTCTACAATTGTACACAATCTTTTAGGAAGGTAGTAAATATAAATTTAGGCAGAAACTGCATAGGAAAGAGACCTTTACACTGCAAAGTCAATATACTATAAGGAAAAAAATAAACTGATATAGCAAAGAGATGGGAAAAGCCCTTCTGGAACAGAATGGGGAAGAAGAATGTGACAGACCCTTGAAATGCAAGAGTCCATTTAACTGGCAGGCCAAAGATTATGATGTTTAGATTCCCATGCCATTGCTGCTGTATTAAGGGCTGCATGTAAAGAGCTATATGCAGGGAGAAATTTGCAGTATGCCATCAGTCAATGTTGCCTCTCCTTGCTCTGCTATGTAATGCTTAATGCAGGTGAATACAAGCTCTCCAGGCCTTTTGTGAGAAGAGCAATACAGATCCGAGAGCCAGGGAAGAAAAAGGAACTACACAAGGGAAGGTATCCAGGAGTGGGAGCTGGGCAGGGGCTGTGCTTGAGAAAAGCAGAAAGAAGAGGGATGCAGAGAACCAGGCACAGAGCAGGAAATGAGATCAGTGCCTTGGGAAGGGAAGATGTTAAGAAAGTGTCCCAACTCTCAACCAAAAGGGAGGAAGTCCCCCAACTTGCATATTTTTTGTGCATATCAGGTTGAGTTTCCTGAAATGCTCACTCACAAAAAGGGGCAATGCCAGTCAAGTATTTAAAAATCAGAAAGCAAACCAAAAAGCAGTGTAAGAAAGAAAAACAAACAAACAAACATTCCACTGTTTTTAACCTATTATCATGGATTTGGGATTTTTTTGTCCATCAGGATTTTTAACCTTGTGAAGATGGCTATTCCTGCACACCACCAATATTTCAGTAGTATTTTAGGATATCTACTCTCACTGACATACCACACGACTCATTGCTTCTTCAGCAAACCCTGCCCCAACTGTCAGAATAATTTAGCAGAAACTCTGTCAGAGTCATCTCTCACTCAGTTGTCCTTCCCTCGGTCCTCCTCTCTCAGGTTCTATGGCAGACTGGTACAGTCTGACCCAGAGTTACAAAATCTCCCAAAAAAAGCATTTAAGAGAACTGTTCACATGTACATTTTTCATAAGGTAGCATTAAAGTGCCTAGACAGATAATCTGATATTACAGAGAGGACAATTCTCCCTCAGTTGAATCTAAATAATTTTTATCATCTGTCACTCTCACTGTTCCAGTGATTCCCAAATAGGTAACCATATGCAAATAAAGTTATGTCCATAATTGATCTTTCCTCTCTTCCTTTACCACAAAATCAAAATAAGTGATGTCTTTCAATCTTTTCTGGAGAATGAGAAAGTGCAGACACTAGAAATGTTCTTGGCAGTTACTATGGTTATAAAATATGTGTTCCTTTATCAAGCTCATTGTACATTTTTGAGTCTAAGAAAACAGAGATAATTTTTCTGTATCTATAAAGTCCACAGTCTGATAAAGGAAGAGGAGAGACGTTGCATTATTAATAGTTTATATTACACTACGGGCAGTAAAAAAAAATCTATTAAATTCAAAGGATTTCATGATGCAGTCCCAATATTTAATATTCACTATGATCATCCATCAAAGGTCTGTGTCAGATTAAAATAAAAAGTCAATCAGTACAGATAGAAGATAAAATTCTAAAAGAGTCCTCTCTTCTGCTTTCATCTGTTTTGCTACCTGTCCCAGAAAATAAAATAGTTTATCTAGATCAGCTCAGTCCAGAATGTCAGTCATTACTCCAGAATATACTTTTAAAACTGGAAAAGTTGCAACAAATCTAAGATTAAGTGAAGAGAAGAAAAAATAGCACTCCAGCAAGAAAGAATCTTATACACTATCTTCAGTGAATAAACTGTCAACTTCTATATCAGATCCTGCTTGAGAAACTCATGAATTAGCTTCAGGAAATATCATTGTATAATCAAAACCATAAAATAAATACTTAACATCTTTCCAAAATACACATCATTTTGGTAAATGCAAGGTAGCCAGATCAGTTCAGAGTCAAGAAAATACAGAATTAAGAAACGCCTATCTAAGACAAGATATAACTGCAAACACAAAAACCCATTAAGAAAAAGATTATTTTCCTCACACATTTCAGAGGGAATGCAATTACTTTAAACAACTGATGGGAAAGCAATTGAGTTCTGATCTGATCTCTTTTGCCTTTAAGTACTGTACTGTGAAGTTTGTATATTTATATGTGTATCAGAGGTATTTTTTAAACTCACAGAGGTGGGCTAAATGTTATGTCAAAGAAAATCTCTAACAGTTTAGAAATTATTCCTTCTACTGGATTTAAGCCTTCCACATATTCTTTGAGTTCCCACCCAAATCTCAAGTGTCTGCTCATGGCATTGTTTGTTTTCTAGTAAAGCATTTCCTTTCATTAAAGTCCCATTACAAACTCTTCATTTCCACCTTTCTCTGCTGAGTGCCTATCAGTACCCAGATTCTACATTTTTCCACCAACGCCTCAGTCACCTTTCAACTTTCATTATCCTCATTGGAAACACATCCATATTTTTGCTTTCATCTTTTCCTTTAAGGAGTTGAAGGATGACAAAACAGTTTTCAAAGAGAGCTGGGTCAAAGCATAAGACATTTCTGATAAGATTTCTGTACCGTGCAAAACAGAGCAAAACAGGAAACAAGAAGCAGCAAACTAGGGCTGTGTGAAATTACTATTTTTCCTTTCACAAATTGTTTTCTGAGGGAAAAAACATCTTTTTATGCAGCTGGTGAGCAATTCAGAAAATATTTCCAATAGGAAATCTACATGAACCCCCATTGTTCCAGTAAGAATCATATAGACTGTAAGTTTTTGGGGGCAGAGACCATATCTTCCTACGTACACCACTTGGTATGTGGACCTTTCTCCTCACTGAGGTCTCTGGGGTCCACTGCAGTATAAATACATTTTGAAATTTTGTCCCGCAAAAGGAGACATGTTTCCATGTTTGCTACTGAGAACTTGTTCTACTACATGAAAGTTGTGGATTTGCTAAGTCAAAAGAGACTACAGGAGGTTCAAAAATTGCAAATAACTGCCTTTTATTAAGGTGAAAAAGCCAAGAAAATGGAGGCATAACCACAGACATCCTATTTTTCACAAATCCAGTGACAACATCATTTGTCAACAGTTTCACTGACTTGGTTTCTGTCTAAATCTACCAACCTATGGTGAGCTTAAAAAACTCCCCATTTTTGCTCACAGTATGCAGGTCATAGAAACTGTTCAGATGTTGTTTGTTCTCATATCATTCTTTACCTTCATTTGCATCATTTTTACTCACAAAATTATAACATGACATTGTTTGGCTAAAGTACAATTTTCTGACCAGAATTCTGAAACTGAAGATTAACTACTTGGTACTCTTAACAAGGAATCAGGCTGTAAGAACATAAGCTAACATTTTGGTACAAAATTTAGGTACATAAAATCTGTATTTAGACACTTAAAAAGTAGATTGATATTCTGGTATGGAGCACTTGTAGCTATCATGTACTCAATGTGACCAGTGGACGCTTAATACTTTTATCCCTGCCTCAGTTTCCTTACCATTCCAAGGTATATTGTGGGCTCAGGTCCGAGTCCCTTGGGTTTTCCTGAGTTCTCCTGTTTCGGTTTATGGCAGGGATTGGCAACCTTTGGCATGTGGCTCGTCAGGGTAAGCCCCCTGGCGGCCGGGCTGGTTTGTTTACCTGCTGTGTCCGCAGGTTCGGCTGATCACAGCTCCCACTGGCCATGGTTCGCCGCTCCAGGCCAATGGGGGCTGCGTGAAGGGGTGGCCAGCACATCCCTCAGCCTGCGCCACTTCCCACAGCCTCCATTGGCCTGGAGCGGTGAACCATGGCCAGTGGGAGCTGTGATCAGCCGAACCTGCGGACACAGCAGGTAAACAAACCAGCCCGGCCGCCAGGGAGCTTACCCTGATGAGCCACATGCCAAAGGTTGCCGATCCCTCGTGTATAGCATGTGGGCTACAACATGGAGCCTTCTTCCCCATCAGGTCAGCTTTCTCCCTTGCCCTTCACCAGTCTGATCAATCTCTTTCTTCTTATTGCCTAGCCCCTGTTCCGGTGTATTCATAGACATATACAATCATGGAAATGTAGGGCTGGAAGGGATATAAAGAAGTCATCTAGGCCAGTGGTTCTGAACCAGAGGTACAAATACAACTGGGGATATGCAGAGATCTTCCAGGAGATGTGTCAACCCATCGAGATCAGTGTTTCTCAATCTGGGGGTTAGGTCACAGGATGAGCTTGAGAGGCTCACAAATGTAGAGCTGGTGTTAGGGAATGGCAAGTAGGGCAGTTGCCTGGGGCTCCACACCACAGGGGCCCCCGTGAAGCTAAGTTACATGCTCCAGCCCCAGGCAGCAGGCCTCGGGCTTGAGCCCCAGGTGGCAGGGTTCAGGCTTCAGACTCCTGAAAGGGGTATGATAGTCTGGAAAGGTTGAGAAACACTGATCTAGTCTACATCCCATGCTGAGGCAGGACCAAGTGTACCAAGAGCACCCCTGAGAGATGTTTGTCTAACCGATTCTTAAAAGCCTCCAAAAGATGAGGATTCCACAACATCCCTTGGAAGCCTATTCCAGTGCTTAATTATCCTTATAGTTAGAAAGTTTCTCCTAATATCTAACCTAAATCTTGCTTGTTGCAGATTAATGCCATTAATTCTTGTCCTACCTTCAGTGCACATGGTAAACAGTTGATCACTGTCCTTTTTCTGACAACCCAGATGAATACAAAGGACAGGGAATTGGACAACATCTTCAATTTGTGTAGCTCATAAAAAATATTTCATATATTATTGTATAAACGTCTGACTCCACTTAAGATCCATCATAATTTTGCTACTAGACAGGTGCTCTCTTGGAGGGGTTGCGGGGAAAGAAGAATATATTTGCACATGTTGTGGTTATGTCCAGGAATTAGACAGTTTGGGGAGGAAATTATGGAAGTGATTCATTTTATGACAAAATGCCAGCTTCCTGCATACTTAATACTCCAGTAAAGGAGCTACCTTTTAAATAGAACAACAAATTAATTTCTCTTTTATTGTTAGCAGCAAAAGTTTGTATTGCATGTTATTGGAAAACAGGAATGACTCCTCCTTTGGAATTGTTATATAGTAAAATATGGTCTGTCCTTGTAATGAAAAAATTTTCACACCAAGTACAGTACACAAGAGAAGCATCAAAAAGTGAGCAGGTACTTAGAATTTGGTCACCCTTTTTAGAGTACTCAGAGGAAATTTCCCCAGCCAACAAGCTAGAATATTTAGCCAAGTTCCTTGAACAATAACCTGATCCTGATAAGTAACATGTGATATTGTATGTTAACATTTATTGTAACTTTGCCTTAATAAAAAGTTTTTTAAAAGTACACTCCAGCAGGATATTAGCCTTTAAAAAAAAATGGTATTGCATTGTTGACTCTTTTCCATTTGTAATACACTACATATATACCACAGACCCTATTCAGCAGTGTTACTGCCTAGCCATTTTGCAGTTGTGCATTTGATTTTTCCTTCCCAAGTATAGTACTTTGCACTTGTCACTGACAATTTCACCTGGTTGATTTCAGACCAATTCTCCAATTTGTTAAATTCATTTGGAATTCTCCTCCTGTCCTCCAAAGTGCTTGCAACCCCTTCCTGCTTTGTGTGGTCTGCAAATGTAAGCATACTTTCCTTTCCATTATCCAAGTCATTATTTAAACTCCCCCAGCTACCTTTTTTCTGGTCCTAGTAAGTTTCCACTGCTCTGACCTTTCCCTCCCTCCCTTCAGGGGGTTAGGATAAATTAATTTTCTAAGGATGTAGCTTCTTTTTAGCACAACATTTCTGAGGTCTAAGTACTGTTGTTAACATAAAATATTCCCTGTTGTCCATGTCTTGTGCGAATAGATTTCCAAAGTTTGGGTACTTGTAGTCAACTACCCTCTATTGTTGGTCCTTTGTGTTGAGGCTCAGCCCAACATGAAGGCAAACAGGCAATAGAGAACGCAAAAAGCTGCATATTTAAAATGGTATTTTCAGTCTGCCACAAATACATAGAATTCAGAATTCATACATTGTACACACAGATTCCCAAATCATCACACCCACATCAGCTTTTGGTGCCCCAGATCAAATTCAATTTTGCATCACTCTGCATCAAACCAATTTTTTTCTTCTCTCAACAATACCATCTGTCGAAGCCCCTAGTCCCACATCAATTGCGCACCATTCAACAACCTAGCCCCACATCTTGCCCTCTCACCATACCTCTGCTCCACCTGCAACTACAAGGGCTATTTACTCCCCTTCTTCCAGCCCTGAAGCTTCAAGAGAGAGGAGAGAGAAGATTAGAGAGAGTAGTTGGAGGAGTTTGGGGGGAGAATAGAAGGGTAGGAGGGAGCAGAACAGACTGGCTAACCTAGTAAGCAGGGCTTTAAACTAGGTTCGAAGGGGAAAGGGGAGCAAACCCCACAGGTAAGTGGGGAACAAGGCCTGGGAGATGGGTTGGAAACAGGAGGGAGCACGGGCTATAATGGCAGAGAGAAAGGAGGGTCAGGGTAAAGCTGGGAGTCAAGATCAAACCAGTATCTTAGATGCCTATATACAAATGCAAGAAGTATGGGTAATAAGCAGGAAGAACTGGAAGTGCTAATAAATAAATACAACTATAACATTGTTGGCATTACTGAAACTTGGTGGGATAATACACATGACTGGAATGTTGGTGTGGATGGGTATAGTTTGCTCAGCAAGGATAGACAGGGGAAAAAGGGAGGAGGTGTTGCCTTATATATTAAAAATGTACACACTTGGACTGAGGTGGAGATGGACATAGGAGATGGAAGTGTTGAGAGTCTCTGGGTTAAGCTAAAAGGGGTAAAAAACATGGGTGATGTCATGCTGGGAGTCTACTACAGGCCACCTAATCAGGTGGAAGAGGCGGATGAGGCTTTTTTCAAACAACTAACAAAATCATCCAAAGCCCAAGATTTGGTGATGTTGGGGGACTTCAACTATCCAGATATATGTTGGGAAAATAACACCGCGGGGCACAGACTATCCAATAACTTCCTGGACTGCATTGCAGACAACTTTTTATTTCAGAAAGTTGAAAAAGCTACTAAGGGGGAAGCTGTTCTAGACTTGATTTTAACAAATAGGGAGGAACTCGTTGAGAATTTGAAAGTAGAAGGAAGCTTAGCTGAAAGTGATCATGAAATCATAGAGTTTGCAATTCTAAGGAAAGGTAGAAGGGAGTACAGCAAAATAGAGACAATGGATTTCAGGAAGGCGGATTTTGGTAAGCTCAGAGAGCTGATAGGTAAGGTCCCATGGGAATCAAGACTGAGGGGAAAAACAACTGAGGAGAGTTGGCAGTTTTTCAAAGGGACGCTATTAAGGGCCCAAAAGCAAGCTATTCCAATGGTTAGGAAAGATAGAAAATGTGGCAAAAGACCACCTTGGCTTAACCAGGAGATCTTGCGTGACCTACAAAATAAAAAGGCGTCATATAAAAAATGGAAACTAGGTCAGATTACAAAGGACGAATATAGGCAAATAACACAGGAATGCAGAGGCAAGATTAGAAAGGCAAAGGTACAAAATGAGCTCAAACTAGCTATGGGAATAAAGGGAAACAAGAAGACTTTTTATCAATACATTAGATGCAAGAGGAAGACCAAGGACAGGGTAGGCCCACTGCTCAGTGAGGAGGGGGAAACAGTAACAGGAGACTTGGAAATGGCAGAGATGATTAATAACTTCTTTGTTTCAGTCTTCACTGAGAAGTCTGAAGGAATGTCTAATATAGTGAATGCCTACAGGAAGAGGGTAGGTTTAGAAGATAAAATAAAAAAAGAGCAAGTTAAAAATCACTTAGAAAAGTTAGATGCCTGCAAGTCACCAGGGCCTGATGAAATGCATCCTAGAATACTCAAGGAGTTAATAGAGGAGGTATCTGAGCCTCTAGCTACTATCTTTGGGAAATCATGGGAGACGGGGGAGATTCCAGAAGACTGGAAGGGGGCAAATATAGTGCCCATCTATAAAAAGGGAAATAAAAACAACCCAGGAAACTACAGACCAGTTAGTTTAACTTCTGTGCCAGGGAAGATAATGGAGCAGGTAATCAAAGAAATCATCTGCAAACACTTGGAAGGTGGTAAGGTGATAGGGAATAGCCAGCATGGATTTGTAAAGAACAAATCGTGTCAAACTAATCTGATAGCATTCTTTGATAGGATAACGAGCCTTGTGGATAAGGGGGAAGCGGTGGATGTGATATACCTAGACTTTAGTAAGGCATTTGATACGGTCTTGCATGATATTCTTATAGATAAACTAGGAAAGTACAATTTAGATGGGGTTACTATAAGGTGGGTGCATAACTGGCTGGATAACCGTACTCAGAGAGTAGTTGTTAATGACTCCCAATCCTGCTGGAAAGGTATAACAAGTGGGGTTCCGCAGGGGTCTGTTTTGGGACCGGCTCTGTTCAATATCTTCATTAACGATTTAGATGTTGGCATAGAAAGTACACTTATTAAGTTTGCAGACAATACCAAACTGGGAGGGATTGCAACTGCTTTGGAGGACAGGGTCAAAATTCAAAATGATCTGGACAAATTGGAGAAATGGTCTGAGGTAAACAGGATGAAGTTCAATAAAGATAAATGCAAAGTGCTCCACTTAGGAAGGAACAATCAGTTTCACACATACAGAATGGGAAGAGACTGTCTAGGAAGGAGTATGGCAAAAAGAGATCTAGAGGTCATAGTAGACCACAAGCTTAATATGAGTCAACAGTGTGATACTGTTGCAAAAAAAGAGAACGTGATTCTGGGATGCATTAATAGGTGTGTTGTAAACAAGACACGAGAAGTCATTCTTCCGCTTTACTCTGTGCTGGTTAGGCCTCAACTGGAGTATTGTGTCCAGTTCTGGGCACCGCATTTAAAGAAAGATGTGGAGAAATTGGAGAGGGTCCAGAGAAGAGCAACAAGAATGATTAAAGGTCTTGAGAACGTGACCTATGAAGGAAGGCTGAAGGAATTGGGTTTGTTTAGTTTGGAAAAGAGAAGACTGAGAGGGGACACGATAGCAGTTTTCAGGTATCTAAAAGGGTGTCATCAGGAGGAGGGAGAAAACTTGTTCAGCTTAGCATCCAATGATAGAACAAGAAGCAATGGGCTTAAACTGCCGCAAGGGAGATTTAGGTTGGACATTAGGAAAAAGTTCCTAACTGTCAGGGTAGTTAAACACTGGAATAGATTGCCTAGGGAAGTTTTGGAATCTCCATCTCTGGAGATATTTAAGAGTAGGTTAGATAAATGTCTATTAGGAATGGTCTAGACAGTATTTGGTCCTGTCATGAGGGCAGGGGACTGGACTCGATGACCTCTCGAGGTCCCTTCCAGTCCTAGAGTCTGTGAGTCTATCAGAACTGCCTGAGTTTCTGGGCTATCTGCTCCCTGCACCACTCCCCCAAAGTGTCTTTTGGTTCCTGGGAGGCTAGGAGAGAGCTCTGACTGCTACATCTGATTGGTTGCCTTCTCCAGGAAGTGGAGAAATGAAGAAGTCTGTCAATTAGAGGCAGTTTTCCCACAGACTGATGGGGCACATAGGAGGGTCTGAAAACCATAGTCTGCGGAAAACCTGTTGTGTTGACAGGTCTTCACCTATGTATAAAAATAATTGCACTATCGTGATATTCAGAATTACCACATCAGAGTAACCACCTGCTCTTATAACTATAACCTTTGGCTTTCCCCATATAGCTGCTTAATATTACATATCAAGATTGTAAACTCTTTTGGGTAGTGACCATGACTTTTTCATTACTCTTGTAAAGTACTGGGCACATTTTTAGGTGATATACAAGGACTATAAATGATTCTAGCTGCAGAGATCTCATGTACCTAGGAATAAAGCTGTGTGCTAAATTCTCTACACAGACTCTTTAAATCAGTTGTGGGCAACGTGCTTTGTAAAGCTGGGTTTACAGCTGCTGGACCTGGGTATGAAAATCACATTCATGCGTCCATTCTGCGCCACACAGACCTTTTGACTTAGGTCTGTGGCTTGAGTGGCTTCCACACTGCAAACTGATAGGGCTTGGACCAGAGTCACAGTGGGACTTGAGGTCAGAACCACCTCCAAGCCCCCTGGAGGCTCTAGGACCTGAGTGCAGATTGTTTACTGGCCCACATCAAATATATTTGTGTGTTGGTGGCAGGAGGATTTGGTCTGAAATCTGAGTCTGAGCCCAGTTTACAATGCTGTGTAGACATACCCTCAATGCTGATGGCCTTTCATTGCTTTGGCACAGCTTCTTAGACATAATCTGTTCACTAGGTGTCAAGTCTCTGCTACACAATGCTCTAATCCACACTGAGGGTTACAAACACAAACAGCTTTAAAAATGTAATTTGTAAATTGTAAACATATTACCTCAAATATATCCCCCCAAACCATTCTTAATTTTGACTGGAGAAAAAAGCCAATAATGTCTCTCACAAAATAATAAAGCAATCTTGGAGGAATGGGGAAATAGATCTTCTAGATTTGTACCCGCATCAGCCTTTCGTTAGCCCAATTTTAAAATGATTTAATGTCACTAAAAATAATTACTTACTGTCATGGCACAACACAGAAAAAGATTTAGCAACTCCATTTGGTACATTGCAGACATTTCTGTCTCTTAAGCACTGACCAGTAGCATTGAGAAATAATCCTATTCCATACAACCAGGAGTATTATATTACACTAATTTAAGATACTCACCAATTCCAATTTATCATACTCAGTATTCATTCCTCCAAAGTTGAAATTCAAGATAGAGTCAGATCCAAAAACCGTGAGAACAGAAAAATAAATATATGATGTAGTAAAGACTTATATACACACGTGTAACTTTTTGCACTGTGATCCAGAGACCATTTAAAACCAATGGGAGCTTTTTTATTGGATTTCAGTGTGCTTTGGATTAGGCCCAAGAGAACTATTCAAAGTACAGAAAGTTACCCGTTAGGGTAATTCTTCACAGAATCGCAGCCTTCATTACTCACACAAAAAAATTCACTTATGTGGGTCACTACATAAATTTATACAATGGCAATTAATTCAGTGAAGTCCTATGTTCTGTGTTATACAGGAGGTCAGAGTAGATGATGACAGTGGTTCTTCTGTCTTTATAATCTACAAATCTGTACATTAGGCAATATATGGGAGAAAAGCAAATGTCACGACTGGAATATTTTGTTAAAACGTTAGGTAATAAAATACATATTACAGGCTATACATATAAATGGCTTAACTCTTTGTCTTATTCAAGGTAAGAGATAAATGGGAAACTGAATTACACATGTCATTGTCAGAGGAAGATTAAGGAGAAATATGGCAAAATATCAGAAAAGCAGCCAGATCATTATGTCTTATTTTCCCAGAACAGATTTAACAGAATGCCAGAGTTGCTGCATAAAGCAACTTTAGCTACAAGGTGCTGCTAACCGTTAGTAATCTCATCCATGTAATTTGTTTTTGTCTATAAATTAGAAAAATAGTGGAGCAAAAAAATGCAAAAGTATTTCCACAGTATTGAATACAATGAACTGTCACTCTCCAAAAATTAAATCTTCCAGCTAACATTAAGAAATGTGTGCTGATGTGTCTATTAGTAGTAAAACATATAATACTCAGAAAATGGAAATCTAACACATTGCTAATCTATGCAGCATGGTTGAAAAACCTGTCTGTCACAGCTTTGATGGAGAAAATAACTTTAGATAAGCAAATACATTGAAAAAAATATACCAAAATGTGGTATCATGCAGGCGCAGTGATATAGTTGTGATACAACATGGTTCATAAATGCCTTTGCAAAAACAACATTTTTTGGATTGCATTTGTAACTAGTACACATTGACCCTGTCACCATGCACTGGCCCTTCCTAGTATCCATATTTGAAACCATAGGAGGAGGATTCTGAAGGCTAGGGGAGGCTGGCTCCCCCTCTCCCTTGAAGTATCAGGGGCTCTACTCCAGCCGATGGCCTGGAACTTGGGGCAACAGCCAGGGACTGTGGTGGCCAGGGGCATCTTGGGCCAGCTGGTGGATCTGGGGTGGGCCGGACGGGCTCCTCCAGCTGCGGGGGGCATCTGGGGATCCTCCAGCAAGGGGAAAAGGCAGGCAGCAGGGCCTCAGATGGGGTAGCCTCCCCAAAGTGGTGGTAGCCTCCCCAAAGTGCTGCCCATGTTTGAAACTAAATGCAAATAGTAGCTAAACTCAAAACAATACACTTCTGCATTACTTCATGCAATACTACTTTGCATTCCTTTGTTGTGATGCTTGTAGCATAATATTAATGAAAATGTTTTTGCTTTTTTGTTTTTGTATTTAAAAAAAATTAAAATAAATTAACAAAAGTGTCTGGAAACACCAACTAAAAATATTTGTATGGTAACTCCTCACTTAACGTTGTAGTTATGTTCCTGAAAAATGTGACTTTAAGCAAAACAATGTTAAGCGAATCCAATTTCCCCATAAGAATTAATGTAAGTGAGGGGGTTAGGTTCCAGGTAATTTTTTTTCACCAGACAAAAGGCTACACACACAAAGTTTTAAACAAACAATTTAATACTGGTACACGATGATGATTGTGAAGCTTGGTTGAGGTGGAGGAGTCAGAGGGTGGGATATTTCCCAGGGAGTGCCTTACTGCTAAATGATGAGCTAGCAAGTGGCTGAGCCCTCAAGGGTTAACTCTCACACTCTCCAAGGCAGCAGGAATGGAGGGAGAGGAGACAGCATCACAGACAGAGACACACCGTGTGTGTGTGAGAGAGAGAGATGCACATTTCCCCTTTAAGTACGCTGCCTTGTTAATTTGATAAGCTTGCTGAGCCGGCAGCTGTTGCTAGCAGGCTTCCTCCATCCTGAGCCCTGTCATGGATTCCTCCTGCTCTGTGGAAGATGGAGCAGGGGGGAAAGGGACACCCTGACACTAGCACCCCTCTTCCTCCCTCCCCCCGGCATAGCAAGCAGGAGTCTCGGGGATCAGCTCCAAGGCAGAGTGCAGGATCAGCATATGGCGGTGGGGGGAGGGACAGTTGCAATTGCTAGCCTGATGGGCAGCTGCTGCACGGGAACTTAGGGGAATGGGGTGCTGATAGGGGGGCTGCCAGTCCACCCTGGTTCCAAGCCCCCACCAGCTAGCTGCAACGGGTTGCTCTTCCTGCAAGCAGTGGACAAAGGAGGCAGCTACCAAGTGATATTAGAAGGGAACATTGCACAACTGTAAGCGAGCATGTTCCCTAATTGATCAACAACGTAACAACGAAACAAAGTTAATGGGGACGACTTTAAGTGAAGAGTTACTGTATTCCACACTATGAATTTAAGTAACTTATACTTGATTTTGTTGGGATTTTCCTGTGCATTTACTATAATTCTTTGACTTTTTTGTAAGTATACTTTTACTATTGATTGTCACCTCTAGTGACCTAAGGATAGTTGCTTAGAAGAGGTAAAGTGTGAATACCCTGTCATTCTAAGAGTAGATTAATTAACTACAATGGATGGATAATTTTAATGATGCTGAAAAAAGAGAAAATTTGAGATGTTTTTATGACAGTTACTAGACACTGTGTGCTGTTTTGTAGCCTGTTGTAAGCATTAAACTTCATACACAGTTGTTCAGAAATCAGAATCTCCATGGTTTCATAAATATCCATTTTTTGGTGTATACAGCACTTCTTGCAAACACTCCACGTGGTCTGTTAATCAATCTCATTTACATATATTAAGCGTCTTTCGTGCAAGCATTCTAGGGTACTGTGCAGATTTAATATACAAAGAAATACAATAAATATTTAAAAGGATAAATCAAATAAATACGTTTTTTAGTTCAGCCTCACAAATGGACGGCAATTTGGAGTTTTCATACATAAAAAAAATAATTCTATGGCTGAGGAGAAGAGCATAGAAATGCATAGTATCAGAGGACCCAAAAAGCCTAAAGAACACAGGTCTCATTTTGGCTGGATTCTTTATGTAGCAGGAAGGCCAACCAATTACATGGTTGATGCTGTATAATACAGGCTTCTAAAGAAAGCTCAATATCACCAAAGTCACAGTCATTGTTTGAGGGGTAAAGAAAGCTGCCACTTACAGATACCAGCATGGATTACACCCAAGATACCCACATTGAAGAACCAATCAATAGCAACTCAGTTTTATCTCTGTTAAAATCAAGAAATTTTGAAGACATCCAAGTTTGAATATCACGCAACCAATTATGCAAAACATCTGGCAGTTTCACAGTATTTGCAATGACTGGAACAAATATATCTGTGTATCATCTGCACACATATGACACTCCAGGTCATGACAACTAATAATGTTACTCTGTGGAAACATAAATACAAAGCAAAAAAAGAATCACAAATAGATCCCTGGGAAATTCTGAAACTAACTCGGATGAGTTGAAACACGAATTCCCTGGAGCAATCCCAAAACACTAATTCTCTAGAACAACACACTGAATGTGTCAGGAGATGCAAGATTTAAACCAATCTGAACAAATAAAAATAAAGAAATAAAAAGTCATAATGATAGTATCAAAGACAGAAAAAATGTGTTTCAACAGCAGCAATTCACTCCAATAAGAAAATGTGTACTTTTCATTGCACATCCGCAAGAATATCAGTGTAATGAACTTGTTGAACACCAAACAGCAGAGAGACTGCCAGCTCCCCCTGAGTCCCAGTTATAGCCATGGTTCTTTGGGCAACCAGTTCCTGTTCCTCGCTAGAAGCCAGAGACCCCTGGCTGGAGTTGGGAGCACAGTTAGCTGCTGAGTAAAATTGAGATTCTTGTCAGTTTCACTGCAGCTGTTTGCTGAATTGCAAGTGAAACTATCAAGAATGTCAATTTCATAGATTTCTTTTTGGGAACACTATCTTTCAATGTTTTTTAAATGATATTTTTTGGAAGGGTCTCGGGGGGTGTCTTAGTTCATGGTAAATGTTGGTAAAATTTGCTTTTATTCCAATCTGGACAAAAGCAATTGAAAATATGAAATTTTCTTGCAACCCATAATCACATTTTGTCCAGTTCTAATTAGTGATGTCTTCAGCTCTTGAAGGAGACACATATGCTGTCATCTAATGGCCACTTAGCAGTTCTGAATTCATCAGTGATGAGCTCATGATGCAAGGATTTTAGCAGCTTCTTTTGGAGAATGGTCTCAATAGTACTCTCACAGAACAAAGCTGAAAAGTTCTAGGTAAAGTACTAGAGAAAAGGAGAAAGGAGGAGTTAGTGCCCAGCTACCTGTCCCTCCAGGATGAAGACTGTGGTTGATCAACAAATTCATTCCTCTGGCACAGTGGAACTCTTTACAACAAAGGTAAAGCTTACCTGTGGAAGAGACAGAACTTTCTTGGGGGATGATCCAAGACTGTGGAATGAACTTTCCTAGTATCTATCACAAATCTCTCCACCTTTCATTCTCAATGCAAGGCACATTTCTTTGACCTTGCCCTAATGTACGTGTGTGTGTGATCAAATAAATCCAAAACAAGATATTCCACTGCATACAATTCTTCTTCTGGGAAGAGAAAGAGAAATATATATGATAGATGTTAGTCACACAGCTTAATGCAGTACTGGAAAGCATTCAGACACTATGGTGATGAGCCTGGTGTAAGAATCTACATTGAATAGAATCTGAGAAGTTAATCTGAAAGGTTAATTTATTAGACGTTACAAGGGACCCTTGTATTTCTGTATGTTCCTCTAAACTGACACACTTGTTCCTCTTGTAGAGGCACAGATTATCCTAGGTGGGATTTACAGAAGACCCTTACTCCTTACCATCTGTGTTGTGTTCTGTGTTGGTTATTACTCTAGAGCTTATTCCAGCAATGATATTTATATTTAGTCAGATAAATAATTGGTAGAGATGTTTAGGAATTTTTCTTCTCACTACAAATTTTGACAAACAAAAGGACTTGTCTCTGTTTCTCTGATTGGTTAGCAACAGTCTTTCTTTATGCCTTTATTTACCAGCCATGCCTCATTTCCTTTCTCCAGATTGGTAAAAAGGTCATACAGTTAGTCTCATGACCAACCGCTCATTTGTTTTTGTCAAAACATTTTCAAATTCATCTACAAATGGCAAATGGACAAGGTTTATATTTTCTGTTTTTTAAGCTATGAGCAGAAGTCTTTAAATGAGCCATTTATATAACAAATGTTAATGTTCTGGTGTTGATAACTAACATATCAACAGATTAAAATCCTTGACTGTAAAATAGCACAGCATCTTTTCTGACTGATA
Organism: Gopherus evgoodei; assembly: GCF_007399415.2. NCBI lineage: Eukaryota > Metazoa > Chordata > Testudines > Testudinidae > Gopherus > Gopherus evgoodei. The sequence continues at coordinate 65,009,628 of NC_044322.1, forward strand.
CAGCAATATCGAAGCAGGATAATTCTCACATATTGCTGACAACATAGTATTAAAATAGAATTCTCTTAAGAAAAGGTTATCTTCTCCCCTATGCATTCTGATTAGAAATCTTATGTCTTCATTAGTCACAGATATCCTGTTTTATAATTTTAATAAATTGCAACTTTTTTAAATATGCTGGACTGACAGCAAAGTCCCGGAATAATACCAATGCAAAATGCATTTTGAACACTAAACAACTATTCCTGGAGCATGGGATTTTCTTTTTTAAACAAATGCTGCATTTACAGGCAAAATAAAACCCACATCTCTTGTTTTGTTCTGACTTTTTCCACTGATTCTTTTCAATAAAATATTCATGTCTATATGCTCTGAAGGGTTTATTACAATTCACCTCAATTAACATATCTTTATCCTGCTATTTGATGAGTCCCAAATTATAAATTTAAACAAGCTAACACAAAAAAGCCTTTCATGGCAAACAAGTACCTGTGCTGCTGGCAGGCTAAGGCCCTTTAAACATCCCCCTTGAAGCTGTGTATGCCTCAAAGGTGCCCATCTGGCTGTTCAGTCTCTTCTTAAGAAAAGAATTCATGTCTCTTCCCAGGGGGAGCTCATTTCAGTTGTTAACAGCTTTGGAGTAATTTCCTCATTAAGTAATAATATAACCTGGTCAGGAGCCTTTGGTAGACAGCAATTGTTCAGTTAAAATTAATTAAGAGGTTTGGTTAATATTTAGTTAAAATGGAAGAGTGGCTGGTTTAGGAGATTTGTAATGTAATTCAGAGCATTTAACTTCAAGGTCAAGCAGTTCAAATCCAGCTCAGGATAGTGGTAAGCAAAATGCATTAGCATCTGATGACTATTCAGTGGTGTCACTATATAATATTTTTAAGGGATCTATAGTGCTTGGTGTTCTTACAGGACACAAGATGACAATGTCTGCGCTAAAGTATGTAAAGGCTTCAGTCCTGCAATTTGTTGCACAGAGGTTGTCAAGGTTCCTTCCCCACTCGGAACTTTAGGGTACAGATGTGGGGGGCCTGCATAAGAAGCTCTAAGCTCAATTAACAGCTTAGATCTGGTCTGGCTGCCACCACTTGCAAGCATTACTTCCCTTCCCTGAGTAGCCTTGGGAGACTTCACCTATTTCCTGGTGAATACAGATCAAAACACCTTGGATCTTAAAACAAGGAGAAATTAACCCTCCCCACCTCCTTTCTCCCACCAACTCCTGGTGGATACAGATCCAACTCCCTTGGATCTTAAAGCTAGGAAAAAATCAATCAGGTATAAAAAAAGGCTTTTAATTAAAGAAAAGAAAGGTAAAAGAAAAACCCTCTGGGAGAGATTAGCATACTAGCTTCTCTCACAGACAACAGATTTCAAACACAGAAGATGTTCCCCTGGGCAAAACCTTAGTTACACCAAAAAAATACCCAAATACCCAATTTGATTCTTCCTCTAATTGCACAAGACAGGTTACAAAGAAATAAACATAAACCTATTTATTCCTTTCTAAAATTTACTACTCTGATAAGAGGCTGGTTCCTGGATTTTTTTTCCTCCAGCTGAAACTGAAAACTGACTGAACAAAGGAAACTTCCCTCCTTCCTTTTGAAACATCTTGTTCCCCCATTGGTTCCTCTGGTCAGGTGTCAGCTAGGCTAGGTGAACTTCTTAACCCTTTAAAGGTAAAAGAGGCATTAACCCTTAACTATCTGTTTGTGACAGAGGTGGACACCTGTCCCCACACAACAGGCCTGACTAATGCCGATAAGACTTTGGATGTATGCCATATATAAGCTGTGGGTTTGGAGCCTGAAAGATATACAGAGAGAATAGCATAGCTATTCTCAGTTCAGTGCCTGTGGGACAAGGATCATGTAGCACTATGTTTGGCAGTAGCACTAGAAAAGTCAAGGGTGGATGGTCATGGACCGTGAACTATTCTCTATCCTAGAGATGGTTCCTCCAAGTCACTGAGTCTCATAAGCAAAACAGTGGGGAGGAAGCTTGCACTGCCATCACCTGTGCCATACCCATGCTGCAGATAAACAGAGAAGACAGATCTGAAGGCCTGTCAATCTGGCATTATTCACAAGTACTAAATTCAGATTAAAACATTAATCATGTTATTTTAATTAGTTAAAACCTACTGGAGAGGTGTTCTTCTGGGCAAAGAGAGACTGAATTCCTCGTGTTGTTCTCAAGCAATTCCTTCTTGCCTATCCCAGAAGCACTGAATGAGTTAGAACCAGCACTTGTTCATGGACAATTAATGCAGGACATTTATGGGGGAACTTAAAGAGGGGAAATGGGAAGATTCCCCCTTAGGGTTAAATATTAATGAACCCTCACAGCACTCCTGTGTCAGGAGGAATGAATTCAGGGTTGGAAGGCAGATGACCCTGAGTTGTAGTCCTGGCTTTGCCTCCAACTTTGTGTGTGGGTGTGCAAGTCACTTTCCATTTTTATCTGACATATTCACCTATCTCATAAGTGAGTTGCGAGGATCATTTTGTTAATATCTCTGCAGCACTATATTTGTACGTACAAAGCATTTCTTCCCATGCAGTATTCATACCTGATTTATAACCCAGAAAAGCTATCCTAACCACCCTTAGGTAAGGTAGGATTTACTACTGTACCTGCAATTAATAATACAAAATAGAAGCCATCTATTCAAGTCTCTGTAGTGACACTTTGGAATCACAGCTCTTTGACTTCCCCTTTTAAACCATACATTGCAGAATTTATTTAAACCCCCCCCCCAAAAAAAAACCCAAAAAATATTTCACTGATATTTGAATTAACGAATGTTGTTAAAATCTGAAGCCGAATAGAGCCCCCAGGGAAATGATTTTTTTCTTTGTTGCCTGTGGATTATATGGCCCAATTTAGTACACATTTATTTTGAAAGTCACAAAAAATGAAATATGATAGTAATTTAAAAGAAACAAATTGGGTCTAAACTTTATATAATGGTACATAATGTACCTGGGAAAATGGTACAGTAGTTTCATGAAGAAAGAGCAGTTAACAAGGGTGCCAGTTAGACACTATAGAAATTCACACAGAAGCAATTTATTTGAGTCCCCCAAAACTTAATAGCAGCATCTATTGTTGATTTATTTACTGTTACAAAGTCAGACCCTAAAATGTGTAACAGAGGTATGCTTGTTTACACTTGTAACAGCTAGAGATGGGCTGATGCAAATACTTCCATCTAATTAACCACCATATATGTATATACACACACATAGAAATACTGACTCTCATGGACTGTGTCCAATTTAGCACTGTTCCAGAACCTAAATATCCATCCACACACTCACTCAGTCTCTACCTAGTCTCCCATCAGGTTATTGTCTCTTGTCTTTCCTGATGGGAATGAACAGAAATGGGAAGGAAAGAAGCCCACTGAGTAAAACTGTGAGAAGACAGGAAGGATAAATTAACAGAGACTAATATAAACTTCTGAATTTTGGATTCAGATGGATGCAAAACCCAGAACCACTATTCCAGATATGACACCCTCAAACTTCAGGAGCACTCCACTTTGACACCATGTATAATATTGACATTTCATACTATGCTATATTTTTCCATATTAAGATATTGTGTTTTGCATTACTGGTAAAATTGTAGCCTGACATATTTCATAATTTCACTTTAGAGCCCTGACTTCAGGAATCCTTGTTTAAAACTACTGTTCTAGGTATCTAAAGTCAGTTTCCAGAAAAATTAGACTTCCAAAACTGGAAGCCATATTTAAATATGGGAATTTGTAAACTTTATATGCTGACTTGTGTAAATTAACTTGCTAAGTGAGTGTGATGGTAGCATGGTCCCCCAAAACATCAGGTGCACTAAACAGTATTACCTCACCCACCTTGCCTTTTAGAAATCAAACAAGCATCCAAGGCTTGGTCCAGAATAATGGAGCTAAGTCGATCCTTTCCTCTCAGATGTTTCGAAGTTTTGGTGCCTGTACCAAATTTAGATTGAGTTCACCAAATTCAGTCTTAAAACATGAAAAGGCTGCCAGAGAATACTCTCAAGCAGAGATTGGTTTCAGCAGCAATGTTCATCTGATATTTCCTTAATTTTTGATACGTTGAATCTGCTTTTGGGTTTGGTCTAGTCTAAAGCCTTCTCCAGCTATAAAGTTCAGATCTTGATAGAAGTTTGGGTGTGAGTTTTGAGTGATACCTACCTCTACTTTCAATATACTTTCTGCCTTCTCAGATGACTTAACAACCTGCATCTCTCACCCAAAAGGGGTAGGACATGCAACTAATTCCCAGTACAAATTAGAAACAAAAAGTGCCAGTTTTGCTTGGCTTGAGATAAGGGTATGTCAGTCAAATAAGGGTACATCAGAGCTAAGCTTATTATTTATCTAAGGTCATTAACTGAGGTTTTTAGCAATGTGTTATTTATTTTAGGTCCTTAGGCCCCCATTAATATAATATCTGAACACCTCATAATTTTTTACATTTATTCTCACAATAATCCTGTGAAGTGGGAAAGACCTATTACCCCATTTTACAGATGGGGAACTAAGGCACAGAAGGACAAAAGGGCAGATTTTTAAAGCTATTTACCAGTGGCACCAAGTCAAGAGGTATGGGGGAGTTCCAGTTCCCTCCCCCTCTGGGTGGGGACCCCACTATGACTCCCTCACACAGATAATCCAGGTCTTCTCAGTCGAGGAGTCTCCTCTCTCTTTGCTGTACAATGCATAAGCCAGTGCAACTGTGTGTCTAGTTCTCAGTGGATTCCCATGTGCTCCACTGCATAGGAACAGACTCCCTGTATGCCAGAACATAAGAATGGCCATACTGGGTCAGATCAAAGGTGCATTGAGCCCAGTATCCTGTCTACTGACAGTGACCAATGCCAGGTGTCCCAAAGGGGGTGAACCTAACAGGTAATGATCAAGTGATCTCTCTCCTGCCATCCATCTCCACCCTCTGACAAACAGAGGCGAGGGACACCATTCCTTACCCATCCTGGCTAATAGCCATTAATGGACTTAACCGCCATGAATTTATCTAGTTCTTTTTTAAACCCTGTTATAGTTCTAGCCTTCACAACTTCCTCAGGTGAGGAGTTCCAGGGGTTGACTGTGCACTGTGTGAAGAAGAACTTCCTTTTATTTGTTTTAAACCTGCAGCTTATTAATTTCATTTGGTGGCTCCTAGTTCTTATATTACGGGACCAAATAAATAACTTTTTCTTATTCACTTTTTCCACACCACTCATGATTTTAAATACCTCTATCATAACCGCCCTTAGTCTCCTCTTTTCAGAAAAGTCCTAGCTTCTTTAATCTCTCCTCATATGGGACCTGTTCCAAACCCCTAATCATTTTAGTTGCCCTTCTCTGAACCTTTTCTAATGCCAGTATATCTTTTTTGAGATGACGAGACCACATCTGTACGTAGTATTCAAGATGTGGGCATACTATGGATTTATATAAGGGCAATAAGATATTCTCTTTCTTATTCTCTATCCCTTTTTGAATGATCCCTAACATACTGTTTGCTTTTTTGACTTCCACTGCACACTGTGTGGAAGTCTTCAGAGATCTATCCACGATGACTCCAAGGTCTCTTTCCTGATTACTTGTAGCTAAATTAGCCCCCAACACATTGTATGTAAAGTTGGGTTATTTTTTCCAATGTGCATTACTTTACATTTATCCACATTAAATTTGCCATTTTGTTGCCCAATCACTTAGTTTTGAGAGATCTTTTTGAAGTTCTTCACAGTCTGCTTTGGTCTTAACTATCCTGAGCAGTATAGCATCATCTGCAAACTTTGTCACCTCACTGTTTACCCCTTTATCCAGATCATTTATGAATAAGTTGAATAGTATTGGTCCTAGGACTGACCCTTAGAGAACATCACTAGTTACCCCTCTCCATTCTGAAAATTTACCATTTAATCCTACCCTGCATCTTTAGACAATTAAGTACCTTTAAAAATCCAGCCCTAAGTGACTTACCCAAACTGACACAGGAAGCCTGGAACACAGCAGGGAACTGAAGCTAGGTTTCCCTAGGTCCTAGGCTAGCAGATCAGCCCTATTTCTCTACTACAACACTCATTAATGGCCCCAAAATGCTTAAAAACACTTTATAAACTGTACTTTTAAAAAGGAATAACCAACACTATTCTTTAATCAACAAATGCAGTGCAAACAGTCTGTTTGCTCCAGGCCTCAAGAGATCAGCTTTGTCACCTCTAAGAAGTGGTTTTATTAGCTTTCCTTAGCTAGTTTTATTTTGTCCTTACTTTGTAGTATAGTGAAAGTACAAAAAGAAAAACAATTTATGAGTGGCAATTACATAGACTGCCACAGCTATGTTTCTCATTACCATCTGGCATCTTTTATCCTTATAAGTTAGACAGTAGAAAGATAAGCAGTAGAATTCAATGAATAAATCTTTTGTTGATCTTCAGAAAAAATGATTGTATCATTATGAAAATGGTGCTTCTTTTTAAAATGTCACACATAATAGTGCATAGCCAGAGTTAAATGAACCAGTAAATGGATTGGCGTTAATAATTATATTGGATATGCATGTTATTTCAAGTATTAACTAATAAAAATGATTGATATTTTTTAGATAATTGCATTTAAGAATATGAAGGAAACGTTAACAAAATGTGATGTGAAGCTTTTTAGAGAAGTTAATTAAATACATGTTAAACATAATAATTTATTATATCCATGGGATTTTATGAACAAAATAAAATACAAAAGACAATAATAATCTGTAACTTTTGATAACAGTATGAGTGTGTCAGGCCTGTAAACATCAATCTCAATTTTTTATGATTGTTCCTCACTTCTGCCCATACTTTCATCCTGACTCCTGAAATTCTTTATGGTTTGACATCCATTAATCTACAGGGAGATTTTTGCATTCCTTTCTCATTATAGGTTTGTTGATTAAAAAGGTTGTAACAATGATGACAAAACAAAAAATCCTGGAATTAAAGAGCACTTTCAAGGCTCCTGACCCTGAACCTTTATTAAGACACTCGATAAAAGGAGGAAGAAAGTGAGAAGACAACTTTCATATTGTAATGAAACAAAAAACATCATTATCAGCTTGTTCTATCAGAAGCTGTTAAGAGTCCAGCTCAGTAATCTCAATTTGGAGAAGTAATTATTGCATCAAATAGCTCTGATTTCCATGGGCTATAACACAGTTCTAATACATAATTTCTAAGAAGGAGGGAGGAAGACACACACCATACAAATAATAGGTGTTAAGACTACAAATAAAGACTTTGATGAATAAAGATATAAAGCTCTAACTCTGAAATCCCGTAGCAGAGTTTCATACAATGGACCAGATTGGGGCCAATTGTTGTATGAGTAAACTGGGGTGTGGTGGGGAGTGGTGGGAAAAGGACAAAAATAGCCCTTGCCTCCTTCCCTGGCTTTCTTTACACAGAGAACTGCACAAGTGTAGTTCTTACTCTCTCCCTGCTGGACTTCTAGTGCCATAAACCACCACAAAAGTAATGAAGAGGAGCCCACCAATGGACCTGTCCAAACCAAAATTTGATGTTGGTTGGCCACAGATCAGAGTTTATAATGCACATTATAGAGTGTGGTGCAGTGGACATGGTCTCCCCATGTACCAAGAAGGTCTAAGAGACATCAGGCTACTTTCACAAAGTAATGTAAGCAAGGTGACTCAGTGTTGCCACACCTAATTTTTTGGTGCCTAGAAAATCACTGGAATTTCACAAAGCCTGACTTAGGTGCTTACCTATATACCCTGAATGAAGAGAGATAGGCACATCAGAATGGGATTCACTGAAGTCAGCACACAACCCAGCTCCCTGCCTGAGTTAATCAATGGGAGATGCCTAGGAGAAGGAGGTGTCCTAAGCCCCCGCCATCTCAGGGAGTTCAGTGACTAGTCCAAACCTTCCCTTGGAGTTAGGCATCGACCTTTATTTGCAAGAAGCTGGGGGAAAGGGGCCAAGGAGGAGAAGGATCTCCTGGGAGGGGAATGTTCTCTAGGTGGGCACAGACTCTTCTGCCTGCTTGCCCTTTCTGCCACATTTTCTCCAACCTGTCCTTGTCCTGTCTCTTTTTCCACCAAGTACCATTCTTCTTGCCTAACCAATCCCTATTACTGCTCTTCAAGTTTCTCCAACCTAGTTCCAGTTTCTATGTCAAGCCAGTACCTCTCTCCCTCCTACTGCACTAACTCCTTATCCCTAATAACCTTGCTAGTGAATCCCGCTTCCCCCTCAGCTCTTCATCCAATCTTTTCTCCTCTGACTCTCCCCGGCTCCCAGTCTCATCTTCCCTGAGCTTCTCATCCAATCTCAGTCTCTCCCACCAACTCCTCCCTGGCTCCTTGTCCCAGTCTCCCTATCCAGTCAGTCACAGTTTTCTTCCTCTACCCCACTCTTGAGCTAATCCAGAAGTGAAAGTAAGCTGGTATGGTCTGGAATGGCATACAAGCAAGAGCTGGTACACCGGACGGTACCGGCTTCCCCAGGTGGTGATTTAAAGGGCCTGGGGCTTCTGGCAGCAGCTGGAGCCCCAGGCCCTTTAAATTGCTGCCAGAGCCCCGGGGGTAGCGGAGGTGGCCAGGTAGCGGCAGCTGGAAGCCCCTGGCCCTTTAAATCGCTGCCACTACCCCAGGGCTCTGGCAGCCGGGATCCAATGGTGATTTAAAGGGCTATGGGCTCCAGCCGCCGCTACCAACCTGGGCCCTTTAAATTGCCACTGAAGCCCTGCTGCCAAAGCCAGCAGAGATTTAAAGGGCCAAGGGCAGTAGCTCTTGCCAGGAGCCCCATGCTCTTTAAATCACCACCGGAGACCCCGGCCGCCACTACCCTGGGGGCTCCAGCAGCGCGGCTCTGGCAGCGATTTAAAGGGTCCGGGGCTCCACTGTGGTCGTGGTAGCCGGAGCCCTTTAAATGGCCCCCAAGCCCTGAGGCTCCCAGCTGTCGCCACAGCTAGTAGCGCCAGCGGTGATTTAAAGGGTCCAGAACTCCCAGCCACCACTACTGCAGCTGAAGCCCCAGGCCCTTTAAATCTCGATTTAAAGGTTCTGGGGCTCTAAAGGCCCTGCCCCTTCAGCTTGAGGCCCAGCCCCCTGCTCAGGACTCCGGCCTACCGGTAAGTCCTTTAAATTAGTTTCACCTTTGATATAATCTCATTGTTCCCCCCAAACAAATGGATACTAGTACATCTCTTCAGCTTCTAGTAGCAGTTTCCCAACCTCCCCGCTTCCAAGTAATTCAGGCTTTATCTCACTTCTGCAGTTCTAGTCTCACCCACGGCTGGTGCAAGGAAGTTTCGCACCCTTGTGCCTCCCACCAGCCCTGTGGAAGCTCCCCCCCCATGCCCTGAGGCACCCCCGTCAGCGGCAACTCCCCCCACCCCCGGGGAGCTTTGCGGCACCTCCCCACCCCAGCTCACCTCTGCTCTGCCTCCTCCCCGAGCACACCGCCCCTGCTCTAATTCTCCTCCCAGGCTTGTGGCGCCAAACAGCTGATTGGTGCTGCAAGCCTGGGAGGGGGGAGAAGTGGAGCAGCAACCGCACGCTCAGGGAGGAACCGTTGTAAAAAAAAAAAAAAAATTGGGGGCACTGCTTTCTGGCGCCCCAGGCAACCTCCTAGTTCGCCTTAATGGTAGCACCGGCCCTGGTTTCACTCAGCTCCTTGTCCCATCATCCAGTAAAACTAGGGTGACCAGATGTCCCGATTTTATAGGGACAGTCCTGATTTTTGGGTCTTTTTCTTATGTAAGATCCTATTATCCCCCACCCCCTGTCCCAATTTTTCACACTTGCTGTCTGGTCACCCTAAGTAAAACCCAACATTTGCGAATGAAGTTAGGTGGAGTTTTTCAAAGGCACAAACTTGGGGGAGTTCAGCTCCTAACCCAGTTTGGGACCTTGAAAAAAAAACTTCCCCTCCCCCCATCTTTTTTTCTTTTTTAATTGTAAGGGCTGAGAAAATCTTTTCTGGACATTTTAACATTACCAATCTTCTAAGTATATGAGCCACATTCTGTTTTGTTATTTTGGTGTAAATTTCCACCAGAGTGACAAACAGCAGAGTCTGGTCCATATTATTAGCTCTATGGTTAAATATTAAATAATAATAAGGTTATATTATAGTAGCACCCAGAGACGGCAGCCTGCACTGGGTACCCATTATGCTACATGCTGTGCAAATATATATGAAGACATGGTCCCTGCCCTGAAGAGTTCACAACTTAAGAATAAAAATAACTAGACCATTATTTTATGTTGCTTTTTGATGATACAGTTTAGAGCCAAAGCATAGTAGCCTTTAACAAGAAATCACTGTATAGAGTGTGTGAAGAGTTTACCCCAGATGGACTGAATGGAATTGTGTTACTGCTGCAATAAACGGAGAATGAAATGAATACAGATTTATCATTTTGAAGTAAGATCAAAGACAGTTCTATTGTGAAACGTTTTTCTCTTAGCAGTGCATAATGAAAAGGATTTGCATTATGTGAGTGCAGAAAATATCTCTACAAATCAACTTAAATGCAGATCTCAATATAAGCCACAAACAAAAGACAGTTAGAGGATATATTGTGAAGACCATGTAAGCCAGTGGTTTTGACCTGTAAGAAGTCATATTTCTTTAACATGTACCAGCTTTTAGAAATGAGTCATTACTCAACCCAGTAATTATGTTACCAGAATGATGTCATTTCAGCTGAGTACTGACAGATGACCATATTTAACTTATGACAGACTTATCACTTAGCAGTTTTTGCTGTTTCACTTTTTCCCTTAGTTACTTGCCTCGATAAAGCATAAGAGTAAAATGTTAACATGAGTCTTGAAAGTTCAATTTCCACCTCATATAATGCATGTGGCTCAGAAATGACACATACTTGGCACTATTCTACTTAATCAGTGTTAATCATATTTTCCTTCAGATTATCTTCAAAGATTCCATATGTCTTCCATAGTCAGCACTGCTGGTTTCAAAGTCATTTTCACTTTCTTATCTTTTTCAAATTCTTGATTGTTGGTTATTTAATTTTTTAACATTGTTAAATAGGATTTTAGAAAGCATTTCTCTAAAGAAATCAAATCCATATATTATAGAGTTCACCTTCAAAGCATATTAGATCACCCTGTACTTTTTGTTACAGAACATAAAAATGTAAGGGCAAAATGACTAAATTGTATTTCAATCAGGATTGCTGCTAGAAAGTCAGAAAAGTCCATTATCATTATTAAACTAGAGTTAGCAAGGCAATGGGAAATTCAATAAGGTAATTTTTAAAGGATGTATTTTTTTTGAAAATGTACAGTACAGTAGCTAGTATAGTACTATTTTGATCCAACCAGGTATTTGATGGGGACATAATTGCCCTTAATTTTCTATCATATGATGTATGATAGTCTGAGATCAAGTACATAGGAATTTCTAAATGTCAATGTACACAGCATTTTATAAACAAGAAACACAGCCAGAAAGTCTGATAAGTTTCTGGAAATGATCCCCAGCCTCAGATGTCCACAAGGGAGAGCTGCCATCTTCTGTCTGTATTGCAACTACTATGAAGGAGGTGTATCTATTTGTGATTAAGACTCGATTGGCTTGCTAGGCTTAAAGATGATTAGCAGGGTTTATGTGGGAGCATACAAATCAGATGTAGGGAGACTGAGATGTTTTCCTCACACTGCAGCTAGTTTAACAGCAAAATGAAAAATAAGCTAGACAATATTTTACAAGATATATATACAAACCAAAATCCTTGGTCACATCCAAAACAGCTCGTAGACAATGTTACAAATACTGACAATCTATTTGAAGCCTATTTGAATAGATGCAAGTAAAAATAAATGTGAATGTCAACATTGTAACAGTGATGTCTAAGAGCTACCCTAAGGCCACGTCCAGACTAGGTATTAAAATTGATTTTAGATACGCAACTTCAGCTAAGGGAATAAAGTAGCTGAAGTCGAATTTCTAAAATCGAGGTACTCACCCGTCTGGACTGCGCGGCATCGATGTCCGCGGCTCTTTGTGTCGATTCCGGAACTCCGTTCGGGTTGATGGAGTTCCGGAATCGATGTAAGTGCGCTCGGGGATCGATACATCGCGTCCAGACTAGACGCGATATATCGATCCCCGAGCAATCGATTTTAACCCGCCGATGCCGCGGGTTAGTCTGGACGTGGGCTAAGAATGCTTTGTTTCTGAGGAAAAAACTTGTAGGTTCAGTCATAACCTGCTCAGTGGACAAATGCTGCCACACTCTGTTGAGTGTAGGTCAGTTAGTATCACACTGAGGCTCTAGAAGAATCCATATTCACACAGGTAAAAAGAAAGTATAATTTTTCCAGGGAAGGTTTTATCAACCTGATCCAATGGCCAAATCAATAGAAAGAATCCCATTTACTTCACTGGGAGTTGGATCAGGCCCGTTGCTACTTCCGCTACTGGTCATTCCAATGAAGTTGTGCATAATAATTAATGACCCACAGTGAGTGCTACATGCTCCCCTCTAAATGTGATGCACAGATGATGAATCTGTCAAATCCTGAGTTAGAAAGTAGGTCTGTTAGCTCAAGCTGCACAGACATGCTTGCAGGTCTGGAGGCATGGGCCAATATTAGGGATTGAACAAGATGGTAGCTATCACAAGATCACCCCTTAGCATGATTGCCACATGACTAGAGCACTAGAAGACTGCACGAGTTGTGAAACTAGTACAATGTTATCACTGGTTAGATTTCAGTATGTGACACACAATAGTCTTCTGACTAACCTGGAGAAATAAAGCTGAGTTATGTGGTCGTTCCATAGACTAAGGCAGCAGTTATGTCTTCCTTTGTGTTTGTACAACACATAGCACAAAAGAGCACGACTTTTCAACTTCGAAAAGAGGAGACTAAGGGGGAATATGATAGAGGTATATAAAATCATGAGTGGTGTGGAGAAAGTGAAAAAGGAAAAGTCATTTACTTGTTCCCATAATACAAGAACTAGGGGTCACCAAATGAAATTAATGGGAAGCAGGTTTAAAACAAATACAAGGAAGTTCTTCTTCACACAGCGCACAGTTAACTTGTGGAACTCCTTGCCTGAGGAGGTTGTGAAGGCTAGGACTATAACAGGGTTTAAAAAAGAACTAAATAAATTCATGGCGGGTAAGTCCATTAATGGCTATTAGCCAGGATGGGTAAGGAATGGTGTCCCTAGCCTCTGTTTGTCAGAGGGTGGAGATGGATGGCAGGAGAGAGATCACTTGATCATTATGTGTTAGGTTCACTCCCTCTGGGACACCTGGCATTGGTCACTGTCGGTAGACAGGATACTGGGCTGGATGCACGTTTGGTCTGACCCAGTATGGCCATTCTTATATGATGAACTGTAAGGCTACCTACAAGTCCTACAAAAACCATTGTATAGGTCCTGAAATAATTGACATAATTCACGCAGTTTCATAGTGGCCACAAGAGTCCCTCTGCACCAATAAATTTTCACACTGCCCCCTCAATAGTGGAGGAGCAAACAGCCAACGATTAAGGGCCGTACTTTCTTTTGCGTTTTTATTGTCACATTTGAGCACTACCAGAAAAAGAATGAACTATTATAATAGTGGCCACAAGGGGCTGCACTGCAGAACCATGACTACCTATTAGTTAGGGTGATAGACTTTTATCCTTTGTTTACCCCATGCAGTTCCATTTACATACACATGTAGTTCATTAATTTAAGTTTAGGGAAAAAGTGAATTTCACCCCAGAATACATGGGAAGCCTTAAATTATAAATGCAATTTAAAGGTAAATTGAAACCTGATTATAGGGCTCTCCATTTCTTTTAGAAAAATATGCAATACCCCCAAATATCTAGAGTAGTCAGGGAACTGTATCTCTTTACTGTGATTTAGGTATCTGTGATGTTAATTTTCATGAAGCACAGAATTCTGAAACAGGTCCTGGTAGGTAAGTAAAATTGTGAGGGGGGGATTAATTTTTACTTGAAAATCCATTTTTGATTTTAAATCAGCCTATGCAATCTGTTAACAGATTATGCTTTTAAAGATTTTTATTTAGAAGAGCCTTTTAGTTCACATCAATGTTTGCTTTTTATAGACCCTAAAATCAGTCAATGATCATTAAACCCATAATATCATGTCTATACCTACTAATGGAAAAGGTAGGACTGGGTGAACAGTGAAAACAACTGATTCACACAAATAATTGTGAATATAAGTGATAGATTTTGCTCACTGTGATTGTAGTCATTCAGACAAGTGGCAGGTACCCATGAAAGTGATTGTAAAACCCCAAAGGTTCATCAATTTTACCAAGGAACGGTCTTTATCTGATAATTGCTGATGTTTGTATAATCTTGTTAAAATGTTTGAGTTGGACAGACAACAGAAACAATACTGCGACACTGAGGTCACGGTCCCCCATCCTTTTCTTGTTCTGCAGTGAAAAAATTACCACATAGCCCACAATATTTAACAATCCCTTGCAGCCACAATGGATTGTGGGATTAGAAGTGAGGTTCTGGGTGATGGATGAACTATTAATTGCCAAGCAGTAGAGTCTTATGAACAAGTTTTTGGTGATGCATGTCCTTTGAATCACAGTCGCTTCACATATGCAAAATTGAAATACCTGGGTTGAAATCTGGCCTCAGTGAAGTCATCGGGACCAGGATTTCATCCCAATAACTATTGTTACTCTTAAAATAGCTACAGGAAAAAGCAGCAGCAAATTCCTGTTATGATGTAGCTGTGATGGCACATAGAATGTGCTTCCATCTTGAATGGCACTTTACAAATCTTCTTCCCTCAGTAAGCATCAGAGAAGGAAGATTTAGGATTCTCAAAATTGCATCTTCCAATGTATTCATGGTCAGCCTGTGCTCTACATTCTTTGATCTCCACTCTGCAAACCTTCTGCAAAAGCATACACTCTTCAGTATGCAGGACATGATTCCACCATTGCAGTTGTCTTGTTCTCAACTGGTGGAAGACTGCAATTTGTCAGGATCATCTAAGTGGCTCCTCATTTGTGACAAATTAAAACCAGTGGACGTTAAAAATACACTATAACTTTTGGCAGTGTAAACTGTTTAGTTTCCTCTCCTCAGCTGTTCATTATGGTCATGTTTCTACTTCATATAACATGGTTGCCAAAACTACCACATTTTAAGAACTCATATCTTAGTTGTGACAAAGACAACCCACCAACCAGAGAGGAATTTGAAGATGCTGAAATGTCATCGATGCAAGAACAATCTGATATGACATCTTCAGATGTGGAACCTCCTGCTGTCAATCAACTACCAAATAGCTAAAATTATGCATTCAGTGTAATTGCCATCTACCATCAACAGGTCATTCATTTCCATTTTATAGGCGGCATGCATAGCTTTAGTTTTATTACCTTTTACTTTAAGTCCCATAGATTCTGCAGTTTTTTGCAGCTCTTCCACCATTATCTGTAATTAATCAGCAGTCTCTCCATGTAAAATAACATCTGCATATTCAATATCTTCTTAAGATGGAGATCTTATAAAGATTAATCTTTAAATTTCACACCTCATACTTTGGCCTCAAACAGCTATGTCATCAGACAGCACTTCAGATACTGTAAGTGAGAGAACACATCCCTGGCATACTCCTGATTCTACTGAAATCCAGCCTGTAATCCAACCATTAACCTAGTCACACAGCAAAATGTACTGAGGTACAGTTTCTCCATTAGGCACACTAAGTTCTCAGGCAACCCATATGGATATAGCAGTATCCACAGTGCTGACTGAGCCAAAAGCAGCTGAAAAGTCTATAAAGATAACTTCCTTTTGTTGCGTTAATCATTTTTCTATAGTATTCCAAACAGAGCATGGATTTACAATCTATTCTATACCTGTGCAGGAACCACTCTGGCTGTCTTTCATTTTTGGATTGAGATAGTATTTCAGTCAGTTCAATAGCATGATCATAAACACCTTTCTTAGGACAGAAAGCAGCTCTAGTCTCCTACTTCAGGGGTTCTCAAACTTCATTGTACCACAACTCCTTCTGAGAAGAAAAATTACTACACAACCCCAGGAGGGAGGACTGAAGCCTGAGCCCAGCTGAACCCCACCGTCCCAGTTTGGGAGGCCAAAGCTCAAGCCCCACCGCCCAAGGTGGGGGGGCCAAAGGGGAAGCCCAAAGGCTTCAACTCCAACTGCTACCCTATTTGATCAAGCTGATCACTCGCTCTTCCCCCTCAAAAAAGAAAGGAATGATGCAGCCCCTTTTCCAATCTTCTGGAGTGCAACTGGCTTCCCAAACTTTTAAGACAACACTATGAAGCCAATGAACTAAACCTGGGCCTCTACTTTTTAGCAGTTCTGATGAAATATTGTCAAGATCAGGCATTTTGTCATTTTGTAACTGTTTGACCACAAACATCACTTCCTCTAATACCATTGGTCTGTTTTCTGTTGGGTTTATTTTTTGATTCAGTTGTAGTTTACACTTTGTTGAAGATTCCCACCAAGATGTAAGAATAATGAGTATGCTGAACCACCCCTTTAGCGCAAACTGTGAAACTAATTAAGTACAGTAAAAGTATATTTCCAAGAGGGGGACTAACTATAAAATGGAGGGACAAATACCCAAGGCATGCATCTCTTTTTCTGCTCATCATGGCATCTGAAGCAACACAGAAAGCATTTGTAGGATTCTGGGACAATGGATCCTGACCTAAGAAGTTTGATCAGAAAGACTGCTGAAAGTATGTGGTGAGAAATAATATGCACACAATTTGCCATCCCAAATGGAGTTTCCCAGACTGCACATTTAAATTTAAGTGAGTTTCAATTTAAACACACTGGATTAGATAAAACAAGAAAACAAGTTTATTAACTATAAAGAGACATATTTTAAGTGAGTACAAGTAGTGAGCCATAAAGTTAGAAATGGTTACAAGAAAAATAAAAATAAAATGCAACTGGTACCTAACTTAAACTATGTTAAATTCATAGTAAAGTTTTCTCACCACATACTTTCAGCAGTCTTTCTGATCAAACTTCTTAGGTCAGGATCCATTGTCCCAGAATCCTACAAATGCTTTCTGTGTTGCTTCAGATGCCATGATGAGCAGAAAAAGAGAGGCATGCCTTGGGTATTTGTCCCTCCATTTTATAGTTAGTCCCCCTCTTGGAAATATTTCCAGCTGAGATTCAGGAGGCAGAGTCTACAGGGGAG
The DNA here is from genome assembly GCF_007399415.2 of Gopherus evgoodei. Taxonomy (NCBI): domain Eukaryota; kingdom Metazoa; phylum Chordata; order Testudines; family Testudinidae; genus Gopherus; species Gopherus evgoodei. The sequence goes on from NC_044322.1 coordinate 65,026,902, forward strand.
AATGCTCCCTGCTGCTTTTTCCTCAGCTGTTAGAGTTTCCTGTGTTTCCCTTCCTGCAGGATGACTCTTACTACTTAAATGAAAATTAAGCAGAGCACACATTCCTATTTTGGAAACAGACCTGTTCACTAACTTCAGTTTGGTTAAGAATACCATGCAGTGGAATCTTCACATACAATGTTGGTGAACTCATTTTATCAGGACAATGGCCAGCAAATTATTTGTTTTCAAAAGATGTCACAAAGCATACTCTGTATAAAGATTATTACAATAGTATGTAGGGTGTGGACACAGTGGTATAGTCTGTCACAACAGACCATTAGACTAGGTGGTCCCTCAACAGGTAATACACACCTTGTAAAATCCACTCTCAAACTGCCCAGATAAACAGAACAGTCATGATGAAAATGGAGTTATTTACGAGCTACCATCTAAATAACTACCACCATTTCTATAACATAACAGGCTAACTCTATCGTGTTACTTCAACAATTCACTGTTCTGACCTTGTGTAGCAAATGATGTTTCTTAAATTATGAGATGTATTTTTTGCCACCAGCCTTATATATGGGAGAACCAGGGCAAAGCATTTGAAAGAATAGGTGATATAAGTCCCTTTTAGTCTTTTTCTGTGAATTGGTTCTTTACAATTGCACTTATTGTACATCTTTCTTTCAGCACCGTTTATCATTTCCAAAACACTTGGAGCCAAATTCATCCCTGCTGCAACTCCACTGACTTCAATGGAGTCACATAAGGGATGAATTTGGCCCTTCATACTCACCTCAACACTCAATTATCACTTTAACTCAGAGCCATTTGTTGGATTAAAAGAATTCTTTTCCTGTAAATCTCACACCTTTCATAATCCTATCTATGACTCTGTTTCTCAATTGTATGGAATGTTATCACATTCTATTGACTGATGTTCTTTGTGATGTGTTTTAAATGTATTAAATCTATTAATCCCTTGGCAATTTTGCATGTTATTATAATTCCTCCAGGCACTAATGTGTAGTTCTTTCTTTGTAATAAATAAAAAGCTAAATTCTGAGAATGAGAATAATATTCAAAGAGCTTATTTTAGTGCTTTTCTTTTCTATATTTGATGCTTCTCCCCTCTCCCCCAAATAACTCCTCAAGCATATTTAAAGGGTAACAATAACCAGGATTGTAAAACAAGCAATTCTTTGGAATAATAATAATAATAAAAATAAATCAGGAGCCTTTATCATAGTATTTCCACTTCAGCTGCTCTACTGAAAACAGACATATTTCAATATCTTATTTGCAAGTCCTTTCTATTCCAACCACACATACACACAAATAGTTATAACCTTGATCTATGAAGTAATGCTTCCTCCAACTATATTCCTGGTTTATGAAATAATGCTTCTTCCAACTATATTTTTATTCTCTTACATTGGCTCTGATCCTCTGCCAGCCACACCTTTCCTGATCTGTGAGCCTCTCTGCATCTGTGTCTTAGTTGCTGCCAGAGAAAAAGAGCAGTGCATCAAGAGAGGAACAAAGGAAAACAAAACTGGACAGAGAACTCCTCATGAGAGAAATCCCCAGCCAGGGCGAAGGATTGCTAACCCCTTCCAGGCCTATCACTCTCTCCCCAGGTGCCCAATTGCATTTTAAAGAAATTATATTGGGAAATCCTCAACAGTTACATGTCAAATATATTTTTTCCACAGATAACACTATACTATACATTTCTTCCTTATTATTTTAATAGAAAAACCATCAGCTAACAAAAACAAACTATATAAGATAACCCAGGTATTTATATAAAAGATGGGGAAGTGTTCATAAAATACGAACAAAAGTACAAATCTTAAACCATAACTATGTAAAGAACAAACTCTTATTTTAGAGGTCTCCAGTCTACATGTCACTAAAAAAAAATGGGAAAAGCTAATGTGATGTCTCTACTTGGGTTGTTATAATGGGCTCAGCCTTTGTGAGCTTTACTACTGTGTTAAGGATTATGGGGTATTTATGCCCTGTGATTACCCTAATAGAGCCAGAGGCAGGAATTCTTCCCAGCTGCTGCCATTCTTCTAGAGGCACAAAATAGCCTTTCCCCTAAAACATTATGGACTTGAAAAGGGAAAGGGAGAGCAGTTGCAGTGTTCCTTAACTTTGGCCTGCTCTGGAAATTGAAATAATGAGTTACAAAATATCCCATGCCATGTTCTTTGTTATGTTTATCAATTAAAGCCCTAATCATGAAGTTTAGGCACAACCTGGCAGTGGAGGTGGCACCTTCCTAGTGCACAAGGGAAATTTGCATATTATGAAACATTATTTGTATTGCAGTAGCACATTGCTGTGGTGAGAGGCACTGTCTCAACACATACTAAGAATTGCCTCTGCCCTGAAGAGCTTACAGTCTAAATAGATAAGAGAAGCCAATGGTGGGAGAAAGGAGTATTATCTCAGTTTTATAGATGGGAAGATAAATGTGTTATCTAAGATCACATAGGAAGTCCATGGCAGAGCCAAGAATTGAACCTAGATGGCCTGAGAACCCAGTAAGTACCCTAATCACAAGGCCATCCATTCTCTCGGTACTATGCTCTTTTGCAGAGTGTATTATATTGCCCCTATGAAGCTGGTCTGCTCTACTGGCTGAAGCATAGGGGAGCAGAACATCCCTCTGGCTATTGTGCATCCATCATTCACTCCCTTTGGAGTGCCATAAGCCCTCAGTGGAATAGGAGGGGGAAGCAGTCTGCTTCCCTTTGAGAATTACTGAAAACAACTTCAATTTGTAAAAGACCATCAATTAAGAGCTAGTAGATTGGTTTTGACCACAAGTGAAATGGTGGCAGAGGCCCTATTTCCACTGTAAATCACATCCACTGAACTAGAGGAAAATAAAGATCTGACAGGACAAAATGTTCCTAAGCAGTATTAGGATTTCCAGTTTCAGGGTTACACAGATGTCACAGGGTTCTCTACCTTGTAGCTGTCTGGATCATAGTTCCACTAGGAAGCCACCAATGAAGGTGTTCATAAGCATATGTTTGCCTTTGTAGTGTACTATATTCACTGTATTGTGACTGACCTAACACAGGCGTCAGCAACCTCTGGCACGCAGCTTGCTAGGGTAAACACCCTGGTGGGCCAGGACAGTTTGTTTACTTGATACAATTGTGGCTCCCACTGGCTGCAGTTCACTGTCCCAGGCCACTGGGAGTGGCAGGAAGCTGTGGCCAGCACATCCCTCACCCGCGCCGCTTCCCGCAGCCCCCTTTGGCGTGGGATGGCAAACCACAGCCAGTGGGACCCGCTATCAGCCAAACCTGCCGACATGACAGGTAAACAAACTGGCCCAGCCCGCCAGGGAGCTTACCCTAGTGAGCCGCGTGCCAGAGGTTGCCGACCCCTAATCTAACATAAACTTGGATTTTAATAAAGTATTATTTTTATTTTAAAACTCTGCATCAATGAACACTAACCAAGAGCTTCAAGGGCCCTTGACACAAATTTAGAAGCAAAATGTTGGAGCATACTGTATGTCAGCTCCTCAATTGTGCCATGAAGGGGAGATTAGAGGTGAGAAGGTATCTAGTGAGTTCTCTGACTCCAAGTAAGATTTACTGAGAACTAGTAAGGTTACTGCATGCTTTAGGGTAGCTGGTGAATTGTGCTCTCTACATAAGAACATAAGAACGGCCATACCGGGTCAGACCAAAGGTCAATCTAGTCCAGTATCCTGTCTACCAACAGTGGCCAATACCAGATGCCCCAGAAGGAGTGAACCTAACTGGCAATGATTAAATGATCTCTCTCCTGCCATCCATCCCCATCCTCCGACAAACAGAGACTAGGGACACCATACCTTACCCATCCTGGCTAATAGCCATTTATGGACTTAACCACCATGAATTTATCCAGTTCCCTTTTAAACGCTGTTATAGTCCTAGCCTTCACAACGTCCTCAGGTAAGGAGTTCCACAAGTTGACTGTGCGCTGCGTGAAGAACTCCCTTTTATTTGTTTTAAACCTGCTGCCTATTAATTTCATTTGGTGACCCCTAGTTCTTGTATTATGGGAATAAGTAAATAACTTTTCCTTATCCACTTTCTCCACATCACTCATTATTTTAAATACCTCTATCATGTTCCCCCTTAGTCTCCTCTTTTCCAAGCTGAAGAGTCCTAGCCTCTTTAATCTTTCCTCATATGAGACCCTCTCCAACCCCCTAATCATTTTAGTTGTCCTTTTCTGAACCTTTTCTAGTGCCAGTATATCTTTTTTGAGATGAGAAGATCACATCTGTACTCAGTATTCAAGATGTGGGCGTACCATGGATTTATATAAGGACAACAATATATTCTCAGTCTTATTCTCTATCCCCTTGTTAATGATTGCTAGCATCTTGTTTGCTTTTTTGACTGCCTCTGCGCACTGCGTGGACATCTTCAGAGAACTATTCAAGATCTTTTTCCTGACGCGTTGTAGCTAAATTAGCCCCCATCATATTGTATGTATAGTTGAGGTTATTTTTTTTCAATGTGCATTACTTTACATTTATCCACATTAAATTTCATTTGCCATTTTGTTGCCCAATTACTTAGTTTTGTGAGATCTTTTTGAAGTTCTTCACAGTCTGCTTAACTCTGAAGGAGGCATTGATGATCTTGGTCAGCTTTGAGTCTAAACTAGTTTACATAACCTAGATGGGTAAGGCCCTGCCTCTAGGGTGATGGCCCAGATATCTTTCAGTTTTTTAAGGTCTCCACTTGTGTGACTGACACAAGGGCTAGCAAAGAAAGTGGAATGGTCTTTGCTTTCTGGATATTTGGCTTACACAGGAACAGCGAGATTGTCACAAATTCAGTGGATCTTTTCAGCAAAGTAAGATAACAGCTTCTCATAGGAAGAGATTCTGCAGCTGGGTTATCAAGATTTAACTTGACAATGATTAGCCAAGACAGGCAGGGGAAATCTTAGTTGTAAGTGGCAAAAAATACATCAGAAAAAATACATCAGTCTATTTCAAGAGGTACAGTTTCAAAACCTCATTTCATTAGATGAAGTCTTGTCATAAAAAATACTTTAGTACAGGAATTTTTATTGTATTTATTTATTTATTTTTGCAATTCAGTTCTTTTGGTAGGCTGCACAACTCACCCACAAAAAAGAATCTGTCTTATGAAATGGATATACAAATAAACCTACATCTTGTGAGATTTTAAAGACACAAAATGGCTTTCCTTTAGGTGGATTTTGCCTGAAGTTCAAAACTTAGCAGCTGCTGTCTGGTACTTCAAGAAAGATTGTACAGAATAACAAGTTGTTCTCAAATGAAAAGTTAAAACATATACAGTTTAAAGTTTCATACCAGAAGATACACTCAGCTCGTTTATATAACTATATATACACTGTCAGTTTATATGGTACCAGTTTACTATGGCACCCAGTTGATTTAAGAGGGATTTTTTTTAAATCTGCATTGTTTCCACTGTAGTTTAAAAAAAACCACTTGCCCTTTAACTTGATTAAAATTCTTTTTTACTGTAAAAAGTAAGCCACCAGAAGAATACTTCTGCAATATATACATGGTAAGTGTACCTGCATTATTTTACATAACAAATATATAATGCAATAAGAAAACTACCTTCCTGCGCAAAAGAGATATTCTGCTCTATAATTACTGAGTATATTTTTATCTTCCATTTGGGATAGCTTTTATCACAACCCTGCTTTTTTACTTTTTTCAGAAATAATGAACAACTCCAAAAGGTTATATTTTTAGCCTAAAAGAGATTTTCAACTAAAATTTAATTTTTAAAAAAGAAAAACCTGGATAAAAGATGAAAATACATATGTGACATTACACCCCATAAAGCTTTATAGAAATATGCTTATGAATGTAAATATGGCACAACTGGAATATGTTTTATGCTAGATATGCCATGTAACATATCTTTGCAAAGGTTATGTTCTGCTGAATGTATTCATCCTATTTTTATGCATAGATCATTTTTCTATCTGAAGTTATGAGCGTTGGCTTTATGCTTGTGTTTAAATTGTTTGCTGTAGAAAGTGCCTAAGGCAGATTTGGTCAACCTAGTGTGAAGGAGTTATTCAAGTAATTAGGAGTACTTGGCTAACAATGGATCTTGGTAGACGACAGTCCACACCTGAGCTTTCCTGGGAATGTCCGGGCTAACATATGGGCAATGGCGTCAGCCTGTAAAGAACTGAGTCATGCATGGACATGTGACTTGCCCATGTGACTCCAAAACTCCATCTTGTAGCTGGGATTCTACACAGGGGGAGAGAGAGGTTTCCACCCACAAGAGAGAGACTATATAAGCCCTTGGAAACCCCTCCATTTTATCTTCAGCTGGTTCAAGAGATAGCCTCTCCACCCCAAAGAGATGCCTGAAGGAAACTGGAACAAAGGACAGCAACTACAGGGTGATTTCTGGACTCAGACTAGGAGAAACTCTAGTCTGTAAAAGAAGCTTATTGGGACATCTCTGAGGGTGAGATTTACCTGCATTTAGTTTCTTACTGTAATAGGCTTAGACTTGTGCATTTTATTTTATTTTGCTTGGTAATTTACTTTGTTCTGTGTGTTTATTACTTGGAACCACTTAAATCCTACTTTTTATATTTAATAAAATCACTTTTTACTTATTAATTAACCTAGAGCAAGTATTAATACCTGGGGGAGGAAACAGCTGTGGGTATCTCTCTATCAGTGTTATAGAGGGTGAATAAATTGAGTTTACCCTGTATAAGCTTTATACAGAGTAAAATGGATTTATTTGGGGTTTGGATCCCATTGGGAACTGGGTACCTGAGTGTTGGGGACAGAAACACTTCTTAATCTGTTTTCAGTTAAGCCTGCAGCTTTTAGGGGACATGGTTCAGACATGGGTCTGTGTTTGTAGCAGGCAAGTGTGTCTGGCATAACCAGGTAAGGTACTGAAGTCTCAAGCTGCTAGGAAAATGGGCTCAAAGGTAGTTCCAGCACATCAGGTGGCAGTCCCAAGAGGGTTTCTGTAACCCAACCTGTCACAACATAGTACACTGGCAGTGCATCAGTCCATCTCCCTGCCTCTTGAATATTTACAAATGCTACCACTTCCCAGTTTAACTACACCTTCCCCACAAAAAATACTCCCCATCCCATAGTCCCACCTTATCTCAGGCCTTTCCTTGAGATGATGCCAAGTTGTTTTCTATAGACTCAAACTCTTCTCCATAAAAATCTCTTAATTTAACTTCCACGGATCATGAGCCATTCAACATTCTACATTTTATGCACTCTTTTTTTTCAGACATGTCCAGCTTGCAATTAGCTCCCTCAATAGTAAAACATCCTTATCTGTACCACTACCATAGGCAATGTGTCATCAACTCTTACTGGCATCTGGCAATTTCCAAATGTCTCTCTTTTGAAAGATTACATATACTGTTTATATATGAGAAGTTCTTCTTAGTGTGTCTTTTGAAGAGGATACTATAATGGCTTATCTACATGGGGTGCTATTCCTAAATAGTTATTCCTGATTAACTCCCTGTGTGGATGCTTTTATATCAAGATAAGAGTGCCTTATTCTGAATTATTTTAGTAATCTTTCAAAGTGGATTAAGCTAATTCAGGCCTTGGCTACACTTGAAAGTTACAGCACACTAAATCAGCCCCAAGTGCCTTAACTCCTGAAGTGTCAACACTGGCAAGGCACTTAGAGCGTCTGGACTCCACGGCTGGAGCACCCCTGGTAATCCACCTCCACCAGAGGCATAGAGCTTGCTGTGCCCAGGCTGAAATGTCCGGGTGTCTGTGTGGACGGCACATTGCAACACTGTGCTGTGCTTGGCCTCCAGAAACATTCCATAATCCCTTGAAGTCAAGTAGCCACTCTCGTCATTGTTTTGATCTTGGCTGCAGGCATGCAGATATCCCCTTTCAAAGCACTGTTTCTGACAGCCGGCATGCTTATCTGCTCTGGGACACAGAGCAAACCATTACTGTGGAATGCTCCTGCTGCAGAGGCAGGCGTTTGTGTATGTGTGTGAGAGAGAGGCAGGGTGTGGGGACTGATATTGGGGGTTTCCCCCTTCCCCCTGCCATTGTCTGAACTTACAAGACAACATGCTGACACACTCTCTGCCCCTCAAAACACACTGTCTCTCCCCTCCGGATACACACAACACACTCCCTGTCACACTCCACCCATCCCCCATTTGAAAAGCACGCTGCAGCCACTTACACACTGGGATAGCTATCACAATGCACTGCTCTCTGTGGCGGTGCAAGAACTGCTAATGTGGCCACATCACTGCACTTGCAGCCGACAGTGTGAACACACAGCAGCGCTTTCCCTGCTGCTGTCTCTGAGGGCTGGTTTAAACCCGGCACTCTACTTCTACAAATGCAGCATAACCTCAGACTAAGGCACTCTTTTTTTGGTGCCAGAGTATCCACACAGGGAGTAAATCAGGATTTACACAATTTAAATACACACTTTACCATAATCTGCATTAACTTCCTTGTCTAGATAAGCCATAGATAAGACACTCAGCAAATTCTTGATCCTTTTGTTATAAGTAATTTTAAAACATTTGTATCCACAGTCCAGGAGTTAATTGATGGTTTGTTTGTTTTTCACCATTGAAACAGACCCTTTTTACACTATATGTTGGGCTTTCTTCATAAAGAAGGTCCTGGTCCTGCAAACACATATGTGAGTAATTTTATGGGGCTATTCACTGAGTAAAGTTGTTGTGGTATGTAAGTATTTGTAGGTTCATGCCATTGGACTGTGCACACAGCCCTGCAAACTTCATCCTATACTTGATGGTAGGAATTGAGCTCACTAGAATGGGGTAAAATAGTCTGTCATATGTGAGAAATAATGTCTAAAATCCACATTCAATATAGTGAAAATGCTCTTAATAATACTAAGTACAGAATGTCTGCTTGCATATTTCCATGAATATTTGAAGCAGTATGTATACAAAGCCCTTGGATGTTTTTCTAAATCCTAACTAGCATAATCCTGATCACAAGAAAATTAATCATTTACAGAAGACTACAGTTAGCAATCAGCATGTGTTACAGTGAATTGCTTATGGCCAAGTCAAGATGTGAAATGATAGTAATTAAAAACCAAACAGTTAATAATCAACATCTATATGAAATGAAATTTTTAAATGAATATTTCTGTCCCATTAACTAGTTTGTAAAAAAAACCACTGCCCTTGGGAAGGTAAAGACCTGTTTTTTTAAAATTGTTGATTCTGCAACTTTTGCCAACATAAATACATCTCAGTCACTATCATGGTTTTTGCTGGACTGTCGTTCCTCTTAGTATGGGATATTTTGCAATTCCAGTTTATCACACTGGAAAATTGAAAAACATGGGATGATGTCCAGGACCCTCATACTTGGCCGTGTGATGCCATCATTTAATATGTCTAAGAATATACCATTTTAAAAAGTAGACCGAGTAGAGCCATAGTGTGAATTTTACACACAGATAACATAAATGATCACCAACAAATTTGAGTGAACCGCATGAGGATCACAGGAAGGACCAATGCACATTGGCCAAAGAGAGACTGATGTGCAAGATCTCACATTAAATAAAGTTTGCACTGTTGGAAATAATATACATTTTAACAAAAGGGTCAAATTGGATCTATCACACTCATCACTGGGTTATCTGAGCAACATTCTTGGGCTCAGATGGATGTGGTCAGGATATGATTTTGTCCACTGAATTCAAGCAGAAAAATATTGTAGACCTATTGCTGCAAATCATAACTGGCAATAAACCCTGCAGATCTGTCTAGTCTATAAAAGAAATAACCAATAAAAGTCTACAAAAATAATAGGAAACCACAGAAATGTGTTTTCAAAATGCAATAAATGACTGATATAAACAACATTTCCTGCAACATTTTGAGGGCCCTCTTTTGAGCTCCAGACTACTGAGCTTTTCAGCAACTCATAATTTAATAAGCAACAACTAAGCAATAAACAGCATGTGAATGATGAATATTTGAAATTAAAGTTGTATGTGAATTGTATCACCTGTTGCTGTAATAGTACCAAAATGCTGCATGTTGTATCATTCATTGCTCTGCAGTGACTCTTTAGATAAGAAGCATTTGAGGTGAATTTCCTCCTTGGTGCAGAGGGTCATGCACCACCTAAGTCCCACTCAAACCTTATTTTGAGGACTTCACTAGTGCATAGGCCTTAGGCTGGATCACTCTGTCCTCCTGGATCTCTGTCTTAAAACAAAAAATTGTTGTTGATTGCAGCAACTGTAGAAAATAGAAAGAAAGTGTTAATCTTGGATATAAACCAGTGTCATCAGCCTTTTGATACTTCAGAATTTTTTAATCATGGCTATAATTAATGCCACACTTTCCTTTTGGCTAGACTACAGTTCAATTAACATATACCGGAAATGCTGTATTGCTCTGTTTACAATACACGTAATCTTTTATTTGATGTTTGGAAAATGTAACTGTTTTATTTAATTGTGTTTTTTAAATTACTCCTGATTAAAGGTATGGGTTTAACTGCCGAGCAGACTGATGTCTTCTATTTATATGCAGAACAGATGCATCAGGGATCGAGGCAACGCAAACTTCCCCACTTTGTTCCATCAAATATGCCTTAATGCTGATTTGGTAGAAACATTTGTACAGGTAAGAGGGCAATGCTGATTCAGCTGGTGGCTGAGACTGGCAACAAAGGTGACAATTCTGGTACTTGTTAGGTGGCCACTTTAACTATGACAGGACTACCACTCATTTCACAAAAGATAAATGAACAGCCAGCTGAAGCTAATAACATTTAATCATTGACCCTATCTCTCGGGGATGTTGTAAAGCTTAACTCATTAATTTTGTAAAGTTTTTTGAGATCCTTGGATGGAAGGTGATATACAATGGTAACCATTAAAATATTTCACTTTAGTCTCTGAGATAAATTAATGTTACTGTGGTATTACAGATATTCTGCATATGACCCTAACATTGTCATGATAGTCACAGTAAGTGCTAAACATTATTCTAGTGGTAATCTTTGCTAATGACCTTAGATGTCTTAACAATACATGCATTTAGTGTTCCTGTTCCAGCCTACACTAAGCATTCAGCACCAAAAAAGCAAATACTTTAAATACTGAGGTAGGAGTGATGGATTCCTCCCTGGAATTGGGATACTACTGAGCCATCTGGCTCACCAGCCCTGGCTCCCTCTCACACTGTGGTGCTGTGACAAGCTGCAGACTCGCTCCTGGTCCAACACCATCATTCTCACAGTAGGGACACACCCAGCAGCAGTTACTGAAGGCTTTCTGACCAGCCACTGCATGAACCAACAATAGAGTCCACAGCCAAGATAACCCCCAGCTCCACAGGCACCTCTCCCACCCACTGGAGTATAAACCCCAAAGTATTCTGTTTTACGCTGCACAGAAAACTGTACAGCATAAGTTCACAATCTGCCCCTCCCTCAATGTGGAAAGGAATATACAGCATCCCCCACCCGTTGAGCTAAGATTCCCAGGCATTTCACTCCAAACTTACTGGTTTAGATTAAAGCATAAAATAAGTTTATTAATTACAAAAATATAGATTGTAAATTATTATGTGTGGTAGCAAACAGATCAAAGCAGATTACCCAGTAAATAAACAAAAATGCAAATTAAGCCTAAGATACTAGAAAGATAGGATATGAATTAGCAAATTCTCACCCTGACTAATGATACAAGCAGGCTGGCAGATTCTCAAGGTACAAGTTGCACTTGCTTTACAGCTTGGAATCCCCAGGTTTTTCATAAACAGGCTAGAAATCCCTTTGGCCTGGGTCCAGCAGTTCCCCCAGTTCAGTGTTTGTTGATGAAACATTAGTACTGTCTGGCTTCTTCATTGTGATAGCTGAAATACTGGCTGTGGGTGTTTTCCAGAGTAAGCCCACTTGAAACACAGATCCATAGGCAATATTTATAACTTCAGATACAAAAATGATACATGCATACAAATAGGATAATCATATTCAGCAAATCATAACTTTTCCAATGACACCTTACATGCCTCATCTTGTACAAAAGGCATCATAATTATGCCACAGCCACATCATACTAATATTTCTGTGAAGTATATGGGGTGTAGTGTCACAGCAGGATTATCAATTTTGTAGGAAAAAATGCCATATATTTAAGGGTCACCACTGAGTACATAATTATTGTAGTTTTACCTATTTAGGTTGGATTCATACCAATAATCTAGAGGCAGAAACCATATCTCATTACTAAACCTGTGATTGCTCCAATTCCCCCTTAGATACTTTGTTAAACTTTCAAAAACTCTTGTTATACTTTCTGGTCATAATCCTATTCTGGAACCAAAGATACCTATGATCAAGAAAAGACTCACGGTCTTGCTACTGAATTTAAAACAAAATTAAAAGCTGGGAAATCAGTGACAAAAGATGTTGCTTCAAATGTTGAAAGTTAATTTGATTAAAATAATGAGCACAGTTCTGTTTGGTAGTTATTGTAGTTGCATGAAAAGTCTATTGTGCAAAAGTGATTATATTGGACAGTTTCAAAGACACACTTTGATTTTCTGCACTTACTGCGTTTTATAAAGTAAAATGTTAATGATCTCTAGTTACTTTTTTTAAAAGAGGTGAGATTATATTGTCTGAAATATTATATAAGCTCCAAGTTCCTCTTCCATCCAGCCCATGAAGTGATGCCACCAGATCAGAAAGGGGCACGGCTTAGAGCAGGGGTCAGCAACCTCCGTCATGCAGCTCACCAGGGTAAGCTCCCTGGCGAGCTAGGACAGAGTGTTCACCTGCCACATTGGCATCATAACTATGGTGCGGGAAGCAGCGCGGGTGAGGGATGTACTGGCCCCAGCTTCCCACCACTCCCATTGGCCTGGGATGGCTAAACGCAGCCAGTGACACCTGCAATCCACCGAACCAGCCGACGCGGCAAGTAAACAAATGGCTCGGCCTGCCAGGGTGCTTACTCTTGCAAGCCTCATGCCAGAGGTTGCCGACCCCTTGCTTAGAAAAAGAGTGTGTGGACAATAGTGTCTCTGCACTGCCATGATCCTTGGTTACTAGAACAAGTGTTGAAGTTGTGGTCAACAAGCCTAATATAGAGCTGCCTTTAGTCCACATTATAAGAAACCAGTTTAGTGACCACAGGAATAGGGAAAACAAAGATGGCTAACAGCCACCTTAATGATCTCTGCAGAGCAAAGAAACCTGGATGCCAGGATCTGGCTGTAATAAACTAAGAACCCTATGTTCTTTGTCATATATTTAGGAATATCCTCAAATTACCATGAGAAACACTGTGAGAGGCATTTAGGTTTCCTAGATGGAACTTTCCTTCATACTTGGGCAGTACCGGGTTTATAATGGTGCCAGTGGCTCCATGGCACCAGGCCTGCACTTGGGAAGGGTCCATAATCCTGGGTTGGGTGTGTGTGTGCGGGGGATGAGGGCAGCAGCTGTTTGCTCTGAGCAGAGCAGGCAGAGACAGTGAGCAGGAGGCAGGGTGATGTGTTCAGCCCCACCTGTCCCCTGCAGCTCATACCATTTGGTATAGCTGGGGTAGGGGTTTGGTAGGCCTGGGTCAGGAGTTCATGGCTGCTGCACAGGCAGCTGGGCTCCCCCATGGCACCTGCATACAGATCACATGACCCCCGCCTTGTCCCTGGACTCCTGGGTCCCTGACAGGCCTAGGGTTGCTAACTTTCTAATCCCACAAAACTGAACATCTCTGCCCTTCCCCAATTCTTCCCCGATGCCACAACCTGCCCCACCCCTTCTTTGAGGCCGCACCTCTGCTCGTTCCATCCCCCCTCATTGCTCATTCTCCCCCACCCTCACTCACTTTCACCAGGCTGGGACAGGGCTTGGGGTGCAGGAGTGGGGAGGGATAGCTCAGTGGTTTGAGCATTGGCCTGCTAAACCCAGGGTTGTGAGCTCAGCCCCTGAGGGGGCCATTTGGGGATTGGTCCTGCTTTGAGCAGGGGGTTGGACTAGATGATCTCTTGAGGTCCTGTCCAACCCTAATGATCTATAAGGGCTCCAGGTCGGGCCAAAAATGAGGGGATCACGGTGCAGGAGCAGGCTCTGAGTTGGGGTAGAGGGGGTTGAGCACTCCAGCTGGGTGTGCAGGCTCTAGGGTGGAGTCTGGGATGAGGGATTTCAGGTGCAGGAGGGGCCTCCAGGCTGTGGCTGAAGGGTTCAGAGTGCAGGAAGTTGTTTGGGCTCCAGCTGGGGGCATGGGTTCTGGAGTAGAGCCAGCGATGAGGAGTTTGGGGTGATGGCGGGAGCTCCAGGATGGGGTTGCAGTGTGGAGGGGTTGTGGACTCAGGCTAGAGGTGTGGGCTCTGGGGTGGGGCAAGGGATGAGGAGTCTGGAGTGAAGGAGGGGGCTCTGCTAACAGGGAGTTTTGCAAGGGAGTTCTCCAGGGAAAGGAGGAGCAAATACAGCACTCGTGGGGTAAGCGATTGTCTGTAGTTTGTGTTGGGGGTTACTCACTGTGCGCTGAGCTTGTTTGTCCATCTGGTTGGTTGGTTAGTTGGTTGAAGGACCGTGTGCTGTGGCTGGCAGTTGGAAGTTGGTTGCTCCAGGCTGCTGGAAGCAGCGGCCAGTAAGTCCCTTGGCCTGCGCTGCTTCCAGCAGCTACCCATTGGCCTGCAGCAGCAAACCACGGCCAGTGGGAGCCGTGATTGGCCAGATCTGCGGATGGGGCACGTTAACAAACCAGCCCAGCCCACCAGGGGCTTTCCCTACACAAGCGGCCCCCTAGTTTGAGAAACATTGGACTAGATGATCACAATGGTCTATTCTGACCTTAAAGTCTATGAGTTTATAAGCAGTTTCTAGCCAGGTCACAGGACTATTCTGCAACTAATATTAGAATTATTGCAGCAAAGCCAGAACTAGTGCTGGGAGAATAACCCAAAGCGCGATTTGTGAATATTTTTACAGATAAATATGGTGAGTTCACTTTGCTGTTATTTCCATATGTTATTCTGTTATTCTTTGTTTGAGTATTTAGATGACAGCTGGTTTACTTGTGAAAATGTTTGCAAATCCTAAAGGTTTCATGAATTTTAGCGCAAATGATTTTCCATCCAAAAGTTCATTTACTCTGTCATTAGTTATTCTCCTAGTTAACAAATTTCAGTCATCCAATCAGGGAGCAGAGATTGTGCCATGTGATTTAAGTGACCAGTCACATACCAAAGGTAATATACTAATACACAGAAAACAGGAGGTGCCTTAATACCATGGTAGTGTGTCTCATTAGAAATACATCGCTATAAGGATAGACAGTAACCTAAACACTCCTTTTGAATGAGGGACAATTTGTGCTGTACCTATTGTAGCCAGACATAGGAGATTCTCCCCAGCCTCAGGTAGCATAGAGCAGATATAACAACTTTTACACCTTCATTCCTTCCTGTGGCCAGCATAGGAGGCATGGCAGGTGAAAGGGGGGATGACTAGACTTCTCTGTACACTGGTGATCCCAGACTTTTGTAACAGCCTCTTTGACTTCTTGTAACAGCCCTAAGACTTCTGTAACTTATGCAAATTGTGTGTGTGCATGTGTATGTGTGTGTATTTTATAGTGGGGAACTGGTATTGCCACCTACCAAATCTATCCTATCTTCCATTATAAAAGATGCTGTGATATTTTCTTTCAGCAGTTCTCATACCTCCACTGTATGTAGCAGGTCTTTGATGTTTGGCTGAGGGGAAGATCTCAGGTTAGATAAGGGCCTTCTCTTTGTCCGATGAAATTCCATGCCAGCCTTTGCTGATTGCCATTTCCCTTCCTCAGAAAAACGTTGGCAGCCTGTCAAAGTAATAACTAAGCATTAATGTTCCAAGGCTGGACTGCTACCAAAGCACCACCAGCCACATGCACATAGAGTACTGAGAATGCCTGGGAGTCGCTCAAGCAGTGGGAGGGGATGGAGGAAGGGAGCAGTCTGGGCTCCACACTCCAGGCTAGGCGTATAGTCCCATAACCCTACATCTAGCGCACTGTATAGGAAGAAACACCCCACCTTCCACTGAATGAGAGAGAGCTGAGTCGGGCTCCACATCCTTATGAATTGTCTCAAACCCAGGACATAGTCCATTCCCCCTGAACCCTCATGGCTATCACCAGAGAGCTAAGCCAGAGGTTTCCCAATTCACAGAGAAAAAGAGAGTGAGAGCGCATGCCAGACCAGGATGTTCCTGAGGCCTGCGCCTCTTCCCGCAGCGCCTGTTGGCCAGGAACAGTGAACCGCAGCCACTGGGAGCTGCGGGGGGCCATGCCTGCAGATGGTCAACATCAGCAAAATGTCTCGTGGCCCGCAATAAGATTACTGCATGCGGCCTATCAGGGTAATCAGATTGCGGGACGCAGGTTGCCCACCACTGCCATAGAGTGACCAAGCAAGCTACAGCCCAGGACTACAGGACAAAGCCAGACTTTCCCTTTAGTAGCTGCTTCCAGCTGCTTTGGAATGGAGTGGGTCCGGGCACTGGAACTGAGAGCAGGGAGCCCGACTTTCCTGTGCTCTCACTGACCCCACTCCTGGTACCCAGGCATCATAGAGGAAGAAGCTGTCTGATTTGAATGAAGAGAGGTGAAAAACCAGACCAGGAAGAGGGAAAGGAGTAGACTGGGACAAGAAGTCTGGTGATACTTGGACTGGATGTGTGGGGGAGAGGAACTGGGACTGACTGGGCAAGGAGACTGGGCCTGAGAGCCAGGGGAAAGGGAGGCAGGAACTAGGAGACAGTAGTGAGGAGGGAAGTTTGGAACAGGTTGAGCAAGGAGACTAAGATTGAGCTGGGGAGAGATGGGGACTGAGATACTATTTTTTCCATAGAACCTCTGCCTCCTTCAGTATACAGGATGGAATTGCTCTGATGAATCAGGGTTGTGTATTAAAGAAGCTGCTATTTGCCTCATTTGTTGCAGAAGTTGGAAGGTGTGTAGTGAATATGGTGGGGGACTGCAGGAAGGGAAAAGATGGTTTCATGGTTAAGGCAATTTAAAGCTGCCCTGGAAAATCGGAATCTATCCCTGACTCTGTCCCAAACTTCTTATATGATGCCAGGCAAGTTATTTAAACCAACCTTGCCACTGGTGGCCAATAATAGTGTGCTCCTCATCTTCTAGGTGCCCAGCTTGAGTCACAGGGGTCTGGTTTGTAGAAGGACTGAGCACTCACAGCAGCAACTGAAGTCAATAGGAACTGAGCTTTGAACATAGAAAATGCAATATAATGCTAAGTATTCTGAAGACTCAGGTCCTAGATACCTCAAACAGAGCACACAAAATTAGTGGAGACATTTGATCTTTCTCTGTGCCTCAGCTCCCCATCTGTAAAATGGGAATAATACCACTGCCACACTTCACAGGAATGTTGTGAAAATACATTAAATAATGTTTGTGAAGCACTCAGATACAATAGTGATGAGTGTCATTGAAAAGCCATTGAGAACATTAATAATTCTGTCCTCAGAGCAGGGTTTGAACAGAGTGCAGTAAATGAGGCCTGCGGCACCCACATTGAACAATGAGGATAAAGCAAAATATTGAGTAGCTGCTCATTAAATAAGCACAAACTATACTGTTCACTGAATGAAGTAGGGGTCATGTAGAAAAAATAGTATGTAACCACATAATTAAAGACTGTATCAGAATGCATATGCAAAAAATAGCCAAATTAAGGTTGCGGCAACCTTAATTCTGGTATTTGCTAACTTCTGAATGCTTTACTTTGCTATGTTAATCATGTTCTTTTAACTTGGATTTTTGTGTTTTATAGATAGATAGATATGGAACATAATAAGTTATTAAAGGGAGAAAGAAGATGATTTAATGAAGGTGGTAGTGGTATATGGAAAAGAGAAGGACAAGAAATTCCCATTGTGGAATTGTACAGAGAATGCATCTTAGCACAAAAGGCAAAGCACCACCAGAGAAAAAGCAAATTTTGACTGAAAAACATTAAGCTCTGACAGGAGAGAATCAGAGATGTCTGTCTAGCTATGGACAGGAGGACAGAGTCAGCCACAGAATTAAAAGATGAACAGCAGTCAAGGAGGATGAGGGAACAGGGCAAGAAGGAGCTTGTTAACTAGATGAAGAGAAGCAGTTTCTGTACTATCCACAGAACTGTACTCAGACTGAAATCAGTGCAGATATTGTCACGAATAGTGATTGGAGAGACGAGAAGAGCTATTTTGGTTGGCGATTGGAGAGGTGAAAAATGAGATGAGAGTGATGAAAGAAGCTTCTCTGATTGGTGACTGGAGAGATGAGATGCCCCTCTTTCAAGCTCTTCGATGAGAAAATAAAGGTCAAGGATTAAGTTTAAGGAGGCAGATGAATAGTTTCACATTTCAGAGAGCTGCCACCGGCAAATGGGTTGTTGGTAATGTAGTGAACAAGGGTAGGAGGACAGGATTAAAATACAGGAAATGGAAAGGGATCAAGATACTAGGATTTTTTTAATGCATGTATATCAGAAAGTTGAAAGTATAAGTACCCATATACTAGAACCCCAGTCTGCAGCACCTGAGATGCCTGATGTTCCCACAATACCACCAGGATGCCATGCAGACCCACACCCAAGGAGCACTTTAGATAGCAGGCACTGTAGGAAATACTGGCCAAAAGACCCAGAGTGATGGTACTTTGCAGCCCTCTGACTGGCCAACTGCCCTATGTAATCCTGGAGGGCAGCCCAAGAAGCTGTCTGGACAACCACAAAGACTTTGGGCCTGCTGTGACTCTAGACTTCACCTGATCTCCAATCTCTAACTCCAGCCCGATTGTGACCCTGATTCCTACCTCCTGAGTCTAACTGGTACTACCTCTGGTCTCCAGTCTCTGATCTTGGCAGTAAATTCTCTGGGTTATTTTCTTAAAAATATTTCCTTTCATCTATTTTAAGCTTTATGGTATTGTGATTTCATGTAACATCTCTTTGGTTTTGTACCATGTGACTAAGTAAACAGGAACCTGCTATTGGCCATCACTAATATATTTATTATGCTTCACCTCCTTTCCAAACAAGATGGCCCTAGCATTTTTAACCTCCCCTTGTACATTACCCACTCATGCCTCTAACCATACTAGACTCCAATTCTTAAATTAGCTTCTGTCACTAACATAGCAAACACTATGCAGTACAAATAGACCAATAAGCTAAAGATAAAAGATAAAATTGCATATTCTCAGCCCATAATGAATCAAAATAGTAATATAATTTCATGTAAAAAGCTTGGCATGTCCAATATTCTTTTCATTATTTTAAAACTAACAAAAGCAAGGAAGTGGTTGACAATAATAATTCTGCTTTGCACGTGCACTAAGACAGCAGTTCTCAACCACAGGTTCGGGGGCAGGTTTCAGGGAGTCAGCCAGACACGGCCAGCATTAAACTTGCTGGGGAGGGGCAGAAAGCCAAAGCCCCACCACATGGGGCTGAAGCCCAAGGTCCTGAGCCCTGTCACTTGGGACTGAAGCCAAAGCCTGAGCAACTTAGTTTTGTGTGAGCCCACTGTCGCATGGGGACCCAGGCAATTGCCCTGCTTGCTACCCCCGATATTGGTCCTGACTTTTATATGCAGAAAAACATTTGATGTGGCACACGTGGGCTGTGGAATTTTTATAGCATGTTGGGTGGGCCTCAGAAAGAAAAAGATTGAGAACCCCCACATTAAAGAACTCAGTACAACACAATATGTGCAGCTTTCACAACTGCACATACCCTGCATGGCTGTAGGTGCTGGCTCTGCAGCAGGCTGATCCAGGGGGTTACTGTACCAGCATAACAGTTTATACCAGCTTATTTTCCTCTTACTTCATAGCTCATAATGTTACAGGGTTTCTTGGAAATAACCCTAAAGAACTCTGACAAAATGAAGCATGGCAAAATAGAAACATATCGTGCTTTCTTCTCCTGTGCGGTATTTTTCAGAGATGTATCCTTTGGGATTTATTCAGCTCAGTTTGCAAGGCAATCTGTGGAGGGAGAGTCCTCTGTCACCTCTGATAGGTTATGTGCTCCAAATTGAATACCAAACAGCTTCTTGGCATTGTCAATCAGTAAAAAGATCTCATTTCTCCTCCATTTGGAGCCTTAATTTCTGCTGGCTAATAAAAGAGAAGCAATCTTAACACATTTTCCTATAAATCCCTCTGTGAAGTGCATAAATCTACATAGTCTAAGATGGGTTTTGCTACATCATTAAAAAAATCTTAGGCCTTGAAATATTAGCTTCCCTTTTCTTCCTTTTTTTGTTTTTTTTTTTTTTTTTGTTTGCCTGCAGAGAGAACAGTGTCACATTGTGAAGTTAATACAAAAGAAATAATCAGAGTAGGCACCTCTCTTCTATAAGTAGATTGATTCACACCTATTTTAACTATAGATTAGTGTATCTTTGTTGATACTCTATACATGGTATCCACATGCCAAAAGCCTCTCTCAATAAATTGCCCAACAGAATGTCACAGCAGTTTCTTCAAACCCAGAAGGTACTCTGAAAATTCTCCTGCTTTTAATATTATTTCCTAGTTATTCATTTTTAAAGCAAAGTAACTTACAGGGCAAAATTCAGTCTTGAATAAGGAGATGCTATTTTCCTTACTGGTAATGGAAGTTGTGCCCACATCCACCAAGGCTGCATTTGACCCATAATCTTTAGAGATGTTGCTAACTATGAATGTTTCTTACAGTATTAACTTTAGCAACCAGAGACCATGACTCATTATCCATAGTGTCCTATTCCCCAAATTCTCAACTGATAGGTAAGCAGGTTTAGCTGACAATTACCAATTCATGAAAAGTGATTCATTTACCTTTCTCATTTTTTGACATGCCTTTCCACATACAGAGCTTATGATACCAGACTAACCTTTTCAAAATTACTATTCCTTCCCACCTCAGGAGCCCCTTTAGAGAGGTGGGGAAAGGTAAGATGTTATCCTGGAACTAAGGTGTCTCTTGACACTCCCCACTCACCTTGCTCTCCAGACCTACTCATACTGAATAGTGGATGAACAGGAATTGCTGAGTGGGCCAATATATGGGGTCTATAGGATAGTTCTGGTCCATTCTCTCGTTCACCCCTGGACACCAACCATGCTCTGATTATGCATCCTTCAGTCTACCATTCCCTCCATCAGTCGCTATTGTGAGCAAAGTACAACAGAGACATGAAAATGACAGCCTTGTTGGCTGCTACTTCTGATTATGATGATGTGTGGGCCCACTTCTTCCTCCAACACCTCAATTATCATAGGCCTAATAGCTTCACACCTACTCACCTATCCAGACTCCTGACACTCATGGCCTGAGCCTGCTGCCTATTGAGGACCAATAAATATCAGGTTTAGTAGCTTCCTCCCTCCCAATCTCTGAAGAGCTGGAAAGACAGCAATCCCGCCCCCCCCCCCCCAGGGAACTGAAAAATCCCCCTGCTTCAACATAATTATTCTCAACATCTCCCCTTTTTTGATGGCAGTTAGGTTCGCTCTGCCAGCCTAGGGTTATCCAGGTTTTCCCAGGATCATCATCTTTTTTTTTTTTTAAAGTTGGCATCCCAGAAAATCTGCAAATCTTCCCAAGACAGTAAACTCACAGTTTTTGTCACCTCCCCTTCCCTAGCCCTTGGCCTGCCTTTCCCTCCAGGCTTCCCCTCCATACAAGAGACTGCCCTAGATTTGGTCCCCTGTTGATCCATGCCCTGGAAGAAGGAGGAAGCATGACCCAGCTTGGGGTCTGGGGAGCGGGGCCTGAGGGGCTGGTGAGTGCTGAAGAAACCCAGACATTTTCCTCAGGCCTGGGTTCAGGGGGAAATGTTGGGCCAGGCCCACCTCATGCTTTTTCAGAGTGTTGCCATTTTAATTGGTAGAATATGTGGGGCATGGAGGGAGTGAGCAGCACTGAGCCCTGTCCCTCCCAGAATGAGTCCAGACTGACCACTCCCATGTCCCTTTCTTTGTACCTCAGAGGTAGCAAACCTACACCAGCCAGACATTTGTCATGCCACAGCTTCACTATTGTAAATCCCTCAAGCATTTTTGTCTCTTGCATCTAGTGCAGAACAAAGCAGCAGCTTTGCTCATTGAGATAAGAATTCATAACATACACCAACTGCCTTGCATTGCCTGCACTGACTGTCCCTGTCAATAGAACATACGGATTACATTCTTCCAAATGGAGAGGACCCAAGGAAACAAAGTTCTGAAATTACAACATCTTGCCAGTAGAGGTGGGCCAAAACCAAATTCTTTCACTTGTCAACAGGATAGAAGGGCACTTGGTCAGTGTTTAAACTGATCAAAATAAGAGCAACAAGCCACGAATTCTGGATTTGCCCTAACTCCCATTGTTAAAGAGTGCTGGGGCATTGCATACTCTTGTGGTACTGGGAGTCAGCAGGAGAAACAGGTCAGGAAGAAAAGTATCCAAAAAGATCCTCTTTCTAATCAAGCTCACACAGTAAAAGAGAGAGAGAGAGAGAGAGAACAGTTAGTGGAGCTGGGTACAAAAACAATCCTGGTTCTCCACACCCACTTTCTATTTTTACAGAGAATTTGACTCGTATAGAGAAGCCGTACTGATGCAGAAACAAATATAAATTATTTAAATGGGGCAGTGAAATCCTTCCTTAGAAAATTTGGAAATACTAATGCAATTTCCTGCATAAGATTGTCATGAAGATTCTGTTTATTATGTATCCTTCTCAGAGGGAGCTGCTGGCATCAGATCATTTTACTTCTTGGGACCTTATCTCTCTTTTTAAAAGTCTCAGGCATCACAATACTAATGAGCTGGGACCAAATTAGGATGTCTTTGCACAGTTTCTCCTCATTCCTTATTCCGACAATCTCCGATTGACTTCAGGGATTTTGTGTTAGTAGGGACTGAAAAAAAAATGGGTACGAATTTTAAGGTTTGGCATACTGTGAAGGAATTTTTTTCCCCTGTATGTGCCTACTGGTTGCTTTTTTTATTTTCTCTTTTTTACAGTTGTTACTGATCAAATTTGGATAGGGTAGAGCATTGATGTACTCTGCAGAACAATAGTGCGACAGACGAAAATGTCATACTAGTGCTCTACTTTAACAGATTGTAAAAAAAATTAATGGGATTGCACCGAAACAATTGAGCTTTTCCGACATTATGCAATAACTGACATATTGCTGAGAATTCAACCTTTTTGTGCTCTACTGTCTAATTGCATTTTCACTTAGTATTGAGCAAAGAAGCAGCTAACTGTACTAAGTTTGGGGGTCAAGTGAAATCTATCTGAATCTTTACGGGTAATTAGGTTAGGTTACAATAGGCAAGTGAGTATTCATTAGTTACAATGTGAGTATTAAACAGGTAGTAGATATTCTCATTTCTGCATGTTTCTAATCCTAATTTATAATCAGTATTGACATAACAACCACATGTTCACCAGATGGCAATTTCTTATTTTTGAGGGAGTCAGTGGTTTGTAGCAACCCTTATTATACACAATGAAAATAGTCTAAAATAGTAGGTGAATCAGATAAATGAAGTAGAGTTAGCCCCTTCCTATGGTTTAGCTATTGCTGACCTCTCGCTCTCTCTACTAGTTTTTTAAAAAAAACACTTGTTATACAAAATTTGGAAGTTTTAATAGTGCAGATATTTTTATTAAAATAAAATTATTCCATATTATAGGGTTTGATTGGCATATTCATGTCTGCAACCTTTATATCTCAAAACTGGATCACAAGTCTTCTAAAGTCTGAAAGTGATTGCCCAGAACATTACAGAATGTATAACTAGAGCGCAGATATTTAATTTTTAGCATAAATTGCATTTCATTAGCTGGGCTGCAGACATTTTTCACCTCTTTTAACCATTATCATTTGTGCCAAATGCCATAATAGATTCCATTAGCACCATTTCTGCATTCTACATCACAATGCCACTAGCTGTACATATTTCCACAGTAAAGAATATTTGGATGCAGAACAGCACAGAGATGATTGTATCAAATATATTGAAGCATCTGAAGTATCTATATGATAAGATAAGGCCACTTTTCCTTTCTTTCTGTCTCTTTCTAAACCTAATAAGCTGTAAGTAGTCAAGACCCTAATCACAGATATACTGGTATCCTAATAGTTGCCTATGTGCCTCAGCAACTCACTTTCAAGATCCACTCACTCACAGCTGATCTCTAGCTCTACTCCCATGCAAGCAAGCCAGAGCAGGGAAGGGGGATAGATAGCTCAGTGGTTTGAGCATTGGCCTGCTAAAGCCAGGGTTCAATTCTTGAGGGGGGAATAAGGGTAAAAATCTGTCTGGAGATAACTTTGAGCAGGGGGTTGGACTTGGTGACCTCCTGAGGTCCCTTCCAACCCTGATATTCTAAGGAAGCCCATTCCACTGCCTCACTGACATGCAAACTCACAAGTAGCAGCAGGAAGCCCATTCCCCCAGTAAAACTAACAGTGCAGAATAGAAAACCAATTCTGTGAATGTCCACAAGAGGTACAGGAAACCTGTTTCACTTTCTCACCTAGATGTAAGATCACTAGTGAGGAAGGGAAAACACCTTGCAAGCTCTGAGTTGGTATATCATTTTATATTGAACTATTTTGCCTGTATAATTTTTGAGAAGAGGCAATTGTACATGAAATGCCTATAGTAAAGAATGCCATTCACTTCAAAATACTTCTCTGCTACTTATATACCTGGCATATGCTTCATAAAACCATCTAGGATGGAATTTTCAAAAGCGCTCAGTGTCGGCCTAACTCTATTGCCACTTAAGTCAATGCTGTTTTATCATTGACTTTAATAGGAGCAGGGATTAGGCAAATGCTAAGTGCTTTTGGATATAATCATTTTCTTCTTTATTCATGCCTTTGGGGACGTAATCTGGATGCCAGGTAGTTAAAAACTCAGGGAGGACAGATTTGGGGAGACATGGAACTGGAAGGGCTGTGAGTGTGACCCTGAAAGGCTGGTGGAAGCCAGGATGAGGCCTTGTGTTTGTGGACAAACTTATTGGTATCAGGGCTCTGAACCAAGGCGGCATAGCATAAAGGCATCCAGCTGACAGGGCAGGCCGTGATGGAACCCCTTACTGGCCTAGTTGGGACCCAAACATCTTACATCCTAACTCTACTCCCACTTAAGTCAATGCTGTTTTATCATTGACTTTAATAGGAGTAAGGATTAGACCCATGATTTTGAAAATAATCATTTTCTTTTTTATTTTCTATGCTTTTTAAAATGTACAATAAAACATATTTCTGGAATATTTAAACATGATCTCTACATATATTTTGAATCACATTACATGACCTATAAAGTAAGGTTACAAAAAGGCCATTTATCCCCAAAGTATGCCTTTTCTATCATTAATATCTGAGTGTAGTTCCCATCATCTGAATGGTATTTAAGTGTATATAGTGACTGAAGAATTTGCCTTTGAATTTGAAGGAACACCTAACCAATATACACACAGAGCAAGAAATCCTGACCCTACTGAAGTCAATGGGAGTTTAGCCATTGAATTCTGGCACCAGGCTTTCACTCACAACAATGGTCTTCAACAATACAGGGGTATTTATTCAGTCTTGTCCATAGCACAGTGCTGTTCATGATCAAGAAATTTCAAAGCACTTTACAAACTAATGGATAAGGCTCAGCAGTGCCATTATTATGCAGACAAACAGAGCAACCATCATATAATCAGATACAGGCAAATAGTGGGGGGAAATCATTCCAAAGCATTTTCACATAATTCAAACCATGTTTCATTCCAGCCATAGATGTACTCTTTCAGGTGAGAACATTCATACCAACAGAATTTAATTCACACAAATATTTAGGAGAAAAAAGAGCATTCACGTATGAAGGAACGTATTCATACAGACATCTTCGCCTGGCTTTGGATATCTTGGGAACAAGAATGTTACAGGTGGGAAGAGAAGAGGAGAGTGAGAAAGTCAATGATTTTCAAACTATGTATCTAAATACAACTAAGGGAACATGCAGCATAAGCAACAGACAGAAAAACAGGCTGCACTTTGAAAATACTCCATCCCCACTACATGGAGCAAGATGTGAGCAGCACAGCTAGATATTAAACTAGACACTTTAGTGCCTGTGGACAACTGCAACTGTATTCAACAACATCCCATACCGTAAATGGTTGTGCGTACAATCCTGTGGTCACGTAGGTGTCTGTGATCATGGCAACAGAGCTGCTGACAGAAAAGTCAAAGATAAATTTGGTGCCACAGCAATAGCCATAGCAATTACTTGGCATGAACATGACAACAGAAAACTGTTTGCAAAGTCTGTTAGACGGCTCATAAATCTGCTTTTTCTCTCCCTCAGTCAGAACAGGAACCTGACACTTTTTAAAACTAGAGTCAACGTACATAGCCAAATACAATGTTTTCCTATGCAAATCCAGGAAAAGATTTTAACTATCCTTATAATTCCTAGGCCTGTTTATTTCCTGATTTATCACCCTAAAGTTCTCTCCACACTCTCATTGGGAGATTCAACATCTCAGCGTTTTTGTCACACACTGCTTCTCTTTATAAAGGTTAGGTCAGTTAATCGGGGAACCATGACTTGCTGATCAGTCATACAAATCAAATAGCAAATTCTAAATACTGAACACTTCTTACATGACCTCCATTACCTTTGGTTCTGAGCACCTCACAGTCTTTAATGTATGGAGCATTAAAACACCCCTGTGAAATAGAGAAGTATTACTATACCCATTTCATAGCTGGAGAACTGATCCAGAGAGACTTGGAGTATGTCTAGCTTCAAATCAGTGACATAAATTCCAGCTTGAGGAGATATACCCACTCCAGCTCTGATCTAGCTACCATGTTAAAAATAGAGGTAGTCAGAAAAGGCAGTTGACCCAAGTATATTCCTGGCATCATACAGAGGTACAGACTCAGGGCATTTAAGTCCTCCCACACCTACACTTTTAGCATCATTACAGCTAGTGTGGGTATGTCTAGGATTTATTACTCTAGTTTGAAGTGTAGACATACCCTAAGTTATAGAGGAGTCTGTAGGGGAAAAAGGAATTGAACCCAAGACTTTTGAGTCCAGACTGGCATCCTAACCATGGGGTTAGTCTCCCTCTTAAAGAGACCAAAACTGATATTCCTATTGAACTCTACACTGATTATTCCAGCTTGTTCTGCGTGCAGCATGAGCCTTGAGTAGGATAGGGAGAAGAATGGTCACTCTTTCTGTTTCTTAGCTGAGTTGTCAGAGGTTCTCCGTTAAGAGACTGGCTTGCTTCAAAAGTGTCCACTTAATGCAAAAGGCCTTGAAAAAGCCAGCAGAAGGATCCTATTGAAGTAGAGGCCACTCAGCAACTCCCAAGGCTTCCTACCACAGTTAATAACATGAGACAGCGTGCACAGCTGGTATGAGATAACTGCACAGCTTGGATACATAGGAAGGCATGAGAAGCTTGGTATTCTCAGAACAGCTGCATGGCCTAAAGTGTGTTATTCCACTTACAGCCAATTAAAAGATTTTGAGGGAAAACAGAGATTTGAAACCTGTTTTTAAATAACTGGCTGTTAAAACAATATTTGGAGTTTATGAGTTCATTATTTTATACTCTGTCTGGCCTTGAAAAACTCTGAACCTTACTCTGATCTCATTCGTTTCACACTAGTGAAACTGAGTGGAGCTAATCCTGATTTGCAATAGTTTGGCCAGATCAGAGTTGGGCCCTTTGTCTTTATTGTAAGCAAGTCACAAAAGACTATTCTTCATGATCATATAAAATGATACATTGATATTGATTCAAAAAAGAGGTCTCTTGGCACAATCATTACTTTTTTCCATTTTCTATAGACAAACAAACCCATAAAACAGAACTGACAGATGTTATAACCCAAAAAATGAAAGAGAAGTCCCACAGTACAGAAAAACAAAAGAAACCCCAAATAAACTCATACAGTGGCAACTCCTGCAATACATCTGTCCATATTCCCATATATGTGGGTCATATAATCCAAAGACAAAAGTTATTGCAGCTACTGTCCCTGTTTGATCAGAATGTTGACATATATATCAGAAAGTTAGCATAATTCTTGTCTTGGTTTGTGCTGTAAAGTTTTCTCCTGTCTGAAATAAATCAGGTTTGACAAGTTATTCCAGGATGATGGGAGAGTCTCCCCCCCCTTAGTAACCATGTGTTCTGAAATAGCTCAGCAAGTGTCACATACTAATCGCCTCCCTCCACCCTCAACGTCCGAAATCTCACCCCATATAATTGCACAATTGATGTCAGATCATGTTTTTATTTAAAATGTGTTTGGATATAACTACATGCATTAGGAACCAAAATCTCTATTCTGTTCAGCCACATTTGACATTTGACTGTAGTCTGAAGCATCTGAAATAGCAGCAACTTGAGGTGAAGCCACCTTCAACTCATAGAAAACATCAGTTCTTTTTTTTAAAAAAATAAGCCTTTTCCAGCTATATAGACAGCCTGGAGAGATTTATGTCTCTTATTTGAGAGTGGTTTCAAAAGTAGAGATTTCAAAGCCCTCACTTAATAGATGCCATGGCTCAGGCTGAAGTTGAAAGTACCAGTTAACACAACACTGCAGGTTCTAGGATTCCTGGAGTTAATAGTGGATTACACTGAAAAAAACAAAAACCCTACATACACTCAAAGAGTGTTTCCTATTTTCCCCCTTTCCTTGGATATGGGGGTGTATAGGAGACAAATGTAATTCCTATTCCAACTCATTAATTATTATATCATAACAGAGCACCATTATAGCTAGTTATTAAAGCAGAAGACTAGAAGTCAGTGTACTTGGAACTCCAGTTCTATTCCCAATTCTGCACTTGACTGACTGACTGACACTGAGCAAGTCCTTTAGATACCATATCTGGACTTGATATTCAAAAGGAGAGGACTGAGTGTATGTGCGTTTCTGTATGCTTATGTTTGCAATTGGACATAGCAGATTATTGTGGTATCCATCTACCTATTTATATGGGCAATCATTATAACTGGAAGTGAAAATGTAGAAGTACAATTGCACATGCAAAACTTAATATAAAAGAGGGCATCAGTTTTTAATCATCAGTAGGGTGACCAGACGTCTCATTTTTATCAGGACTGTCCCGATATTTACTTAAAAGCAGCAAAGAGTCCTGTGACACCTTATGGACTAACAGACATATTGGAGCATGAGCTTTCGTGAGTGAATACCCACTTAATCGGATGCATACTTGTTTGATATTTACTTGTTTGTTTCATGTCCCGACTGAACATCGGTCAGGACGCAAATTGTCCCAATATTTTGCCCTCCAGCACACAGGCGGAGGGGGCTCAAGCCCCCCCGCCCCAACTGTACCCTGTCCCCGTCCCAACTCTGCCCTTCCCTCCCACATTGGATCCATCCTCAAATCCCCACCCTGTCCCCGCCTCTTCCCCAAGAACACCACATTCCTCTTCCTCATCTTTCCCTCCCAGGCTTGCGCTAATCAGCTATATGGTGGCGCAAGCGCTGGAGGGAGGGGGGAGCAGCAGGACGTGGCAGCCAGCTCAGGGGAGGTGGAGGCAGAGCGAAGGCGAGCTGGTACGGGAGTGGGGGGAGGGATGGGCGGGACATGGAGCTGCCGGTGGGAGCTCAGCCCCCACCAATTTTTCCTGTGGTCCAGCTGCTCTTGGTTTTTTTGTTTGTTTGTTTGTTTTTTGCTTTTGTTTTTTCCTCTGCCACCAGTTCTTGTGGGGGGGGGGTTGTTGTTGTTTTTTGTTGTTGTTGTTGCTCCGCTGGCACCCCTCCCCCCCACGTACTGATATTTCACGTCTCTCATCTGGTCACCCTAATCATCAGGTCTCTGTGCCATCCTTTACCCAAATTAAAAGATATAAAACCCATCTTCAGTAAATATCACACAGAGGTAGACTAAGGCTCTCTTAATGTTTTTAAAGTGTTCTGAGGTATGGGATAAACTGAAGCTAAAGACAGAATGAACTGATCGTGCATGTTTATATGTGTTTAAAAGTTATAGAACCAGATTTATTGATATGTTCTGGGTGCTGAGTGTTACTCCAGCAACACAAAGCAACCATAAACCTGGCTTATCCAACAAGCTACGCTAGGTTAATGGCTGTTTTACATCATGGTAGTGGATGCTTTGGGTCACCGGAGTAACACAAAGCAGCCACAGTGTACTGGTGAATCCAGCTTATATAGTACACCAGATCCTTTAGGGCCTAATCCAAAGCCCGCTGATGTCAGTGAAAGTAAACTGCTGATCACAATTAGTCTAACTTACTGGAGTGCGTCAGGCATTTCTCACTGTGTTGGTGATCTGAAGATTTGCTTTCTTTAGCCTTTTCTCTGCTGAACCTCTCAAAGGCCTTGAACAATGTCTTAGGACTGAAGGTCTCTTGAGTCCATTCATGAGTCCATTCATTGTTGCCTGGAAACACAACAGACAGCACAAGGAGGTAGCCGCTGTGTATTTTAAAGGTAAACTTATAACTATCCCTATGTTGCGGATGGGATTTCAGCAATTAAATTCTCAGCCATAGCTTTGGTTGCTTTCAGTGACTGATGCTGCATGAGTAATTTTCTGTTGCTGAATATTCATCTTGACTGGTTTGGGTTTTGTGGCAGCTTCAATGATGAATGCCTAATCTCTTCACTCTCACTTGTTTTTTCTTATTCTTGCCTGCCTCCAAAGGCTGACATCGCTCTTCCCTCTGCTTCCTCTTGCTAATGACTAGAATCCAGAAAGCTTTTCTTCAGAGTAGCATGAATATTGTAATAGAAAAGCAACCAAAAATGACAAGGCTTTTATTCTGGTCCAGTGTCTGCCAACTTCATAAGTCATGACGACGTTTGTTATTTATGATAAAACCTGGATTCTAAAATCTCATATTTTTAAATATTTTTTTCTATCTTATGTCACTCTAATTCCATTCTGCCGCTCCATGCTCTTGCTGCTGATTTGATACCCCTTGTCTCTGTGCTAAAATTGAAACTGCAAGACATAGCTTTCTATGGCATGTTTTAAACACAAGCTACTTTAGCTTTTATCTTTAAAATTTTATTACAAAGTTAAATCCAGTCTTTGTAATGTTCCCAATATGGGGATTTTCAATATAAAATTAAAGTTATAAGATAGTACATCCATGGATAAATTCTATGGACAGCCAACTTGCCAGCTGGCAGTTTCAGCTTTAAAATCAGTGGGGGTTTTGTTTTCATTCTGGGCAGTTGCTCAGCTGTCAATCAAAAATCTTGTTATACATGAATCTGATGTCAAATCAATATTTGACAAGATTTTTGACTGGCAGGACAAATTGTTGTACATGGATGCCACATCCACGTATAACAGGGTCATGTATAATAGTTGCCTAATCATGGAATTCTGCTATTTATACATTATATCAGGGAGAGCTGCTCCCAGCGTTCTCATATGCTCAGTAACTTTCAGATCATGAATCTATCTCTACACCTAAACCAAAACTTATTAGAAGCTTTGGGCTCAGTGGTGGAAGTAAGGAACCTTGAACCTTTGAGTTTCTGGGTTTGACATTCAATAGTAACATTACAGTTTTCTCTTCCAGCAACATTTTCTTCAAGGTAACGTCTGTACAAGAGCAAGGTACATATTCTATTGAAGCTATAGCAATAGAGATGTGGTGTGTTAGAGTAGTAGATCACTAGGGAAATCTGGGGACTCTAATGGCAATAAATGGAAGGAATAGAATTGAAAAAGAAATAGTTTCATTACATAACCAAAGAGCTGGAGATGGGGCACATCAGTATATTCACTGGTAGCCCTCAAAATGCTAGCATCTATAGCAAAGAGTCACATTGTGCATATTTATTGGAAGCTCTACATGACTGTCATGGAGCATGGCTCCTCTCTAGCCTTCTCCTCCCAGAAACTGCACAGACTCCCTTGGTTGTGCCTTTACCGTGTTCTTTTAAATTCCCTCCACCCTTTCCACAACATCACCATGAAACAGTCTATTTACAATATTATGCTAGCTTTTGGCCCTCTCAACAGGGTCTTAAGGAAACTTAAGTCTCCTAACTCTGAGCCCTGGTTTACACTGGGGGGTAGGAGTCGATCTAAGTTATGCAACTTCAGCTACATGAATAACGTAGCTGAAGGCGACGTACTTAGATCAACTTACCTTGGTGAGTCACTGCAGTGAGTCGACTGCTGCCACTCCCCTGTCGACTCTGCCTGCGCCTCTCGCAGCGCTGGAGTGCAGGAGTCAATGGGAGAGCACTTGGGGGTTGATTTATCACATCTAGACTAGACACAATAAATCAATCCCCACTGGATCGATCGCTGCCCACCAATCCAGCGAGTAGTGAAGACATACCCTAAGTCTCTGTGTGGCTAGGCTCAGCTAGTCTCTGTTCCTCCCTCTCCCCTTTCCACTTCCATCCTGTGCCTCTTCTTATCAGCCCTGGGCTAATGGGGTAATTGGCTCAGCCCACTGTCCTGACTAAGCTTCCTCCAGAGGAACTAATAAATATCTGAGTGATCAGAATGCAGGCTCACCTGTTTGCTCCCTGCACTCTGTCAAAATGACACTTCCTGAAACAGTGTCACAATATGGCTTTAGAAGGATAAGCAGGGAACAACAAATATACAGTTATCATGTATGCTATGACAAGCATGATCCAAGTTATTCAGAACCTTGGCTCTCACAGAGTTGCGAGAGCTCTAAACTGAAAGGGAATGGGAGGCATTGTGGGAAGCATGTTTGGAAAATAGATTCCCTGTGAAGAGAGAAGTTGAATTTTAAAGAAAGTGAGAGAAGGCACATAGATATAGGAGACACAAGAGTGGAAATGGAAGCTGACAGCTTACCTTCCATCTGTCTACCACAGGTTTTTCTACAGGGCCCATTACCATGGTATCTAAGTACGAACTACCATCCCATTATTATGATCTATCTCAGATCCAAGCTTAAACCACTACTGCTGATGTTTATATCATTCCATCAAAGCCTAAAACCTCCATTGCTATTGTTTGCAAGACAAATGTGGTGGGAATCTCCCTTTCCCAGTGGTACACATAAACCATCTCTAGACTTGGTCGTTTGTCAGGTATCTGACTTTAAATCTGTCACTGATCCAGGACTGGTTATTTCCTATTCCTTGTGCTTTGCAAACCCACAAAGAGGTAATTTCATCCAGCAATGAAGGGCTGAAACTTTTTGGGCTGAAACACTGCAAATATTTAACAGAGCACAACATTACAACCACAGTTTCTGGATGAGATATGAAGTACACATTGTCCAAGTGGCACTGTCAAGGGAAAGTAATGAGTAAATATTAGTCCTGGTCCTGGAAATTGGCTGAGATGGCAAAGTCAACATCTGTTCTCTTGCAAAGTGTGTCATAGGGCTTTTATGGAATGTAAGTATTCAAGACTTTGGTTTTACATCTGCCTATCTTAAACAATTCTAATATGCTCATCACTATATTATCTAAGCACCACATCATCAGAAATCCCTCCAGCAACACAGTTTTCCCTGCCACCAAGATAAGGCATTTGATCAATATTAATCTAGAAGTACAGTCACCCATTTGGTCAATGGTATCTGGATGTTCCTTGGAGGACTTCACTCCAACTATTGACCCAGCCAAGCTTGTGATATCCCTCAGGATCATAGTACAAAGGGGCATAGTTTCAGGCTATCTATATTAATACAAGATGGCACGCCGGGTCTCACTCGACACAGCAACCAGGACACTTCAGCAGAAAATACAGACACAAGGGAAAGAGAGCTAGCACAATGAAAAGTCTGTGGTTCTATGAAGACAAACCACAGCGAAAGATACTCAGGGCAGCTGTGTTGTAGCTTTCACAGTAAATAAAACAAAATGAGTGTGACAAGATTCACTTCAACTCGAAGTGATATATCTTAAAAAATCAAGGGTGGGGGAGGACAGTAAATAAAATTTCCTTAGATACAGATCAGCAGCTCTCTGCAGGATTACTTTACAGTAGTTTCATACATCGAGATCCATTTTATCTATATTTCTGAATATCATACAATTTAACACATGCATTTTATAAGCCTACTAAACTACAAATGATACATTGACAAGCCTGTTTTCAATTACGATATTCTGTACTTGTTTGCTGACAATATATTCTATTTATGTAGTTGGTTATGAATTGCTTTAAGTCATCTGAGCTGCATGATTCAAAGATGTTCATATTTCTCCCCTTCCCTGATGGCAAAGAACTACTTTTTTTCCTCGATCTTTTCAAAATTATAATTAGGCTAGATCCTTGCCTCTGTACTCATTCATCATTCTCTCCTATTACTCTTATCGCTTCATAGGGCTTGGGAGAATTGGCTAGTAACATCACCACTAAGTCAAATTTGAAATAAGGCTATCAAAACAGACAGGCTTAAATGTCAAATCTTTGGATAAATTATCATTGTACAGAATGGGGAAAGTTGCAGTTTGAGGAAAAATCATAAGCCCTGTGAATCCTGTTCTGCACCTCTTGCATTTTTGTCCTTCTGCAGCCAATTTTAAGTTGCTCATCAAGTGGGAGACAAAACCAAGGAGGATTCATTGAAGTTAATCACATTATTTATCTGAACACTGCTCTATCCTGGTTAGTGTACTAAATGTTTATTATGGGGTGTTAAAATGGGATATCATTGTGCCTCAGCACACTCCTCAGCATTGACATGTGGAATCAGTCTTAAAAAGGGTTGCCATCACAAATTGTGACATTACAATTTTCTGTCATGAAAGTGATTATGCTGTCATAAACACCAGCTTGTAGCATCACAAATGAATCAGGCGGTAAGAACAGGCTGAATAGAAAGGTTTCAACACTGACCACGTATCATGGCAATCAGAAATGATGATAAAGGAATCACAGAAAGCAAATAACAGTTAAATAGATTATTAATTTGTGCTGCTTTACAAAATGTTCTGGAGTGCACTGAGGGTCCTTTAATGCTATTGAAGTTCTTGATGGCCCTCGTGTTAATGAAGGTGATGAAAATTATAAAATTATAATTGTTTGCAGACAAATACAAAGTAATCCCATTCATTGTCTTAACAAAACAACTTGCTGTTCACAGAACCATCTATGCCTTTTTCCCAAATTTAACTAAGTCCTACAATGGTAGGGGAGTGGAATAGATGACCTCTTCTAATAGGAATCTCTCTATCTAATTTGTATGGTTATCCAGGTATTGACAGTGTGGTGCTACCTTTTAAAAGAGTACAAAGAACAATTCCTGCATTCATAGATGATATATTATCCACTTTAATCTGTAGCTTTAAATTTGTGAACAATAGGCACAGAAGAAGCTACAAGAGACTTTATCTTTAAATCTATAATATGTACCTTTTTGAGCCATTTAGTCAGAGGCCTAGTTATTAAACTAGACCTCTCATTTGCTGCATAATTTGCAGAATGTTCCAAATTTCAGCAGTAATCTTTGAATTCTGCCTCCTTCTTGTTGCCAACAGTCCTGTTCTGCATTTGCCTCTAGCCCAGCCTCTTCCCCATACCTCCAATGGGCATATTATGGAACATTTGCCCCTTGGAGACTGGAACGTTGAAGTAGTATAGCCATTAGTTGTGTGACTCTGACAGGCCAGCTCGGATCAAAGCCGTTATTGTCATCACTTACCTATGACCTGTCGTTTATTACTGTATTATATTATGTATACCCAGTAATTAGAGAACCCTAGATTAAAGTGTATGTTAGTTTTCAAATGTGAATATACTAAATGTGTAAACTTCATGAAAACTAATGAAGGATTGTTTCTGGCTATCACATTGTGTTTACATTACATTTACCTGTGATTCGACATTGAAGCCTTGGAAATGTAAAAGATTGCTAACTTCAAAGCATGAGGCATTGTGTTCATTAATGGACATTCCCAGACTCTGTTTGCATTTAATGCACAAAGGAAGAGCCCATGCTGTGAATGAAAACACCTGTCAAATTGCATTTTATGGAAAGGCACTATAAGATTGGATCCAGGGATCGACCCTGTATCTCTGAACTGTTTTGGATTCTAACAGGATGGAATACTGAAAAAGTTGACATAGATCCCCAGAATTACTTTGGTTGACCCTGAGGAACTTTGGGAAATCTAGCAGATTACTGCAACTCCGTTAACATTTTGGACTCACAAACTTTGATTCACCTGTTAATGTATTTTACCTGCTTTAATCTCTCAATAACTCTCATTTCCTTTTCTTAGCTAATAAACCTTTAATTTAGTTTACTAGAGAAACTGGCTGCCAGTGTTTTCTTTGGTGTGAGATCAAGAAACCTGCCACCTGCCACATCTACAGGTTTGGCCGATCGCAACTCCCACTGGCCACGGTTCACCACTCCAGGCCAATGGGGGAGGCGGGAAGCAGCGTGGGCTGAGGGATGTGCTGGCCGCTGCTTCCTGCTGCCCCCATTGGCCTGAAGTGGCAAACAGCAGCCAGTGGGAGCCACAATCATCTGAGCCTGCGGATGCGGCAGGTAAACAAACTGGCCCAGCACACCAGGGTGCTTATCCTGGCGAGCCACGTGCCAGAGGTTGCTGACCCCTGCTGTAGCCAAACCTTTAATAAACGATCTAAAGGTTTATTAACTAGTAAAAAAGAAATAAGAGTTATTTACAGGTTACATCAAGCAAACGTATACATACACAGGTATTATCATCTATGATTCCTAACAATGACAGAGATGTGGTAATCTGTCAATTCAAGATGTCTTTTAGGGTGGAGCCAGGGGTAACCCCTGGGGCTCTCTGCCTCAGTGTAGTGTCTCTGGCTCTGTGAGCATTCGAACAGCAAAGAGATGAAAAATTTTCTTCTGACACTGTTTTATCTTTTACATATGGCCTTCCAGTTCATGAGATGAGCTCCCTTGCATATAGCATTTCCAAGGAGTGATAGAGCCATTCACCAATCCTTTATATTGTGATGTTTCTTAATACAGGTATGATAATCATTGTTCCTTCCCCGCCCCCTTGCCTGTTTAATCTTGATAGTTCTTAAGGGCATGGGGTCGGGGAAGAAATGACAATTGTTATGCCTGGATTCACAAGATCAGAGCAAACGTTTTTAAAATTATAAAGGAAAACTTACATATTTCCTTATAGCATGGAATATAGGCATTACAAGTGAGATTAATGCAGGAAGCAATTTACAAGCCTTTCATAGATTTTAAACACTAAATACATTCTTAAAAGACTAATACCTAATTTGAACAAAACTAACATATGGGTGAGCTGGTTTGGTTTTTAGCTGAGTTTGTCAGTTCTTAAGTTAACACCTACGGCCTTGATTTACAAAAATAATGCTTAGAAATACTGCTATCCAAAAAATGACTGTTCTGAACTTTGGCCCTTTGCTCTGCAATCTGATGATCTCAGTTACCCATTGGGTGTTTCTCACCCCTACTCCTGCCACTTTCCACAAGATCAGAGGGTAAAGTGGTGTGAAGGGGTTCTAAATGATCTGTATCCAGCTAAGGGAGGATTCCCTCAGTGCAGGATCTGAGGAAGATAGCCATAAGGTTGCCTTCCAACAGCTCTCTCACAAACTCAGCTGTAGGGGGAATGCCCAGAGAGCAGCTGAGGGAGGGAGGAGCATACTGGGGTTCAAGCTGATGTATGTAGTGCTATGGAGATTCTAGGTAGCCCTGGGAGGCTGGGCCTTCAGGGCTTAGTTAGTCTAGGCGACTAGCCAGCTTTTGGAGTAGCCTACAATCAGGATCGAACAAAGATGACTTAAAACTATTTATCTCCCCAGGTTGGGAGTCCTGTGCTGAACCTCTTAGAGGCCTGGCACAGAATCTCAACCCTGGTGATTAGGAGAATGAGAACAGGGACCTGACATTATGAATAAAAAAGAAAAGTGCCTACAGTAACAGTATAGCAAAATGATGTACAGGTTTAGAGAGAGTGCTACAACATTATCCTTCTTCCCCCAGGTTCATAAACATTTTTCTTAAACAATACTCTGAAATGTCTTATGTGGGATAACACAACATGTCCAAATGGAACTCATCCAATTCTTCTTCCACTAGATTTTCAGAGGAGCTTTAATGACCTCCACTCATCCAAATGGACTGCTTAATGCATAGTAGATTGTTATTAGTATGAATCAATGGGAGCCTTTGACAGGCAAAGCCTTCATAGGTTTGCAAAGTGACTAATAAAAATCACCTTGGTACCATCTTCCCTTCATGAGTCACTGATCTTTATGAAGTCAGAATTAATTAGTGGGCAATGAGATGAGAAATTCAACCCCTAATATATAAAGTGGCAGGGCTTTTAAAACCCTGTTTTGCCCCAGTCTCTCTCCTTGCCTGCTGTCCCTCTGCCACCAAGAGCATAAGAAGAACTGGTTAATGGAGAATCTAAGAGGGTGTTATGAGCTTTCCTAAAATATGTATGCTTTCTTTTACCATAAAATCCCTTAATTTAAATACTCTTTAGTGGTACAGAGGACTATTAACTGGGTAGAGATCTGGCCACCATGGAGCATGTGTGAGGCTATTTGTACTTTAGGATCTGAGGCAGGTAATCTCCGCAACATTACAAACTATTAAAAAAAACACTGAAGGAAACTGCAGATTTAACATCAAATAGCAGTGGGATAGTATATAGTCCCAAGCACAGAAAGGTTTCCTCCCAAGTAAAAAATAATAATTCAAACTAAAAATGGAACATTCAAATTAAATACTGCTTGACAAGAATATTACACTGCTGACTAAAGTGAACAAGAGCTCACAGATGAAAATCAGAGCTCCACTACCTCATCACATTGAGGCACAGCTTTCATATTACCTGCAGGGAGCCCTGTTGAGTTCAGATTTCAGCTTTAACTGCAAATTTCCATCCACTGGAATTTCCATCCATTCCTTGCAGGCCAACCTATAAAGTTCATTTGCTATCATTCTCCAGGTGACATTTTTAACACCATAACTGTATTATATGAAAAGTATAATAATCCATTTTTATCAGTAGAAAAACAAACTGTTGTAGAACTCACACCACCTCCTCAAGTATAACAGAGCCCATGGAAAGCAGCCAACTTGCTGATCCACATGTATCTGCTAAAATTGCTAAAGCAGAATAGACAATAAGCAGGGGAGCACACTAGAGTATGGAAAACCAGCAGGTTACCAACAAGGTTGAAGAATACATGCATTTTTTACCTCAAGAACTAATGGCAACTTCAGGGGAGGGAAAGTAATAAACTGAATCAAAAAATTTATTGGTTCCACTCAGCTGGGTATTTTACCTGCGGCTAAAAGTGGGCCATGTGTTTTAGATGAAGCTGTGATTTGACACATCGTTTGGGATTGTCCCTTACGGTCCCCTTAATGATAATTTTTTGGGAACAATTGTCTTGACACTTGAAACTAACATATAAAAAAGAACCCAACAGCTCTTATTCCGGGCAACACTAAGTCTTGTCATATCCTTCCCCGGCAGAATCAGAGAGAGTTTCTAACTCCATGTTTGCACAGTGCCTCTCACAAAAGAGCCATCCGGGATTCTGGGAGCTACTGCTCTTTAAATAATAACAGCAGAACTATGACTTCATCTGGAAACCATTCCTGGACTTCAGATTTTAGCTGTCTTTGTGAGGGAGCCATCTGCTCATTTGCATGTTTGATGTGTACATGCAACTGAACAATCATGGCTCTTTTCTCCAATTTTTTTCTTCTTTAATTTATTTATTAAATTACTTACTTACATTTGATGTGGTTTATGTTTTCTATATCCTAGTGTCTGCTTCATGCTTATCCTTTACTCTTGACCTTTGAGAAAATTATGGGTAAAACTAGATTGTTTATCAATAACATCATGGCATCTGTTGCATTCTGTACCACTATTTATATTTTATTTATTCTAGTTTAGTTTATTGATAAAGTATAATGTAGGGCTATGTAACCTACTTAATATTTAACATTAGTTCCTATTTTAATGTGGAATTTGATGAAAAAGAATTAAATTTAAAAAGTTATTTTTAAAAGTTTGAGTAATAGTTTCAAATAGTTTGGAGGGATTTGTATTTGTGGGAGGATTTGCAGCAATATGATTTTTAATATATGTATTGCTTTTTTCTCACTAGAAGTGTTGGATAGACCGCTGGGACCACTGTATTCCTGTACATAGCCAATAGAAAATTACAGCATGGGCAGCACCAAAGAAAGCTCTCCTACACTGTCCACACCAATGTATTTCAGCATTCGCCGACAGAGGCCACATATGATGGGATGAAGGTAGTTAGGTCTCCAGGCCTATTAAGTTTGTGGCCTTCCTGCTTCCTGACGACCAGCAACAATGATGGTGATGGATTTGTAATCCTATCTCTAGAAACTAGGATGTAATTTTCAAAAGCACACAGTATCACTTAGTATTGGCCTAGCTCAGCTCCCATTGAAGTCAGAGGGAGTTTCAGCATTTATTTCAGTGGGAATAGAATTAGCCCAGTGCTAAGTGTTTTTGAAACTCCTGCCAGCCAGAAAGGCTGTGTGTCCCATTACCAGTTCTCTGAGCTACCTAATTTCTCATAATTTTCTTAATTTGTGACAGAACCTAGTAATGTCATATAACTTCTCATGTGTCATTGCACTTAAATAAATAACTATTTCATTATACCTCTCACCCAGCAAGAAACCTTTTAAATGTGATCAGTCAAGGTTACTAAAACTTCTAGCCTAAGTATCACAGAAAGTGCACTTCAGTCAGGGGACAAAAAATACCAGAAAGTAATTTAGAAAAGTCTGTATGCCTAGTTAGCCAATGTCTGGGGAAAACTGTAAATGTCTTAACTATGGCCTGGTCTACACTACACGTTTAAACCGAATTTAGCAGCATTAAACCAATTTAACCTTGCACCCATCCACACAACGAGGCCCTTTATGTTGATATAAAGGGCTCTTTAAACCAGTTTCTGTACTCTTCCCCGATGAGAGGAGTAGCGCTGAAATCGGTATTACCATGTTGGATTAGGGTTAGTGTGGCTGCAAATCGACGGTATTGGCTTCCGGGCAGTATCCCACAGTGCACCATAGTGACCGCTCTGGAAAGCCATCTGAACTCAGATGCACTGGTCAGGTAGACAGGAAAAGCCCCATGAACTTTTGAATTTCATTTCCTGTTTGGCCAGCATGGAGAGCTCACCAGCACAGGTAACAATGCAGTCTCCTGAGAATCCAAAAAGAGCTCCAGCATGGACCGCACGAGAAGTAATGGATCTGATCACTATATGGGGAGAGGATTCCGTGCTAACAGAACTCTGTTCCAAAAGATGAAATGAAAAAACATTTGAAAAAATTTCCAAGGCCATAATGCAGAGAGGCCACACCAGGGACTCAGTACAGTGCCGTGTGAAAGTTAAGGAGCTCAGACAAGCCTACCAGAAAACTAAAGAAACAAATGGAAGGTCCTGGGCAGAGCCGAAAACATGCCACTTCTACACTGAACTGCATGCAATTCTAGGGGGGACCTCCACCAGTTCCCCACCCCTGTCTGTGGATCCCGAGGTGGGGT
The DNA here is from genome assembly GCF_007399415.2 of Gopherus evgoodei. NCBI lineage: Eukaryota > Metazoa > Chordata > Testudines > Testudinidae > Gopherus > Gopherus evgoodei. Next base: position 65,068,562 of record NC_044322.1, read on the forward strand.
TAGTAATCTCAGTCATGCCTGAGGCTTCTGCGGACGGGGAAGATGAGGAGGAGGAAGAGGAGGACTAGCTTGCAGAGAGCACACAGCACTCAGTTCTCCCCAACAGCCAGGAGCTTTTTCCCAGCCAGACGGAATTACCCTCCCAGCCTTCCCAAGCAACAAGCCCAGACAATGAAGCCATGGAAGCGACCTCTGGTGAGTGTAACTTTGTAAATATAAAACATGATTTAAAAGCAAGCGTTTTTTAATGATTAATTTGCCCTGAGGACTGGGGATGCATTCGCGGCCAGTACAATTATTGGAAAAGTCTATTAACATGTCTGATGATGGAGCAGATATCCTCCAGGGACATCTCCATGAAACTCTCCTGGAGGTACTCCAAAAGCCTTTGCAGAAGGTTTCTGGGCAGGGAAGCCTTATTCCGTCCTCCATGGTAGGACACTTGACCACGCCATGCATGTAGCAAGTGATCTGGTATCATTGCATGACAAAGCCTAGCTGCATGTGGTCCCGGAGATTGCTGGCATTCAAGCAACATCCATTCTTTATCTCTCTGTGTTATCCTCAGAAGAGTGATATCGTTCCTGGTAACCTAGTTAAAATTCAGGAATTTAATTAAGGGGACAGACATGCCATTTCTTCTGGGCTGTTTGCCTGTTGCTTAAAAGAAATCCTTCCTTGCAGGTAGTCAAGCAGGGGGAGGGGTGGAATGGCGCTGAGCTTTTTCACATTTGGCTAGCAGTGATCTTCCATGATACCAGTCATGCGGTGGGGGGAAGGGTAAAGCAATCATCCCAGAGAATTGGATTGGGGGGGAGTGGTTTCTGCTGCTGCATGTTAACAGGAAAGAAGTAGCACTGAACGGCATTTGCTTGGTATTTGGGAAAGAAGGGCACTGTGTGTATGAAGGCTGCAGAAGCCGAAAGACAATGGTTTACCATGGACGCATGCAAGCTGAATTCTGCTGCCCGGACCTGTGTCTGTGAGATCTGTAACACCAGAGCCGCAGGCACTCAATATTAAGATGCAAATGCGACATTGTAGTGAAATCACATGTGCTATGTAAGGTGAATAGTGTTGTTCACCGTGAAAGAGTATAAGCATTGTTCTATAAAATGTATCTTTTTAAATTCTTCTCTCCCTTTTTTCCCTCCCTAATGTAGCTGCAAATTTTTCAAGCCTCCCTAGATCTCAGATAAGGCGGTGGAAAAAAAAGATGCGAGACAAAATGTTCACGGAAATCATGGAAGTGACCCACAATGAAAGAGCTCACCTGAATGAGTGGAAGGACGTGGTATCAAATTACAGGAAAGATGCCAGTGACCGTGAGGACAGGAGGGACCAACGTGAGGACAGGAGGGACACTCGAGATGAGAGGTGGCGGCAGGAAGATCAGAGGTGTTGGCAGGAAGATCAGTGGTGGCGGGATGCAATGCTGGGGCAGCTGCCTGATCAAACTGATCATCCTCCGACGTCTGGTGGACCTTCAGGAACAGCAGCAAGATCACAGAGTGACGCTTCAGTCCCTGTGTAACCACCCTCACCCCTCACCATGTTCCATATCCTCCTCACCCAGACGTGTAAGAACGTATGGGGGAACGCTTCGTGCACCCGCCCACTCCACCCTCGTGGACAGCCCAACCAGAAGGCTGTCATTACTTTGAAATTTTTTTAGTGGCCTTTTCCTTCCCTCCTATCCTCCTCCCAAACCACACCCGGGCTACCTTGTCAGTTCTCTCCCTCTTTTTATAATGAATTAATAAAGAATACATGATTTTTAAATGATAGTGACTTTATTTCCTTAGAAAGTAAGCTGTAATCGAAGCGGGAAGGTGGGTTGCTTACAGGGAATGAATCAATCAAGGAGGGGGGTTCATCAAGGGGAAACAAACACAGCAGTTAGAACGTACCCTGGCCCGTGATGAAACTCATTTTCAAAGCTTCTCTGATATGCACTGCTTCCTGGTGTGCTCTTCTAATCGCCCTTGTGTCTGGCTGTGCATAATCAGCGGCCAGGTGATTTGCCTCAGCCTCCTACCCCACCATAAAGGTCTCCCCCTTACTTTCACAGAGATTGTGGAGCACAGAGCAAGCAGGAATAACAATGGGGACATTGATTTGGCTGAGGTCAGAGCGAGTCAGTAATGTGTGCCAGCGCGCCTTTAAGTGGCCAAATGCACATTCTATCACCATTCTGCACTTGCTCAGCCTGTAGTTGAACAACTCCTGACTACTGTCCAGGCTGCCTGTGTATGGCTTCATGAGCCATGGCATCAAGGGGTAGGCTGGGTCCCCCAGGATAACTACAGGCATTTCAACATCCCCAACTGTTATTTTCTGGTCTGGGAAGTAATTCCCTTGCTGGAGCCATTTAAACAGAGTAGTGTTCCTGAAGATGGGAGCGTCGTGAACCCTTCCCGGCCATCCCATGTGGATGTTGGTGAAACGTCCCTTGTGATCCACCAGTGCTTGCAGCACCATTGAAAAGTACCCCTTGTGGTTTATATACTGGGTGCCCTGGTGCTCCGGTGCCAAGATAGGGATATGGGTTCCATCTATCACCCCACCACAGTTAGGGAATCCCATTGCAGCAAAGCCATCCGCTATGACCTGCACATTTCCCAGAGTCACTACCTTTCGCAGCAGCAGCTTAATGATTTCTTTGGCTACTTGCATCCTAGCAGCCCCCACTGTAGATTTTCCAACTCCAAATTGATTCCCGACTGACCGGTAGCTGTCTGGCGTTGCAAGCTTCCAGAGGGCTATTGCCACTCGCTTCTCAGCTGTGAGGGCTGCTCTCATCTTGGTATTCTGGCGTTTTTGGGCAGGGGAAAGCAAGTCACAAAGTTCCATGAAAGTGCCCTTACGCATGCAAAAGTTTCGCAGCCACTGGGAATCGTCCCAAACCTGCAAAACTATGTGGTCCCACCAGTCTGTGCTTGTTTCCCGGGCCCCAAATCAGCGTTCAATAGCTAGACCTGCCCCATTACCATCAGGATCTTCAAGGCGCAGGGGCCCGCTGTTTGAGAGAATTCTGTGTCCATGTCCTCATCACTCTCATCGCCACGCTTCCGTAGCCGCCTCCTCCTCGCCTGGTTTTGCAAGTCCTGATTCAGCATAGACTGCACGAGAATGCACGAGGTGTTTACAATGTCCACGATTGCGGTCTTGAGCTGAGCAGTGTCCATGCTTGCTGTGCTATGGCGTTTGCACAGTTCACCCAGGAAAAAAGGCGCGAAACAGTTGTCTGCTGCTTTCACTGAGGGAGAGGTGAGGCTGTACCCAGAACCACCCGCGACAATGTTTTTTGCCCCAACAGGCACTGGGATCTCAACCCAGAATTCCAAGGGGCGGGGGAGACTGCGGGAACTATGGGATAGCTCCCCACAGTGCAACCCTCCGGAAATTGACACTAGCGTCGGTACATGATGCACACCGCCGAATTAATGTGCTTAGTTTGGCCACATGCACTCGACTTTATATAATCTGTTTTAAAAAACTGGTTTCTGTAAAATCGGAATAATCCCATAGTGTAGACGTACCCTATGTTACCCAAGATAGCATAAAAGCATTGACCTTTAAAGGACCACATAATTGTATATGTGTACACACACACACACACACACACACACACACACACACACACACACACACACACACACACACACACACACACACACATATAGTTACCTGAAGGTCTTACATGGGACAGAGTAAACCATGATTGGATACTTAGATAATCATCCTTGGACTTAAAGACCTTGATTACAGTTCTCTTGATTACAGAGGAATCTGGGGAGCAAGCAGGAACCCTAAGAGAGGTGATTGGTGAATGAGATTTGGAGGGAAGCCTGAGGAGGACTGAATTAACCTCTGTGAAGTGCTTTAGTATAGGTGCTAAAAGATTTTAACAGAGACCAGTTACTAAGTGTTTTGAGATGAGCCTAATCAAATTCCTTTAGCGTCATCTTATGAATCAGTCAACCACTTACTGATCTCGCAAACCCCTTTTTATCTTTCAAAGATAAGCCTCCTAATAAAGAATTTAGAATTAGTATAAGTACTAATTATTCTTAAACCAACAAGAAATGTGAAAAACGAATTAGCTCAGTAAATCTGATCTCTGTGAAATAACTACTCTCTAGTGAGGGCAGTTCTCCACAGTTTAGGGGGGGTGTACCATATGTACCTCTCCCTTCTCATTTTTGCCCCATACCACTGTCCTCCATTCCCTTCTCCCCATGCAAGAGCTCTCGCCGTCCCCCATTTCCCACTGTGCCAGGGTTTCTGTGTACCCCCTATTTTACCTATCTTCCATAAAATAGCCATTATTCCACACTCCCACCCAGGTCAAGGACTCTCTGTGTCCCCCGTTCCTCTCCTCCTCTTATGCTAGAGGTTGTGTGTGTCATTCATTAGCCCCTCTTCCACCTGTCGGGATCTGTACGTCCTCATTCCCTTTACTCCATACCAGGATCCCCCCATTCTCCTCTTCATGCCAGGAGCTCCCTGTACCCCCTCTCCCCCAATATTTCTTTTTTTTTCTCTCTGGAAGCTAAGTCAATCCAAATGCCAGCATTGGGAAAACAGGCAGAGCTGATATGTTGGTGGAGAGGATGTTATGCTGGTAGGTGTAAATGGTTGCCACCAACTGGTTCTTTGATCTATAAACAATTCGCACCTGATTGAAGCTGAAGGATCTACTAACCAAATGCATGGGGCTCCAAGCATCTCCATTTCCTCCTTCTGGTTTTCTGATTTTCACAAAAATCAATATGGTTTTGCCCACTGATGCCTAGAACAGTTTCTGAAATTGGGGAATTGATCTTATGTGGTATTCAATAGCTATCACATTTAATCTAAACCGCAAACTGGCTGAAAATCAAATTTTGTGATTCAAATTTAGGAGTATTTAGAACGGGGTCAGCAACCTCTGCCATGTGGCTCTCCAGGGTAAGCACCCTGGCAGGTCGGGCCAGTTTGTTTACCTGCTGTGTCGGCAGGTTCGGCTGACCGCAGCTTCCATTGGCCACGGTTCACCATCCCAGGCCAATGGGGGCAGCAGGAAGCACCGCGGGCCGAGGGATATGCTCGGTGAACCGCAGCCAGTGGGAGCTGCAATTGGCTGAACCTGTCGACGTGGCAGGTAAACAAACTGGCCTGGCCCGCCAGGGTGCTTACCCTAGAGAGCCGCATGCCAGAAGTTGCCGATCCCTGTTTTAACCTTTCCTCCTAGGTCAGGTCTTCTAAACCTTATATCATTTTTGTTGCTGTCCTCTGGACTCTCTCTAATTTATCCACATCTTTCCTACAGTGTGGGGCCCAGAACTGGACACAGTACTCCAGCTGAGGTCTCACCAGTGCCAAATAAAGTGGGGCAATTAGCTAATAATTGAGTCACTATTTCATTCATGGGGGACCCTGCAAGTAATATAATATGTACTTTGTTCATTTTCTTGTTCTAAAGTGGCAGTAGTCTACTGTAAATACATAAAACACATTTTGTTAATTTGATCTGAAAAAAAAATCTCTTGTACCCAATCTAAATATTTATATGGCTCCCACCACCATAATATCTGAGTGCCTATAAGATCCTTACCTCCATTAAATAGAATCACAGGAAATGATGTAACATGACGTCTTGCTCAGAGAGCTCAACACGCACTGTGCTAAAGGTAGAATTTGATTCAATTTCTGCAGCAGTAAACAGAGCCTCATTTTAATTAATCTTTATTTTAAAAAAAACTGACTTAAAAAGGAAGGCAGAGGATTATTACATTAATTGGGAGACTTGCTCCATTTTGAAAAAAAAAAGATATAATAAAAGCTGCTGCTGCTTCTGTAGAAAGGGAGAACTTGTTTGCTGAGAAGAGCACCAATGTAAAGCACTGAAGTGAGTCACAATATGGAATATGCTGAGACCATTACAAAAGTTCTTATAGTATAACAGAACCAGTAAACTTACAATATGTTAGGGCAATTTCTGATTTACTTTCTAATTCAGTCTTAAACCATCTTTGTGCAATCCAAATTGGACAGGGTAATTCAGGGGTCGGCAACTTCTGGCCAGTTTGTTTACCTGCCATGTCAGCAGGTTTGGCTGACCGTGGCATGGGCAAGGGATGTACTGGCGGCCACCCCCATTGGCCTAGAACGGCGAACCGCTGCCAGTCGGAGCCACAATCGGCCGAAACTGACAACGTGGCAGGTAAACAAACTGGCCTGGCCCGCCAGGGTGCTTACCCTAGCGAACCGCATGCCAGAGGTTGCCGACCCCTGGGTTAAAAAACTGAACATGGTTAGTCTTGAGAAAAGACTGAGGGTGGGGGAAACCTCATAGCAGTCTTTAAACATGTTAAAGGAAGTTATACAGAGGACTGTGATCAATTATTCTCCACTTCCACTGAAGACAAGACAAGAAGTGATGGTCTTAATCTGCAGCAAGGAACATTTAAGTAAGATATTAGGAAAAGGTTTCTAACTATAAAGGTAGTTAAATTCTAGAACAGGTTTCCAAAGGAAGCTGTGGAATTCCCATCATCAGAGATTTATAACAACAGGTTGGACAAACACATCTCAGGGATGGTCTAGGTTTATTTGGTCCTGCTTCAGAGCAGGGAGCTGGACTAGATGACCTCTCGAGGTCCCTTCCACCCTATATGTCTGTGATTCTACTATTCTTGCATTCTACTTGTTTGGGCAATTGAAAAGGACAAGACAGGAGGGGCTAGACAAGAGGGATTCATTACAGAATAAATGGTCTAGTTTCAATATCAACTCATTAGCTTCTGGAACTGGGCCACCAGCCAACAAAGTGACTTTCTCAAGGAAATTTTTTTGTCAGTAAAATGGTCAGAATCCATTTTTATTCTTATTGGGTTAACGGTAAATGTCATGAGCAAGGCCACAGCGGGGAGGGCAGAGAATATCCTTTCAGAAGTAGCTGTGGTATCCGGAGGACTGAGGAGGGATGGGAGAGCAAAAGGTTGAAATCTCAGGAATCCATGAGCTGGAAGAAAAGGTCCCAAATTACCACAGTATTTTTTTTAAATTAGACATTTACAGTCATGGTGCATTTTCTAATGACCTTCCATCATGAGCAGCCTCGTCCTTCTCCCCTACTCCACTGATGACTGAGGGTGCAGTGTTTGCTTATGCTGATTCGATACCACTGGATCCAGTTTTCCAGTTTCTCATTCAGCACTGAGCCCTGGAATCTGGCCTGAAGGAAAACACTGTAGCAGCAGAAAGAGCATTCCAAAACTAGTTACCATCTGGCAAGGAGATGGAGTCTGCAACAGGGAGAATTCATAGTCATTGCCAGGAGTAACGTGACCCTAAAAACTTTAATTAATAACATAACACTGCTTTTTGTTTCAGCTGCACTTTTCATCAGAGGTTTATCTGCATTTATGCACAAACATATCTTAAATAACCCTCGAATATACAGAGGTCAAAGTGAAAAGAAAAACTAATCTTTAAACAATAACAACACCAGCATGAAGTATCAGTCACAGTAGAATGTGCACAGCTTCATAAAATAACTGCCTCTCCATTTTTCCTTATGTGAATATAAGAATGGTCATACTAGGTCAGACCAAAGGTCCATCTAGCCCAGTATCCTGTCTTACAACAGTGACCAATGCCAGGTGCCCCAGAGGGAATAAACAGAACTGGTAATCATCAAGTGATCCATCCCCTGTCGCCCATTCCCAGCTTCTGGCAAACAGAGGCTAGCAATGCTTCAGAGCATGGTTTTGCATTCCTGCCCATCCTGGCTAATAGCCATTGATGGACCGATCCTCCATGAACATATCTAATTCTCCTTTGAACCCTGTTACAACATCCTCTAGCAAGGAGTTCCACAAATTGACTGCGTGTTGTGTGAAAAAATACTTCCTTTTGTTTGTGTTAAACCTCCTGCCTATTAATTTCATTTGGTGACCTCTAGTCCTTGTGTTATGAGCAGGAGTAAATAACACTTCCTTATTTAATTTCTCCACACCAGGCATGACTTTATAGACCTCTATCATATCCCCCATTAGTCATCTCTTTTCCAAATTGAAAAGTCCCAGTCTTATTAATCTCTCCTCATAAGGAAACTGTCCATACCCCTAATCATTTTGTTTCCCTTTTCTGAACCGTTTCCAAATCTAATATATCTTTTTTGAGATGGGGCAACCACATCTACATACACTATTCAAGATGGGGGTGTACCATGGATTTATACAAAGGCAATATGATATTTTCTGTCTTATCCATCCCTTTCTTAATGATTCCCAACTTTCTCTTTGCTTTTTTGACCGTCGCTGCACATTGAGTGTATCTTTTCAGAGAACTATCCACAAAGACTCCAAGGTCTTTTTCTTGAGTGATAACAGCTAATTTAGACCTCCCTAATTTTGTATGTATAGTTGGAATATGTTTTCCGATGTCCATTACTTTGTGTTGCTCTCTTCAAGTCTTGCTAAGCTTGGTAAAGTTTAGGAATTAGGTTGCAGTTCTATGTTTTATTTCTTTTGTAACCAATTCCTTAGGGTATGCTACACTACAAAATTAGGTCAATTTTATAGAAGTCGATTTTTAGAAATCAATTTTATACAGTCAATTGCATATGTCCACACTAAGCGCATTAAGTTGGCAGAATGCGCCCTCACTACCATGCCTAGCTTTGACTTACTACCATGTCTAGCATCCCACAGTTCCCACAGTCTCCACCACCCATTGGAATTCAGGGTTAAGCTCCCAATGCCTGATAGGACAAAAAACATTTTCGTGGGTGCTTTGGGGTACATTTCATCTGTCTTCCCTCCCTCTGTGAAAGCAACGGTAGACAATCGTTTTGCGCCAGACTCCAGGGCAATTAGAAGAGCACAGCAAGGCATGCAGCGCATCAGAGAGGCTTTGAAAACCAGTTTCATGACTAGCCAGGCTTCAGTGTGACAACTGTGTGTGTTTCTCCTTGATGCAAACCCACCCCCTTTGTTGATTTTAATTCTCTGTAAGCCAACTACCCTCCCCCCTTCGGAATAAAGTAACTATTATTTTGAAACCATACATTCTTTCTTTATTAATTAAAAAAAATAAGATAATGCACTTAAGAGTCCAGACACTGAGCTTGTATCTGCTGTCTTCTGCAATTACAGAGAAACAAGGCTGGTCTGCAGTCTTTACCCTCTCCAGTTATCTATCAGTAGGGTCAACATAGACTCTTCTTACCCTACACCACACCCATGAAGAAGTGGGTCCTGTCTCTCTTCCATTTCCTGGGGCTGCTGAAAAACTATCTAATCCTAGTGGGTGCGTCTCAAGCCTACAATCCACCCCACACAGGTCCAAGGAAGAATCACTGCCCACCTAAGCTGCCATGACTCTTAATGTCTCAGAGGTTGTTTGCAAACTGACCAGTGCATGCTGGAGGAGGTCTTGGCTCATCCCAAGCTGCTGCAGCATTTCTCCTATCTCTTGCCCTAGGGATAGAATCTACTCTAGCTGCCACCCCAACCCTAACTCTTGCTGAGGGGTAGATTCTGCTCTATTCACTGCTGCTGCTGCCTTATCTCAGCTTCTTCTAGGTATGGTGAGGGACAGACTTGACCCAGCTGCTGCAGCCATAAGCTCTCCTGCAGTCTCCTTTTCAGGGCATTGCTGTAGTTTTCTCAGCAGCAATATGGCAAGATAGCCTCTGGATGACTGGGAAGGTTTAAAATTGAGAAGAAGTGAGCAATGAGAGCCTATTAGTTCCCTCATCCCTTCCTGGCTGGCTAATGGAGGAAGATAAGCCTGTCCCCCCAACACATTCTTACATGGGGAATCTGAGATTCTCTAAGGTAGTGATTCTCATCCTTTTCCATACCATGACCCCATGTTATAACAGAAAAAAACACCAGAGTACCCCTGTAATATGTTTTGGCATGCTATCACATGCAGCCATAAAAAAGGGAAAGTGGTCACAATCCCCCTACACACACTTTTTGCTATCGCCAGGTTGAGAATTCATTCTGTAAGGGACATGAAAACTTTGAATTATCTGCATCTGCCATTCTCCCACCCGCTGCCTATGACTCACACATCAGTCATAGTCCTACCAAAAGTAAGCACACATTTCTTATTGAGGCTTTCAGAAACAGGATTCAGGAACAGGATTTCAGAAACAATTAATCGTGCTGTTGAACAATAATAGAATACCATTTATTTAAATATTTTTGAATATTTTCTACATTTTCAAATATATTGATTTCAATTACAACACAATACAAAGTGTACAATGCTCACTTTATATTTATTTTTATTACAAATATTTGCACTGTAAAAAAAGAAAGTATTTTTCAATTCACCTAATACAAGTACTATAGTGCAATCTCTTTATGATGGAAGTTGAACTTACAAATGTAGAATTATGTTAAAAAAAAACAACCCTGAATTCAGAAATAAAACAGTGTAAAACTTTAGAGCAGGCCTGCACAACATATGGCCCACTGGCTGCATGTGGCCCGCAGAGCCTCACTCTGCAGCCCCTGAGGGGATTCTAAATCCCCCGCACATGGTGCTCTGCAGGCAGCCCAGAGCCCTTTAAATCCCAGCCACCGCCAGGAGTCAGAGGGCTCTGGGCTGCCCGCAGCAGCGGGGAGCCCACAGCCCTTTAAATCCCAGCTGCGACTGGAAATCAAACGGCTCTGGGCTGCCCACAGGGCAGGGAGCCCAAAGCACTTTAAATCCCAGCCGCGGCCGGGAGCAGTGATTTCCCTACACTCCCCCCAGGTGGGGTGTACACCTCTCCCTGAATTTCCCCAACACTCCCCCCAGTTTTGTGAGCTAGTTACATACCAATTTAGTGACTCTTTGGAAATCTGAATTTAAACTGAAACATTAATACACACTTTAAAAGCTTATACAGTGTATGATAAAATATGTGTATCTGAAAAAGTATAATAGATTTGAAAAGTATGAACATAGACTAGCTTCCTTGCTTCCTTATAAAGCTGTTGTTTTTTATGATATCAGTGCATTCATTTCAGTGATGTTGGCCAACCTAATAATTTCAAATGATGATTTGTAAGCAAAGTCTAAATGAGCTCTCCCTGACAGCTAGTGATGAGCTGGGGCTGTGGGGAAAGGCTTCAGGGCCAGATTATATTTACATTCACACCTAATCTACCTAGGTATCCAGCAAACAGAGCTGTGTTGTCCAAGTGATAGATTTTGGCTGGGGTTGGGTTACAAACCACTTGAGTGTGGGAGAATGGGGGATGAAATGTTCTTATTGTATGAGTAAAGGGCAGTAGAACTGTACTTAGCCTGTGATGATTTGAAGGCATCAAGAGAGAAGGTGGGGACCTGTCCCTCTCCACTGTTTAAAGACAGAGCTGATTAGGCTCCATAGATAGTCTTTTGTTCTGATAAATGACCACTGCAGCTGAAATAACTGACAATCAGGTCTAAGTGCTTAGTCCTGTTGTGGGGACAGTGTTCCTGTGGGGACAGTGTTTTTGTGTAAGAGACAGCCCAGACTACACTAGCAGCCAGGTTCCCGCACTGAGAGCTCAGCTGAAATCACTGACTGCTGATGGAACCTCAAGAGACCAACTCGCAGAGGTCACTGTGGCAGGTGGCAGCAGAAGATGACTGCGCAGAGCCACTGGCAACAGAGCGGTGGAGTGAACGGTGGCACAAAGAACAGACCTGGCTAGAGAGAACAGTGAGAAGCTGGAGGAACAAGCAAGGTGCCTTCTTGTCCCCCACGTGGAAGGTGTACTCACATGAAAGCACCTCTGAACTCTGAGTCTGCTCTCCACTGACCAAGGACAACACCAGTGAGTAGAGTGTAGTGGAGGGAAAAGTGAGGGGCATGTTAAATAAATATTTGTTTGTTGGACTATATTTTAGACACTTTGCTCCAGAATGCTAGATTTGTGACTGGGAATGGAAACTTATATAAATATGTTTCCTAGTAGGCCAAGATTTTCAAAATGCATTATTTGCCAAGGTTGTTATCTCACATTGTTGCTATCTTGGGAGGTCATTTTGTTGGGAAGTTTCTGTACTAAACATTTTTATTATTATAATTAATTTTTACATAAGAATGGCCATACTGGGTCAGAACAATGGTCCATATAGCCCAGTACCCTGTCTTACAACAGTGGTCAAGGCCAGGTGCTTCAGAGGGAATGAACAGAATAGGTAATCATCAAGTGACCATCCCTTGTTGCCCATTCCCAGCTTCTGGCAAACAGGCTAGGGACACTCAGAGCATGGTGTTGTATCCCTTCCCATCCTGGCTAATAGCCACAGATGGACCTGTTCTCTAGGAATTTATCTAGTTCTTTTTATAATCCTGTTATAGTTTTGGTCTTCACAGCATTCCCTGGCAAAGAGTTCCCTGGGTTGACTTTATAATGTGTGAAGAAGTACTTCCTTTTGTTTTTTTAAACCTGCTGCCTATTAATTTCATTGGGTGACTGCTAGTTCTTGTGTTATGTGAAGGATTAAATAAAATTTCCTTATTCACTTTCTTCGGACCAGTCAAGATTTTGTAGACCTCTATCATATCCCCATTAGTAATCTCTTTTCTAAGCTGAAAATTCCCAGTCATTTAATCTCTCCTCCTGTTTCATACTCTGATCATTTTAGGTGCCCACCTCTGTACCTTTTCCAATTCCAATATATATTTTTTTAGGATGGGTGACCCGATCTGCACACACTATTCAAGGTGTGCACATACCATGGATTTATGTAGAGGCGATATGATATTTTTGGCATTATTATCTATCCCTTTCTTAATGATTCCCAACATTGTTTGCTTTGGTGACTGCTGCTGCATATTGAGTGGATGTTTTCAGAGAACTATCCACAATGACTCCAAGATCTCTTTCATGAGTGTTAACAGCTAATTCAGATGCCATCATTTTGTACGTATAGCTGAGATTGCTTTCCAATGTGCAATACTTTGCATTTATTAACATTGAATTTCATTTGCCATTTTGTTGCCCAGTCACCCAGTTTTGTGAGATCCCTTTGTAGCTCTTTGCAGTCTGCCTGGGACTTAACTATCTTGAATAGTTTTGTATCATCTGCAAATTTTGCCACCTCACTGTTTACCCATTTTTCCAGATGAATATGTTGAACAGTGCTGCTCCCAGTACTCACCACTCAGGGATACCACTATTTATCTCTCTCCATTCTGAAAACTGATAATTTATTCCTACCCTTTGTTTCCCATCTTTGAACTAGTTACTGATCCATGAGAGTTCTGCCCTCTTATCCCATGATGGCTTACTTTTCAAAACTCAATTTAAATTAAATATATTTTTTTTAATTTTTTTTTTTTTTAGAAATCTAGATCTGTTATGTGTTTTGGTGTAACCTGCATGTTCCTTATGTTAAATTTGCATTATCCTAACAAAATATTTACTTTATTCACTTTATTCATATCAGTCAAGATTTTATAGACCTCTAGCATATCTCCCCTTAGTCTTCTCTTTTCTAAGATGAAAATTCCCTGTCATTTTAATTTCTCCTCTTGTTTCATACTCCTGATCATTATAGTTGCCCATCTCTGTACCTTTTGCATTTCCAGTATGTCTTTTTGGAGAGGGGGTAACCAGATCTGCACACAGTATTCAAGGTGTACATGTACCATGGATTTATATAGAGGCAATATGATATTTTCTGTCTTATTATCTATCCCATTCTTAAAAAAGCAAAGGTTTCAGAGTAGCAGCCATGTTAGTCTGTATCTGCAAAAAGAACTTAAGTTTTTGCGGGCTACATCTGATGAATCATACAATATTAGGATTGGAAGAGACCTCAGGAGATCATCTTGTCCAACCCCCTGCTCAATACAGGACCAAATCCCCAGATTTTCACCCCAGTTCCCTAAACGGCCCCCTCAAGGATTGAACTTACAACCCTAGGTTTACTAAGCTAATACTCAAACCAATAAGCTATATAGTGGGCTGTAGATCAGAAAAGCTTATGCTCAAATAAATTTATTAGTCTCTAAGGCACCACAAGCACTCCTATTCTTTTTTAAAAAGCAAACAGAATGTTGGGAATCATTGACTGCTGCTGCACACTGAGTGGATGTTTTTAGAGAATTATCCACAATGACTCCAAGATCTTTCTTGAGTTTTAACACCTAATTCAGACGCCTTCATTTTGTATGTATAGTTGAGATTGTTTTCCAATGGGCATTACTTTGCATTGACAAACATTAAATTTCATCTGCCATTTTTGTTGCTCAGTCACCCAGTTTTGTGAGATCCCTTTGTAATTCTTCGCAGTCTGCCTCGGACTATCTTGAATAGTTTTGCATCATCTGCAAATGTTGCCACCTCATGCTTACCCATTTTTCCAGATCATTTATGAATATGTTGAACAGTAATAGTCTCAGTACCGACCCCTCAGGGATACCACTATTTATCTCTCTCCATTCTGACAACTGATAATTTATTCTAACCCTTTGTTTCCCATCTTTTAACCAGTTACTGATCCATGAGAGGACTTTCCTCTTACCCCATGATGGCTTACTTTTCAAAAGTCAATTTAAATTAAACACTTTTTTTTAAATGTATATTTTTTTAGAAATCTAGACCTGTTATGTGTTTTGGTGTAACTTACATTATTCTTATATTAAATTTGCATAATCCTAACAAAACATTTACTTTATTCATATCTCTTTTATATATCTCATTGGTCCTGACAGCCCCCGTGTAAATTCAAACGCCCTCCCTAATTTCAATTCCTGGGGAAACCACTAGCCGGGCAGCAGCAGGGAGCCCAGAGCCCTTTAAATCTCAGCCGTGGCTGGGAATCAAAGGGCTTTGGGCTGCCGGCAGAGATTCCCAGCCGCGGCTGGGATTTAAAGGGCTCAGGGCTCCCCGCAGCGACCAGCAGCCCAGAGTCCTTTGAATCCTGGCCACGGCTGGGATTTAAAGGGCTCAGAGCTCCCCACACTGTGGGCACCCCAGGGCCCTTTGAATCCCCACCTGCAGCCGCTGATTGCCCCCTCCCCCAGACCGCTACCCTAACTGCCCCCCAGGACCCCACCCCCTATCTAAATGCCGCTGCTCCTTGTCTCCTGATTGCCCCCTCCTGAGACCCCTGCCTCTAACTGCCCCCGGGGACTCCAGCCCCTATCTAAGCCTCCCTTCTCCTTGTCCCGAACTGCCCACTCCTGAGACCCCACCCAAGTTCCCCCCAGGACCCCAACCACTACCTGTCCCCTGATAAACCACTGGGACTCCCATGCCTATCCAACTGCTGCCTGCCCCTGACTACCATCCCGAACCTCCGCCCCATCCAACCCCCCCTGCTCCCTGTCCCTTGACTGCCCCCAGGAACCCCCTACCCCTTCTCCAACTCCCAGCCCCCTTACCATGCCACTCAGACCACCGTGATGCTCAACTCCTGTTGCCTTGAAAGAGAACTGAGGGCATTTATCACTTTGCAGGATTGAACCCCCAACTCCTTTTCAGGCACATGTACTTCATGTGTGGATTTGAAATGTCCATAAGTTGCTAGATCATAGGCACATACTGCTGGGTGCCAGTAATGACATCTCAACTTTAACGTATTTGCATTGCCCTACAAATTAAATATAAACTTGGTAATTTCTATGCTTATCAAGAAATGTAGAACTATAGAACTATGGGTAACATTGTAACTCACAGATCATAATAAATCATAAAAAATAAGTATAGAGATATAATTTCACTTTCACAAATTTTGTAATTCATGCTCAGGCAATAACTTGCTCAAAGACCCTTGGATGCAGTTCCTTCTGAGAGGCTGCAGCTGGATCCTTGCTTGAGGTGCAAATCCTTCCTTTTTGCTTAGTCATAAACTCCTTAAATCCTGTGAAAGCAGCAAAGAGTCTGGTGGCACCTTATAGACTAACAGACGTATTAGAGCATGAGCTTTCATGAGTGATGCATGCATCAGACGAAGTGGATATTCACTCTTTGCTGCTTTTACAGATCCAGACTAATACAGCTACCCCTCTGATACTTAAATCCTGGTGTTACTCACTGGCTACTTTATCAACTTGGACTCCTAATGGTCCAAGTTGTGAAATGCCAGTGTCTCTCTCCCAGTACTCTAAGGAATTAAAAGGTCCTTTCTCCTTGTTTCTGATCAGTGTTATTGGTCGTTGTGTATGTAAAAGGAGATTCAGCTTTGCCAAGCTAGTCCTTTATTCATCCTTTTTCTTCATCACACTTTCTCTTTCCCAATTCAGAATTATTTGTATCCAATAATGTTATATGATACCAAATTTGGTAAAATTCAGTTACCCTTTGAATAAGTTACTAATAAGTGCTGTTTATTGCCAAGCTTTAGGCAGTGTTCAAGCTTTTCACACAACTTGCTAAAGCCCCTCTATCTTAACCCGAACCACACCTGCTAACCGAGCACTGGTCCTGTGTTGCATAGAGACTGCCAGTTGTGCAGAACTGAGATACATTTATGTGTTTGCCTTTTCTCTAAAATGGACAGTCATGTGCAAGGGACAATGCAGGTATCACTGAATGCATTTCAGTGGTTATTTAAGTGGAATTTCAACCAGAGCTAAATTAAACTTTTCTAACAAAAATCCAAACCAGGTAAGTTATACATCTAAAACTGGGGATAAGTTTCTTAAACATAAGATTTTCTTAAATTTATAAACCTATCAGCCCGTGTGGGCCAACGTTTCATGTGAATGTGGATAGATTTGTCATTTCAGTGGAAAATCAATTAAAGCTTGGTAGTGTTGCTAGTTGTGCCTTGAGATTTTGGGTTAATTTGAACCCCAAACCCCAAATGGAGCTTGGGCATGACCCTATAATATATTGAAACTAAAAAGAATGATTCATATCAAGGTAAAGCTCTGAGTTTTACATAAACTCTGATTTATTCCTAATCTACAGAAAAAGCCAGTGAATCAATCTAATGCATACTGCAAAAATTCTGAAACTACTGTAGCCCAGTGGGTAGCTTGCCTTAATTGTATTCACTGCTTTGCATTGCATTCTGCTTTGCATTATATTCATCAGTAATACAAGAAACATACAGGCCTGTATCCTGTAAGACATTAGCTTCAGAAAGTTAGCATAAGGCTTGAGGCCTATGAACTTTGAACAGATAAACTTTGCACTACCTAGTGGAAAACCCCAAGTAGTTGGGGGAGCTGAAAATGGAGTTTAAGAGGAAGTTCTGACCAGGGGCACATGATTCAACCACAGAAGTGTCCTGAAAACGAACTGACATACATAACAGGTACGTGAGATACATCTAAGGATAGCCTGCTTGCTAGCCTACATATCTTTTCTTATAAGTTTCTTATTTACTTACGGGTTTGATTATTTGTTTTATTATAAAAGGCTTATAGGTTTGTATTAGAATATATTTTGGCTGTAATGGAAGAGACCTACAGGCCACATCCTGTATGTTGAGCTAAGGCAAAGTTAGCATACATATGTTTGGGACTTTTCTCCCAGATAGATGGTGATGAGCTAAAGCATGAAGTCCATATATGGCTGAAACCTTTAACATAGAAGATGCATTGAAGCTGGTTGTCATAGGGGGCTTCCTAAGTTAATACCCTTTTAAACTTAATAGGTATACCACAACTTGGAACTTGGAAAGAATCAAAATAACCGCTTAGGACATAAATAACAAATGTGATACCTGACCACAAAAGGGCCATGGTAACAAATTGACACATATAATAATAAGAGGTGATCATTGATATACTAACCTATAGAAAAAAAGACACTCTAACATTAGTAAGGGGAGGAAATACAAATGAGGAAAAGGGGGAAAATCCCTACTGAATATGCATTGAACATATCGGCGTCAGTGTAATATAAAAGTGGCATCCCAGTCTAGGGGCAGTAGGAGAAGGAGATGTAGTCCTTGGGATGTGCCATAATGATGGCCACTGGTGATGACTGGGAAGATGATGGTGAGGAGAAAGACAATGGCTAATATTTCAGGTTGTTCTACAAGGGATGGTGTGAGTATATAGATGTGCAGATGTACATTCTGTAGTATCTCTATCTACCTTACTGAGTTGGAGTGTTTCTGACTGTGCTAAATGTGTTAATACACTATATTTGTAAATATAAAAGAGTTCCTGTAGGGTGAGTGTTGCAACTGTGCACATCAGGGTTCCCAACTATAACTTGAATAATACTGGACCTGATCTTGGGGCAAGAACCTGTCCACCCTCAAAGTGATAACTGGGATTCTTAAGTAATCAATTGGGTAACACTATAGGTGTGGAAATCTTTCTATTTTACTAATAAAGATCATAGTGACAAGGTGAAAGCATTGCTTTTCAGTTCTAATATGTCTGTTTTTAATTGGTTACAGTGTGTGTGCAGATGTGTGTAAGTACTAAAGCAGGGGAGGAGGAAGACAGGTGTTTCTAAAGGGGAAAAAAGAGAAGAAGGAAGTGAAAAGGAGAATCATAATTGGAGAAAAAACAGGGAAATTGAACTCAGACCTTGAGCTACTAGGATAGAAATAATGTATTATGCATGCAAAATGTTTCTGATTATGCTCTGGAGTTCCTGGTACGTGCTCAAGTGGGCAAACAGAACAATCAAGTTCCAAAAGGTATGGCTTTGTTTTCCCTTTAAAAATCATTTTGTGCATTCTGAAATCGCTTCAGAAGTGTGCCTTTCCTCTGAGATTATATCCCCCAAATAATTTGGGAATAGATAACTAGGATGACATTTTGTTTAATTATCATCATAAAAAAAACAAGCTTGTGGTACATTACTGTAACAAATTTTAGCAATAAATGAAATAATACATTAGACTTGACAAAGAAAAAGTGGTGTTTTTGGTGGAAACATTAGAAACATTAAAAATCCTTTGTCATTAGTGTCTTTAATAATAGCGGCTAAATAAATTATATGATTATCATCTTTTTTTTGTGGCACAAAGGTGCCTAAGTCCAATATTTAGGTGTCACTGGCATTCTCAAAACTACCATTCAGCTGCCTAACCCTGTAGGTACTTAAGTTTCCGCCAGTTAGCATTTGCAAAGCTACCTAAAACCTAATGCTGCTTCACAGCTAGTGAGTTGCTTGGAGCCCTAGCATAAGCAAAAGCTCTGAAAGGGTTCTCAAACTAGGCATTCCCCCATCTCACCATTGAGTTTGATCCTGTAGGCACACTCAGAGGATGCATGGTATCGGGCCTACATGATGGGGTCTCATGCTAAAGAGGGAGTGTGTCTTATAGCCCAGTGGTTAGGGTCCCACTTGAGAGGTGAGAGACTCAAGTTTGAATCTCAACTCTCTCTGATTTGGAGCAAGGACTTGAACCTGACTGCCCCAGGCCATAGAGTCAATCACACTCTGTCTTGCTCAAGGAGAAATACTTAATGATTTATACAAAGTAGAACATCTCTAACAGGACAGATTGAAAAATGCTTCCCAGAATAGTCAAAAGCCCTGTGGCTGTGATGCTAATATGGGAGACTCACATTCAAGCCCCTGCTCCATCAGTCAGAAAAAGGATTTGAACCTGTTTTGTAGATGACAGAGCCCAAACTTCTGGGATTTCTGTTTTGGAGTCTCTCAGGGTGTGTGTGTCTACACTGCAATAAAACACTTGAGTCTGGTCTGTGACAGCTGACTTGGGCTCCCCAGGCTATAAAATTGGAGTGTAGATGTTCAGGCCTGCGCTCTGGGGATCTGCGAGGGGGAAGGGTCCCAGTGCCCGACTCCAGATGTCTACACTGAAATTTTATAACCCGAGCCAGCTGTGTGTGTTTTATTGCAGTGTACCCATACCCTCAGTCTCTGTTTTTTTTGTGAGAAAGGGCTGTCCTTGTGTTGGTGTCTAACTCCATGAGAGGCTTTACAGTTGAGAATCCTGAGCAAAGGGAGACGCCTCCCACTGGCCTGCCTGTCAGGAACCTGTGGCCCAGATCAATGGGAGCTAGGTGCTTAAGTGTCTTTAGGTACATTTACACTGCAGCTGGGAGGTGTGATTCCCAGCACTGGTAGATAGACTTAAGTTAGCATACTAAAAATAGCAGTCTGGAGATTGTAGCATGGTCAGTGGCTTGGGCTAGCTGCCTGAACTTGGACCCCCCAGAGGGTTAGGTGGGCTTGGATTTGGGTGTCTAGCCTGAGATGTCTCCCATGCCGCAACATCCACACTGCTATTTTTAGCACATTAGCTCGAGCAGGGCTAGCATGGATCTGTCTACCCACACTGGAAATCGCACTAGTCTTTGCTGAGTAACCATGTAATTGTAGATGTTATCTCTACCCTTCCACCACTAATCTTTTCTTTCCTGATTTGTTACATTAGGGGAGATTTTCAAAGGCACAAATTGGAGTTAGTCAATGAAAATTTGCACCTATCTCCCACTTGTGCCTCTGTTTCTAGAACAACAGTGTGCGCTCTTCAGAAGGGGGACCATCTTTTTTTTTATTTTACTGTGAGCAACCTGACCCACTTTTGGGAACCATACAAGAATAAATACTTAATACTGATATCAGGTTCATTGACCAGTGGCCCTGCACACCTAAAAGATCACCTTCATCAAGGGGAAGACCATGGTTGACAGATTTTCTCCTCTGGCACAATGGAACTTTCTCCTGTAAGAGTAAAGCTTATCTTTGCAGGAGACAAAGCTTTCACAGGTGCTGGTCCAAGACTGTGGAATGAACTCATCACTTCCTCTGTAAGTGCCTGACCTACTTCTTCAAATTTCCCTTCTCTAATATAAGCACATAGCAGTGTACATGATTAAAAAAAGAAAAAGAAAAAACCCGCAACAAGCCAAACCCTACCACAACAAAACTCATCACTGCACACACAGTTCTCCTCATGGGGAAAGGATGAGAGAAAAAAATATCCACATGTGACAGATGTTAGTTATGTTGCTTAAGGCATTACTGGAAGGCACTCAGATACGACGGTGAGGAAGGCAATATAAAAATAGAATGTGTAATATGTAATAGAATGACGTCAGTGATGTCAGTGCAGCTTCATGGACATGGTTTGTGTGTTATGTCATGTTCTCTTTTTATGAACCAAACACATTTTAGAGTGTAAAATTGTTTTAGTATTCTTTATGCAGGATTTTAAGGATAATTTGAAAAACTACAGCCATTTTGATGTCCCCTCCATCAGCTTTCAATTTGTGTTAGTGCCTGTGTGTGTGAGCAAACATTTATGGGTCAGGTCCTGAAGTCAGACAGAGCTGCATAGGAGCATATGAGAGCAGGTGGTGTCTGGCGTGTCATGTTTGGATTCTTCTTTTATATTGCTGGTAGAAACTCACAGTAATTTGGCAACAGCTTTGCTTAAAATAAACACCACCACTGCGTACCAAATCCTGAGGTCCTTACTCAGATTTTACAAACTCCTCTATTGGCTGTTAATATTAGTCCCATTTTCCAGAGAACACACTGAGTAAGAATTTCAGGATTTGAACCTGCAATAATTAGGAAACAAAGGAAACCAGAAATCTGGTTTGGGTTTTTTAATTCCTCCCAGCAGAGAATCAATGCCCAAAATATGAAAGTATGTTCCCATAGACAGCACAAGCTGAAATGTACCCAACAGAAAAATCAGGGGGGTACATATCTGGGTATTTTTGGTGGTTTATTTATTGGTTGTGGGTTTATTTTGTTTGTTGTTTTGCTTTTAATTTACTTATTTGGAATTTTATTGTAATGTGAGGGAGCAAGGAAATTAAAATGTCATTAAAGTAATTAAATCTGTATACCTCTCGCATCCAGTTTCTATAATGTTTAACTTTTAAAAAGAGGCCTCTAGGAATTGACTATGTCACTATGGAATCTATTTTGCAAAATTTATATTGGGCTATATGACACTTAGGGAAAGCAGACAGGCAAAGACACAGAAAAAGATTGGAAAATTACATTTTATATTTCATTGTGCTACGCAGTGAACACTGAGTTTCTTTTGTATCTGCAGCCAAAATCTCATAATATTGATTTTTTAAAATCCCTTCTTTTTGTTTGCAGATTCTCCAGGAAGTAGCAGCCTGTCTAAAAGAAATAAATGATAACTCTGTAAGTTCTTTGGTACAGTACAGATACAGATTAATTCTGATGTATTTTTAGTCATGTTTCATTAAATATGTAAAATCATGAGTCACTAGTATTGGTGAGAGGGGGAAATGGAACATAATTAATAGATGAAAGAATGCCCCCTTCAAAATATAGCTGCTATAAGTATACTTGGCTGATCATGAAATTTCTAATTCCAGCCTTCATATCTACATTTTAGATTAACTCTACCCTCGGGCCTCAGGAGTGAGCTTCATTACTGAAAAGTCATGTTTATTGTCTCAGCAGGTAGTTGCACTTTAAGTGTAATACTGAAAGACATAAGAAAGCAGAGGCCAGTTTGTGTTATTAGAAACACACTACAGCTTCCTGACAGATGTGCACAGCAGAAAAAAATTAGAGCAGTACATGCTTCAGATTCTATCAAGCTTTAAATATTTCTGCTTTAAAGATGTCAACTTAAGTTCTTTACTTTTCCCAAATACATGATAATGATGTAAGCAATCTCTTCTGTGGATGAAAATATGACCAATCTAACTATATAAGAAACACTGTCTATAAACCTTTGTGCAGGTTGTGAGTATTTCAACCTTATCCCTGAGATGCCTATCAGCTCTTTAACTGTGCCCATGGACGGCTTTATGTATTAAAAGTGACTACAGTAATGAAATATTTGTTTATTCAGTTTCAGAAAGGATATTTATCTCTCTGTGGCTGCAAAGCAAAACATTATGCTAACATATTTCAGATATGTAGTCAGCAACAAGGCGACCTAGACAGTCTTGCTCTCTGTTTGTCACATAATATCCTTAGCGTCTAATAACATTCTGATAAAGGGACTGTGCTATATCTGCAGCCATGTCTATTGCCATATGGTGGTTTCCAAATTACAATGCATTGTGATGAGTAGAGATTGACGAAAATGGTCTGATTAGCCCCCAGCACATGGGTAGCTGCTGACAGGGCTAATGCATGCTTATAGCAGTATTATCATTTGAGAATGTGGCACCATCAATAACGTTTTCACTGAGTTAATTTTATTGCTGGCTATTATTTTCTATAGAAAAAATGCTAGTGGTGTTTATTATTATTCTAACTGTTACTAATTTATCATTCGGCCATAGTACCTATACTCTCAGTAGTAATACTTAGCATATCTATAGTGTTTTAATAACAGTAACAAATGAATCCATGGTTTAATAGATACATATTGGCAGAAATCACTCAAGATATCCGTATAACTCACCCATATATTTGTTGCTTCTTTATTATCTGCCAATAATTGGAGTATTCGCGTATTAGTTTGCTCTCTAACCAACAGAAAGTAGTCCAATAAAAGATGTTACCTCACCCACCTTGTCTCTATAATATCCTGGGCCCTATATGGCTATAACTATACTGCATACAATAATTGGTGTTGTTCATACCAGTTTCCGAACCTGACACTCACCAAGTGTGTCTTAAAACAATGGGGTAGAAGTGGAAAAATCTTCTGAACTCTTGACAACTTCCCCAAATCACTGATACACTACTTAATACGCACATCATTTGTATTCATAGTGAGAAACACACCTCAGAATGTTTTCCATGCCACTTCATAGGCACTTCACAACCTTTCTTCTTTTATGGCTTGTCTGTCTACCTATTCTGTCTGTCATTATCTAAACAAATCCAATCTGGTCCTTATGTAATTATGTATTTTTATGTAATCTAACATAACCTATGTAGTCTAGTCTATGTTATGGCAAATGCATACTCTCATAAAGGCATACTTAAGCATATAAGAAGTGTATCTGCATCTTGGAACTATTGCATTATGGATTCAGAACCGTAATTACATCTTTTATAATTATATTGCCACCTGTTATCCCACAGTGGATTAGCACTAAGATATTTAGCAAAGTGGTTCTAGAACTGAAACACATTGGAAAATTCACAGGGCTTATAACAATTCTCAAATTCACTTGGTTACCTGGTACAGTAGTCTGCTCTTCACACCCGGAGTTTCATACATTTTTATTAAATCCTAAAACCTTGCAAAGTTCACCTAGTTTCAGATCACAATGTGGTTAAAGTTTGCAGAATCAGGCTCTAATTTAATAATGTTTATGATGTGCTTTCAAGATCTTAATTTGAAAAGTGCTATAATAATGCAAAGTAGTATACATGTGCAGTCAAATATTGCTATTTATTGCACAGCCCTCAGGCTTGTGTGCATAATTTAGTCCTTGGGCCTAGATACTCTTTTATCTAGAAATTGGCCAGGAATGAAGAGGACCAGTACGAGCGGCAGTGGAGACTCAATCGCACACACTCAAACTTCTTCATTTTCAGCGGGCCATAGCTGAACATACTGGGGGAGAGGAGCAGGGACAGCACAGTTGCCTCATCAGTGACTAACTCCCATCCAAGGAGTTCCACTACGGTTATGCCACATACTCTTCATGTCCTCTAGTTGCCTGACAGCTTCCCAAGCAGTATCAGCCCTGATTGCCTGATGCTCAACATAAGAAACAATGTGCTTCTTCTTTCCTTACAGAGTGTATCCTTGATTGGCCAATCATACTGACTCTATCATTCACTCCTTCAGTCAGTATGATCTTCCCCTATTGGCCCTTTTTGGGATTCTCTTTCCCACTGCCATTGCCATGCCCAGACCCATCTCCTTGCCTAGGATCCTATCTAAGATCTCCTAGGGCTGATGCATTTCCCATGCTGTCTGTGTGTATGTGTGTGTGTGAAAATATCTCATCTCAGGTGTTTCTATGAGCATGCATATTTCATTAGCATATATTAACGAGTGATTTCAGTGAGATGCTGGTGCTTAGAAATGCACAGGAATACATGTTGGGGTCACATGCATATTCTCTGTTGAAAAAGTGGGCAGCAGACATCTTCTACCTTGTGTTAGAGTGAGGCTAGAATGAGATAGCTTTGAAAATCCCACAGGAAATCAGATGGGGCAAAACTGAGCATCTAGTTTCTTTGCCTTTGAAAATCCCCCCGCCCCTGCCCAAGAGCCAAATTCAGCTCCCAATTAAATCAGTTGAAAGGCTCCCCTTTGATTGTAGTAGCAGGAGTTGGCTCAAACCCTAAGTACATTACAACAGGAACTGAAGAGTGTCATGTATCCTCTTCACTGGGCAGCACTCCATTTCACATGTCTGAAACTTAAAAGAAACCCATGCAATTTAGTGGCCCGTGCTGCTTTGAAACGCTCTCCTCACACTAAAGTACATAAGTCTGTCACTAGCAAAGGCACTGTACGGCATAAAGTCTAATGAACTGTGGCTTATATATGGCTGATTACTAAATATAACATTTATTTGAGGGGGGAGCTCTGTGTGGAATTAGGAGCTAACTGAAAGGAGAAACTCCAAAATCTCCCTTCTCCAAAAAGAAACAAATAAGCTATTTATTATGTTTGCTGCCAGTATTTCAATTTTCCTCAGTAATACATTTCTGTGAGGAGTACAGCCTCTAGTTTCTTTACCATAACCGTCTCTCCCTCCTGCAGAGGATGTCTCTATCAGCATGTCAGGGAGGGTCATTTGACTACATCAAATCACTTGTCTTTTTATCTGGCACTGTCTTCATTGCTTTGTGCCTAGACAATTTTGTATTTGCTTTTGTTTATACGGTTGATAAAGGTAATAGTGTCAATGTAATATACTTAGATGTTCCACTTCCTATCACATAGCATTTTGATGAAAAAACTAGAGCAATATATAATTAACATGGCACACATTAAATGGATTAAAAGATGGATAATTGATCGGTCTCAAAATGTAACTGTAAATGGGGAATCATCATCGAGCAGGTGTGTTTCCAGTGGGGTACCACAGGGACTGGTTTTTGGTTCTATGCTATTTAACATTTTTATCAATGACCTGGAAGGAAACAAAATCATCCCTGATACAATTTGCAGATGGCACAAAAATTGGGAGAATGGTAAATTATGAAGAGGACTGATTACTGATTCAGAGTGATCTAGATCACTTGGTAAACTTGGCACACGCAAACAATATGCTTTTTAATATGGGAAAATAGAAATGTATACATCTAGGAACAAAGAATGGGGGATTATAAGGAACTCAATCCTGGGAAGTTGTGACTCAAAAAAAGATTTGGGGGTTGTGGTGGATAATCAGCTGAACAGAAGCTCCCACTGTGACTCTGTGGCTAAAAAGAGCTGATGTGGTCCTGGGATGCATAAATAGGGGACTCACGGATAGGAATAGAAAACTTATTTTAGCTCTGGAGTGACTGCTACTGGACTACTGTGTGCAGTTCTGAGGCCCAAAATTGAAGACGAATATTGATATATGCAACAAGGCTCAGAGAAGAGCCATGAGAATTGAAGACGAATATTGATATATGCAACAAGGCTCAGAGAAGAGCCATGAGAATGATTAAAGGATTAGAAAACATGCTTTATAGTGACAGACTCAAGAAGCTCAATCTATTTAGCTTAACAAGAGAAGGTTAAGGGGTGACTTGATTACAGTCTATAAGTACTTACAAGGTGAACAAATATTTAATAATGGGCTCTTCAATCTACCAGAGAAAGGGACAGCACAATCCAATGGCTGAAGCAGAACCTAGACAAACTCAGACTGAGGAATAAGGCATATGGTTTTAACAGTGAGAATAATTAACCATTGGAACAATTTACCAAGATAGATTCTCTGTTACTAACACTTTTAAAATAAAGATTAGATGCTTTTCTAAAAGATCTGGTCTGGGATTTATTCTGGGCCAGTTCTCTGGCCTCTGTTATACAGGAGGCAGACTATATGATCACAATGGTCCCTTCTGGCCTTGGAATCTATGATTTGGGCTGTGCAAGGTACAGCATGGTTGGTTTGCTATTGTATTTTTACTCTTCTAAGAAAAGGCTCACTTCCCTTGTAGTAACTGTAACAGCAGACAGAGCATCAAAATGAGTCTTCTCAGCACTAATAGAAATGTGTGTGTGTATTATATATAAGTAAAAGGAAATTAAATACTGCCTAGGCACAGAGCAATGAATGCAGCGCAAGATAACAAGATAGGTGCTTTGATGACCCTCTCTGACATGCTGATTCAGATGTCCTCTGAGAGAGGGAGTGACAGTTATGATGTATTTCTCACAGAAATGTGTTACTAAGGAGAACTGAAATACTTGCAGAAAACTACTTGGCATAATAAAAACATGACTTGATTATCATTCATTCAGGAATATTATTTTCATTAAGGAAATGGAGATTTCAAGAGCTTTCATGCCTCAGTCTCTTAGAAAAACTCGGTCAAAGCATGACCCCTAGCTTGAAAGTCAGTTAATAAAAGCTTTCCAGATTGGAGGTAGGCAGTAGTGCCCACCAAGGTGATGTTTGTCACTGTTTGAATTGACCTCTCTATGAAGTCTGAAAACCAATTCAGATGTGATCGTAAAAGCAGCCGTTTGGTAATATCCTATTTTATTAAGAAAAAGGGATGAAGTCAACTCATTTTCATAACAGTATGTTTGAAGAAATTCTAAAGCACTCTATCATTTACATTTGTTTTCCAGTATAGCCTGTGAAAATGTTACTGAGCTTAGGTGGGGATATTTCTTTGTTTTTTAAGAAGAAAAGTCTAAAATTTGTGAGCAAGAATGAAGAAACACTTAAACATGGATTTTTCTCTGTCCATTAGCCTATTCTATTCTTGAAGGAGTCCTCTCTTTAAAAATAAGTAGTTCTTATTGAGAATATTTTTACTTAAATGGAAAGAGACAGAAAAGGAATAAAAATACAAAGCAAAACAAGCAACAAAATGAAAAAGTGCTAGCACATTTACTACTATGTCAGAATGTGTAGGGGTGAGAGAAACAGAAAGAGTTGGTTGAGAGGACACAGGACTCGGTGTCAGGAGATCTGGGTTCTCTTCCTGTCCCTGCCACTTATATTCTGCAGCCATCATGAATAGTTTATTCAATGAATTAATTCCCTTTTTCTGATTGTGAATTATCCTTGTTCAAGAAGTGATTTTCACTGATTAGTTCATTATGCATAATTGTTGGATGAATGATTTGTATGAACAAATTGCAGCCTATTCATGAACAATTCACCATAAGTATTCATAATTTGGTATTTGAGTTGCAGGACTGGTTCCCCATGTCACATAGAAACATTTCTGGTCCTTGGTTAGATAAACTAAGCTTTCTAAACAGAAGTGCCTGAAGAAATAACTGAAGTTTTGATTCTGTTGGGGATTGGATGGAGTGGTGAAGACCTTCATTCTAGGAAACGAAATATAGCAAGTGATAAGCAGTCAAACGGAATGATAGGAGATTAAAATGTTTTGATGTCCCTCTTTGCACAAAACAGGACTTTACTTTTAGCTACATATATGGAATCCTGGTTTGAAAACAATGGTGTTCCTTCTTGACTGATAAACAATGTAAAGATTTATTGGTTGTCTAGCAAGACTTTCCATTCAATTTTCTCTTCATGCCGAGTAATTGTATGGTCCTAATGAAGCCAGATCTTTGTTTTGCTCATCTAGTTGTTTCTGTGATAGAACTGAAAGGATGGTCAGGGGTCTTTAGGATACTTCTGAGTAATTTGTTCATCTCATAAACAATAACACACTTTTATATGACTGCCAAGGAAAAGCATGGATAGAATACACTGGTCTCCATTTAACAGCACATATGTGCAAAGTGTTGTTTGACTTGCATTAAGCATGTTAGTGCCAGGTCTCTCGCTTGGGCTTTTTGAGTGTACTGTCTTATTGCTCTGTGAAGTATCCCAAACCAAATTGTACTAGAGGTTGTCTATTCTAGTCATTTCCCTTCTTCAGTACTTGGATGCATTTAACTCATTCAGCTGAATTACCTGGAGAGCCTTGAAGTACTGTGAAAATGTCTCTGGGCTGGTCCACACTACAGTGGGGAAATTGATCTTAGAATAGCAACTTCAGCTACGTAAATAACGTAGCTGAAGTCAAATATCTAAGATCGGATTACTCACCCGTCCACACCGCGCGGGATCGATGTTCGCGGCTCTCCCTGTCGATTCCGGAACTCCGTTGGGGTTGATGGAGTTCCGGAATCGATATAAGCGCGCTCAGGGATCGATATATCGCGTCTAGATGAGACGCGATATATCGATCCCCGAGCAATCAATTTTAACCCGCCGATACGGCGAGTAGTCTGGACGTAGCCTCTGTCACTGGTAGTGGCCTCTGCCACTGCCCCACTTCATCTGTCCCCTGCTGTAGCTGCTCATTGTTTACTTTGACCTCCTACATCTACAAAAAACTTTTGCCCTTCCCCTTCTGTCACCTAACCTACCAAAAGCACAAAGTGTCTGCATGTATATCCTCTTGAATATTTATTCACACTAGTCTTCACAACACTTTTGCTTTCTATAAACATTCTTATGAATAAAACCGTGGTTGCTGACTGGTTGCTAATAAAAGGTGTTGCAAGTACAAGCCAAGTCACTAGGCAAGTTCTGTTATTTGCAAGAACATTTGCCATTTCTCCTCTGTATTTCTCCAGTTCAATATGACTCCTTCAATAAACTGGTCATAAGGACTTTGGGGGAAATTTTCAGCATGTGTAAAATGGCATAGCTCCACAATTAAATACTGGTTTACACCACTGAGGATCTATCCATCTATTTTTAATCATCAGTTTTGTGATGATCCCTTCAATAATCTTTCTTTCCAAAGAGACTGATTTCATTAACATGTTTGCCAATTCAGCCTCTTTAAAAGAAAAACAAAAAAACAATCCCCCCCCCCAAAGTTTTGTTTTAAATAATTATAAGGGGCAAAATCAGGAAAACAAGCGAATACAGATAAAATATTGTAGTTTTGCAAAGGGCAAGCGGGAGATTAATACACGTATGTGCTCCTGTATAGAGAGCAGCACTTTCAATAGAGTTGTGTGCAGAGACAGGCACAATGGAATGTCTATTCTTGCAAATTGTTTTCTGTAAATCTATCTAATCTATTTATTTATCCCCAGATCTTGTGCATTTAGATCAGAGTTCTGCCAGTTGAATTAATAATTCTTATCTGAAAGTAATTAGGTTGGTCCATAAGTTTTCACCACTGTGTTGTTCCACATCATATCAGACTGTGTGATGTCTCATCATATTAGCATAAAATGCATTGTGGTGTAGCACAGCATGGTGTGGTGGAAGACTAGAAATTATGCAGCATTCTCAACTGGAGTGAACTGGTAAGTGCCAGTGGTATTAGGTATTTGGGAACATCGCAGTTTGATTACTATCCGAATAATTTGGTTTTTTTATCTCCCCTCTACATTTAAAGCAGTTGAATGTAGATGTTAACTTTTATGACCCAGATTAGAACAGGAGAAGCACTGTAAGTACCCCAAAAAACATTCAAACCTATCTTTTAGTGACAAAAATGAGCCAGTTCTGAATTTATTGACCATCTGTCAGCCTTCAGTCATCACTAGCTAGCTGTCATTACTTGTTATTTGATGCACTTCTATAATGACTTACTGCAGGGAGCTACCAGTATCTCCATCACAGCGATTAATGAGGTCACTGTCTATTCACAAGCATCTCAGCCCATAATTATTTCCAGTAACTATAGCTAGTATGTCAGTTCACCATTAAAGCAATGTATTTATAAACAGCATCTCTCTTTCTTTATTGCTGAGGTTTCTGTTGCTTCCTGATTATTAACATTTTTATAGATAAGACATCTACTCAACTAGCCTCATTCAAAATAATCTTCTCAGGATATAACAGCAAAGACAACAGTTAAAATAGTGGATCACAAGAATTTAAGACAAAGTCCTCTTCTTTTTCATTGTATTGTAGATCTCTATTGCATTCTCTACGGCATATTTTGTAATTGGAATTTTCGTTGATGCCTATGGGCATTCTGCAAACAGAGAGTCTTAATATTAATTATTATTTTTACTATGGTGACTCCCAAGTATCTCACTGAGGATTGGGGGTCCATTGTGTAGTCTCTTACAAGTATATAAGAAGACAAAATCCCTGTCCTGAGGAGTTTATAATTCTAAAAAGGCAAGACACATTGTGTTAAGGAGGTGAGAGAAAGCGATCAAAATATGTGAGCAAAGTTAGAGAAGAAGGATTGCTTTGTGGTTAAGGTACTACGTTAGTACTTGGGAATCTGGCTTCAATTCCTGGCTTTTACTACAGTTTTCTCTGTTACCTTAGGCTAATTGCTTAGTCTCTCTCTGCCTCTGTTCCCCAGTTGTAAAATAGGGATACTGCTTTACCTCACTAATCCTTTTGTGGGGATAAATTAATTAATGTTTGTGATGTATTTGGACACTATAGTGATTGGGATCATGTAAGTGGATAGTCACAGGAGGCCAGATTTTCTATTGCCCTGCACAATGTGTAGTGTAGTGATTGACACCAGTGCAAAGTGATTATAACACACTACTAAATCAGAATGCAGAGTTTTGCATTCACTCACTTTACACTGGTGAGGGAATGCAAGGGGATTAAGTTAATGTTAGGCTTATCTTGTGAGTTTCTTTTTTAAGGAAACTATTCCCAGCTGCCCATCAACAAAATGTGTTTTCTTTTCAGTTTTAATTGTTATCCTTTGCCTAATTCTTATTGTTTTTAGCACAATCTATTGCCACAACAAGTACTCATTTGCTCATTAACTTTTTTTTAAGGATAAAAAATACAAAATTTCTCTCTTATACCAAAGACCCATCAATAGTTTAAAATCCCACCCACTTGTTATTGAGATGGCAACCCCTCCTCTCACGTCAAAGGCTCTCAGCACACCCTTCTGTCACAAGAAATGAGCTGAAACATTGAAGTCACAAAAGAGGAGACTCCTAACTCCGTAACATTGTACGCTTGGGGTACTTTGGGCCTCTAAGCAAGTTTGGCCTTACTTTCCTTCAGCAAGAGTGGGGCTTCTCCCCATTCACTCCTACCAGGGGTGCAGCAAGAGTCTATAGGGGTAAACAGCCCACAGGAGCCTCCAGCCTGAGACAACAGACCCTGGCTAGCCGAGCTCATGCTAGCACTCTAAAAATAGCTTAGGCAGCATCTTTAAAGCACTCTCTACACTGGTATTTTTAGAACTCCACTCATCTGAGTCTGTTTATCTGGGCTGGGAGACTCACTTCCATGTGCTGCATAGCCATATCCAGTGTGTCTACTAAGTGAGGTCTGGACTTGCTGAATTTCCTTCTTACCCATTTGGTTCATTGACAGAATTTCACTTTGGAAGTACACACACACACACACACACACACACACACACACACACACACACACACACACACACACTAGGAATCTCCAGCTTGTGGGAAAGAGGAGGGGAATTGACGGTGCCCCTAGATTTCCCCCCACACTTTTGGGAAGGCTCCAATGCCCTTGATCAAGCACCAAGTAATACCTCTTGCTATGGGGACCAGAATCGTCATACTCCACATATTTTGTAGAGTTAGCAACAATGTTAATGCCACATGCACTGTAGGTTGGCAAGATAGTTCAACAATAAAAGGACAGAAAAAAAACAATATAATCTTAAAAAAACCTCACCTCATGATTTGAGGACCAATCTCAAACTAAAAATATACAAACAAATTAAATAAATACATTCCAGCCTGAAGAACAACTGCTCTCCTTATTTTACAGCTTATTTACTAGTTGAAGGAGTTTGCTCATTCTCACAATACTACAAAAATGGCACATTTACTTGTAAAGGATAAAGCGGTTTTCACAATTTCCTTCTGAGCTTTACAGTGAAGATAAGAACGAATGCTTTTCTTAGCATCACTAAAATGCAATAAAAAAAGATACTAGTATATGTTATTGAAAAAAAAATACAACTCCTTTCCTGACATTAGCAATGTTGTTATTATTCTTTCAGTTCTGTATTGTTTTCTACTCTGCAGCTTTGTGTTATGCAGATTGTCAAATTTGTCAAGATTCCTTGTTTGAAAATTTTTAGGCAGCAATATTATTTTTCTACTAACAGTTCTAAAAATATGTCCCAGCAGACACTATTTGGTTGATGGTAACCCAGATTGCAAGAGGATACAC
This sequence comes from Gopherus evgoodei, assembly GCF_007399415.2. Taxonomy (NCBI): domain Eukaryota; kingdom Metazoa; phylum Chordata; order Testudines; family Testudinidae; genus Gopherus; species Gopherus evgoodei. Next base: position 65,101,665 of record NC_044322.1, read on the forward strand.
AATTGAATAATGGGAAAAAAATAAATCCAATATTTCCTTCATGTGCAAAAATCAGCTGAGGATTTTTTACATCAAGTGTTGGGTCTGAGTGGATATTGCATCTATTGTGAAAGGTAGCAATTAGTCGGCATTCTGATTATACTCACTTAGGAACCATGTACATTTTGGACCATAGAAAATAGTCAGATAAAAGGAAACCTTACGACCTTGGACACCAACCAGCCTGCCTGCCCATCTGGAGGATTGCAGTTGTAGTAGTGCAGCCTCCAGTGTTAGCATTAGTATTAGCACTGAGTTTCAGGCCAAGTACCAGTGTGGGACTGCAATACCCATCCTTGCCCCTCTTGATCCCCGCCTTCCCCACACTTTGGTTTGTTCCAGCCACGTGTTATGTTTTGTCATAAATCTAAACTAAGATTTTGGGACAGGAATTGTCTTGTTAGTACATGTTTGTACAGTGTCTAGCAGAATGGGGCTCTGATCCTTGAATTAGAGACCCTAGGCACTACTGTAATACAAAACTATATTGTATTTTATCTCAGGGGCAGTAGTGCTACAAATTGCATCCTGCTATCTTCCTACTGTAGAAATCAATATAAAGGTAAATCCTTGGTAATTTCCCTTCCCAAAAATAAATACAATATTATATTAACCCTTCTCTGGGATACAGCTTCATCTTTTGTGTCATAAGAGTATGTTTCAGTCTGCATAATCTTGTTTCAAAATTTGGAAATGGATTCCATCTAGCCTTAGAGATTTCAATTTGCAGAACATCTAATTACTTGGCTGTTTCTTTCGCACATGGGAAATATGTTGTTATGAGAAATTAAATATATATCAGGAGATTATGAACTGTTGAGATACAAGCATTTAATATGAAATTTGCCTTGAAGAAAATCCATGCATTAACCACACCCAGATAGTCATTAAGGGGATTGTGTGGGTTAAAGCACTCTTCCTTATCTGAAGGTATATTTTAACCTTTCTCAATTTCTTTGTGTTGGAGAGCAACACTGTGACTATCCAATCCTGGTTGAACAGCTTTGGAGTAGCAGTTTACCAGACAAAAAGCTCAGAGGCTTAGACAAGAAAAGTGAACAGAATGTTTAAGCAGGCAGAGTCCAAGGGTATGTCTACATGGCATCCCAGAAGTACTTGCAGTAAGATAACAGCAAAGAAAAGCAGATGGCCAAAGTTCCATAAAATAGTGAGATGCACTTACCATAGGAGCCAGTATGAGTATGTCATAAACAGATATTAGGAGTTAATAGAACAGAAGTACTTTATATCTGTTTTGACTGTAAAGGGTTAACAAGTTCAGTAAGCCTGGCTGTCACCTGACCAGAGGACCAATCAGGGGACAGGATACTTTCAAATCTTGAGGGAGGGAAGTTTGTGTGTGTGCTGTTAGGTTTTTGGTTGTTGTTCATTCTGGGGGCTCAGAGGAACCAGACGTGCAACCAGATTTCTCTCCAATCTCTCCGATATAGGCTCTTATAAGTTCAGAATAGTGAGTACTAGGGAGATAAAGCGAGTTAGGCTTATGGTTGTTTTCTTTATTTGCAAATGTGTATTTGGCTGAAAGGAGTTCAAACTGGTATTTTGCTGAAAAGATTTTAATTTGTACTTGTATACTTAGGCTGGGAGGGTATTCCCAGTGTCTATAGCTGAAAGACCCTGTACCTATTCCATTTTAAATTTACAAAGATAATTTTTACTGTTTTTTCTTTCTTTAATTAAAAGTTTCTTGTTTAAGAATCTGATTGTTTTTTATTCTGGTGTGAGACCCCAGGCGACGGGGTCTGGATTCACCAGGGAATTGGTGGGGAGAAAGGAGGGAAGGGGGAGAGAGAGGTTAATTTTCTCTCTGTGTTAGGATTACTTTCTCTCTCAGGAAGAGTCTGGGAGGGGGAAAGAGAAGGAGGGAGGAAGGTGAATTTTCCTCTCGGTTTTAAGATTCAAGGAGTTTGAATCACAGTGATCTTCCAGGGTAACCCAGGGAGGGGAAGCCTGGGAGAGGCAACGGTGAGGGAAAGGGTTTACTTTCCTTGTGTTAAGATCCAGAGGGTCTGGGTCTTGGGGGTCCCTGGGCAAGGTTTTGTGGGGACCAGAGTGTACCAGGCACTGGAATTCCTGGTTGGTGGCAGCGCTACAAGTACTAAGCTGGTAATTGAGCTTAGGGGAATTCATGCTGGTACCCCATCTTTTGGATGCTAAGGTTCAGAGTGGGGGATTATACCATGACAGAGTAGGTAAAGCAGAAGTGCCCCGCGCTAGGACAGCATTGAAAGTTGAAACATTTGAGCAGTATGTACAAGCATAGAGGAAGATCTCAAAGATTCACTCAAATTTGTACAAGAGCAGGATGACACATGAGATAGCAGTGATGACATCATGACTCTCTCCTTGAGTCTAAGAGCATATCAGATTCAGGTTATTAGAACAGCACCAAGGGACCAATCTCTGTGCATGCAGAAATGTTAATTAGAAAATGCCCTGTGTGATTTCAGCTGAATAGAGGAGACTCCTATAGCATGATTCCTCAGAGTGAACTGAATCCATTGCAAAGAGCATGCACCATTGCTGCATGCATAGAGACTGGTATTGCCCATTGGTGCTGTCCTAACATACAGTGAGAGCACAATGCAGCTCATAGGGAAATGTGACCTCATACTAACTAACCCAGAAACTGACAATACAAACTGAAGTTTGTTGTGGTGGATGGTAAGCATCACAGACCCCTGTTGGGGATTACAACCATATGAGCCATGGATCTAATCATAATTTTATAGGTGAAGGTACAAGAAACAAAAAGGGGAGTTCCATGGACAATGGAGACAATCTTAAAAGCTTATGGGAATGTTTTCAAAGGTGATGGGAGCTTTGCAGGAAAGCTGTGACTGGAAGTAGATCCTGCAGTTCAACCTGTGTGTTTTCCAGGAAAGAAAATTCCAGCGGGATTATGTAATGTAGTATACAAGGACCTCAAAGGTCTCCAGAGCAGGGGTTTCATAGCACCTGTAGAGCCCAGTATAGCCTAGGTAAGTAGCATGCTGGTGCTAGAGAACATATCAGGCAAATTAGGCATCTGAACCAGGCACTGAAAAGAAGTCTCTCTCCACTGCCTACAACTGATGACATATTGACAGAACTTTTTAAAGCCAGAGTCTTTAGTCTGTAGTGTGAGGATAGGGTTTTGGCACATAAGACTGGATAGAGTCCTGTATGCTGATCACCTTTGAAACACCATTTGGTTACTACTGATGGCTGTGCATGCTGATGGGCATGAACTCCGCTCCAGAGATGTTCCAGAGAAGACTCACTCAAGCACTGGAAGGACTGCTTGGGATGAAAATAATTGCAAATGATATCCTCTTTGTAGATGAAGGGAGCAATGATACAGAAGCTAAATGAGACCTTGACTGAAAACTAAAAGCTTTTCCATAGCAGCGCAGAAACAAGAACTTAAATCTCAACTAAAAAAAAATGTGACTCAATGTGAGATGGCATACATTGGATATGTGCTCACAGCAGAGGGTCTGAAAAGAGATCTCAGTGAGATCAAGACAATCAGAGAAACATAGCAGCTCCAGTTGATATGAAAGAGGTACAATGCTTTGTAAGAATGATTCATTTTCTGTCCAAGTTCTGTCCATACCTGGCATCAGTAGCTGCCAGGGTGCCCTCATAAATCTTTCACATGGTGAACATCATCAGTCCCTGTGGAGCCATCCCTGCTGCAGCTGCTGGCCTCAGTGTCTCACCTGCTGAAACCACACTGCACTCTTCCCCTGCCTTCTTGCCCAGACTGACTGGGTAAAGTGTCACCCTCCAACCCTGAGAGAGGACACAGGCTGCTGGAAGCCTTAGCATCACAGAAGCACTCTAGACTATGTCAAGTGTAGTGAGTGTAGCACTCACTATACTATGTTAAGTGTATCTCTCTATACCTATACAAAAGTTACATGTACAGGTCTGTAGTTCTCATCTGATGTGCCTTGGTCATTGGGTAACATTTTCCAAAGCAACTAAGTTATTTAAGAGCCTGAGTATCATTGAAACTCACTTGTCTTTTCCTATGCTCTGTTCTCTGTTCCCCTGGCTGGTCAGGGTGTCTTTCATATCAACTTTGTGATAAAAACTTTAAGCTTCTGTTATCTGCCTAAGCCTCTTCTATAACTGAGAAACTGCTTTACAGTTTCTGCTACCTATTTTCCACTATCTCTTAGGGTATTATTCCTTCCTTTTTTTCTCCTTCCGAATTCATTGAGGGATTTCTGATTCCAGTATTACTCTGCCTTATAACTTACGCTCTAAGAGCCTGATCCAGCATCCACTGAAGTTAATGTGACCCTTTCCATTGACTTCAGTGGACACTGCGTCAGGGCCTGAGGGCCAAATTCTGTCTTGGGATAGGCGTACACACAACTCCCATTGATTTTAATGCAGAGCTGCAGACTTCTTTTATCATACCTTTGAAGAAGATTTGGCTCTATAGCCCCGTCTGTTCTTCCTGGAGTCACCACTTTAGGGGACACCTACTGTCCTTGGATATGTGTGGGATGCTACTGAAGTGATTGGGAACTTCACACATGCATCTTAGGGCAGAATTTGATTCTAAATACTCCATCTATGAAATGTTCTTTCTTCTGAATGTTTTTTTTTTCTTGTGAGAATTTGACTCTCCAGATCCACATCTTCATTCTCTGGGTGATCAATAAACCCACTCCATTGGTCACATCCATGCTCACCTTGGTGACACAGGTAGTCCTATTAAAGTTATAGCGACCACTTATGTGAATGAGGTGAGCAAGATACGGCCTCACATGTGTATCTGCCTGCCATTAAATATTTTCATTTGAGAAGCATGAGAGCTTGCAGACTTTTACATCACTGATTTCCCAGATGCATGGTCCTTTACAATCTATACAAAAAAAGAAACTGGAAAGGAAGAAAGAAGATAACTCAACACAATGCAAGGACAGATAATCAGTAAGCAAGCTCAAAATCAGCAGCAGCTGTAGCCCAATTAAACTCAACAGTTCACAGGTGTTCACAGGAATGACCTTACCATAAAAGCATACTTCTCTTTAGTGCCCCTTTAAAAATATTTTAGAGCTCTTTAAATTTTATATACTTTACTCAACTAAACTAGAAAAAAAAAATAGCTAGATAATTGGAGATTATTTGAAGATAATTTACTTCAAATTCAACATGTTAATTGTTTGATTTTGAAACCATAGTGAGCAACACATACTAAAGGGGAGATTGCATCATGCCCAGTCATGTAATTAGTTTCTGAGTTCCTGGCAAAAAGTAGGCACAATTAAAAAATTGATATGTGTATGGTCTGAAAGGTATTGGAAAAGTCTGGAACACTAGTCCAGCCTGGTTTCAATGGTGTATAATTATTTCTCAGCAGTATGTGGGGAATCTGTCATTGTCTTAAAACCATTGTGCTATCAGCCAGAAACACAGCACAAGTGTCATTCATTTTTTTGTAAGCTGGGGCTTGCCTGACTGGTATTTGAGGAGTTTATTGAGGGGAATGGGCTGACAGATAATGCAAACGTTTTTCACGAGTACCCATGGTTACAGTATTAACATTAATTCTTTGCCTTCACCTCACATCGGGATGGCTTTCTCCTGCCCAGTTGCTGGAAGATAGAATTGGACGTGGAAGATAGAATTCCATCTAGTTATCATATTCTATATGATATTAGGATGTTTCTGTATTGGAAATCAGCTAACACAGATTTTGCTTTAGTACAATTCCTAAAATGGCTGATGATTTTTTACACAATAGGTGTCTTGCTGGCATACATTATTTGCATTCAGGAAGAGATGCACGGACAAGTTCAAAGAATGCGCTGGAAAGTATGCATGACTTTGCCAGCATGACTTGCCCTTACAGTGCAAACCATACGTTATCTGACTTTACTTAACCTGCTCTTCAGTGTTACTTTTCCTCATGCCCCTTTACAGTCTATTTCTGAAGCAAATGAGTTCTGCATAGCTTAATTTGCCCAAACCCTTACGATCAGGGCTGGTAGTCTCTAGCTTTTGCCTTTATAGATTTGATAGAAAATTAATGAGCAACAGGGGCAAACTTCTGCTTTGGTACTTGAGAACTAGTGCAGTCATAATATTTCCATAAAATGTATCAATATCTAACTTAGGGTGTGTTTCTGCTGCTGAGTTGGCCTGGATGATGGGCACTCAGTTTAGCTTAGCCTAGCCTGGTGTGAGTAGCCATACTGCAAAGCTATTGTATCAACCAGGCAAGGTACTAACAAACTTCAACAGGACTTTATTTTTACAGTGGAAACCTCTTTACCAAGCTGCTGCTGCTGCACTCTCTATAACTCTTACTCTGCCTCCTCAACTCCTCCCCCCTCCTTCCTGTATCCTGTCCTTTCAGACTGCCACAAGCCAGTGCTCTCAGTTCTAATAATTATAAGCAGCATCTAAACACCACATTCCCTCCTCTCTTAAGAAACTTTCCCAATTAAAATGAACATTGTTGTTCTAACCACAGGAACAAATATGAAACAAGACACTATACTGCTGGCAGAAATATTACACTGAAAACACTGCAGATACTACATAACATTGTCTCTAGTCCAGGCAGGTGTCATCTGGGTCTGACAGGCCGTCTCTCAAGCCCCAGTTCCAGTGCAATGTCTTCTTGTGTTGGTTCTACAGTGAAGTCATCCAATGCACACTGGGTGTTGGCATTATCTCCTCTTGGTGCATAGGCAGGTGCAAGATAAGATGCATTCCATACCCGACCATCAGAAAGTCGATAGGTGTAAGGTCCCTTCTTCTCTATGATTTTAAGAGGAGCTGTGAATTTATGGTCCTCTTTGTGTAAGATTCCAGGTTTTCGTATTCTAATGGAGGAATCACAATCAAGCTTTGGTTCCTTAGCACCCCGTTGCTCGTCTGTGAAAGCATTAGGGTTTGCTTGGTTGATCTTTGCGTTGTGGCATGTCATGTAGCCTGGTATGCTTGCAAGAAATCAGTAGTGAAGGGTATCCACAATCGCCCTTCCAGTTTAGCTGTTTGCAAACTCTCAAACTTCTGTTAAACTGTTCGATTTCCCCATTGCCATGAGAGTAATATAGGGATGACCTTCTGTTCCTCTCTGCTGGAAGAGTTTCAAACTCCAGGGAAGTAAATTGACTACCATTATCTATAACCAGTTCTTTGGAGTTACCTTCCCTGCTAAAAACCAAAGAGAGGAACTTAATTACTGTAGCAGAAGAGATTTGCGATGTAAATGCTACCTCAGGCCATTTACAGAAATAGTCTATTAAAGTGATGGCATAACGACGGTCAATTGGAGCAGTAGCAAAGTGTCCTACAATGTCAATTTCCACTTTTTCCCATGCAGATTCAGAAAGAGGAACAGGCTGTAACGGAGAGGTACATGTCACTGCTATCTTATCATGCATTTGGCAAGTGACACAGGATTTTATAAGTGTTTCAGTTTGAGAGTCCATCCCTGGACACCAATACAGATCCCGTAGTTGTTGTTTGGTTCTGACAATTCCTTGATGAGTATTGTGTGCCAGATGTATGAGTTTTGGCTGTAATTCTTCTGGCACAAGTAGCCAGTGTGTACCATGTAGCACACAGCCAATCGAGCAAAGAAAGTTCATCCCAAACTCTAAAATAAGGAAGCAAAACTAGGTTTTTAGGGTTATTGGCTATTTGTCAGAAATTCCCATAGTTTTTGTTGAATTGGACATGATAAACCACCAGCTTGAAATTGTTCTCTTGTAATTGCAGTAAGAGTGCTTGTAATAAGTGCGACTACTACATCCTCATCCTCTGGTAGACCATCTGGTGAAGGCAAAGGCAGGCGAGAAAGGCAATCAGCTACCACATTTTTGTTTCCAGGCTTATATTCCAGTTCATAATTGAAAGAGAGTCGTCTTGCAGACCATCTAGCAATACGATATCCTGCTCTTCCCAGTCCTTTCGTGGTGAGCAACGTCATCAAAGGGCTGTGATCTGTGTGCAGCTTGAACGTGCGGCCCCACAGGTAAGTTTTCCATTTTTCAGTAGGCCAGACACAAACAAGTGCTTCTTTTTCAACTGTAGAATATTTTCTCTCAGCATTACTTAGTTTCCATGAAGCAAATGCAATAGTCCACTCTGTGTTGTCCTCATGAAGTTGTGTGAGGACAATCCCAAGTCCATAATCAGAAGCATCAGTAGTTACAATTGTGGGCAATGTGGGACTGAATAGTGCAAGTACTGGACTATATACAATCAGGTCTTTCACCATTTCGAAACCTGCTTGTGCATCTGGTGTCCGCACTAAGGTTGAACTTCTCCATAGTAATTCTCATAACGTTTCAATGACAGAAGCGTAATTGGGAATGAATTTTGCATACCAGGAGGTAAGACCCAAGAAGGAACGTAAGGTTTGCAAATGTGTCAGAGAAGGAGCATTTGAAATTGCCAGGATATGATCTGGATCAGGTTTTAGTCCAGCCTGTGAAATTGTATGCCCCAGAAAGGAGAGTTCAGTTTGTCTAAATTTGCATTTGGACCTATTGAGATTGAGGCCTGCTTTGCTGAGGCAGTTTAGTACAGACTGCAGGTTATTGTCATCCTCCTCAGTAGCATTTCCAAACACGATAATATCATCCAAATAGCACTGAACTCTATGTTGATGCTTCAGGATCAATCACATTTTTTGAAAGGCACTTGGGACTGATGCGAGACCGTATGGAACACATTTAAAATGAAATAGTCCCTCATGTGTAATTGCTGTGAGGTCTCTGCTTCTTCATGAAACATAACCTGGTGGTATGCGCTCTGCAAATCAAGAGTAGAAAACATCTTTGCTCCATGGAGTTCTGCAAATACTTCTTCTGTGTGAGGAAGAGGATGGCTGTCAATCACAATAGCTTTATTTGTCTCCCTTAAGTCCACACAAATACGAATGCCTCCACCCTTGTTCTGCATCACTGCTATAGGTGAAACCCATTCTGAGGAGTTAATCTCTTCAACAATGTCCTTTTGAACAAGTTTTCTAAGTTTCTCTGAAACAGCTTCCCTGACTGAAAATGGTAAGCACCGTAATTTCTGTCATACAGGCATCACATTATTCTGCATTTTAACTTTATGCAGAAATCTATAAGCACAGCAGAGTTTCTCCTCAACCTGGTGTTGGGTCCCAGCTGAAACTGGTGTGTGTACTTTGCTTTGCTGAGGAAGATCAATTTGTCCATTAACTACCCTGAGATTTAAAGCAGTCAATAAATCTCTGCCACGGATAGGAGTGTCTTTGTGGACAATGTAGAACTCTGCTGTTACACAGCAATCACCAAAAGTTACTGTTCCTGGCAGGCAGCCATGTACTGGAATATGTTTTTTCAAAGAGCACATCAACTGAAGTTTGGGTTCAGTAAGAGGCACATCTTCAAAGTAATGCAAATAGATGGAATCAGGTAGTATAGATACTGCTGAGCCAGTGTCCAGCATTAGCTGAATACAGTGTGATTTGCCTGAGAGTATGATGGAAACATTTACAGTGCACTTTATCTGTTCTGGAGTATGTGCAGTAGTGACTTTGTCCACACTCAGCACAGTAACATCTGGTATTGTAACTGCATGCACCTATTGATTGAACTAGCTACTGTGACATACTTTATCAAAATGTCCAATCTTTTTGCAATGATTGCACTGAGCTACTCTTGCTGGACATTCTATGTAGCTTGCAAGATGTTGTGGGGATCCACAGCAAAAGCATGCTTTTACTGTATTTTGAATTTGCTGATTCAGTGGCTTTTCATTAGTTTTCCTCTTGCAATTGCAGCAAAGAGTCCTGTGGCACCTTATAGACTAACAGACATATATGAGCATGAGCTTTCATGGGTGAATACCCACTTTGTCAGATCCAGACTAACAGGGCTACCCCATGATACTTGACCCCTCTTGCAATTGTTTGTCTGCAGTGATAGTGAACTTTTCTGCAAAGGAGTCACAGCCTGGACTGTGCCTCCTGTATCTCTGCTCATTATTTTGGCTTCAGCTGTAGCTGACTCAATCTGAGTAGCAATGGTTATTGTTTTTTCTAGTGTAAGTTGTGGTTCTAGAAGCAAGCGTTCTTTTACAAGAAGCATGGTTGTTTTCTCAATCTTATCTGTCATATTCCCAAAGTCACAAGTTACAGTCAGACTCCTTAGGGAAGCGATATACTGCATGATAGTGTCTCCTGATTTCTGCTCATGCTGGCGAAATCCGTAGTGATTAGCTGCTACATTCACTTTTGGCATAAAAAAATTATTTAATGCAGTGAGTGTAGTCTCATATTTATCATCTGCAAGAGGAAAAGTATAAAATATATGCTGCCTTTCTGCTCCAAGGCAGTGGATTAGCAAAGCACGCTTTCTTACTTCAAAAGTCTCTGTAGCACTGATTGCAAGCAGGTAAGTCTCAAACATATGGACCCAGACAGTAAAAGCAATCGGAGGCTCACCTGGGCTTTGCAGAAAGGGTTCAGGTGGGTTCAGAGGCAGAAGATCCATCCTCGTTGCCAAAATGTTGTATCAACCAGGCAAGGTACTAACAAACTTCAACAGGACTTTATTTTTACAGTGGAAAACTCTTTACCAAGCTGTTGCTGCTGCACCCTCTATAGCTCTCATTCAGCCTTCTTAACTCCTCCCCCCTCCTTCCTGTTTCCTGTCCTTTCAGATTCCCAGTTCTAATAATTACAAGCAGCACCTAAACACCACAAAAGCTATACCCCAGTCACTGTGTCCACACTGGTGCAGCACTTCCCCGTGTGTGTGTTACTAAGACTTCTGGGAGCACATCACATTCTTTGTGCTGCCCCTGCAGTAAGCTGAGCCACTCTATGATTCCTTTCTAGTGAATTGGGGGAGAACTTGTCTGTCCTTCTGGGCCCATGGGAGGAATTGTGGGAAGGCACTGGAGGACTATAAGCACTCGAGTGATTTAGCCTGTGGGCTGAAAATATCACTAACTTGGGTGAGAGGTTTGTGTGTGTGGATAAGAGGGGAGTTAGGAGCAACAGTCAGATAAGGGCTCAGGCTAACTGTGCAGTGAAGATGTACCCTTAGATGTTAGACACTCCCCTTTTATCTTAAATAATTCCAAGATAATGCATGTAATTTAAATGATAACATATGATTAAAGATGTTATAATAAGATATTATGGTAATAATACATTTTACTGGGCTGGTGAGCCATGTTTTCTGCTGCAGTTATTCTGGCAGTACTGAGACCCTTCATGAGATTTTTGCAAAGGGAATGTAAAATTCCATCCTGTCAGTCCAGTGATTACGTTAGATCTAAGCAAGAGGGAGAGCTCACCAGTTTGGATGGTCATTGTGATGATTGGTTTCACTGTCATATGCAGCTGTGTAATTACATTATTTGTGGTAGTAGATTGGAGCATAGGGAATAGAAAGGAGACAAGAAAATTTATCTGAAAGGAATTAACATTCCCAAGAAGGCCCTTGGCCAGTCAAACAAAAGTTTTCTTCTCCTCATGTTCCCTTACAGAGAGTGAGTGTATGTGTGGACAGGTTGGGGAGTGAGTGGGATAGACCCACTGGCCAGCCCCCATTCTCATTTCTCATGAAGCAAAGCCTGACAACTGCTTCTCAATTGATGAATAAAAATCATATCCTTTATGACTGAGTATTCAATAAATTTTCACCTTTAAAAAAAATAAAAAATAAAATTCCCTGGGTGCACACCCTAATGTACTTTCCCCCTCGTAAGGAGCAGAGGGGCCCACCAGTCCCCTTCCTCTCTCCTCATATGGAGTGTGAAGGGCAGCAGGTGTGTCCATTCACTCCCTCCACCCTCAGGAATGGTGTTACAGTGACAATCGAATCCAGCTCTGCTCTAATCCCCTGCAAAGACTGGAAAGAAACCTGTTGGTGCTTTTACTCCCTGTTCACCCCCAGGCCAGGATTTCTCTTGCTTCCTGCCAGCTGACCATAAGCAGTCATGTCACGTCACCAGGCAGAGCAGTAGTGAAGGGATGGAGAGCTTTCCTTAAGTCTAACAAAGATAGGAGAGCACAATTTCTGTTTCATTGGAAGAGATGCATTCCATTGCATTACCCCTACTTTAACCTCCTGTGATGTTATTGATATAATCTGGAAACATATAGAACATGGTTGCAACCAAGGACCTATAGTGGCACCACATCTTATGTAAAGAGGGACATATAAGGTGTCTAAGACCAGGTTATGGGTTGCTGGTTATGATTATGCTGTCTGTGTGCATGTGTCATTTTGTAGTTGAAGTTATGAGTTTTGGCTCTATACTGTCTGTATTTCAAATTTGTGCTGTGCTTCTGGGAAACATCCCAGACAAGTTGGTGTTAGCTCTGCTTAGCCTGCTTGATGGCCCATTAAGGACCATCAGCTATACAACTGACCCATTGAGAGAAGGCAGATATGCCTTGTAACTCAGCAAAGTATGCAGGGACTTGCCCATGTGACTCCAGACTCCATTTTGCTCTAATTTTCCACAGTAAGGACAAAGAGGTTCTTACACGTGGAAAATACTATAAAATGCTGATGTCTCATCTCCATCTTGTCTTCAATCCTGCTTCTTATCTCTAGAGGGACTTTGCTACAAACTGAAGCTCTGAACTAAGGACTGAGGACCCATCCCAGCTATGGATGTAGTCCAGAGACTTGATTTGAACCTGCAGTTTACTCCATCACTACTACAAGCCTGAACTAAAAACTTTGCCTTCACTGTATTAACTGATTCCATTTAACCAATTCTAGCTCTCATCTCTATCTTTTTCCTTTTATGAATAAACCTTTAGATTTTAGATTCTAAAGGATTGGCGACAGCCTGATTTGTGAATAAGATCTGATGTGTATATTGATTCTTTGGGATCGAGAGAACCCTTTTCTTTTATTGGAGTGTTGGTTTTCATAACCATTCATCCCTAGTATGAATGGGACTGGTGGTGATACTGGGAGACTGGAGTGTCTAAAGAAATTGCTTGTGTGACTTGTGGTTGGCCAGTGGGGTGAAACCAAAGTCCTCTTTGTCTGGCTGGTTTGATTTGCCTTAGAGGTGGAAGAACCCCAGCCTTGGGCTGTGACTGCCCTGTTTAAGCAATTGGTCCGAAATTGGTGCTCTTAGTTGAGTCCTGCCAGAACCGCATTGTCACACCTCCATGCCCCCAATAGTCAGCACTGCCTACTAGCAAACTGAATAAGGAGCTCAGAGTTCTAATCCCAGCTGTCCATCCATGAATCTGTATTTGTCACTTAACTTCTCTGCATCATAGTTTTCTCCATCAGCATAAAGATAGCTAGTATTTATTTACAAGGGTCTTGTGTCAATTAAATAAGGGCTAATGTTTAGACACTTATCTGAAAAATATAAAGTGCAATGTAGTGGTATCTATTATTACTTATTCATTATTTGTACTTTGTTATTATTTGTAATTTGGAGAGGCATTGGTTGCATCATGATTCTAACATTTCTGAATCTCAGGTGTATTAGTTAAAGAGAGAAATCTCCCCAGCAACAAACAGCAGTGTGTTTCTTACACCTGCCCAAAATGTGACGCAAAACAATTACTTATGTAGTTAAATTAATTATGGAATTTGTTTCCCTTGCAAATAATTTTTTAATTATCAATAATATAATTTAAGTAAATTTAGTGTGATTCTTTAATCTCAATCACAGAGTAATAAATATAATACAAATGAATACATTATTACTTAATTTTGGTACTAAAAATAGGTAATTTTCTAAGTGGTCTGGGGGTGGATGTTGACTTTACTGCGAGAAGAACTATAGAGCAATGAGGTTGGTCCGGTGGGTAAATCCTATGTGCTTGGGAGCAGGGTAGCTGCTTGTGAGTGAGGATTGAAGTCAGGATTTGGAGGAACTTGTGAATCTGAACACTCTGCCTCCTTTGCACCTCATCTTTCTGGAGCTGTCACTCCTATTCTGCCATGGAGTAACAGGAAGAGTTACTGCAGCCATAGCACAGAGGGCTGGGAATTTCAAACCCCCCAGGGAAATAGCTACTCAGCTCCTGCTGAATTCCAGTAGGATTGGGTGCCTAACTCCTTTAGGTTCTTCTGTGCAATTCCAGCCTGAATACCTAGATAGCTACCTAGGTCTAGACACACAAGACTCAATGCTTCAACACCTCATTTTTAGGTGGTGCCCACCCACAGCCCTATACGATGCCTAAGAAGAGTTAGGTGCCTAAAAATGGGGTTCACAAAAGCCAGCATGCCAAGCAGGGAGCTGCCTGAGCTAGTCAATGGGGGATGCTGGGTGGGATGTGGCTTAAGTCCCCGCAAGGGACTTACGTGCCTCAGTATGGGCTGGAAGGAGGCAACCCACTCTGTCAGGATTCATAGCTAGGGATCTGCTCTTAGGTTAGGGGCCTATGCCCTATTTCACAAATTGTGGTGATGGTTGCCCTCAGTAACCTATAGGTCAGTGGTTAGAGCTCTCCACTCATGCTGGATATGGACACCCAGATTCAAATCCCCACTCTGCCTGGTAAAGGGCAAGGATTTGAATCCAGGCCTCCCACCTGAGTGCCTTAACCATTGGTGCTATGGGGTAGTCTGAGATAGGTTTCTCTCAATCTTGCCTGCCAAAGCTATTTCAGTTTGCACAAATACTCACTGGACTAGGGACTTGCATATCGGTGTCTCGCATTCCCAGGGGGGCTAACCCCTGAGTTGTAGAGTCATTCTTGCTTTTTCTCTGGCCCAGTGACTATTTTAGCATTTCATAGAAAATGGCAACTAAGTGGCTTGGAACTGGCCTTTCCATTCCTCCCTAAGATCTAGCAACTTCAACTTATTGCCATTCTGTTGTTCAGTACCACTCTTTCAGAGGTAGGACAGGTGATACCAAATGGTCCAGTGGTTAGGACACTAGTCAAGGATTTTAGAGACCTGGGTTTAATACCCTGCTGTTCCACAGACTTCCTCTGTAACCTTGGACAAGTCACTTAGCCTCTCTACCTCAGTTTCCCATCTGTAAAATTGGGGTAATAGTACGGTCCTATCTCATGAGGGTGTTGTGAAGATAAATATATTAAAGACTGTGAGGTGCTCAGATAATACTGTGATGGGGACTATATAAGTACCAAGATAGGGGATTTAAATGGTAATTTTATTAATGTTATTTCTAGAGCCAGTAAAAAATGTTTCAGTGGAACGGTTTTTCAACAGGAACATCTCTATTTCACCACAGACTTTGCAGGAAATCATCAAATAGTTTTGTTGTAATGGGCAAAGTATTTGATAAGGTCTGAATATTTCATTTTGACTTTATTGCTTTGACTTTTATGACTTTTATGGTAACATAATTTATAACAAAATTAAAAGGATAAAATGGAAACAACATTTCAAACTTATCTAAATAAAACATTTCAATAATGTTGAACCGAAATATTTTCAGAATATATGATTGAAAAAAAAACACAGAGATTTTGTTTCATCCCAATGCAAGATTAAACCAATTTTCAAAATCGTGGCATTTCTTGCAGGAAGGAAATTCTGGTTTTTGACTAGTTCAAGTTATGTCTCATATGGACTGTCTAATATACTGCCTCTTGCCGGTGCACCTGCGCCCTGACATCTTCCAAATAGCAGTCAGTTGCCAACTCTGAGTATTTTATCTTAATTCTTGCACTATTTAGGGTTTTTTTTAAGCCCTGGCTCTTGGAATCAAGTAATTATATCTCATGTTTCATTTAAAAAGTTTCTAGTCCCCTTGGTTATAGCGAAAAGTTTGAAAATGTGACCCCTGAAAGCAAAAGAAAAAGCAAGCAAACAAAGACAAACAAATACACAAAAACACACACAAAAATAAATAGAACAACAACAGTTTTAAATCTCATGATCTGGGGTCCTGACTCATGGTTTTTGATCATATGGGGTTAGTAATAGTGAATTCCAACCATGGCTATGTTTATACAGTGAGCTAGGGGTGTGACCCTGCCCCCGCTCGTGTACACATACTTGCGCTAGCTAGAGAATATATAGTAGTATAGCATGGATGGTAGTGGCAGGGACGTGGCTGAACCATGCCAAGTATATACTTGCTGGTTTCAGGCAGGTTTGGACTCAGCCATGTCTCTGCTACTGCTACTCATGAGTATGTGTGTGTGAGCAGAAGACTTACATGCCTAACTCGCAGTATAGATGTAACCTATGTGCTGTTTCCATTGAGGGGCCTTCTAGAGGGGCTGGCAGGGGTGTGTGACAGAAAGGCTACGCCCCATTCTGTGAGATTCAGGGTCTTTCTGGCCCATTTTGCATTTATTTGATCCCTTCTGTCTTGCATAGGGAAGGAAACACTGAGGCCTAAATCCTTACAACAGAAAATGTATAAAATCACTGCCATTATTCAACAGCAATGGTCCAGACCAACACAGCACAGTGTACAATAGTGTTATTGCAGTGCTTTGTCTATTCTGTACAGAGTTGTATAGTACTTTTTATATAAGGAAACTTATATACAGTATGGTCTTGTTTCCTGCATACTGTGCTTTTAAATTGGTAGGCGCCTGCTGTCTGTAGATAGCATGTTGTGAACTAGCATATATGCAGCATGCTACAGAGGAGATGTATACATGTTGCCATTTCATGGAGACTTTACTTTTGTTCTTTTTCCTTTTCATCTAAAATAATTTATTTAGTTTATGGTCTTTCTTTGTATATGGGAAAACAACAAACACAGAGCCATTGTTTCTATACTTTTTTAATGGGAAGGATTGAGAATTCTCATACACTGTGGAGGAGCCTTCAAATAGTTCAATGAGACTTTAGTATGGTCACAACATGGTGTGTGTTGACAATATTAATATTGAATTCTGGGCAAGAGAGAATAAAGAAGAAAAACAGAGAGAAACTGTAAGAATGAGCAAAGGGAGAGTTGAAATAATCTTCACTTTTGTTGACTAACTGACATTATTTTCTCTTTTCTCATTGCTTCTATATACCTCAAGAGAAAACTGAGCTGTAACATCTAGAACGAAAGTAAATGCAGCAAAGGGATTGACAAGAATTTGATGTCTTCCAGCCAATCAGGGTAGCACTGAACATAATGCTTTTTCCTCTCATCCTTTAAGTGCCTGCTGATGAGGTGAGATAAGCAGGTTAGTGTCAGGCATGGGAAGGGAACATCTGGAGAGAATGGAAATCTCTCACAGTTCAAAAAGCATCTCTAAGTAAAGTCGTATAAGTGAGTTTCTTTCCAGGTTCATAAACTACATTAAATATGTGTTACTGGCAAATTTTTACTTTGTGTAGAAAATAGAAAATCCTTGCATAAAATGGTATTATATATACCAAGATTTTAAGTATGCAATCACTTTGCCACTGGCTTAGACAACTGATGTCATCACACATGGTTTAGAAAGATCATAGATTCGATAATTTGCCAGTATTTCTTCATCTTTAAACTGAAACATTGTCCCTGTCCCAAAGCTTTCACACAGCATGTAGAAAGTTGCAGAAGTGAAGCTAGGTGGTGCTTCTAAAAAGAGGCATAGCTGCTGTGCCTACTGCTCCCTGCACTTTTGCCAGGCATTGTAAAGAGTGAGCAAGCTGTGCTGTTCACTGCCGTGTTGACACTCCCAATGCCTAGTGCCCCAAGCCTGCTTAGACCCACTGAGTCTTACTTAGGTGTAAAAAAACAAGGAGTCCTTGTGGCACTTTAGACACTAACTAATTTATTTGGACATAAGCTTTCGTGGGCTAGAACCCACTTTATCTGATGAAGTGGGTTCTAGCCCACTAAAGCTTATGTCCAAATAAATTTGTTAGTTCTAAGGTGCCACAAGGACTCCTTGGTTTTTTTTTTTTTGCTGATACAGACTAACGTGGCTGCCACTGAAACCTGTTAGTTAGGTGTGCCACTTGTTAAGAACAGCTTTTGAGTGGATGGAGAATCTTCTTATCTTCTGTTACCTCCCTTGTGCTCCCACCACTAAGGGATGGGTCAACTCCCTGCCTTACTTGCAGCTGCAGCCTGGATGCTGTTTCTTCATTGGCTGGAATCTGTGCAATGGTCCACTGAGCCCCTGCTCCCTGATATTGTCTAGACCTCTTGCCTGGAGCCTATTCTCTTTCCCTCCCCTCCTTTGATTGTTGCATCATGTCTCTGTTTCTGCATCATCCACACCCAGCCTGTACATCACTTCTTCTCTCCCAGGCTTCCTCTGCACCATTCCTATTTCCCCACCATACAGCCTGCCTGTGAACCAAAGAGAAGGTTGTTTATCTTTGCAAATATTGATGGCCAAATTGTTTCCTCATCCTGCATGTGGAACTCCACTGACAAAAGTGAACAAAGATCAGCAGTGAAATATGGGGCTTGGACTGTGATTTTCAATACTATCTCTTCCACACTCTTCTTTTGTAGAGGGTGGCTAATAGTGAATGATTATAAGGAACAGGGTTTCTCACATCATAAGCTGGCTTCTGTGCAGAAGCTCCAATCTTATCCAGAGAGGGCTCAAGCAACCTCAGGGAAAATGAAAGAGAAATATTTTTCTCCTTTATTGAATAATCCTTTTCATTTAGGACTCAGGAAAAGCAGAACTTTCTATTGTACACTGAAGATATACAGCTTTAGAAATAATTGTACTCCAGTTATATTCATATTATATATAAAAATGCCAGTTTTCTTTGGACCGGTGCTTCAATATGTCTAGAGAAAAGAAAAAGGCACTATTAAACATGACCAAACTGAGAGTGTCTACATGACAACTAATGTAGCACCATCTTAATGCTGTTTAGATTTTTTTCCAATAAAGGAAATTGGAGAAATGACTTATGTTGACTTTGCAAAGTGCTATGGGACATTTAAACATCATTACAGAAACTGCCCACTGGTTCAAATATTTTAGACTCTATCATTAAAATAAGTAGTATGATCTTGGGTTTTCCTGTATACGCTAATATACCTACCTGTTTATTAGGCTGGTGTAAATGATGAATGACTGGATTAAAAGGCTTTTTTGTTATTAATAAGAGTCAATCATCCCATTCCTGCTACTTAGCAAAGTTTTTAAGTAACATGTTTGTTGTTGGTACGTCTCTATTGTAATCTGACACGAGTGTCATTAAAAAGTTACCACTGTCCACCAGATACCATTCCATGGCATTACATTTAAAATAGTTTTTCACTGTTCTTTGAAATAATAAACTGCAGTGACTATGTAGAGAGGCAACATGTTTGAGTGGATGGAGCAATGGATTGGGATACACGGAAACTATTTCTGCCTCTGACCTACCGTGTGTCTTTGAACAAGTAGTTTCACCTCTCTGTACTTCTTTCCCCTCTCAACTTTTGTTGTGTTTATTTAGATTGAAAGCTCTTAGGGGCAGTGATTGACTCTCACTATATGTTTGTACAGTGACTGGTGCAATGTGTTTGTGCCTCTCAGCATTATGGTAACACAAAAAATAAATAATTATAATAATGTCTGGAACTTGGGCAATGCATGACCTCCAATGGTGACCACTATGTCTGATCTAGTTTGCTGATTTCATTTCCTTTGGCTTTCATGTATGTTGATATGTTTATTTGCATCAGTTAGCTGTTCTCTGAAAAGAATGGGTACAATTTTCTTTTAATTGTTTTACAGTGTTGTACGTGATAAAATATTAGATCTGAGATGAAATTGCAAAATTTTGCAGCATGATCATGCATATCAGTGAAATGAGATTCATATTGTACATGTGCCTTTTCAGACATGTAGTGACACATAGACTGTGGCATGCCACAAACTAGCAGTGTCATGGCACAACCCAGGTAATCCATCACAGTCAAAAAGCATTTGCGTAACATCCCTCTGACTCCAATGACACGCATGCCACATGCTGTGAAATATTACAGTCCCTTTTGCATAATACTGCAGTGCACAGCACTCAAGTGTATAGTTCTGCTGGACTGTATAATTCAGTGTTTGGAAGCCTTACAATTATCTGATGTTGAAATGATTAATGTTTTAACATCAATCATACAGTTCTAAAATGTGGATCTGCAGACTGCTCCCTCAAGTCAGATCCACAGAGCGAATGTCATGTTTGTGAAGGTTTCTAATTTGGCAGAAGTTTAACAGTCATCATAATGAGAAGAAATCTGCTGAAATTTTCAGCTGAAGGACTATTTTGATTAAGTCCCAAGGGTCAAATTCTGTTCTTGAGGTGTATGGGTTTTGCCTTTAGATTTCTGAATTTATAATCTAAGGATAATAATTGAATCCTTATATAGCTGTGTACTTGAGTACAAACATTCATAATATCTTGGCCAGTCACTATCCAAAAAGTACTTATGCTTGCATTGTAACACGATTTTTAAGCAATAAGTAAGGCTACGTTTTAGTCATGGGTATTTTTAGTAAAAGTTATGGACAGGTCACGGGTACATTAATTTTTGGTTACGCCCTGTGACCTGTCCACGACTTTTACTAAAAATACCCACCATGACTAAAACTTGGGCAGGGGGCCGTGAGTGCTCTGAGGGTGGGGGCAGTTCAGGGATGCTGCAGATGCTGGAGGAGGGGGGGATTGGCAGGGCTGGCAGGGACTTCCTACCTAGCTCCACATCCCTGCAGTTCCTAGGTGGCAAAGGGGCCAGGGCAGGGGCTCTGCTGCTCCTGCCACAAGAGCCTGTTGCTAGAGCCCCCACTGGCCAGGAACCACAGCCAATGGGAGCTGTGGGGGTGGGCCCTGCTGGCACAGGCAGTGCATGGTGCAGAGACACCCCCCCGACCCTCCCACTGCCTAGGCGCTGCAACGGGGCCATGCCAACGGGAGCCAAGGAGCCCCACACACTGAGTTAAGCACCCCCCCCGCAGGCTCCAATCCCCTGCCCCTAGCCCTGAGCCCCCTCCCACACACCCAAACTTCTGCTGCTGGCCCAGGGCCTGCCTGGCTTGGGCAGCCCCTGAGCCAGCACCAGTTGCTGCAGAAGTCACTTGAAGTCCATGACTTCTGTGACCTCTGTGACAGACTGTCAGCCTTAGAAATAAGTATCAACAATTCTGTAGCCAATACTTAAAATAGTCCCCTGCTTTTTGGGCTTCTGTGGCAATCAGTATAACTCTTCAATAGTTTCCATTTTTTATTGAGAGGAACATGCTGGTTGTTATCACATAAATGTAGCAGTTTTAAATTCTAAGACAAGCAAAATTACTAGCACATGCAAAGTCAGTAAGATGTGAATTTTATTGTGGAAATCCCCTTTGCAGTGTATGTTCCTTGATTTAAGATCAAAGGCCATGTCTACATCTAAAATTTTGCAGCGCTGGTAGTTACAGCTGTATTAGTACAGCTGTATAGGGCCAGCGCTGCAGAGTGGCCACACTTACAGCAACCAGCGCTGCAAGTGGTGTTAGATGTGGCCACACTGCAGCGCTGTTGGGCGGCTTCAAGGGGGGGTTCGGGGAACGGGAGAGCAAACCGGGAAAGGAGACCAGCTTCGCCGCGGTTTGCTCTCGCGTTCCCCGAACCCCCCTGCAAACCGCAGGGAAGGAGACCAGCTTGCTCGGGGTTCGGGGAACGAGAGAGCAAACCGGGAAAGGAGACCCGCTTCGCCGCGGTTTGCTCTCGCGTTCCCGAACCCCCTGCAAACCGCAGGGAAGGAGACCTGCTTGCTCGGGGAACGGGAGAGCAAACCGCGGCGAAGCTGGTCTCCTTTCCCGGTTTGCTCTCTCGTTCCCGGAACCCCGAGCAAGCAGGTAAGGAGAACCGCTGGCTCGGCGGTTCGGGGAACGAGAGAGCAAACCGGGAAAGGAGACCAGCTTCGCCGCGGTTTGCTCTCTCGTTCCCGGAACCCCGAGCAAGCAGGTCTCCTTCCCTGCGGTTTGCAGGGTGGCTCCGGGAACGCGAGAGCAAACCGCGGCAAAGCTGGTCTCCTTTCCCGGTTGCTCTCTCGTTCCCCGAACCGCCGAGCAAGCGGTTCTCCTTACCTGCTTGCTCGGGGTTCCGGGAACGAGAGAGCAAACCGGGAAAGGAGATCAGCTTGATTACCAGAGGCTTCCTCCTTCCACGGAGGTCAAGAAAAGCGCTGGTAAGTGTTTACATTGGATTACCAGCGCTGGATCACCAGCGCTGGATCCTCTACACCCGAGACAAAACGGGAGTACGGCCAGCGCTGCAAACAGGGAGTTGCAGCGCTGGTGATGCCCTGCAGATGTGTACACCTTCAAAGTTGCAGCGCTGTAACTCCCTCACCAGCGCTGCAACTTTCTGATGTAGACAAGCCCTGAGGCACTTCAAAATCACTGTGAATTTGGAGAAGTAATACATCAGCTAAAACCTAGAGGATTACGGTTTGCTCTCCTTCGCCCCATCGAGCTTTGCATGATATGTAATGGGAGATGTCTTTTCATTAGCACAGTTGATAAAGTTAAAACTTTTATTGATTAATACTCTTTTGCAGAAATCAGGTGCTGCTATGGATTTATGCTACGGATGTGTCACAGCACTTGTAATTTCTTTTGTCCTGAAGATACAACTGATACAGATTTTATTTAATAAGGATAATTGTTGTTGAAGGGTTTGGATGTTTAATATTCCTTAGGTATCTCTCCTGGCAAATCTAAAAAATGTGAGAATCTCTGATACTTGACGATGACCTTCAGTGATATTATAGGGATTTATGCAAGTCGTATTCAGGGAAATGGTGCAGGGAATAGGGTGTTCATTGTTCTCATGTTGATACAGGATATAAAGATATAGCAGGCAGGCAGTGTTTATTCTGGGTAACTCTGCATAGGCCAGGACTTTCTGTCTGCCTAGCCATTAGGGTCTCTCCACTCCCTTAAAGCTACCCCTTAACCTCCCCTCCCCCAAATCCACATCCAAACACTTAGCATGTATCTTGATAGAGGTGGTAGGTGGCACAATTTCAGAAACCCTTATAAATCGTATAAAACCAGTCTAAACAACATTGTTATCAGGCACTTTATATACAGGAGCTGCAGAACAAATTTGGCCCCTAATTAGTCTCAGATAACCCTGTTGTCTGCAATAGGATTGCAGGGTTATTACTGTCGCTGTTCAAGGGTAACTGCACCAATATCCCTGCCTGCATGGTCCACTTCAGGAATGCACAGTCAGGTCTCAGATGTCCAGCAATTATTTGTCTCTGGATGGAGACTTTTGTCCCACATGCTTCTGACCAAGGATTTTAAGTCTGCACAGCTCCCTGCCTTATACTCAGCAAGGCAGTCTGGCTAACAGTCAGCACCTCTGGATTGCTCCTTCTCTTCAAGGGTACCCAGCAGCATATTGCCAACAGTTACAAGTTACCACACAGCTCTTTCCAAGCAAGTACATTTATTCTTAAGGTAAAAGTCTTATAAAGAAAATATAATCAAAACAATAAACAGATTTAAAACACACACTAACCATAGTAGTAGTCACCCATCAGACTTATGGGGCTTTAGTCGGCCAACGATTTTCCAATCCTTCCACAAGAATTGGGCCCCCCCCCTTGGACAGAAGTCCCTGTCCATTTGCTGGCTCAAAAGGAAGACTCTGAGTTAGTTCATATGCAGCCCTTTTATGCCAACAAGTAATTTCTTTGTCTGTGGATCTCTGGAAAACCGCGTTTGAACTGTTATATGCAACCTATCCAAGGGAAGGGTGCCTTTCGGGAGGCGTTACAAACTGAGTGATTCACCTTAATCACCCCACACTGTTTTTTGGCTCCTGGAGGAGCTGTGATAACCTTACGTCCTGGAGTTGCATACAATCCCTGGCCCACAGTGACACATAAAACATACATTAATTTAATATAACATGGTCCTCCAAAGGTATTGTGATACTCGTCACAATTATAGAGGGGAAAATTTATCGTACGGTGTCTCTGAAAAAAAACCAGGATCTAAGGGGAGAAAAGATGAAGGTCAATACTACATTAACATAAATGTATAATTTCAATTTTCTGTTAATAGAAGGTAAATGGGAACGAGACAACATGTGTCAGGTCATACACCCCAACATATAGACTGTTGTAGTTAGCAACACAAGTCCCGTGGAGACCAATGCTGCTGCCTATACTCCAGCAAAATTACTTATAAAGTAATTCTGCCAGTATAGGGAACTCTTAGGGGGCAGATCCTCAGCTGGTTCAAATTGTCATAGCTCCTCAATTTCAATGGAGCTATGACTGTTTTCATCATCTGAGATTCTGCCCCAATAACTTAAGTGGCTAAATCATATGGAACTGAGGGATATTTTTCAAAGCTGAATTGGATTTTTAGAAATTGTTCTTCATGTCTTCAAAGAATGTCTTTCCAAATCTGCCTTCTGAGAGACATCAGCAGGCAGTATTCTCACCCTGTGAAAGTTTGCAAAGGGAGCAGAAGATCACAAGGATCTTCACCACTTCTGCCCCTGTGCAGTGATTGGACATGATCACAGACTTCATGCTCAGGGATGCACTCTAGTGTCAGCACTAGACTCTTCAGAGAAGGTGGGAAAACAGAAGGCCTTACACCCTGTACCCAGTGCACCAGCCATCAGCAAGATGCTGCAGCCTATCTAAGAATCCATTCCTTTTGCCCCCTTCACATGAAAATAAAAGACAAAAAATATATCTGAAAGTCTTGTGGATAGCTCCTCAGCTGCTACAAATCAGAGAAGTGTAACTGAAGTCAGAGGGAGAATTGAAATCAAAGGAGCTACACTTATTTACACTAGCTGAGGTTCTGGTCTATTATCTGTGTGTTGCTATCATTCCCCACTGTGGAATCTGAAATAACATTTTGCAGCAGGTATAGGGCATCCATGGTAATTTTAAGGGTTAGCATTTTGCAGCTGTACATATTTATTAACTTACAATGTTTCTGTTCTCCCCCCTGTAATCTTTCTTATGGTTAGCTGAACTCCCAGGGTATTTCATTCTATTTGAGAACTTTAATTGTATTTTAATTCCGTAATGGTCACAGCCTAAACTAATTTTAGCTTTTTTCACTCTGATTTGTAATTTTATCTGTGAGCTGGATTTGGGTAATATTTAGAGTGAAATATATTAGAAGACTCAGAGACATACTCCTATTCTTCCGGGGTATACCTTTTCTAGAAGGATCTCTTTTTAATACAGTAGAACCTCAGAGTTACAAACACTTCAGGAATGGAGGTTGTTCGTAACTCTGAAATGTTTGTAACTCTGAACAAAATATTATGGCTGTTCTTTCAAAAGTTCATAACTGAACATTGACTTAATATAGCTTTGAAACTTTATTATACAGAAGAAAAAAATCTGCTTTCCCTTTATTTTTGTTAGTAGTTGATGTTTAACACAGCACTGTACTGTATTTGCTTTTTTTTTTTTTTTTGGTCTCTGCTGCTGCCTGATTGCATACTTCTGGTTCCAAGGGAGGTGTATGGTTAACTTGTCAATTTGCAACTCTGGTGTTTGTAATTCTGAGGTTCTACTGTATCTAAAACAGCACAGTCTACAGTAACAGATCAGAACATTGATCCAGATTTCATTTCTGATCACTTTGGCACTGATTTAATATTATTCTTGCCCTACCAGGTATAGTATGATATGAAGTGTTGTGTTCATGCATCTTTTTTAAAAGATGAATGCATGAGACAGGCTTTAAAAGCTTTTTAAAGAGCAAGGTGATGGAATAGCATTCTCAATCTTCATCCTTTCATGCTGTTTTATGGGAGGTATTGAAACTGTGCCTTTTAGAGGTCAGATCATTTTTTTTCTCCCAGGTAGGGAAAAAAATAAGATCAAGACATTAGGGCTAGTATATTCCAAATTCAGACACCCATTCCCTTGAACATTCTGACTCATCAAAAGCAAGAATTAGCCTGAGCTGTAGAGATGAAATCTAACTTACCTCACACATTTGAGGAGTGGGCTTTACCAGTTACAATAAAATAGAGGAATCTTTGGTCTGTGAACTTAGAAGAGAGAAAGGAGGATAACCTTTTGGAACAGAAAATACATGGAGGAGGTCTTACCTGATCTAGAGTGTCTATAAAGGCTTTTATGCCACACTTTCATCTTTTATTCTCTTCTAAATTACAGGCCAGTGAACAGGAATATGACATTTTTTTAACCAACTTCCCATTGTCATTTTTATCAGTAAAAGAAGGATCTGGTCTTGAAAGGAAGAAAATAATGAGGATATTAGCTATTTGGGAATGGGTTAAGAGGCTCTCAGGGTGACAAAAATCAGCATGGTAAAACAAGTGCATTTGGAATCTGGCAGATCATCTAAAGAGTAAATGTCCATTAAAATATCAGAAGCCTGGAAGCTTGCTGGGTGGCCTCAAAAAGACCTCTGTGTTGTAAATTTGGCACACCTTTCTCCAAATGGAGGAAAGAGAAAAATGCTAGGAAATGTGCTTCCCACTGTATTACCTCTTCTCTAAATGTCTCTCTAAGCATATTTTCCTAAAATAATGGCAGGGGATCTTGAACTTTGGTTGCTAAAATTAATTTATTCTGAGCAGGCAAGTTTAGTTTGAAATCACTTCTTTGTGAACAATATTAAATAACATTTGAGAAATAGAGAGATTATGCTAAGTAACATTATCTTGATCCTGTCACTATCCTTTCCAGGCACTAGAAGAAGGTGTTTTTTAGACAGATGTACTTGTACAATACATAGAATGAGGAATTCACATTACAGTGTAATGTCGAATTAATTTTGGCACTTGGATTTAGGCCCTTATTTCCAACTCTCCTCTGGCTTGCTGTACAAACTAAGAAACATGTGTCAGATCCTTTTCTCTTTTACAGAGGTTTCTGACAGGGATGAGCCCTAGTCCTTTGTTATTTTTTTAAGTTGAAGACTCAGTGATACAGTCTTCTACTCTTCATTAAAAGATGCTATGCTATTTTCCCCATTTATTCAGTCCTGTATTACCTCTAGTTTTCTCTTGCTTCATCCAATATTACATTTGATCACAAATCTGATTAGAAAATTCCCATCTATCTTTTCAGACCTTCCGCCCATGCTTTTGAGTACTTTGGTTAGTCCTTCTTAGTCAGTAAAAGCTAAACAGGAATTCTGTGTAGGGAAAGTCTTCTTCCATTTACTTTAATTAAACATGCACAAATCATAATTATTATTGATAGTCATGGTACAGATTTAAGGTAAATTACTATTGTTACCATGATAAATATGACTAACCTCCCTTCCCAAAGTTCATGCAACAACCCTTGAGAACTCTGGAAAGAAGTTAGTCCTAATTGGGCCTTCTTTAATTTGATCATTTAAATGGCCTTTCTTGGTGTGGAGCATGGCTGTTTTCACATAGAGTGTAATCATCCTGCAGTAAGTGTACTGTCCCAACGTAAATGCAGCATGTTGTTGTGTTAGTGAGGCAGCAGATGTGCGTTAAATTTACCATGGAAAGATTAGTGGTTTAAGCAGAATGGAATAGAAGATGTAACTTACCAAATGCGACAGTCATCTTGGGTTGCAGTGTTATGTGGTAAGACAGTGTTGCATTATAGCGTGATCAGGTACAACAAAAGGCAGAGAATGGGAAGAGAAAAAAAGATTTGTGTCCCCAAACAGGCTTCTAGCCAGCCATGCAAAAGTGTCTGTGTAATGAGAGAGAAGGGCACATATCTCATGCTCTCCATCTCCATTCTTACAAATGCCTGGATTTGACCAGGATGGAGAAGCTGTAAAAATATAAAAACAAATTAAAATGGGTGTGAGTAGTAGGCTGGGGATTCTTTTTCCCTGGCAAATTTTGCTTCGGTTTCTGCCAGAGAGGATTTCAAAGTATTTCAAAGATGAGATGTTATGCAAAATCTATGTATTATGTACTAATCTATCATTGGAAGGGGAGATAGAGCAACAGTGTGGATGGGTGGGGGAAGAGAATCAGGTCCACAGACTGCAGTGGAGAGGGTGAGCTGATCTTCCTTTAGATAAATGGGGGACTCACAGATGGGATGCCTCTTCCCCATCAGCAGCTGTCACTGCTCCGCCAAATTAGCAGTAAAGATGGCTTGCCCCAGGAATATATACTACTGCTTGTACTTCAGATTGCTTTGTTTGGTGAGTCTTCATCTCACTCAACAAGGAGGAGAAGCTCTGGAAGAGTGGGACTCCCTTGAGCCAATGAAAGAGGAAGTTATGTTCTGTGTTCTTCTGGTATAACATTTCTTGCTCCATCTGCTCTCACTTGATATATAGCACATTCACTGGTGAATGACGAAAAGTTTTCATGGCTGATTGATTTAATTTGAAATCCATCATTAATTATTTTAAGGAATAAACTTGCCAGTTCATAAACTGAAGGTATGCTCACTTTCCTGAAACACTTGTTTTGCACTACCGAAAAATGTAATCACTCTATTTCTATTATTTCTACTACGCGTGTACCAAGTGCCTCAGCCTATTGATGGCATACAATGAATTCACATTTGCTCTTTATTGTATTATGAAAAGAAAAGTAACTGTTTCCTAGGAGCAGCTCAAGTAGGTGATATTTTTAGAGTTAAATTGTGAATAATGAAGGTTTGAATGACATGCTGTTACTGATTTGGGCTGTCCTGGTTGCAATAACGAACTAGTTTCACCTCATGTTTTATGGTATCATCACACATCTCTTTGTTTGCTATTCTGCTACTATACATCAGTGGAATATGCCTCTGTACTTTTTTCCCGGAGTAATTACATAGTGAATTCAGGATAGCATATAATAGCTGCTATCATAATGCCAATACGCTTTTCTGAAGTATTTTTGTTATCTTGTTATTTGTAGAGAATATAGGCATTCTTACAAAGAAGTAAATCCCCTAAATAATGATATCCTTTCCTCACCCAATTATGAAAAATAGTGCAACCATTTAGGAGACACTGGGGGATTATGGATCCATGTATCCTAACTGAGGAATAATCTCCTTGCTCCAGAGACAATGATCCAAAGGGGAGTGAAGAAAGACAAACAAAACCCCAACCTACTTTGCAATTTCATTTTCCATTAGCAGTATGAAGAAATATGAAATATTGAGCCAGACTCAGAGGGATGTAAGTGGCAGCGTAAGGTATATGGATTGGTGCAAATTTTAAATTCTGCACAGCTGGTGAAGTGTAAGGTGACACCTTCTGCCTTATCACACACCTTCTTACATGCCTTTGTTGGTAGCTTTGTCTGCTTCCTCAGGCCCTGATTCTAGACTCCTCTGAGGCCTCTGCATGCCAACTTTTCAAAACTGACACTCCTCCTGCCAGAAAGCATCCCTAGCATAAGGCTGGTAGAAGAGACTGTGACTCAATTGCACTGCACTTAGACTATTCTGGGTTGCATTAATGGCCCAGGAAGGATTCTTTAAAAAAGTAAGCAGTCATGGGGCACAAGGGAAGGTCCTTTCATGGATCTGTAACTGCTTAAAAGATAGAAAACAAAGGGAAGGAATAAATCAGTTTCACAATGGAGAGAGGAAAATAACAGGGTCCCCCAAGGGTCTGTCCCGGGACCTGTGCTTCTCAACATATTCATAAATGATCAGGGAAAGGGAGTGAACAGTGAGGGGGCAAAATTTGCAGATGATGCAAAGTTATTCAAGATAGTTAAATCCAAAACTGACTGAGAAGAGTTACAAAGGGATCTCATTAAGCTGGGTGATCAGAAAACGAAATAGCAGATTAAATTAAATGCTGATCAATGCAAAATAAGGCACACTGAAAAACAAAATCCCAACTATACATATACAATGATGGGATCCAGATTAGCTGTTACCACTCAAGAAAGAGATCTTGGAGTCATTGTGGCTAGTTCTCTGAAAACATCTGCTCAAAGTGCAGTGGCAGTCGAAAAAGCTAACAGAATATTAGGAACCATTAGGAAAGTGATAGATAAAAAGACAGAAAATATCATAATGCCACTATATAAATCCATGGTACGCCCACACCTTGAATACTGCATGCAGCTCTGGCTGTGCCATCTCAAAAAAGACATATTAGAATCGGAAGAGGTATAAAAAAGGGCAACAAAAATGAGTAGGGGTTAGAAACAGCTTCTGTTCAAGATGAGATTAAAAAGACTGGGACTATTCATCTTAGAAAAGACGCAACTAAGGGGAGGTTTATGATAGATGTCTGTGAAATCATAAATGATATGGAGAAAGTGAATAGGGAATTGTTATTTACCCCTTTCACAGGTTTAAAACAAACAAAAATAAGTACTTCTTCACACAACACACAGTCAACCTGTGGAATGTTGTCAAGGTTAAAAGTATAACAGGGTTCAAAAAGAATCATGTATGTCCATGGAGGATAGATCCATCAATGACTATTAGCCAAGATGATCAGGGATGCACTCCCATGTTCTGGTTATCCCTACACCCCTGACTGCCAGAAGCTGGGACTAGACAACACAGGATGGCTCACTTGATGATTGTCCTATTCTGTCCATTCTCTCTGAAGCATCTGGCATGGGCCACTATAGGAAAGCAGGCTACTGGAATAGATGTACCATTGGTCTGATGCAGTGTGGCCATTATTAGGGCTTTATCTGATTTACTTCAGGGACAACATTGCTACCTAGCTGGCCCCTGATTCAAGGAGGTGCAAAGGTGGAATAAAACACTGGACCACACTCAGGGGTGACCTAAGAAGTGGTAGGAATTACAAGTGAATTACTCCATCTTGTAATTTCTGCCATCATTAAGACCTCAGGAATTCTGTCCAATGTATATATGTGTGTGGTAGTAGTACATTAGGTTGCATTTTTTTAACTTGATCAAAAAGGTGTGCGTTTGAATTTTGCCTTCTGATTTTTGTGTTCCTTTCACTATGACCAGAATTTCCTGTACAATAAACAGCTTTTCCTGTACACATTCACAACTTTTTCCCCCATGGAATAATAAATTATATGATGACACCTTTTCATTAATAAAATATTATACTTGAATGTACAGAAGATAGATACACCAATGCTTTAGAAACTGATTTTCTCATGTGATGCAGCACAAATCATGTGTTTCTGCTATACCCAATTATTTTTCTGCACTTCACTGACCTCTGAGGCCTTTACACTTAACCCTGAGGTTCTCCTTGCACTGCAGAGAGAGAACCAATCATCCTTCACAAAACTGCAGATCACGGATCTGTCAGACTCAGTTAACAGTATGTGTATAAATGTAATTATTGGGAAATGATTCAACAAAAAATTTGAATGGAATTTCATAACAGGTTGGCACTATCCAATCTGAAACCAGCTCCAGCATCTCTGAAACCAGATTCAGCATCATGCATAACATAAAAATCTCTCACATAGCACTCATTTGTGTGACAGGGGGCTTGCATGAGCAATTATCAGTGACCCTTTTTTGAATACACGAATCCAATTTGCATTTCTCAGGAAAAAAAGGGGGCTTTTTACAACAATAAAAAGAAAAAGGAAATCTTCTCTTTGAATGCAAAGCCATAATGAATGTCAGCATGTCTCCCAATGAGAATTATTCATAAATGTTGTCAATTTCTATTCAGACACATTAAAAAAAAAAAAGAAAAGAAAGAGAGAAACTCCAAAAGAGGTAACATTAGAAATGATCCAGAACAATTCTTGAAAATAAATGTGTCTCTTGAGGAGTGAGGCTAGGACTCTGAGCTAGGAATATTAGGCCAGTCTTTCTAATGCCTAATTATAGATGATAAAATTTTCTCTAGAAACCAAACCCTATATAAGCTCATTGTGCATCCTGAATATATCATTCTATATGTTTACTGGGTTATACCATACTGGACAACAGGGGATGGATCACTCGATAACTGCCCTGGCTGCTGTCGAAAGACAGGATACTGGGCTAGGACAACTATTGACATAGTATGGCCATTCTTATATATGTTCAAGCTCTTATCTGGGCCAGATACCCAGCTGGTATAAAGCCACTGAAGATTCTAGACCTTTGAGTTTAGATCTCTTTAGATCATTTCCTCTTGCTCTGTGTACTTTACCCTGTCTGTCCCTACTCCAGGGGTCGGCAACCTCTGGCATGTAGCTTGTCAGGGTAAGCACCCTGATGGGCCAGGCCAGTTTGTTTACCTACCGCATCGGCAGGTTCGGCTCCCACTGTCCGTGGTTCACCGCTCCAGGCCAATGGGGGTGGCTGGAAGCTGTGGCCAGCACATCCCTCACCCGCGTCACTTCTTGCCACCCCCATTGGCCGAGGACCTGCCGACATGGAAGATAAACAAACTGGCCCGGCCTGCCAGGGTGCTTACCCTGGCAAACTGTGTGCTAGAGGTTGCCAACCCCGGCCCTACTGTAAAGTATGGCAAATTTAGGAGATCATAACTTGCTCCTGGTGGAGATCCCCCTTATAGTTTCTTTGTTAAAAAAGAACAATATAAATTAATAGGGTTGTCTTTTAATCACAGTTACCTCATGCAATTAACTCAAAAAAAGTAACCGTGATTAAAAAAATTAATCGTGATTACTTGCACTGTTAAACAGTATACCAATTGAAATGTATTAAATATTTTTGGATGTTTTTCTACATTTTCAAATATATCCATTTCAAATACAACACAGAATACAAAGTGTACAGTGCTCACTGTATATTAATTATAATTACAAATATTTGCAGTATAAAAATTATAAACAAAAGAAATAGTATTTTTCAATTCACCTCATACAAGTACTGTAGTGCAATCGCTTTATCATGAAATTGAAACTTACAAATGTAGGTAATTTTGTTACATAACTGCACTCAAAAACAAAACAATGTAAAACAAGTCCACTCAGTCCTACTTCTTGTTCAGCCAATCGCAAAGAGAAACTAGTTTGTTTACATTTATGGGAGCTAATGCTGCCCATTTCTTAATTACAATGTCACCTGAAAGTGAGAACAGGTTCACATGGCACTGTTGTTGTTAGTGTTGCAAGATATTTACGTGCCAGATGCACTAAAGATTCATATGCTTTTTCATGCTTTGCTCATTGTTCCAGAGGACATGCTTCAATGTTGGTGACGCTTATTTAAAAAAAATGCATTAATTAAACTTGTGACTGACCTCCTTGGGGGAGAATTGTATGTCTCTTGCTCTGTTTTACCCACATACTGCCATATATTTCATTTTATAGCAGTCTCGGATGATAACCCAATATGTTGTTAGTTTTAAGAACACTTTCACTGCAAATTTGACAAAATGCAAAGAAGATACCAATGTTAAATTTCTAAAGATAGCTACAGCACACAAGCCAAGATTTAAGAATCTGAAGTGCCTTCCAAAATCTGAGATGGATGATGTGTGGAGCATGCTTTCAGAAATCTTAAGAGAGCAACACTCTAATGTGGAAACTACAGAACCTGAATCACCAAAAAAGAAAATCAACCATCTGCTGGTGGCATCTGACTCAATGATGAAAATGAACATGTCAGTCCATGCTGCTTTTGACCATTATAGAGCAGAACCCGACATCAGCATGGACACATATCATCTGGAATAGTGGTTGAAGTGCCAAGGGACATATGAATCTTCAGCACATCTAGCATGTAAATAACTTGCAATGTCAGCTATAACACTGCTACGCAAATGCCTGTTCTCACTTTTAGGTAACCTTGTAAACAAGAAGCAGGCAGCATTATCTTCTGCAAAGGTAAACAAACTTGCTTGGCTGAAGAAGAAGTAGGACTGATTGGACTCGTAGGCTCTAAAGCAGGCCTGCACAACTCGTAAGGCGGCAAGGGCCACATTACTCCAAAGAAAACAGCTGAGGGCCGAAACCTCCCGGCCCCGCAGAAACACCCCACCCCAGGGCCACCCAGCCCTGCAGAAACAAACCCTCCTTCCCCAGCGTCGCCCCACCAAAACTGCTGTGGTCCAAAAAGGAAGGTTGGGGGTGGGGAGGTGATACTTGATTTTAAATCAGCCAGGAGCTCCCAGCTGAAGAGGTGGCTGGGAGCCCTCAGGGGCAAAGTAAAGGGCTTGGGGCTCCGGCGGCTGGGGGAACCCGGCAGGGCCGGCTCTAGGTTTTTTGCTGCCCCAAGCAAAAAATAAGTTGGCTGCCCCCCATCCCAGCCCTGCTCTCCCCCCCCACCCACACACACACACCCTGCTGCCCCAGCGCTGGGCTTGCCCCTTTCCTCCCCACGAGTGCCATTCCCCCACCCGCTGCTGCCCCAGCCCTGGGCTCCCCCCCATCAGTGCCCCAGCCACACATCTCCTGCCACCCCAGCCCTGGGTCACTGGTAACTCGCTCCCAGGGCGGGTCATTCAGCAGGAATTTTGGATATGCACAAAACACAGACAGGATTGGTTCCCATATGGTTACAGAGCTGCAGTAAAGTGGAACAATTTTCAGCTTGTGTGATTGGAGGATATCTGGATGCATATTATAAGACTGTCCTCCATAAATGAGGAAAAGTTGAGGTGCCTTTATTATTCTTTTGTTCCACTCTTTCTTTGTATGGGGAATTTGCCAAAGCAATATCACTGTTTTCCTTATAAAACAAACAGAAAGGCAATGGTTGTTGAAAATAGCAATTCCAGTCCTAATAAGCATTTCTTGCTCAATTTTATCCTCCTTTTCCTACAGCAAGTTACAGTGGATCAGTATATTTGATTTGGGAGAAATGAAGTAACAGCTGCCCAAACTGAGCTTGAGCACTCCTGAATTTTGAGGTGTTCAAATCTGGAAGGCAGATGCTGCGGGGAGGGGGGCTGTGGACTCCGCAGGGGAGCATGGCAGCAACATGTCTGGAGCTGCACGGAGCCAGACACACTGGTCTGAGTGGCACGGTAAGGGGGCTGGGGGTTGGAGAAAGGGTAGGGGGTTCCAGGGGGCAGTCAAGGGACAGGGAGCAGGGGAGGTTGGATGGGACGGAGGTTCAGGGGGCAGTCAGGGGACAGGCAGCAGTTGGATAGGCATGGTTGTCCCAGGAGTTTATCAGGGGACAGGTAGGGGTTGGGGTCCTGAGGGGAAGTTGGGGGGGGTCTCAGGAAGGGGCAGTTGGGGACAAGGAGAAGGGAGGCTTAGATAGGGGCTGGAGTCCCAAGGGGCAGTTAGAGGCAGGGGTCTCAGGAAGGGGTAATCGGGGGACAAGGAGCAGCGGCATTTAGATAGGGGATGGGGTCCTGGGTGGCAGTTAGGGGCAGGGGTCCCGGGAGAGGGGGCAATCAGCGGCCGCAGGGGAGATTCAAAGGGCTCAGGGGTGCCTGCAGCTTGGGGAGCTCTGAGCCCTTTAAATCCCAGCCACGGCTGGGATTCAAAGGGCTCTGGGATGCCAGTCGCTGCGGGGAGCACTGAGCCCTTTAAATACCAGCCGTGGCTGGGAATCTCTGCGGGCAGCCCAGAGCCCTCTGACTCCTGACGGTGGCTGGGATTTAAAGGGCTCTGGGCTGCCCGCAGAGCACCATGTGCAGGGTATTTAGAATCCCCCCGGGGGCCACAGAGTGAGGCTCCGCGAGCTGCATGCGACCGGGGGGCTGTATGTTGTGCAGGCCTGTCTTATACTATAAATGGGAATCAAGTGCGATTCAAGATCAGTATAAGGCTACACAGTGTGAAGTAAATCAATGCTGCCTCCCACTCCACAGACTACCACCAAAATGAGGCACACTTCTGTGAGCAAACACCTGTTTCATTGTTAGTATTTTATTATGGCTATCTGCTATAAGTTTTTGTAAACTGCTTTTAAAACAATGTAAATACTTATTAAGAAGCAATATATAATAACAGCCCTACTGGGTCAGCTCAATGGTCCATCTAGCATAAAATCCTGTCTCCTGACAGTGGGCAATGCCAGGTACTTCAGAGGGAATGAACAGAACAGGCAGTCACCAAGAGATCCATCTCACTGTCCATTCCCAGGTTCTGGCAATCACAAGCTAGAGCCACCCAGAGCACAAGATTGCATCCCTGACCATCTTGGCTAATAGCCATTGATGGATGTATCCCCCACAAATTTATCTAATTCTTATTTTAATCCAGTTCTAGTTTTGGCCTTCACAACATCCAGTGGCAACGAGTTCTGTAGGTTGACTGTGCTTTGTGTGAAGAAGTACTTCCTTTTGTTTGTTTTAAACCTGCTGCATATTAATTTCATTGGGTGATCCCTGGCTCTTGTGTTATGTGAAGGAATGAATAACACTTCCTTATTCACCTTCTCCATGCTATTTATGATTTTATAGACCTCTATCATATCCCCCTTAGTCATCTTGTTTCTAAGCTGAAAAGTCCCAGTCTTTTTAATCTCTCCTCATATGGTAGCTGTTCCATACAGTTAATAATTTTGTTGCCCTTCTCTGTACCTTTTCCATTTTTCATATATCTTTTTTGAGATGGGCTGACCTGGACTGCATGCAGTATACAAGATGTAAGCGTACCATGGATTTATATAGTGGCATTATGATATTTAGTGTCTTATCATCTGCCCCTTTTCTAATGGTTCCTAAAATTCCGTTCACCTTTTTGACTGCTGCTGCACATTGAACAAAGATTTTGAATTATTCACAACTCCAAGATCTCTTTCTTGAGTGGTAACAGCTAACTTAGACCCCATGATTTGTAAGTATATTTGGGATCATGCTTTCCAATGTCCATTACTTTGCATTTTTCAACACTGAATTTCATCTGCCATTTTGTTGCCCAGTCATCCAGTTTTGTGAGATTCCTTTGTAACTCTTCGCAGTCAGCTTTGGACTTAACTATCTTGCATAATTTTGCATTTTCTGCAAATTTTGCCACCTCACTGTTTACTCCCGTTTCCATATTTATGAATATGTTGAGCTGCACTGGCCCCAGTACAGATCCCTGGTGGATACCACTATTTCCATTCTGAAAACTGACCATTTATTCCTATCCTTTGTTTCCTGTCTTTTAACTAGTTACCAGTCCATGAGAGGACTTTCCCTCTTATGCCATGACTCCTTACTTTTAGAGCATTTGGTGATAGATCTTGACAAAAGCTTTATGAAGGCCCATGTACACTACGTCCACCAGCTTACCCTTGTCCCCCTGTTTGCTGACTTCCTCAAAGAATTCTAATAGATTGGTAAAAGATGGTTACTCACCTTTGTAACTGTTGTTCTTCGAGATGTGTTGCTCACATCCATTCCAGTTAGGTGTGCGCGCCGCGCGTGCACGCTCGTCGGAAACTTTTTACCCTAGCAACTCCAGTGGGCCGGCAGGTCGCCCCCTAGAGTGGCGCCGCCATGGCACCCGATATATACCCCTGCCAGCCCACCCGCTCCTCAGTTCCTTCTTGCCGGCTACTCCGACAGTGGGGAAGGAGGGCGGGTGTGGAATGGATGTGAGCAACACATCTCGAAGAACAACAGTTACAAAGGTGAGTAACCGTCTTTTCTTCTTCGAGTGATTGCTCACATCCATTCCAGTTAGGTGAATCCCAAGCCATACCTAGGCGGTGGGGTCGGAGTGAGAAGTCGCGGCATGGAGCACTGCAGATCCGAAGGCCGCGTCCTCTCTTGACTGCTGGACCAGGGCGTAGTGGGAAGCAAAGGTGTGGACCGATGACCAGGTCGCTGCCCGATAGATTTCCTGGATGGGCACACGGGCGAGCAAAGCCAGCGACGACGCCTGCGCCCTGGTAGAATGCGCAGTCACACGGCCCGTAGGAACGTGGGCCAGCTCATAGCAGGTCCTGATACAGGATGTTACCCATGAGGATAACCTCTGCGAGGAAATGGGAAGCCCCTTCATGCGGTCCGCTACTGCCACGAAAAGCTGGGGGGATTTGCGGAACGGTTTGGTCCTCTCCACATAGAACGCGAGAGCCCTACGGACATCAAGCGAGTGGAGTTGTTGCTCCCTGCCTGAAGAATGAGGTTTCGGGAAAAAAACCGGGAGGAATATCTCTTGGTTGACGTGGAAGGCTGAGACCACCTTGGGGAGAAAGGCAGGGTGTGGCCTCAGCTGCACCTTATCTTTATGGAAGACTGTATACGGGGGATCTACCGTGAGAGCCCGGAGTTCCGACACCCATCTAGCTGAGGTAATAGCTACTAGAAAGGCAGTCTTCCAAGAAAGATAGAGTAGGGAGCAAGTAGCTAACGGCTCGAAGGGGGGCCCCATGAGCCGAGACAACACCCGGTTAAGATCCCAGGTAGGGGCAGGGAGTCGGACGTTAGGGTATAGACGTTCCAGCCCCTTCAGGAATCTAGTCACCGTCGGGTGAGAAAAAACGGAGCGGCCATCCCCACCCGGGTGAAAGGTGGAGATAGCCGCCAGGTGGACCCGCAGGGACAATATCGCCAGGCCCTGTTGTTTGAAGGACCAAATATAGTCCAAAATATTGGCCACCGAAACTTCCATCGGGAGGAGACCATTCTCCACGCACCAACAGGAGAAACGCTTCCACTTGGCCAAGTATGTCGCTCTAGTGGAAGGCTTCCTGCTGCCCAAGAGTACCTCACGTACCGGGGTGGAGCAGCGCAACTCAGAACTGGTCAGCCATGCAGGAGCCACGCTGCTAGGTGCAGAGAGTTCCGTGGTCCTGGGTGATCAGGTCCGGGTGAAGGGGCAGGGGAACAGGGGAACAGGGTCGGCTATGGCCAGGTCCAGCAACATGGGGTACCAATGCTGTCTGGGCCACGCCGGGGCTACCATGATCACGCGGGCCCTGTCCCTGCGCACCTTCAGAAGGGCCCTGTGGACCAGCGGGAACGGGGGGAACGCGTAGAACAAGTGGGTCATCCACGGAATAAGGAAGGCGTCCGCTATAGACCCGGGTTCCCGGCCCTGAAAAGAGCAGAACGCCTGGCATTTCCTGTTCCCTCCGGACGCGAAGAGGTCCACACGGGGACAACCCCACCTCTGGAAGATCGAGAGGGCGACGTCCGGGTGAAGGGACCACTCGTGCGAGAGGAAGGATCTGCTCAGGCGGTCCGCCAGCGTGTTCCGTACTCCGGGGAGGAAGGAAGCCGTGAGGTGAATGGAGTGGGCTATACAAAAGTCCCAGAGTCGCATCGCCTCGTGACATAGGGGAGAGGATCTGGTGCCGCCTTGCTTGTTGATATAGTACATGGTCGTCGTGTTGTCGGTAAATACCGCGACACAATGACCCTGAAGCTGGTGACGGAACGTTTGACAAGCAAGGCGGACCGCTCTCAACTCCCGCATGTTGATGTGCAGCTTCACCTCCTGTGGGGACCACAGGCCCTGTGTTCTCAGGGTTCCCAGGTGGGCCCCCCAGCCGAGATCTGAGGCATCCGTCGTTAGGGACACCGAGGGCTGGGGCGGGTGGAATGGGAGCCCCGCACACACTACGGACTGGTCTAGCCACCAGCTGAGAGAATCCAACACCCCCTGGGGGATTGTGATCAGCATGTCCAGTGGTTGCCTTGCCGGCCGGTAATGTGCGATGAGCCACGACTGGAGGGGCCTCATGCGGAGCCAAGCGTATCCGGTCACAAATGTGCATGCTGCCATATGGCCTAACAGGGTTAGACATGTCCGTATCGATGTCAAGGGGGCTGCCCGCAAGCGCTGAACGATCGCCGACAACACCTGGAACCTTGGCAACGGCAGAAGGGCCCTGGCCACGGTGGAGTCCAGGACGGCCCCAATGAACTCCACCCTCTGCGAGGGGAGCAGGGTGGACTTGTCCACGTTGATCATGAGGCCCAAGGTAGCAAACAGGCCGGTGATCCTGCGGACGTGGCTGCAAACCTGTAGCTCCGACGTGCCCCAAATTAACCAATCGTCTAGGTAAGGGAACACGTGGATACGACTGCGCCGAAGATGTGCCACAACGATGGCCATGCATTTTGTGAATACCCTCGGAGCCGTAGAAAGGCCAAATGGGAGGACTGCAAATTGGTAGTAAAGGCGGCCCACCACGAATCGAAGGAATCATCTGTGGTGTGGCCATATGGCAATATGAAAATAAGCGTCCTGCATGTCGAGGGCAGCATACCAGTCTCCCGGATCCAGGGATGGAATAATGGTCCCCAGGGATACCATGCGGAACTTCAACTTTGCTAGGTACTTGTTGAGCTCTCGCAGGTCGAGGATAGGCCTGAGGCCTCCCTTGGCCTTGGGGATCAGAAAGTAGCGGGAATAAAACCCCTTGCCTTTCTCATTTTCCGGAACCGCCTCTATAGCTCCTTTGTTGAGGAGCGTCTGTACCTCCTGCCGAAGGAATTGCTCGTGAGAGGGGTCCTTGAAGAGGGACAAGGAAGGGGGGCGGGAGGGAGGAAATGATACAAACTGCAGGCGGTATCCCATCTGCACCGTGCGTAAGACCCAGCAATCGGATGTTATTTGGGTCCACGCCTGGAGGAAAAACGAAAGGCGGTTGGAAAACGGGGGGGAAGGATCCGTGGGGGAAAACTGGTACTGCGCCCTCGGGCGCACCTTCAAAACGAAGGTTTGGGCCCAGGCGGGGGCTTGGAGGAGCTTTGATTCTGCCCCCCTTGGTTCCCCGACTGTCTGTGCCTTCCATTCCTGCCGCGGCGCCTATTAAGGTCTTGCCGCTGGCAGAACTGGGGGTATGGCCGACGCTGCTGCTGTTGTTGCGGCCGGCTGGAGTTGAAGACTTCGATGGTCTTGTTTCTGCACCCGGTGTCGGGGAAGGTCGGTGCCGGGGAGTCTTTCCGGTGCCGGTGCGATCCGGTGCCGGTGTAGAGATCACGGTCTGCGAAGCTGCTGGGTCAAGTGCTGCTTCCATTAGGAGAGTCCTAAGTCTCTGGTCTCTCTCCTTCTTTGTTCTGGGCTTAAAAGCCTTGCAAATGCGGCACTTGTCCGACCTGTGCGATTCCCCCAGGCACTTTAGACACGCGTCATGAGGGTCGCTGGTCGGCATAGGCTTCTTACAGGCCGCACATTGCTTAAAGCCCGGCGAACCAGGCATGAGCCCGGTGCCGGGCGCCGGGAAGGGCTACGGCCCAAACCGGCTAACAACTACGTACAATATTATTTACACTATAAACTAAATAACTAACTATACTTAACCACTAACTAACAACGGTAGTAACAACGGTAGTAACAAGGAGAGCTAGGGACATGGAGGACAGCAATGCCGCGCTCCACAGTTCCAACGACCGACACGGCGGTAAGAAGGAACTGAGGAGCGGGTGGGCCGGCAGGGGTATATATCGGGTGCCATGGCGGCGCCACTCTAGGGGGCGACCTGCCGGCCCACTGGAGTTGCTAGGGTAAAAAGTTTCCGACGAGCGTGCACGCGCGGCGCGCACACCTAACTGGAATGGATGTGAGCAATCACTCGAAGAAGAAACTATGGTTTTCCTTTACAAAAGCCATGCTGACTCTTCCCCAACAAATCACGTTCATCTATGTGTCTGATAATTCTGTTATTTACTATAGTTTCAATTAATTTGCCTGGTACTGAAGTTAGTCATACCAGCCTGAAATTGCCAGGATGACCTCTGGACACTTTTTAAAAATCAGGTGTCACATTAGCTATCCTCCAGTCATCTGGTACAGACGCTGATTTAAGTGATAGGTGCAGCCTATCAAATAGAGTACCGCATATAAAGTAGAAAACTACAGAAAACATTCTATCTGATTAAAGATTCTTTGTGGTCTTTGAAAATGCATGGTTCTATTTAGTAATCCAATAATATTGCATCACCTACTTTGTCTTGCTGGGTAATGATTAATAAAGCAATGAAACAGGTATTAAGGAATGCCTATGACACACCCTCGTTAATTTTCCTCTCATTCAAGTATTTATTTGCATATCTACTTTGAAGTCTTTCATATGAATTTGTAGCACTATATTACTGCAGTTGAAGTACCTCTTTGAAGATTTTGCTAAAGATATTACCATTTCCAATCATTTTCCAAATCTCAAAAAAGAAATTCCTTACAACCCGACCTTGTTGATACTGTGCAAGATCTGAAAGTGCACTTTGTGCTGACAAAGGTAACGGTTTTTTGGAAATACCCTTAAAAGAAAAGGACAGATTACATTGGCTTTAATAGTGAGGGTTTTCCTGAGATCATCTCTTTGAAGATGAACATTGGCTGTATTCAAAGAGCTTGGAAGATGAAGGAGTTCTATGATGAGGAAGAAAAAAAGCATACCAAGTAACAGGAACAGATGCTTTCAGCCAAATGGCACTAATATTATAAGCCTGGAAATGTACCGTGTGTAATGTGGATTGGAGTAAAGGGAACAACACTATATATACCACAGACAAAATGAATAGAACCCCAAAAGTAAACTACATGCTGCCCAATAAAGCTACTTCTGTACTAATATTTTTCCCTTGTGCTTAGCATTTTCTACCTTTTCATCTTCAGTCTTCTTTTTTAGAGAAGTTCCTCCAAGGTACTCAGCATGAAGGCCGTTGGTGGTGACAGGCTGTAATAACATCACAGGCTTCCTTTCAGGAGAACACTGCCAAGTGACCACTATTTGAGCAGAATTGCACTGTCATCCACAAGAAGTCTGGTTAGTAATTTTCCCTGCAATCAGCATGTATATAAACACAGACACAAATGAATACATGCAGTTGTCATTACACTATTGCAGATACTTACTTGCATTTCTGACATTCAACCCCAAGCTGGGGTGTGTTGAGGGCAGGAGCAAGTATTTCAGTGATCTAAACCAAAAGGTTTTTCCCTAAGAGTAGAAGAAATGCCAGACCTTGCTGCCCCAAAGCCCTCACTTTTCTGCCGACTACAAGGAAAATTAGGGGACAAAAGAGAATACTGTAGATAACAAAAATAAATCCTCCCTGTAGTTTTCCCTCGCCTGAAGGATGAATCGCTCCCAGGAATGACCTCCTAGCCTTTCATGACGAGGTCAAGAAACTTGATGTCACTACCACAATTATGATTAATGATCTAACTGGTAGTGACAGCAATCAAACTATAGTCCCTGAAGTGCAGCAGGACTGTGCTAGCCTCTGAGTGGAGTGAGTCATTGCAAAGGAAGAAGATCTGTCTGCTACTGCCACATGCTCACGTTTCATCACGGCATCCTCTTGCTTCTTTCTTGCAACATTATATCATGAAACAGCAGAAGAAACCAACACAAAGTCTGTCTGTTAAAAAGGAGAAAACATTTTTTAAAACTTTTGTACTAGTTGGCAAAATACAGCATAATGAATAATCAAACTCGTAATGATGTAATCATCTTAAAAGCATAGAACTGCTGTGCAACAAAATTAAGTGTTTAACAGTGAACAATACAGTGAAAATGGTGTAAGGATGAGGTTGTTCCACCACCTCCAACATCCTTTTTGGAAATCGATTCAGTACATTCTCTTTAATTAAATGTTAATAAATATTCAGGTGCTGAGCTCACAAAAATTTCAATACATAAGGATTACAAGGTACAAAGGTGAGAATACATTACAACATCACATCAGCAAGTGGAGGCAGATTAAAGGTTGTTTTGTGATCTGAGGGTGATGGAATAGTCTAAAGAAAAAAATAAAGTGAAGACAGACTCCAAAACAGAGATGACAGATCAGGGGAGAGTGAGTGATACCACGGTTACATGGATATTACAATGTAAGAATCAATTAAGGCCAGCTAAATGGTCTGAAAATATCAAGTTCCATCTGGTTAAAAGCTGTCTAAATTAACTAGTTGAACCATACAGAAGATACAGTACTAGAAATAGAAAGCACTTGTAATGTTCCTGGAACTGGTTAACAATTTAACTGTACTATTTTCTGTTTCAAAGTATTTGAAGTTGTCTCTCTGAGTCTACCCCACAGCTTGATCTTTGATGTGTCGGGCTGCCATGTCGAAGACCAGGTTTGAAGGGAGAGTATGCAGATAACGTCACAAGGAGGGGAGAGCATGCAGATAATGTTATCAGAGCTTGGAGACAAGGAGTGACACATCATCAGGGGCAGCCATTAGATGCTGTAGGCATGCCAGTCTGTTCAGAAATGTAGTTTTGCCTGGCTGGGCATAATTTTAATCTTTTAAATGCACCCAGCCAGGCCATGTGTCTGAAA
Source organism: Gopherus evgoodei (assembly GCF_007399415.2). Classification (NCBI taxonomy): domain Eukaryota; kingdom Metazoa; phylum Chordata; order Testudines; family Testudinidae; genus Gopherus; species Gopherus evgoodei. The sequence goes on from NC_044322.1 coordinate 65,145,592, forward strand.
GGTAAACAGGCCAGTTGGGGAAAATCGGCAGTGGGGAGGAGGCTGGTTGAGTGTTTGAAGAAGTTGGGGGAGCTGCCTTATGGAGAAACATATCCACCATAGCCTGGACCTGTAGCACAGCATCCTGGCCTGCATCTTCTACATTGCTCCAAAGTGCCAAACACCAGCTTCTCAGACAGATGTCTCTGTAGACATGTGATTGCTATGGAAAATGGTAGGCAGAATGATGGAGTAGAGGAAAGCACCATAGTTCCCATTGAAGCAAGTCTTGACCCTGATTTTCTGCATCAGGAAATCAATTGCCCACTTTGGTATTTACCTTGGCTGAGATTGAGCAAAATGAAGGAAAACCAACCCTTGAATGTCGGGAGCTGCCATGAATAAAAGAAACAGGGATGATATTTCTTACACCAATTCTCTAGGATAAGCTTTGCCCTCCAAACTGACAACTGAGTTTTGATACTCCATTCCATGTAAATGGAAAACCCTTGGTATTCTGCTTCTAGTCTTTCCTAATGGCTAAAAAGTGTGCATGTGTGTTTGTGTAAGAGAGAGAGAGAGATATCTCATTTTAGACTAGTTTACTGCACTTCGGAAAATATTTTTTTTCTTCTCACTGCATTTTAGTTGAACAGTCATCCGCTGGGTAGACAATGACTTGCTTGTCATAGAAATAATGTATGTTTCACTTGAGCTTAATCTAAGCAGTAAAACATTCATGAAAAAGAACTGAACCACTTTTATTTGCAGCTGAACATTAGCTGAGAGAACTACATTTTAATCTCATTATAATATGACCTCCCAAAGTCTGTCACTCTGTTGTCTGGCACTTTGATTGTTTTTGTTTTTTTAAACTTCCACAGTATTTAATGGTTTTTCAGCAGATTGAAGGAAACAGAAAGAGCTGAGCATCCACTTTGACCAGATAAAATGTGGGTGGGAGGGAAGAGGGAAAGCAATAATAAGTTTTAATACGGATCTGAAAACAGCCTTCATAAAACAAGAACAAACAACGTTATGGTCTAATTTATCCATACATAAAATGCAAAATAGGACTCAGTATGTAATAAAACATTAGTAGCTTTATTGCCAGCATAATCTTAACTAATCATTTATTATGTTATTTCTATAGTTACAGTAATTCATCGCCATGAAAGTTGACTGAATAAGGTTAGCCCTGCAAATGAAACCACACTGCTTTTCCTTCCTGGTCTATTCACAACATCTTTCATTAATGTTTGCACATCTTCCTAAACTGGTCCCAAGCAGGATCAGCCTCTGTCTCTGCAAAGTGTCAGCAGCACAAAACAGTTTTCTTCTTAACAATCCCTTTCTTTGTAATACATAAACACAATCTTCTGGGGCTCTGTAATTATCCAAAATGAGCTTTACCATTGCAAATTACTTTAGCAGCCCTATGATTTATCTGTCATAAACACACTTTATAATATTTATATTCATATTCAAACCGCTACTAATAATGAATTGATAGTACATAAATATTTACATGATACTACATGGACAAATGCTTGATGCCCTTATAATAGTTACATTTCTTGCTCTCCCTATCATGTTTGGAAAAGCCAAGCCCTGGCATTTTGCCATGCTCATGAAAATGCCTTTGAAAATGGCTCAGAACATTAACAGAGCTTCACATTTGCCACACTTTTCTTTAAAAAGAATGGCATTCCTTCATACTTATGCAGTCTGGGTTATTGCTTCTTCACATTATGCATCATTACTCTGAGGAAGTGTCTTATCAGGAGCTCCAGTTGTTGTGGAGACGATTGGAATTAAGCACTGGAAGCTTTTTATTTATCTTATATGCTTTATTCCTACAAGATTTTCAGCATATAAGCTTCTTTGTTCAGCTCAGAATTGGATACATGGCCAGGCATTGTAAAATTTACATCTTGCTTTTTTTTTCTATTTGTTCCTAAATTGGACTGAAAACAAAGTAGAGTTTTAATTAAAGCTTTGCTTGACAATAGCAAATTTTTCCATGCATTGTAATTTCAGATCAGTTGTGAGGATTTTGCAAAGGTCTAATAGGTGACATTTGCCAGAAGAATGACTGCAAAATTTATTGTAAGTGCTAGAACTCATGGTAAGCATGACTGACAATGTTCATACAAAGAAAACTCTGTAATAATACCATTGAATGGCTGACTTAAACCAACAAAAGCCAAGGAATTTAAAGTGAAGGTTACTTTAAACTATGTATGATATGTAATGATTCACAAATTCAAAGGATAAGTGTAGAAGAGGCAGAGAACCAAAAAAAGAAATCAAGGACCTGGTGCTGCTGTTCTTTGAATCAGCAATGGATATCAGATACCAAACACAGCTCTTAGATGCACATCAAAAAAAAAATCAACCCTTCAGACTACACTACGGAAATCAATACCTTTTATATGGGGGATGTCAGAACAATCAAAATTCTAATCCAGTCTTAGCTATGGGTCAAACAGATTAACTATTCAAAAAACATAGAAAAGGAACCAGTGTCAAAACTTCTCTGTTCTACTGACATCCAACATGCTAGGCTTTGCCCTATCTTCTCTCCTGAGATCATACTAGATGGAAGAAAAATAACCTGACTCACCTCGACCAAGACTTGAAAATTTGCCATTTCCCGATCTAACTAATGATTTGCAATATTAAATTCCCTAACTACAGGGAATACCACAAATACAGGTAAACCCAATATTGTTTTTTAAAGTATCCAGGGTATGCCTGCTATTGCAGCCTGAAACAGACAATCCCAAGACTGCTTTGAAAAGAATTAGACTTAAGCCAATACATTATTTGTAATGAGCAACAGGACTTCTGGTATTTATCTGCTTCATTTGTTATTTGTATCTTGTTATATATAAATAAAAACTTGAAATTATCTATCTATGCATATTGTTGGCCTACATATATATGGGTTCTTATTTTTAATTCCCTTTCCACCCTTCCTTCTCCTGCCTATTGCTTGTTGCACCCAGTTCTTGCTAGTACAGGGAACAATTTTTCTAAGGTTTTTTTTTTGTGAAAAATGCAGATTTTGCGACATGGAAACAGTTAACAAATTTGTGTCAATTCCACTGATTTCTTTCCTTTGAAATGAATACCTAAAAAAAAAAACCTGAAAAAAATAGAAACAAAATGTTTGAATGCACATAAAAAATATTAACCGTCCTGACTACTGCTGAAATCAATATTCTTTAAACTGTAGATGTCAGAAAGATCAAAACATTTTGGTTTTTTTAATCTGAAATTACTTTTAGTTTCAAAATTTCCTTTAATTTTGTTTTTTAAAACTTTTAAATGTTAAAAAATGCTCAAAACGTAAAGAAAATCTGAGCCATTTTTTTTTTACTTTTCAACACACCAAAATGTTTTTTATTTTTCAAAATTGCCATTGAACTAAAAACAAAAGAACAACAACAAAAAAACCCTGCCCTACTGTCAAGGTATGATTCCCCACTCTGAACCTTAGCGTCCAAAAGATGGGGTACCTGCGTGAACCCCTCTAAGCTTAATTACTAGCTTAGAAATGATAGAGCTGCCACCACCCAAAAATATAGTGTTTTGGGACACTTTCTGGCCCCCAAAACCTTCCCTGGGGACCCCAAGACCCAAAACCCCTTGGGTCTCACAACAAAGGGAAATAAACCATTCCCCCCTCCTTTCTTCCTCCCAGATTCTCCCCTCCCTGGGTAACACTGGGAGATCCCTGTGATTCAACTCCTTGAATCTTAAAACAGAGAGGAAATTCACCTTCCCCCTCCTTCTCTCCCCCTCCCAGACTCTCCCTGAGAGAGAGACAGTGATCCTAACACAGAGAGCAATCAGGCTTTTCCTCCCCCCATCTCTCCTTTCCCCCACCAATTCCCTGGTGAGTGCAGAACCCCTCCCCTTGGGTCTTACACCAGAATAAAAAAAATCAATCAGGTTCTTAAAAAGAAAAGCTTTTAATAAAAGAAAGAAAAAAAGTAAAAATTGTCTCTGTAAAATCAAGATGGAAAATGTTACAGGGTCTTTCAGCTTATAGACACTAGAGAGAATCCTCCCTCAAGAACAAATACAAGTTGCAGCCAACAGAGATACAATCCTTCCAGCAAAATACACTGTTGCAAATAAAGAAAACAATCAAAAGACTAAACCGCTTTTCTAACTGGTACTTACTAAATTGAACAGAAGAGGCTGTTTCAGAAAATTGGAGAGTCTGTATACATGTCTGGTCCCTCTCAGAACCCAGACAGAACAAAGAAAAAAACCAAACAGCACAGACAAAGGCTTCCCTCCACTGAGATTTGCAAATATCTTGTCTCCTGCTTGGTCCTGTGGTCAGGTGTTCCAGTTTATTGAGCTAGTTAACCCTTTACAGGTAAAAGAGACATTAACCCTTAACCATCTGTTTATGACCCCTACTTCTTGTGTCTTGTCTCAAATGAGATTAGGGGAAGGACTGGCTCTCGTTATGCGTTTGCAGAGTGCCCAGCACAATGGCACTGTGTGCTCTCAGTTTGGGCCTCTATATATGTCAGTAATACTAAGAAAATAATTAATAATAATGCAGGAAATTAAAAAAACAAACCCTGAATGAAGGCCACATTGTGCTGTACGATAGGTCAATCTTGTGTTTATATAGAATGAAATCACCTTTCATGAAGCCCTATTAAAAGGCTTTATATGGGGAACTAAGTAGGGGTTAGGAGAATGGAATCCTCCACCCACGTAAGATGTGGATTGCTATTCCACTACAGGTGCTGCACCAGCATAAGGACTGCTGCACTCTCTAGGGCCCCAGGATACACTGAATATGATCCCAGTCACTAAATCTCATTGAGCACAAAGTGCATCTTCTCTGCATCCTGTGACAAGCCACTTTGCCTGGGTCTTCCTCCCTTTTCTCCCCTCCTGAGACACAAAAGTGGCCCTTCCACAGGGCTTGAGTGGCAAAAAGGGCCTCCTGTCTCATGCAGTAGTGCAAGTAGATTTTAACTCTTACAGGTACTCATGGGAGCAACACAAAGAGGGGTATCAGATAAAGGGGGGGCACGTGACCTCCCCACATGACCCCCCACATGAGTCTCCCCTCCACCCTACCCCCAACCCAGAGCCCTCATGCTCTCCCTGTCCCCTCCCCATCCCATGTTACCTGAGGGGGGGACTCTGTCCTCCCGCTGTGCCGGCTCCCCCTGGCATTCAGCTACTCTTCCTGGCAGCAGGACCGGTGCAACCTATTAGGCGACCTAGGCAGTCGCCTAGGGCTCTAGGATTTGGGGGGCGGAATTTTCTTCTGCGGCAACCGGGGCAGCCGAAGATCTGGCTGCCCCGGTGGCCGCCAGCATTTAGGAGGAGGGAGCTGGGGCAGGGGGGCACGGGGAGGGACACTTGCAGCAAGTAAGTGGGGGGCGGCACGCAGGGGAACTCCCTGCCCCAGCTCACTGCTCCTCCGCCTCCTCCCCGAGCACGCCGTCGCTGCTTCACTTCTCCCACCTCCCAGGCTTGTGGCGCCAATCAGCTTAGGTGCCATAAGCCTGGAAGATGGGAGAAGTGAAGTAGCAACAGTGTGCTCGGGAAGGAGGCGGAGCAGGGGTGAGCTGAGGCAGGCAGCTGCCGCACGGCTCCCTGGGCTGGGGCAGGGAGCTGCCATGGCGGGGGGGGTGGGCGCCTCAGGGTGGACGGGGGCAGGAAGCTGCTGCAGGGCTCGGGAACAGGGGAGGGCGCAAGGTGGAAGTTTTGCCTAGGGCGCGAAACATCCTTGCACCGGCCCTGCCTGGCAGCCAGACCCCAGAGCCACTCCCGGACGCTGCCCAGTGTAACATAGCAGCTGCCTGGGAAAGTGCCTGGCTCTCCCAGGCAGCTGCTGCGCTGCACCAGGGAGTGTACCAGGCAGTGTGGCTGGAAGAGGAGAGGCTCTGGCAGGGGCACTTGAGCTTAAAACAGAAATCGGTACCTGCTGAACTGCAGAGCTCTCCAGGGAACTGCAGCAGCAAAAGGTGCAGCTTCTCCGGCACAGCTGTACCGCCACCAGCCCTCCCACACAGTTTCATCTCCTGTCTGGGGTCTATACAGCCCCGCCGAGGTCAGCCCTGGGGGCGGTACAGTCGCACCGGAGGAGCTGCTTGTGTGGGGCTGCCCACTGGCCCCACATTCTGCTCCTTTCGCCACTGCAATTCCTAGGAGAGCGCTGCAGTGTTCAGCGGATAACGAATGTGTTTTTCCGGTACGGCGTGCCGGCAATTAATATCTTAATGGTACAGTGTACCTCACTGTACCATCTTACTAGCCTCACTGGACTGACGTTAACCATACTGAATAAACAAACACCTGCAGACCTTTCTGAAAATACCAGTTCTGTTCTACTTTCAATTCTGTTCATTTTCTAATGGTAACTATTGTACTTATTTGTGGGGATCCTGTACCAGCACCAGTCCTTATGTTCTAATCTATATACCCTTCAGCAATGTAAAAAATAAATAGTAAAATGAAAGTTACAATTTCCTCCTTAAACTGCCCTATTGTGGCTGTAAATTGCAGGGTTCTCTGCCTATGATTTACTGTGTTTGCTACAGAACTGCAGCACTATGCAAGCATTGTTTAATAGTCACCACACAAGGGGTCTGAGAATCAGGACTTGGGGCTCTGTTACTGGCTCATGCCACTTATACTCCACACAACCCTAAGCAAGTTACCAAATCTTTAAGATTCCTTCGCTTACTCATCTGTAAAATGCATAGATGAGCTACCTCACAGGTGTCTTGGCTTAGCTAATTAGAATTAGTACAGCAGTTTGAGATCTTCAGGTGACAACTACTATATAGAGCAGGGGTCGGCAACCTCTGGCACATGGCTCACCAAGGTAAACACCCTGGCAGGCAGGGCCAGTTTGTTTACCTGCCGTGTTGGCAGGTTCAGCCGACCGAGGCTCCCACCAGCCAAGGGATGGGAGAGGGGGAAATATACAGAAATAAAACCTCTGTCAAAAGCAAATGAGTTGATAGAAAGAATAATACTGGCAGGGTTCATTATATCATGGGGAAATGTATAATTTCTGAAATATGGAGAATGTATTTGATCAACAGTAACAACTGCTGCATACGATTTTTTTTATTATTATTATTTTAGTGGGTTATTTTACAATACTCAGCAAGAACATTATCCTGTAATCTGATTCACAGTGATAGCCTATCATGTCAGGGCAGAGTCCTACCAAACAGCATGCCAGGGAGCAAGGGGCTGACTGTGCAGATCACATGGCAGAACAAAGCCTCAGTATGAATAGTGATTTTTCTTTTCCTTTTTCTCTGTTTTTAAATTGGGTATATTTCATTATACTGCTGCATTATGGTCAATCTTAATGAAAAATTGAAAACTCGAAAACACATTCAGGTAAAATGAAATCAAATGAGTGAAAGAGGAACTAAATGTAGATTTAATATTGAAATGATATTTAAAACATGATCATTAAGAATTATAAAAAGCACAACACCATGGGTCAAGACTTTTGCTGTTTATAGAACCCCCAACAACATTAAAGTACAGTATTAACATACCTTGTTAGTCAAGTGTAGAATTTCTACTGATTTTTACAATATTTTAGGTCTTTTAAAAAAAATTAATATCTGGTTCCTGTAACTAATAAATGTTAAATTTCAGATTTTCCCTAGAAGACTCCACTCCTTTCTCCTCCGCCTTTCCATTAGTTTTACCCTCCTCTGCTCCTCTCAAATGCTGCGTTGTCCTCCTCTGACTGCCTCCTTTCTCTCCCTCATCCACCAGCTTCCTACCTCTATTCCTGCATATTTCATAAAATTCCAGTCAATCCAGATCGATTTAGATAAGACTAACAGGGGCCACAGTGGTGCAATCCTTCTCCCCTTACTCTTGTAAAACACCCATTAACTGGCCATTGCATGAGTAAGTTCTGCAGGATTAAGCCCTATGAAACATAGCAACTATCACAGTGGATCAGACCCATGGTCCCTCTGCGACCCTAAGAACCTCTCTGTGCCAACTGGCAAAGGGTTTACTGTTCTGTAAAAACAACTTCTATCAGGTGTGACAAATTCACTACTCCTATGACATTGCAGTCATAGTATTTATCCAAAAAGGGTTGTGTAAAATGTCTAATAAAAGCTTATGTCATGCAGCTCATCATAATCATTGCAAGACATATGTACAGATGATATTTAAGAGTTGTGTATACTGAAAATACATTTTAGAGTCCCTGTCCCAGGCAGGGTTGACAAACGGGTTTTGCCAGGCAAAGGGATATATACTCACCTGGCTGCCTAGGTTCACACATAGATTATGCATTGTAAACCAACACAATGGAAGCCTGTTCTGCATACAGAGTCAACATGAGTATGTGACGACAACCTGGAGCCAGCGCACTAGGAAGGAACCACTGGGGTCATCCTGACTCTTGGGGCAAAACAATGAATTTTGGGAAATCTAAGGAGACACAAAATGACATTTTGTTACCCATCACTGAGGGAGCAAAAAGGACAGCACTTTTTGCATTCATGAAACGTGGATCCTACTCCTGTTGATTGGTAATGCTGGGGGATTGGTTTAGGTGAGACACTAGTTGAGATGAGGATGTTAAGCTGTCAAAGTTAAGTTTAGATTTTAAGAAGTGCGTTATACTGTTTGTTATATGTGTAACCATTTCTTTTCATTAGTCTTACTCAATCTTTTAAATCTGTATCTTTTGATAATAAATTTATGATTGTTTTCACTATAACTATATTTCAGTGCTGTAATGTTATAAAGGTCCTGATCCTGAGTTGTACTAATCAACCTGTGTGTATACTGTGCCCTTGTGGATAAGAAACGGGAATTTCTGTGCATGCTCAGTGATTAAGGGTTAGACACTGAAGGGGAACACTTCAAGGGAGTTCCAGGGGTAAGGTGCGCCTATTGTTAACATGCAAGGCAAAATAAGGGCTGGCAGAGCCCTGAGAGTTTGTTTGAGTGGATAACAGACTGGTGAGTTCTGGGAAATGATACCCAGTTAAGCACAAGCAAGCCTTCCTCTCGCTGAAGACGGGGGGATAGCAAGATGATGCGCAGTCCTGGGCACCTTGAGAAAGTGTTACACCCTCTAGTTCAGTCTCCAAAGGTGGACAGCACTAAACACTTTTGAGGAAGGGACAAGAACTGAGAGTAGGCAGATGTGTCAGTGTTGCCAATGCTCATGATTTTGTCATGGGTCTCATGATAATTGTCATGGGTCTCATGATAATTATTGTTTTCCTTGAATCCCCAGCTCCTGGAGTCCAGTGGATATGTGATGATTTCAACTTCATTTTTAAAGAAAAAGTAAGTTTCTAGCCCTTGCGGCTGTGGGGAAAGCTTCAAAATATGACCCAGCGCACCCTAAAGGCGTAACAAGCAGAAGGCAAATAAAAAGAACACAAAATCTATTATTTTTTATATAACCTCATGATTTTAAAGCCAATTGCATGATTTTTGGTGAGCCTGACTCATGATTTTTGAACATTTGGGGTTGGCAATGCTGTGGTATATTTTGATCAGTGACTATTTCCTCCTAATCCTTGCTACGTAGAGTCTGGCATAAATCCTAAAACAGATATATACAGTTGTTCATATGCACATGTACACATATGACCATAAACAAAATTATTTTACATGACTGAAAAATATTTGTGCTCTTTTACAGGGCTTTTTATTGGTCAAGTGCAGTAACAAGAGAATAGATCATATTATACAGATCAATCAGGTGGCAAATGTAATTTTTGAAATAGAGAATATTTGTAGACTTTATGACAGCTAAAAAAGGATCTGAAATGGGTAATCTATTCCTCTAAATGTGCTCCCCGACTGAGACTTTGTATGTCAGCTTCAGCCTGAAGCAAATTGTGATAGCCAAGCTATTAACTTCTAAAAATAGGGGTCTGTAATGGAAACATTAAGAGACCTGCTATTGGGCACAGCACAATCCAAGAAAAGATATAACACCAATCCCTTATTTTTGCTACTTTGCCACATCACAGCAGTGCCGTGTCAGTGGGACTGAATCATGCCTGTGCCATTACAATAGGTGTTTTTTAAACTAATTATCTTTTACAAAGTAGTTTTTTAGATATATGATTTAATCTGCCTTTAAAAATATTAAAGGAGCTTGAAAGCCTCCAAATATTTCAGGTCAGGCCTTTGACACCCAAGACTCTGCATTTGAAAGAGGTTTTATTCCTGGGGGAGAAGACAGCAGTCATGACCACTGAGGAGGGGATCTGAAATTAAAATGTTGTGGGAAAGGTGATTGTGTATTTTTACTTAGACCTAGTAGAGCTAAGGTGTATCCAAGTGAACATCTTGTAACAAAATGTACAGCAGTGATTCATGAATTACTTTTCTGTCAGGAAATGTGCTTTCTCTCTGTTTTATTGCAGCAAATAACATTTCTCTTTAGCTGATATGTATTTTACATTAACCATTGTAAACTAAAGAGGCACTGACTCACAATTCAGCAGTTGGGTAACCCCTATTCAGAGGCTTCTTGGCGTTTTTTGTCAAACCAGTTAGCACAGCTGTAGCCTTCAGTAAATCATCTTTAAAAGTAATATTAGTAATCAGAGCCAGAAAGTCTTGAAAGATAAAATGTGGTATGCATTCTACAACAGGCTTTCAACAGAAATCCCCAGAGTTGGGAACCACAGTAAAAATGATCTCAAAGGAGCAGTAAACAAGTGGAAAAAATGTATCTTGGTATAGAAGACATGCTGTTTATGGAGGTCAATCTGCATCAGCGACATAACATTTCAGGGCTATTCAGCTATAAACACATTCACATGAGTCTAAAAGGGTTTTGAAGAAGAGATCAAAAGATGAGCACATGCAATGTGTGTGTACGTGTGTCTTTTTCCCAATACATAACAGATTTCTTTTCCACTGTGCCCACAGTGACCTGCATTTCAATTAGGACATAAGCAAACTGAAAAATAGGCTGTTAGCACATAGAAGAGCCAACTAAATCAATATATCCATACCCCAGATCCTGTTTTTAAAATGGCTGGAAGTTTCAAAAGTGACAAAGTGACTTTGGAGTATAAAGCCCACTGAAAGGTAATAGGACTTATGCTCCTAAATCACTTAGTTACATTCATAGATTCCAAGGTCAGAAGGGAACACTGTGATGATTCTAGTCTCAGCTCCTGTATAACACATACTACAGAACTTCACCAAAATAATTCCTAGAGTATATCTTTAGAAAAACATCCAATCTTGATTTAAAAATTCTCAGTGATAGAGAATCCACCACCAGCCATGCTAAATTGTTCCAATGGTTAATTACTCTCACTCTTTAAAATGTACATCTTATTTCCAGTTTAAATTTGTTAAGGTTCAGCTTCAGCCATTGGATCATGTTTCTCTGCTAGATTAAAGAGCCCATTATTAAATTTTTGTTCCCTATGTAGATACTTATACATTGTAATAAAGTCACCCGTTAACCCTTTCTCTTTGTTATGATAAATTGATTTTTCTCCTTGAGTATATCATTATAAGACACATTTTCTAATCCTTTCATCATTCTCTTCCACGAACCCTCTCCAGTTTTCAACATCCTTCTTGAATTGTGGCCACCAGAACCGAACACAGTATTCCAGTAGCAAATGCATCAGTGCCAAACAAAAGTAAAATAACCTCACTGCTCCTACTGGAGACTACCATTTATGCATGCCAGGATCACATTAGCTCTACTGGCCACAGGTCATGGGAGCTTATGTTCAACTGATTTTCTACCACAGTCCTCAAATCTTTTTCAGAGTCACTGCTTCCCAGGTAGAGTCCGCCATCCTGTTAGTATGGCCTACATTCTTTGTTCCCAGGAGTATATATTTATATTGAGCCACATTAAAATGTGTATTGTTTGCTTGTACCCAGTTTAGCAAGCAATCCAGATCACCCTGAATCAGTGACTTGTCCTCTTCATTATTTACCACTTCCCCAATTTTTGTGTTATCTGCAAAATTTATCAGTGATGATTTTATATTTTCTTCTAGGTCATTGATTAAAACATTAAAGAACCAATTCCTGCAGGACCCCATTAGAACACACCTGCTCAATGACAATTCCCCATTTACAGTTACATAGTGAGACCTATCAGTTAGCCAGTTTTTAATCTATTTAATGTGTGTTATGTTCATTTTATATAATTCTAATTTTGTAATCCAACTGTGGTGCAGCACCAAGTCAAACACCTTACAGAAGTTCAAGTCTATTACATTTATCAAACAAATTTGTAATCTCATCACAAAAAGATATCAACTTAGTTTGACAGGATCCATTTTCCATAAATCCATCTTGATTTGCATTAATTACATTAGCCTCCTTTAATTTTTCATTAATCAAGGCCTGTATAAGCCACTTCATTATCTTGCCCATATTGATGTAGGCTGGCAGGTCCAGGTCATCCCCTCTATCCTTCTTGAAAATCGTGAGAACAATAGCTTTCTTCCAGTCTTCTGGAACTTTCCCCTGGCTCCAAGATTTATTGAAATTCAACATTAATGATCCAGTTAGCTCCTCAGCCACTTCTTTTAAAATTCTTGGGTGCAAGTTATTTGGATATTCTAAGTTTAATATGTCAAACTTTAGTAGCTTCTGTTTAACATCCTCCAGAGATACCAGTGGAATGGAAAGAGAGTTATCATCAGAATAGATTCAACTAAAGTAAATACATTAAATCACTCTGTGACACAGGGCCAGAAAGGGTTACATAACTAGCAGACTAACTGACCCAGATTCAATCTTTAGAGACATATTAGAAGATAATGATTGTGGGTTTTATGGGTTTACATATATATTGTTAGAGGTTGACAATATAGCCAAATGGTTCCTGTTTATCACTGTATTCTGTTCATTCAGAGATCAAAAGGAGATGTTAACATTTAGATAAACTGTGAATGTAGTAATATTATCGTTCTTATTTCTCTTTGAAGTTTGTAAATAGCTAAACATGGGTAGTTGCCTTTTGTTAATCCAGTAGCTAATTACCGGTGATGCCTGGGACATAGGAGTTCTACTTCAAAAAGCTAAGATAATTGCCTGTTGTTCACTCAAGGACTGCACACTGTCAAGAAGCTGCTAGATACCTATGAAAAGAACACTAGGGCCTTGATACTTTCATCCCATATTTGCTTAAGCTTCATCAGGCGAAGTTTGAATCACAAGACTGAGGTCTCCAGTTCCATTGAGGATCACCCTGATATTGGACATTGGACTATAATGAACTGATACTGGAAAGGACTCTTTGCAACTTTAAAGATCATCATCTCTACTACAAAACTGACCTAAGAACTTTATTCATATCTGTATGTATAATGATCTTTTAACCAATAGTCTCTCTCTTTTAACACATTTTAGTTTAGTTAATAAGAATTGCCAGTAAGTGTGTATATGGTTAAGATCTAAAATATTCATTAGGCTGGTTGGTAATGTGTCTGATCCTTTAGGACTGGTGGAACTTTTTATATGATGAACAAGATTTTCAGTAATCCTCGTCATATTTAACTTGGCTGTCTGGGTAGAAGCCCAAGGCTTGGTTGCTTTAAGGGAACTGTATTTCTGGCTTCTGGGTAACCAGTAAGGTATTGTAGATGCTGTTTTGTTGCTGTCTTGGTGAATCTAACTATTAGAATAACCACCAGTTATTGTCTGCCTCATTCTTTGCAGTTTGCCCCAATTGAACAATCTCAGGATAGTCCCACCTGGGACTCCAGTCACAGACTCAAACTGTACCATAGTATCTCTATGAATGGAATTTCCATACATGAACAATAAGAGTACAGCAGTACGAATATAATACCAGTCACCTGACTAGGATGGTAACTGTGAAAGTGAAATGCTCAAGGAGATTAGAGAGGCTACAAAGGCAGAAAATACAATAATAATGGATTTCAACTATCCCGATATAGACTGGGTATATGTCACCTCAGGAAGGGATGCAGAGATAAAATTTCAAGATACTATAAATGACTGCTTTTTGAAGCAGCTTTTCCTGGAACCCACAACTTTGCTGTTTCCCATTGTGGCATTTTTTGGTACTCTAATTTTTTTTTAATTTGGGTTATACATTTAGTTTGAGCCTCTATTATGGTGTTTTTGAATAGCTGCCATGCAGTTTGTAGGTGTTTCACCCTTGCGCCTGTTTCTTTTAATTTCCATTTTAGCTTTCTCATTTTTCTGTAGTCCTCTTTTGAAGTTAAATGCTACTGTGGTGGATTTCTTTGGCATTTTACCCCATCAAGAATGTTACATTTAATTACATTATGGTCACTATTACTGAGCAGTTCTGGGACCAGATCCTCTGCCCCACTTAGACTAAATCAAGAACTGCTTCTCTTCTGTTGTTCCAGGACTAGCTGATCTATGAAGCAGTCATTTATGACATCTAGAAATTTCATCTCTGCGTTCCTTTCTCAGGTGTCATATATCCTGTCAATATAAGGATAGTTTAAATCCCCCATCATTGCATTTGCTGCCTTTCTAGCCTATCTAATCTCCTCAAGAATTTCACAATCCCTGTCATCATCCTGGTCAGGTGGTCGACAGTATATTCCAACTGGTATACTGTTACTGTTAAAGCATGGAATTTCTATCCATAGAGATTTCATGGTACAGTTTGATTCATTTCAGATTTTTACTTTACTTGATTCCATGCTTTCTTTCACACATAGTGCCACTCCCCAACCAGCACAATTTATTCCATCATTTGTATATATTTTGTATCCTGCATTACTGTGTCCCATTGATTAGCCTCATTCCACCAAGTTTCTGCAACATATATATTATATTAATATTCTCTAGGCACTTTGTATTTTACTTCTAGCATTTGTATATTTTGTCAATATTTAGTTGCTTACCTTCATATATTATATTTAAATGAGATTCTTTTATGTTTGACTGTTCCTCACTAGCTTCTACCTTTACTTTACCAACTTCTTTTCTATCCTCTTTATTAGGATACAAAATTCCTCCTTTAATAAATTGATGTCTCCTCATAAACCATGAGCTCCTCCCGCCCACATGTCTGTTGTCCCTCAACCCTTAGTTTAAAAAATCCTCCACCCTTTCAATTGTACATTCCTGAAGTCTGGTTCCATTTTAATTTAGGTGGAGTCCATCCTTCATGTAGGCTCTTCCTTTCTCAAAAGGTTCCCCAGTTCCTAATCAACCTAAAACCCTCCTCCCTCCACCATCATCTTATCCATGCACTGAGACCCTGCAGTTTTGCTCATATTTCTGGCTCTGTACAAAGAACTAGAAGCATTTCAGAGAATGCTATCAAAGAGATCCTGGCCTTTAGTCTCTTACCTAGCTCCTACCTTCCCTTTCCTCCTACATACATGTACCATGACCACTGTCTCCTTCCTAGTGCTATACATAAGTCTGTTTGGATGTCACATGAGATTTTCGCATCCGACAAAGACATGTTATATTTATTATTATTTATTTTATAGCATCCAAAATGTGGTAGGTGCTTCAAAGATGTATATGGCATGTCACATGGCCTGTAAATCCTGGCTGCAGATTGAATAAAAGCTTTATTAAAATAAACCTCAAAAAACAAAAAAACTTTATTCATGTGAAACAGTTCACTCACCTACAGTTTAAACCAAAATAGCCCTGGGAATATTGGACATAACAGCTCTAATTCATTTCCGGTTTAATTTCACTGAAATCAATTGGCATGCATACATGTAAGTCCAGGCACGTTAGTTCAGCATGGCAAATATAGAAGAGATTATTTTTCAACCCACAAGAAATAAGATCTTCTAATAATGATTGAACTATTTTGTTAACTGATAAATTTCTCTCTGAATTGTGCAAACATATAAAAGGAGGGTTAAAACGTCCCAGATGGACACACACAAAAAAAGGCTGAGCCATCTGGTAGAAGAAATTATCTGAGAAGTGGAATCTTTGGTAAGAATTTTTTGAATAAAGAAAAGAGATGCTCTGAAGAGGAGTTTGGAGTAATGGGCTGTGACGTTATTGATAAAAACTGGGACCATATAGAACAGGGTTTGCAACCAAGGTCCTGTAGTGGCACCAAATCTTATGTAAAAAGGGGTCATATAAGGTGTCTAAGACCAGGTTATGGGTTGCTGGTTATGATTATGCTGTCTGTATGTCTGTATCATTTTGTAGTTAAAGTTATAAGTATTGGCTGTATACCGTCTATATTTCAAACTTGTGCTGTGTTACTGGGAAAGATCCCAGACAAGTAGGTGTTAGCTCTGCTTAGCCTGCTTGATGTCCCATTAAGGACCATCAGCTATACAATTGACCCATTGAGAGGAGGCAGATACGTCTTGTGACTCAGCAGGGTGTGCAGAAACTGGCCCATGTGACTGCAGACTCCATTTTGCTGTAACTTTCCACAGTAAGAAAAAAGAAGTGTTCTTGCACCTGGAAAAGCCTATATAAGGCTGATGCCTCATCTCCATCTTGTCTTCAGTCCTGCTTCTTACCTCTGGAGGGACTTTGCTACAAACAGAAGCTCTGCACAAAGGACTGAATGACCCATCCCAGTGGGGGATGTTCTCCAGAGACTTGATTTGAACCTGCAGTTTACTCCATCACTGCTACAAGTCTGAACTAAGAACTTTGCCATTACTGTATGTAATTGATTCCATTTAACCAATTCTAGCTCTCATCTCTATCTTTTTCCTTTTATGAATAAACCTTTAGATTTTAGATTCTAAAGGATTGGCAACAGCGTGATTTGTGGGTAAGATCTGATGTGTATATTGACATGGGTCTGGGGCTTGATCCTTTGGGATCGAGAGAACCTTTTTCTTTTACTGGGGTGTTGGTTTTCATTACCATTCATCCCCAGGATGAGTGGCACTGGTGGTGACACTGGGAGACTGGAGTGTCTAAGGAAATTGCTTGTGTAACTTGTGGTTAGCCCGTGGGATGAAACCGAAGTCATTTTTGTCTGGCTGGTTTGATTTGCCTTAGAGGTGGAAAAACCCCAGCCTTGGGCTGTGACTGCCCTGTTTGAGCAATTAGTCCTGAATTGGCACCCTCAGTTGGGTCCCGCAAGAACCGCATCGTCACATGGGCAAAGTAGATGAATAAAAAAGAACCTTGAGATAAGAATTTTCCTCTTCCAGTTTGAAGTGGAAATAGCATGACTGTAACCATTTTATCTGGAAGAAATGAACATTTATAACAGAATGAATAAGATTATTGTCAAATTCTGCCCTCAGTTATGCCTACACACCCACAGCTAACATTATATTCACCTGCTTTTAAACTTGTTTTATTGGGGAACACTTCTGTACCAGCGTCTGCCTCCACGGTAGTCCCAGACTCTTGGACTAGATGACCTCCTGAGGTCCTTTCCAACCCTGATATTCTATTATTCTGTGATCACACCTGCACTCTATGATCTGCATTAGCTACCCTTTGATTCTGAATGGAATTTAATGTGCAAATTTTTATCAAGTGGGATTTTCAGAAGTGACTTAGAATCCTAAGTTAAATGGAAAGCCAGTGGGATTTGTGCTATGTCATGTAGGCAATTTTTTAAAAAATGCCATCCTAAATGGCTGAGGTGCAGCCTACAAGAATTGCACCTTTCTCCCTGCATAATTCTGCCATAGCTGATATCAAAAAAGGAGCTTGAGCTGTCACTTCTTTGATGTAAAAAGAAGGGCACTCCTGACAGTGTGTTTTCTATGAGATCCCCTAAACTTTGAAAATCATTCTCAACCTTGGTCCTAAATAACCTTAATCTTCTGGTATTCAGATTGTATTAATAATGCTCTCTTTGCTCGGAATTTGAGGAAACCAAGTTCCCCATGCTGGACACTTACCAGACTGCTTTGAGGTGAACCAAACAATGAATCCCATATGCCCTTAGCTTATGGGGGCTGGGCAGATTTTAGGTGTATAGGTCTTTGGGTCTACAGGCATGCAGTCCAGATGCTGACAATGCGTCTCATATCCCTTTTGGAAATATGAACACCATGGCCCAATTCCCTAGGTCCTGAAATTAGTGTAAACCTCCCCATCAGCTGTTGCATATTCCCCAGTATCCCATTGCAGGGGTGGGCCTTTTGGTTTACAGTTTATCTCTTCAGAGACACATGGTAGCAAACAGGCTTAGCAAAAGGTTTCTAACATATTACTCTGTACATATGTAAGCGGGGGAATGGTCCTGCTATTGTGGGGAAATTTCCTGGCTTCTGCACTACCCCGGTGAAGTGGGCTGGTGAAAAGATCTGAGTCCTCGCTCCCACTTCCTTTATCCAGAGGCCTCCCTGCCCTTGAGGACTCCTCTTCCACTCTCCTGTCTGGCAGAGTCCTCATAACCCCAACAAGGCTGGGCCCAGGATTCCTGGGGGCTCAACCCCCAACCCTGCTGTGGTCACCTAGGACAGGGGCTAGGGTGTCCCCACTCCAGGGTACTCTCTTTGCACTGCGCACCTCCCTGATCCACTGAAAATCATACAATTTAAAGCAAATACAAGTTATTTAATTAACAATTAATTTAAAAAAAGAATAAGGAAAAATGGAAAAGGTTAAAGAAAAACACATCACCCTGCTCTGTGGCAGAGAACATTACAAACAGTCTCTCTGGAATGTCAGGGCAGTTCACAGTCTGTTCCTTGTAGGTCCCAGGCCTCCTTCTCAGGCCCTGGCTGTGCTGCAGGGATGCTGTGGGTTGGACACTTGCTCTGGCGGTGGCCACACACTCTCAGGCTCTGGGTGGCAGAACCCTTCTCCCCAGCTTCACCTCCGCTCTGTCAGGGTTATGATCTCCCTCCAAGTCTGGCCTGCAGGGCCTCTTGGCTGGAGCGTCTCCCTGTGCTGGGCCCACTGCCCAGGGTCCCCCTCGCTCTCCCCAGCTCCTCACCATACCCGGCTCCAGACTGCTCCAGCCCCAGCTCCACACTGCCTCAGCACGGCTGCTGCTGCTGCTGCTCTGCCTTCAGCTCCCTGGGCTGCTTCTCTGGCCTCTCTGGCTCCAGTTGTTACAGCTCTGCTCCAGGGCAGGTCTGCTCTGCAGGCTGCTTCTGTGACTCTGCTGTCAGCTCTCACCTGCTTCCTGGGCTGCTTGTCTGGCCCCTCTGGTTCTGGTTGCTACAGCTCTCCTCCCAGGGTAGGTCTGCTCTCTCTAGGCTGTGCTTTGGCTTTGGGGCTGCAGCTCTGCTCCCATCAGCTCAGCTTGGGCCCCCTGCTCTCTCCTTAGCTCGGCCCCACTCCATCTAACTCAGACAATTCCAGCTCACAGGGAGGACAGGACCCCCCTGGCCTCCTGACTCCTTGATTAGCCTGCCCGCCTTGTCAATCATGCTGACTGTCAGTCTCAGGTTCCTGTCAGTCTCAGGCTCCCGATTTCCCATCGACCACTCCCTTTTTAGTGCTGGTAGCTAGCAACCAAACACCCCACTGAATGTTAATAAGGGGGCAACAGTCCCCTTACACATAGGAGATAAGGCACAAGCAAGCACAGATATTTAGAAAATAACAAATAACCCAGAATTCAGCTGACCTTTCCCTTGGGAGTTCTTAAGGTCTGTCTGTGTTCAAGTAGGCAGGGTTCCCCCAACATCAGGCTCCAGCAGCAGTTTCCATTGGCTTGAACTGATGAAAACAGACAAAGACTCTGAGGAGAGCATCTCCTGCCCTTAAATTATAGCCTTCCATTCTCCTGTCATATGACCTCCTGATCAGCCTCAAAAGGATGAGCAGACCGATGTGACTTAATTGCCAGGCAACCTCTTCCCTGGGAAAAGCAAGCCTTTTGTACAGAGTTGTCATAAACAGATAGCTAAGGTTTAACATCTCTTTCACCTGGAAAGAAGTAGTCTGAAACACCTGACCAGAGGACCAATCAGGAAACAAGACTTTTTCAAATCTGGGTGGAGGGATTTTTGTGTGTGAGTCCTTTGTTCTTGGGTCTTCTGTCTGACTCTCTCTCGGCTATGAGAAGTGATTTCTGTTTCCTGCTTTCTAATCTTCTGTTTCCAAGTTGTGAGTACAAATATAGTAAGGCAGTAAGGTTTCTATTGTTTTTCTTTTGTATTTACATGGATATAGTTGCTGGAGTGCTTTGAATCGTATTCTTTTTGAATAAGGCTGTTTATTCATATTTCTTTTAAGCAATTGACCCTGTATTTGTCACCTTAATACAGAGAGACCATTTTTATGTATTTTTTCTTTCTTTTTATATAAAGCTTTCTTTTAAGACCTGTTGGAGTTTTTCTTTAGTGGGGAACTCCAGGGAATTGAGTCTGCAGCTCACCAGGGAATTGGTGGGAGGAAGAAGTCAGGGGAAATCTGTATGTGTTAGATATGCTAGCCTGATTTTGCATTCCTTCTGGGTGAAGAGGGAAGTAATTCTGTTTTCCAGGACTGGGAACGGGGAGGGTGGAGTCCCTCTGTTTAAATTCACGGAGCTTGCTTCTGTGTCTCTCTCCAGGAACACCTGGAGGGAGGAAGGGAAAAGGTTTATTTCCCTTTGTTGTGAGACTCAAGGGATTTGGGTCTTGGAGTCCCCAGGGAAGGTTTTTGGGGGGACCAGAGTGCCCCAAAACACTCTACTTTTTTGGGTGGTGGCAGCTTTACCAGGTCCAAGCTGGTAACTAAGCTTGGAGGTTTTCATGCTAACCCCCATATTTTGGACGCTAAGGTCCAAATCTGGGACTAGGTTTATGATATGGTGTGCAGCGTTGTGGGAAAGATAGAATCCAGAAGCCAGTAGGAATATTATATTTTTCTTTTCTCTGCTAGGGGCTTTTAAGCAGAGAGGATCGGTTTGGTTTTAAAAGGAACCAGAGAGATTTTTTTTTCTGCTCTCTCTGGCAGTTTTTGGCTTGCATATTAAGCAAGGAACGATTAAGAGACTATTAAGGGTCTTTTGTCACACAATAGCACTCCCATTAGGAGGCAAATACCAGCACTATACACATGCAAATAAAGTGGTTTTTCTGGTTTACTTTACATTGAAAAAATTAGCTAGAGGAAGAAAGGGGAAAAGGCACTGTTGCGAGGCAGACCCCAGGAGGCAACAGAGAACCTGCAGTTCAGACAACAAACACCGGAGGGCACCCCAACACAAGAAAACAGGATGTCACGAAAACCAGACGCAGTACAGCTCGAAGCAATGGAAAAACAGATAGAACTGCTCAGAACACAGATGGCCAGAGATGAGGCAACTCACAAACAAGAGTTGGAAAGGCTACAAAAACAAGAAGAAGCCAAAAATGCAGCCCACCACAGAAAACTACAAGAAGAAGTGGCCCACAAAATGAAACAAGCAGAAGAAGAGGTAGCCTACCGCCGAGAAATGGAAAAACAACAAAAAGAAATGGAAAAACAACAAAAAGAAAGTGAAGAGAAGGAAAAACAGAGAAAACATTAACTGGACTTAGCGCAAGCTGGGCTGAATGCGCCAGCCAATCCTAACAACCCTTCGCCAATTATGGTTCCACAGCACAGGAAATTTCCCACCTACAAGGCAGGTGATGACACCGAGGCCTTCTTGGAAAATTTTGAAAGAGCCTGTCTTGGGTACAGCATCCCTGAAGACCAGTACATGGTAGAATTGAGGCCACAGCTCAGTGGACCTTTAGCAGAGGTGGCAGCTGAAATGCCTAAGCAGCAAATGAACGACTCTAAACTTTTTCAAACCAAGGCCAGATACAGAATGGGGATAACCCTGGATCATGCCCGTCGGCGTTTCAGAACCCAAAAGTGGAAACCAGATGTGTCATTTCCCAAACACGCCTACTACATTGGGAAAAATTATGAGGCCTGGATATCAGGACACAATGTTAAATCCTTGGAAGAACTGCACCTCCTCATACAAATGGAGCAGTTCTTGGATGGTGTTCCTGAGAACATAACACGGTACATACAAGATGGAAAACCCAAAAATCTTGCTGAGGTGGGGAAGATTGGAGCCAGATGGATGGAAGTGGCAGAAAGCAAGAAAGCTACTGTCAAGGGGAACGAATACCCCAGAGGGCACACCGACCATAAACCCTACAACCGAGGACAGCCAAAGACCCCACATACAACCCAAGTAAAGCCACAGACGCCCTATTCTTCCACCTCACCAGTCTCCAGTAACTCACCTCGACCCAGTGATCCATCAGATGGAAGATGCTTTAAGTGTAATGAACTGGGACATATCAAGGCCAACTGTCCAAAGAACGCCATCCGAGTGCAATTCATTACACCACCATCACCCAAAAGATCCCCAGCCCCAGATGCCTCTCAAATACCCTTGGAGCGAAGGGAAAATTTGAGAGTGGGCGGAAAGAAGGTTACTGCGTGAAGAGACACGGGGGCACAAGTGTCAGCTATCCACCAATCCTTCGTAGACCCCAAATTCATCAACCCAAAGGCCCAAGTGACAATTTACCCCTTCATGTCACAAGCTGTAGACTTGCCTACAGCTGAACTGCCTGTCCAGTACAAAGGCTGGTCAGGAATGTGGACTTTTGCAGTCTATGACAATTATCCTATCCCCATGTTACTGGGGGAAGACTTGGCCAACAAGGTGAAGCAGGCCAAGAGAGTGGGAATGGTTACACGTAGCCAAACCAGGCAAGCTTCCAGACCCATTCCTGTTCCTGAGCCGTCCACAGAGGCCCCGTCTGTGTTACCAGAGACCCAGACAGAGGTAGTGGACCCGGATTCCATGCCTACCACTGAAACAGCCACAGCACCTCCAGTCCCAGGCCCGGAACTGGAACAGCAACACGCACCAGCAATTGCAACCACATCTTCAAACTCAACGCCAGAGGGCACCAGCGAGCCAAAACTGGCAGAAGCAGCAGACAGCCATACCCAAAAGGCTCAGCCAGAGCCTGAAATACCCTCAGGTGCACCAGCGGAGAGCAGTTCACCAGCAACGGAAACAACCCCATCATCTACATCGCTTCCAGAGGGACCAAGCCCAAGTCCACAGTCTGAGGAAGAACTGGTGACCCCAGCCTCAAGAGAACAGTTCCAGACTGAGCAGGAAGCAGATGACAGCCTTCAGAAAGCTTGGGCGGCGGCACGAAGCACCCTACCACCTCTCAGCTGTTCTAATCGATCCCGGTTTGTTATAGACCAAGGACTTTTATACAAGGAGATTCTTTCTGGTGGACACCGGGAAGAATGGCAGCCGCAAAAACAGTTGGTGGTTCCAACTAAGTACCGGGGGAAGCTCTTAAGCTTAGCCCATGATCATCCCAGTGGCCATGCTGGGGTGAACAGAACCAAGGACCGGTTGGGGAAGTCCTTCCACTGGGAGGGGATGGGCAAGGACATTGCCAAGTATGTCCGGTCTTGCAAGGTATGCCAAAAAGTGGGAAAACCCCAAGACCAGGTCAAGGCCCCTCTCCAGCCACTCCCCATAATTGAGGTCCCATTTCAGCGAGTAGCTGTGGATATTCTGGGTCCTTTCCCAAAAAAGACGCCCAGAGGAAAGCAGTACGTACTGACTTTCGTGGACTTTGCTACCCGATGGCCGAAAGCAGTAGCTCTAGGCAACACCAAGGCTAACACTGTGTGCCTGGCCCTAACAGACATTTTTGCCAGGGTAGGTTGGCCCTCCGACATCCTTACAGATTCAGGATCTAATTTCCTGGCAGGGACCATGCAAAAACTGTGGGACACGCATGGGGTGAACCACTTGGTTGCCACCCCGTACCACCATCAAACCAATGGCCTGGTGGAAAGGTTTAATGGAACTTTGGGGGCCATGATACGTAAATTCATCAACGAACACTCCAATAATTGGGATCTAGTGTTGCAGCAGTTGCTGTTTGCCTACAGGGCTGTACCACATCCCAGTTTAGGGTTTTCACCATTTGAGCTTGTGTATGGCCACGAGGTTAAGGGGCCATTACAGTTGGTGAAGCAGCAATGGGAGGGGTTTATGCCTTCTCCAGGGACTAACATTCTGGACTTTGTAAGCAACCTACAAAGCACCCTCTGACACTCCTTAGCCCTTGCTAAAGAGAACCTAAAGGATGCTCAGGAAGAGCAAAAGGCCTGGTATGACAGACATGCCAGAGAACGTTCCTTCAAGGTAGGAGACCAGGTTAAGGTCTTAAAGGCGCAACAGGCCCATAAGATGGAAGCATCATGGGAAGGGCCATTCACGGTCCAAGAGCGCCTGGGATCTGTGAACTACCTCACAGCATTTCCCAATTCCTCACTAAAGCCCAAAGTGTACCACGTTAATTCTCTCAAGCCTTTCTATTCCAGAAACTTACAGGTTTGTCAGTTTACAGTCCAGGGAGATGATGCTGAGTGGCCTGACGGTGTCTACTACAAAGGGAAAAAAGATGGTGGTGTAAAAGAGGTGAACCTCTCAACCACCCTGGAATGTCTGCAGCAGCGACAAATCAAGGAGCTGTGCACTAGCTTCACCCCATTGTTCTCAGCCACCCCAAAACGGACTAAACGGGCATACCACTCCATTGACACAGGTAATGCTCACCCCATTAGAACCCCACCCTACCTGTCTCCTCATGCCCAAGCTGCTATAAAACGAAAAATCCAGAACATGCTACAGATGGGTATAATCTGCTCATCTACCAGTGCATGGGCATCTCCAGTGGTTCTGGTACCCAAACCAGATGGGGAAATACGCTTTTGCATGGACTACTGTAAGCTAAATGCGGTAACTCGTCCGGACAACTATCCAATGCCCTGCACCAATGAGCTATTGAAAAAGTTGGGACGGGCCCAGTTCATCTCTACAATAGACTTAACCAAGGGGTACTGGCAAGTACCGCTAAATAAACCTGCCAAGAAGAGGTCAGCATTCGTCACCCATGCGGGGGTGTATAAATTTAATGTCCTTCCTTTCGGCCTTCAAAATGCACCTGCCACCTTCCAGAGGCTGGTAAATGGTCTACTAGCAGAACTGGGAGAATATGCAGTTGCCTACCTCGATTATGTGGCCATTTTTTCAGACTCCTGGCCTGAACACCTACTACACCTGGAAAAGGTCTTTGAGCGCATCAGGCAGGCAGGACTAACTGTTAAGGCCAAAAAGTGTCAAATAGGCCAAAACAGAGTGACTTACCTGGGGCACCAGGTGGGTCAAGGAACCATAAACCCCCTACAGGCCAAGGTGAATGCTATCCAAAAGTGGCCTGTCCCAAGGTCCAAGAAGCAGGTCCAATCCTTCTTAGGCTTGGCCGGGTACTACAGGCGATTTGTACCACACTACAGCCAAATCGCTGTGCCACTGACCAACCTGACCAAAAAGACCCAGCCAAATGCAGTTAAGTGGACTGATAAGTGTCAAAAGGCCTTTACCCAGCTTAAGGCGATGCTCATGTCTGACCCTGTACTCAGGGCCCCGGACTTTGACAAGCCATTCCTAGTAACCACGGATGCATCTGAGCGTGGTATAGGAGCAGTGCTCATGCAGGAAGCAACAGATCACAACTTCCATCCTGTCGTGTTTCTCAGCAAGAAACTCTCTGAGAGGGAAAGTCACTGGTCAGTCAGTAAAAAGAAATGCTATGCCATTGTGTATGTCCTGAAAAAGCTACGCCCATATGTTTGGGGACGGCGGTTCCAGCTACAAACTGACCATGCTGCACTAAAGTGGCTTCATACTGCCAAGGGAAACAACAAAAAACTTCTTCGTTGAAGTTTAGCTCTCCAAAATTTTAATTTTAAAATTCAGCACATCTCAGAAGCTTCTAACAAAGTAGCTAATGCACTCTCCCATGAGAGTTTCCCAGAATCCAGTAGTTAAAAAGTGTTCTTACACTGTAGAAGTCTGTTAGTTATATACTTAGTGGTATATGTAACGGTGCATGTGTTGTATTAATCTGTTTAGTTTAAAGTTCTAGGAGGAAATCGCCGCCAGTGAGCTTCCCCACTGTCTGCAATTTGGGGGGCGTGTCATAAACAGATAGCTAAGGGTTAACGTCTCTTTCACCTGGAAAGAAGTAGTCTGAAACACCTGACCAGAGGACCAATCAGGAAACAAGACTTTTTCAGATCTGGGTGGAGGGATTTTTGTGTGTGAGTCCTTTGTTCTTGGGTCTTCTGTCTGACTCTCTCTCGGCTATGAGAAGTGATTTCTGTTTCCTGCTTTCTAATCTTCTGTTTCCAAGTTGTGAGTACAAATATAGTAAGGCAGTAAGGTTTCTATTGTTTTTCTTTTGTATTTACATGGATATAGTTGCTGGAGTGCTTTGAATCGTATTCTTTTTGAATAAGGCTGTTTATTCATATTTCTTTTAAGCAATTGACCCTGTATTTGTCACCTTAATACAGAGAGACCATTTTTATGTATTTTTTCTTTCTTTTTATATAAAGCTTTCTTTTAAGACCTGTTGGAGTTTTTCTTTAGTGGGGAACTCCAGGGAATTGAGTCTGCAGCTCACCAGGGAATTGGTGGGAGGAAGAAGTCAGGGGGATATCTGTGTGTGTTAGATTTACTAGCCTGATTTTGCATTCCCTCTGGGTGAAGAGGGAAGTAATTCTGTTTTCCAGGACTGGGAACGGGGAGGGTGGAGTCCCTCTGTTTAAATTCACGGAGCTTGCTTCTGTGTCTCTCTCCAGGAACACCTGGAGGGAGGAAGGGAAAAGGTTTATTACCCTTTGTTGTGAGACTCAAGGGATTTAGGTCTTGGGGTCCCCAGGGAAGGTTTTTGGGGGGACCAGAGTGCCCCAAAACACTCTAATTTTTTGGGTGGTGGCAGCTTTACCAGGTCCAAGCTGGTAACTAAGCTTGGAGGTTTTCATGCTAACCCCCATATTTTGGACACTAAGGTCCA
Source organism: Gopherus evgoodei (assembly GCF_007399415.2). Taxonomy (NCBI): domain Eukaryota; kingdom Metazoa; phylum Chordata; order Testudines; family Testudinidae; genus Gopherus; species Gopherus evgoodei. Next base: position 65,172,381 of record NC_044322.1, read on the forward strand.
AATCTGGGACTAGGTTCATGATAAGAGTATTTCTCTTTCAATAGAGGACTATCCAGATTTAATCACCCACTATTCTATGCATCCAAAGAAGTGAGCTGTAGCTAATGAAAGCTCATGCTGAAATAAATTTGTTAGTCTCTAAGGTGCCACAAGTACTGCTGTTCTTTTTGTGGATAGAGATTAACACGGCTGCTACTCTGAAACCTGTCACCCACTATTGTTAGTCCTATGCCACTACCCCTTGGAACTGCAGAGCAGCGTGGAAGTAAGGGAACAACAGAGAAGAGAGCAAACCCCACATTCAGAGTGGAGTCTGCAGTCTGACATAAATACACATCAAGAGCCCCCAATATCAAACAGAATTCCTAAATCATATATAGACAGATTCTCCAAATCAGCACAGGGAGGAGATGGATAAGGGTTGGTATTATTGGGGAGGGTGAATTATTTCTTTGTTAAATTTATTCTTTTGGCTGGTTAATGTTGTTGAATATGTGATGCTGGATTTGCTGTTTTGTACAGGAGGAGTTTTGTTGTTGTTGTTTTTCTTTAAATTCTGCCAAAAGTAACATGGCCAAAATTTTCAAAGGGAATGCCTTAAGTTCCATACGTGGGCACCTCAATCAGTGGTCTCATTTTCCCTAGTGCTGAGCACCCACCATACCCATTATAGTGGTCTAATTTTAGATACTCAAGACTGAAAAGTATGGCCATAGAGGATGAAATATACATAATGTCAGTATCGACAATAACATTTAATTAATTACTTTAATGTAAACAAAGTAATGGGAGACCTTGTTTTAGTGGATGTATGGAGAGATTTATCTGGTAATGCAGTGATTAGTTTATTATGTAGCCCCCTCCAAAAAAAATTTTTTTGCTAAGATAAAAATCTCTTCCAACTTAAGTTATACAGACTAATACTGTAATGGTGATCTTTTTCTGGCTTGTTTCAGCAAACAAGATGAAAATATAACACTAAATGTAGTACAACAGCCCTACGATCCGATAATTTTGCAAAAGAAACTGAATACTACTTGGCATGAGATGACACACTAGAATCCATATGAATTAAATGGACAGCTATGCTGAAAAGATGTGAATTGCGAAGAACAAAATCTTATATTTAAACAAACATATTGGAAAAAATATTCACAAAAAGGCCTGCATCTAATTGCTTATTCAAAAAGTTAGCCATGGCTAGAAGAAAACGTCATGATCTTCCTATGGGGATCAGACTGGGTGGGGGCTGAAAGGAGGGGGTAAACTGAATTAAAGAAAGATGTCATGTAAAGAGAAAAAAGGTTGACAAGCTCCTTGTTCGTCAGAATGTAAAACAAGCCCAAATGAACACAGTCAATAGAACAGGTTTCATAGAATCAATTTCATAGAACTTTGGTAGGCTATTCCAGTACTTAACTGTACTTATAGTTAGAAAGAGTTCTTAATATCTAACCTAAATCTCTCTTGCTATAGATTAAGCTGATGAGTTCTTGTCCTATCTTCAATGAACATGGAGAACAACTGAGCACCGTTCTTTTTGTAACAGCCCATAACATATTTTAAAACTAGTATCTGGTTCCTCCCTCAGTCTTCTTTTCTCAAGACTGAACATACTCCGTTTAAAATCTTTCCTTCTCGATCAGATTTTCTAAATCTGTCATCATTTTTTTGCTGTCCTCTGTATTCTCTCCAATTTGTCCACATCTTTCTTAAAGTGTGGTGCCTGATGTTGGACACATTTGAAGCATCACTAGTGCCAAGAAGAGCAGGACAATTACTTCCTATGTCTTGTATACAACACCCCTGCTGATACACATCAGAATATTAGCTTTTTCTACAGCTGCATCACATTGTTGGCACATATTCAGTTTGTAATCCACTATAATCCCAAATCCTTTTCTGCAATACTTGTGCCTACTCAGTTATACCCCATTTTGTAGTTCTGAATTTGATTTTTCCTTCCTAAGTATAGTACTTTGCATGTGTATTTATTGAATTTCATCTTGTAGATTTCAGACCTGATTGCCAATTTGTCAAGGTCATTCTAATTTCTAATCCTGACCATCTCAGTTTAGCATCATCTGCATATTATATAATCATACTCTCCACTCCACTATCCAAGTTGAGTATGAAAATATTGAATAGTAGTGGACTCAGAATAGACCCCTGAAGAACCACCACTAAATACATCATCCCAGTTTGACAATAAACCATTGGTAACTACTTTTTTAGTATGGTTTTTCAATCAGTTGTGCATCTATTTTATAATAATTTCATCTGGTGCACATTTCATTAGTTTGCTTATGAGAATGTCAAACTGGACTGAGTCAAAAGCTTTGCTAAAACAAAGATAAATCATGTCTAAGGTTAAGACTTTGTCAGGGATATTTCTAGTAAAAGTCACAGATAGGACATGGGCAAAAAAGAAATATTCACAGAAGCCATGACCTGTCCCTGACTTTTACTAAAACTATCTGTGACAAAATGGGGATCTGCATCTGCAGGTCCTCACACTGCCTAAAGAGGGGCAGCTGGGTGGCTTCTAGGAACCACCTATAGCTGCTGGGTGATGTAGGTACCCCCGCCACCTGCAGCTCCAGGGGCCCATGGCAGCCAGGAGCTCAGAGGCGCCCCTGAGGCCCGCAGTGGCCAGGAGCTGTGGGATACCCCTGCCATCCGCAGCTTTGGGGGCCTGCGGTGGCTGAGAGCCTGGGGGTGCCCACCGCCACCACCGCAAGCTTAGGGGTTCCCCGCCACCTGCGGCAGCTGGGAGCTGTGGGGATTCCCCCACCACTGGCAGCTATGGATGTCCCCACCTGGGCACCCGGGAGCTGTAAGGTACCCCACAACCCATGGCAGTTTGGAGCTCTGGGGGCCACCAGAGGCCAGAGTACCTGGCAGCTCCCTGCCCCTGTAGGTGGCAAGGGACCCTGCAGCTCCCAACTGCCGCAAGCTGAAGTCACAGAGATTGCTGGAAGTAACAGATTCCATGACTTCCATGACCTCTGTGACTAAATTGTAGCCTTAATCATGTCTACTCCTTCACTCCTTTTCTTTTTATCAGAGTTGTATATTTCAAAGTTCCTTAAGTGACATGAATATTAAACAAGTTCTGCAACTCTCTCCTGTTTTATTGTTCTCTGATCCTGGATAATCAAAACAATCTCCATAAATAACATAATGCTATAAAATTATGTACCTCAATTAAAGCCCTCTTCTTGACTAAAATCTTTAGTCAATTGGAAATTGCCTGATATATGAATGAGACAATATTGCTTATTCTCAAGAAAAATATATATGAGGAACTTTGTGGGTTCTCCTAAATTCATGTACACTTGCTTATATGTTTGGTATCAGGCATAAAAAATTAATTGCATGGTCTAAATAAATCTTATTAAGAAAAAAATGTAATGGCTGATAATTTACTCAAGTATGTTATTATCAATCCTGCTGGGTTAAACGAGTCCTCCTTAGTTGTTTGGTTTCTTAATGAAGAAAAAGCATCTGAAGGAGTGGAGTGGTTATTTTTATTTGTCCATGCTTAAAGAATGGTCTTTGGCCATAATTAATTAACTGAGGTATATTGAAGCTAGGAATGCATCTCCCAAAGCCAAAATTAGTTTAACATCCTGGAATCTTTTTTTTTTTTTTTTTTTTTTTGAGGTAAAGGAGTTGCCCTTTAGCACTGAGCAATATAGTATATGAATGGAACCTTTAACACAATTTAATAGAGCGAGTATGGCTGTCATAAGTTTAAGAATTGGTTGCATGATGTATATGATTGCACAATATGATGACAATATATATTAGTTGTTTCTAATCCAATAATATTTTCAAAATGTGTAAGGAATTTCTGGGTTCAAAACCAATTTTGAAAAAGCAGAAGCACTGTTCCCTATGCTCTCCCTGGAGTTCTCTTATAGCTAGCTTTGATTTCAAACAGACTTCTAGTACAGTTACCTACATAGGGGTTAAAATATCAAAGAACCATGCAGACTTATTCTCTTTGAATTATAGTCTACTTCTGAAGAAAGTTTCAGAAAAATTAGCTCATTGGAAATCACTATGCCTTTCATGGGGAGACAGAACAAATGTTATTGAAATGAATGTTCTAGCAAGATTCAATTATTTATTACAGGTTTTGCCTATAATGATACCACTTTCCTTTTTTAAAATTCTGACAAAAATTTGCATGGAATAATAGTTATTCACAAGCTGGTATTATTTGGCTTCAGCAAAGAAAAGAAAAAGGAGGTTTTGCTTTGCCTCACTTTAACTTTTATTTTCTTGCTATTCATTTTACAGAAGTATTTGATCTTTATGCGGAAACCCTTTTCAACCCTTTTCCTAGCCTACAGAACAGTCCATTGGACTAATTTAAAATATATTCTCTTTCTTCCTAAAGCAGACCTCTGAAGATGCGGGGGCCAATCCTGCAATACTCTCATTGACTTCCTTAGCGTAGGACTTACCTAGAACTTGGCATCTGTGCATGTTACATATCCATTTAACTAGGGATATATGCAGCTTCTTAAGTGATATTTTATACAGGATTGAATCAAGAGAGCAAGCACCCTCTGATTCAGTATTTCTCCCACTATCTAATAATGACTAATTAGATAGTTATAATACTTTTGAGTTACATAACACTGTGACCAAGGATCCTCTGGATGCCAATTAGCAGAGGGTGGGTGAAGGGTATGGGGATCCCCTGGGTTCACCCAAAGGATGTCATGTAACGTCTTTAATGAAAACCTGTGTCACACTGGTCACCATAATTATTTCAAAATGTATGTACAGACATTGTGTAAGGAGATACATGTATACATTAAAAAATATGTTCATAATGTCTGTGACCAGGGACTGGTCATCAGAAAAGTGAGAAGCAGGTTTTTTTCCATGCAAGAAATAATTATCCATTTGTCTGTTTATATGTAAATTATGTATTGTATGGTGCACAATGGGCATCCATGTACAGTCTGAGCCAAATGTTAAAAAAGGACTGTGAAATCTTCAAAGAGAGAAAATTTACAGGAAGAAGTGATCCAGTAAGAAAGCGCCCTGTTTACACGTAAGGACAATGAAATTTTTGGGGTATAACTAAGGGGTACAGAAGTACACTTTAAGCCTTCACCTAGAAAGTAAACTGAGAGCACATTTGCTTCATGAAAAAGGAATTTCAGCCATGCTTGGCTGAAAAAGCTGGAAAGAATGTTGGGTGCAATAAACTTCTTTAGGCAGGAGGATAATATGTTATTTAAGTTTAGGCTCTAGAATGCATGTTATGATTTTGTTTTAGATGTAACCATTTGTTCCCATCTCTTACACTGCACTTTATTTGAATATTTTTATTCTTTCTTAAATACATTTCTTTTTGTTTGTAATTGAACTCAGGTGCTGTGTGTAACAGAGTGTGGTGGTCTAAAGTAGAGCTGGTAAACTGTGATACTCTGTTCCTCTGAGAATAGAGAATCTGGAATTTCTCTAGGTAGCCAATGATCAGAGGCTGGGGGGATTCTTTAAAAAAAACTTATGAGCAGAGGTGTCACAGTTGTCAATCTGCACAGCAAAACAGTCCCAAAGAAGAGTGCTTGATTATATGACAGGCTAGTTGTGTTCTTGAGCTAACACCCAGTTAACCACATGCAAGTCTCCCTCATGCTAGACCAGGGGTCGGCAACCTCTAGCACGCGGCTCATCAGGGTGAGCACCCTGGCTGGCCAGACCAGTTTGTTTACCTGTGGCATCCACAGGTTCGGCCGATCGCGGCTCCCACTGGCCGCGGTTCGCCGTCTCAGGCCAATGGGGGCTGCAAAAAGCAACGCGGGCTGAGGGATGTGCTGGCCGTGGCTTTCTGCCGACCCAATTGGTGTGGAGTGGCGAACCGTGGCCAGTGGGAGCTGTGATCAGCCAAACCTCTGGATGGAGCAGGTAAACAAACTGGCCCGGCCCACAGGGTGCTTACCCTGGCGAACCACGTGCCAGAGGTTGCCAACCCCTCTGTTAGAGGCAGGTAGTAATAAGGTGATTCATAGCCCTAGGTGCCCTAAGAAGCATCATAAACACCTTCCACCCAAAGTACTTAAGGGACTTTCATTTACTTGTGAAACAGGGAAAATTTAGAATCTTTATTTTCAGATATGGAAATTGATGCAGAAAAAGATTATGTGATTTGCCTAAAGTCACAAAGCAAATCTGTCAGCTAAGAACAGAATGCAGGTCTCCTAATTCCTGAGCCATGCATTAGCAACAAGGCCATTCTTCCCTTATTTTAACCAACATTCTTTTCTTTTCTCCTTTCTCAGTCCTGCTCTCTCTTCCATCTAGCTTTTTCCAATTCCATTGTCTGTCTTTTTGTCCACCATGTGGTCCTTTCTGTCTCCTCCACTACCACCAATTTCCACTTGTCCTCTCCCATCCAAAGATCCAGTCTTCTACCTGTCTCTCCAGTTTGCTCAGCTTAGATAGATTGCCCCCAGTAACCTCCTCCTAAGGACCAGCAGGCAGCCAAAGCATGTAACTTCCTCCTCCACATTACTCTTTATTGTGAGTCATAATGGAGGCAAGAGAGCCAGCAGGATTATCAGGGAAACCTGGGCTTCCAGTTCAGCAGGCCAAATAACAGTTTGTAGCCCGCTATAGGATAAGCCTTTCTCAACATCTGTTTTACTCTGTGACACTGCATGAACAGTGACAATACCACAATAGGGACAACCACACTTCAGCGATTCCTTTTAAGCAACCCTAGTGGTAGTCATTAATTTCTTATGAGAGTGAAAAGTTTATTTGTCTTTTTACTGAAGCAAGTAGAAATGTATCATTTGTTTCTTGGTGTATACTAGAGCTGGTACAACTTGTAATACAACAATAAACATGCTGGAGTGGCTGGATTTTCAAGGGCCTGTGACACACCAAAAGCCTGACATTTTGACACAAAGATCCTATTGAATCATTGATGTTAGAGAACGTTCTATTAGATCTCTGATTGGCCTCCTGATCTCCCAGTGCAGGACCATCCCAAAACATACATTTTCTAGTGTTCTGACCAGACTACATTTTAATGTTTCAGGTGACAGGTTTATGACTATTTCCCTAGGGAGGCTATTGCATAACCCATCTGGAACTTTTCTTAATGTTTAGCCTAAATTTTCTTTTTAATTAGTCTAAGTTAAATCCCTTATACTAACACAGAAACCTCTTCTCTCTCCTCGGGTGAAATCCTGGCCCAAATTAAGTCTATGACAAAACTTCAGGATTTCACCATTGGTCTTTACAAGCAGCAGACAATTGCAATTATATACCTCTTTCTCTTTGCTTAGTCAAGCAAATTTATCTTGCTCTTGTAAACTTGCACCATAAAATCAATCCCTGTAGTTCTTCTGTGAACTCTTGATGAAGATTTTAACTATTACTGAAGCAACACAGATCCCTAGACACCTTTCTCCATCTTGATACGATGCTGTTTATCATTGTTACTATTAGTTTACAATCCTTCAGCCAGCTTTCAGCCCGAGTGTTCCTATTGATCTGAATTAATGTTTTGAGTATGATTTCATGATATCTTTTATTCTATGTTTTATTCAAATTCAATTATATGACATCTACATTTCTCCATTAATTTTGTAATTCTGTCAAAATCCTTCATTTTCTAGCAAAACACACTCTTTGCAAACCAGTGTTGCTTATTACTCACTGTCCTAGAGATGTTTAGCAATTTTTTTCCTCTCAATATTTGTTCCACTGTTTTACTAGGGACGGAAGTTAAACTTACAAGACAATAATTGCAGAATCACTGGGTGATTGCAGGATAGTGGGAGACGAAATAATAAGCAACTGCCACAGCAGACTTTGAAGAAGTCAAAGGGATATCTTTAGAAGAGGGATAGCTCAGTGGTTGGAGCATTGGCCTACTAAATGCAGGGGTGTGAGTTCAATCCTTGAGGGGGCCACTTAGGGATCTGGGGTAAAAATCAGTACTTGGTCCTGCTAGTGAAGGCAGGGGGCTGGACTTGATGACCTTTCAAGGTCCCTTCCAGTTCTAGGAGATGGGTATATCTCCTATTATTAAGAAGTGGCCAGCAAGTCATGAAGAAAACTAGTAGAGTCTGTGCCCAAGGTAGAAATAATCATGATCATAATGATCAAAGGCAGCAAGTAAATCAAAAAGAATTAAATAATTGAAGTGCTCCCTTGATTTAGCTAAGAATAGATCACCTATGGCTTTGGAGAGGGCTATTCAGTGAAGTAGAAAGGGCTGAAGCTAGATGGTAAAGGAGTCAGAGTTGAAGCACAAGTATAGATAGCACACTAGAATTTTACATACAATTAATTTCCAAAGAAGATGCAAATTCATCCCATTGCAGTTGAATCAGGAGCCTATAAAAATGGACAGAGATTGAGCTGAGCTACATATACATAAGGACCATTTTGGCAGGGCAACTCTAGTAGACTGATATCCCTGACTAAGAAAAGTGGTATTTGGCAACATTTAATAACCTATGACTTGGTCTGACCATCACTGGCATAGACAACACAAGGGATCAAATAGTAGAAACAACATTCTTACATGACTCCCGGAGAAACAGATAATGGTTTTCAATGGCAGAACGCTGATTCAGAGAAACCCAGCAACTAATCAGTATTTGGACCTTGAAGTGGACCCAGTCTGGAGAAACATACCACTAATACATCAGTAGGGATTTCAGAAGGCACATTTGAGAAGTACAACACACAGGAGGCACTTTACCTCTAATGAACACACACATCATTAACAACCTATCATGTAACAGATGTAGAGAGCACAACAAATACTTAGAGACACAATTCCAAGGAGAACGTCATCATATTTTTGTCCTTTTGATATAGAGCTGCAATTAGAAGCCCCACATTCATTTTATATTACATATGTTATATTATTATTCTATCTGTTCTAGAGGCTGTGAGTAAACCATATAGATATCTGTCTTTGTTTCTCAATACTAACCATGTCAAAATGAGAAAAATCATCTCATTTCTTACAAGTGAAACAAAGTTGACCTGCATTTTATTTTTAAACAACTAAATGTGGTTTTATGAACTGAATGTTCCAAATAGCAAGGGTAATGTGAACACTCGGCACATAAATTATTTAACTTACCTTGCTTGTATTCAGCACATGTCCCTTGAAATCCAGACTAACAGTCTGGATACACTCTGATTGACCACACAATCCCTATGACTGTATGATCATATACTGACTCCTATCATATACTGACATCATAGCTACCAAGGAATTCCCCTAGATCACACTGAGGGCAGTGGGTAAATGGAGGGTTTTTACTGTACATGATTTTGAAAAAATACTGTTTTATATCCCAAAGGGCATATATATTGTGACAATGCGGTTCTGGTGGGACCCAACTGAGAGTGCCAATTCAGGACCAATTGCTCAAACAGGGCAGTCACAGCCCAAGGCTGGGGTTTTTCCACCTCTAAGGCAAATCAAACCAGCCAGACAAAAATGACTTCAGTTTCACCCCACTGGCTAACCACAAGTCACACAAGCAATTCCCTTAGACACTCCAGCCTCCCAGTGTCACCACCAGTGACACCCGTCCTGGGGATGAATGGTTATGAAAACCAACACCCCAGTAAAAGAAAAAGGTTCTCTCAATCCCAAAGGACCAAGCCCCAGACCCAGGTCAATATACACATCAGATCTTACCCACAAATCACGCTGTTGCCAATCCTTTACAATCTAAAATCTAAAGGTTTATTCATAAAGGGGAAAAGGTAGAAATGAGAGCTTGAATTAGTTAAATGGAATCAATTACATACAGTAATGGCAAAGTTCTTAGTTCAGGCTTGTAGCAGTGATGGAGTAAACTGCAGGTTCAAATCAAGTCTCTGGAGAACATCCCCCACTGGGATGGGTCATTCAGTCCTTTGTTCAGCGCTTCAGTTTGTAGCAAAGTCCCTCCAGAGGTAGGAAGCAGGATTGAAGACAAGATGGAGATGAGGCATCAGCCTTATATAGGCACTTCCAGGTGTAAGAACACTTCTTTGTTCTTACTGTGGAAAATTACAGCAAAATGGAGTTTGAAGTCACATGGGCCAGTTTCTGCACACCCTGCTGAGTCATAAGGCGTATCTACCTCCTCTCAATGGGTTAATTGTGTAGCTGATGGTCCTTAATGGGCCATCAAGCAGGCTAAGCAGAGCTAACACCAACTTGTCTGGGGTGTTTCCCAGAACTGCAGCACCAATTTGAAATACAGACAGTATACAGCCAATACTTATAACTTCAACTACAAAATGATACACATACAGACAGCATAATCATAACCAGTAACTCATAACTTGGTCTTAGACACCTTATATGACCCCCTTTACACAGGATTTGGTGCCACTACAGGACCTTGGTTGCAACCCATGTTCTATATGATCCCAGTTTATATCAATAACGTCACATATATAAAATAATATTGTAGCAAATGTTTGCCTAGAACAAAGTGGTTGTTGCAATACCACACACAACAACCACTCTGATCTCACGATTAATTCAGGGATCGATCCAAAATCACAGGATCCTAGAAATGTAGAATCCTGCTGTCAATGTGAAGATCTGAGCAGCCATGGTCCCAGCATGCTGACAAATACAACATACACAGACTTGTTAAAACATTATATAATACTCCAAGTTGACAAAGATAACAGAATTCACCTTGCAACAGTTTAGAAAGTTTCTGCTGTTCACTTGTAATCAAATGCTGAGTTGCATTAACTGTGTCTAAAACTAGGTCATCAGATTGTCCAGACAGCATCTTCATGTCTGGTGGCTAATTATTCTTTATTATATTTAAAATATTTTTTAAAATATACAAGTCATTTGCAGGAGTTGGAATCACTTTTATTACCTTGCAGTTTTCTTTTCCAAAGAAAAAGAATTTCAAATACCCAACGGGCTTTAATAAGCCATGAAGAAATAAAAAAAATGTTTTAAGAATTATGAGAAATACCTTGACAGTTGTCTTTTTAAAAAAAAAAAAGTGTGGAAACGTTTGTCACAACCTTACTGTTACTTAAAAGGAGTTCTGTGTGTTAATGGAAATAAAGCGCAGACATGTTCATTCACCCTGAATAGAGCCTCTGGCATTCAAATTCCACAGTTTGAGAACAGCTGGATCAAGTTCATGAAAGGGCCTTGAGCACTCGTGGCTTACAGGTCCCCTGTGAAAGGTATGGCAATTTAATTTTCATATGGTTTGGCACTTTGTCTTGTTACTCCTCCATCACCATGAAACTTACTACAGTTGACAAACAAGTCGTCTAATATACTGGAAGTATGAAATCTATATAGCGTGCATAACTCTGTCTGGATAAAGTGCTAAAATAAACCTATACTAAAGCAGTCAGATATAGCTTCTTCTGTGTTCCTGACACAAATGACAGCATCTGCACATGGCAACTGCCTTTGCACCATGTTCCTAACTGTACAGGGATATCACTGATTAAACAGTGTATAACAACATTGGGAGTGACCTGCCCGCCGCGCTGGCAGAAATGCTTCTGACCGTGACAGGCGAAACATGTGTTCAGGAAAAGAGAGTAGTGAACAATATTGCCATCTGGTGTGAAAGTGTAACCTAACTTTTTGTCAGTCTTTAACAATGATAAAATAAATTTCATAAATATTAATATTAATAATCTTGTCTCAACACTCTATAAACACTTTACAAAGGTGGGAAAATATCATTAGCTCCATTTAACAAACAAGGACACAGAGCTAAGAGAAACTTGCTCAAAGTGACAAACTGGCAGTCAGGATTGTAACTCAGTTCTCCTGATTCCCAAACATCTTAAACATTCGAATAAGCTGTAGTTGGCCAATCCACTTCATGGTCTAGTCAATCAATAACCAAACAGGAAACAGGAAGAGCCAAATGATACGGTTTTTATAAACTAGGCATGTATATACTTCCAGGTGCCACCATGCTAGCTGTCCTCTTGGTTGACACATTGGAGATTGAACTGGGAGTATCCAGAGCAGCAATTATAGCTGCTACAGCTGAAGCTAAAGAGTCAACACATTGTAGCTAGGGACTATAACAGCTCATATTTTATATGTGGATTTTGACACAGAAAGGGGTCCCTATAACCCATACTCATGAGTTACTTACATTCCCCAACTGCTGACATTGCTAATGCTGTTCAGAGCTATTGTACAAAAAATATTGTAAAAATTTTCCTTCTATTCTAACTTCTTTCATAGAATATCATGGTTGGAAGGGACCTTGGGAGATCATCTAGTCCAACCCCCTCCTCAAAATAGGACCAATTCCCAGAAAGATTTTTGCCCCAGATACCTAAATCACACCCTCAAGGATTGAATTTACAACTGGAGGCTTAGCAAGGCCAAGGCTCCAACCACTGAGCTATTCTTCTCTTCTTCAATAATCAGCCCTGTGATCCCTGTCACATCCCCACCAGATCACAAATGCTGCTAACATTTACACTTTGCTTTGGCTGGATGACTGAAGTATCCCACACTAATTATGAAACATTTCATTCTGCCCGGAGGCCCAAGTAGCAAATATGAAGGCAGCTTCAATCACATAAGGATACAAGTGATACCATGGTCCAACAAAGAGATGATAGACTGAATAAAGACAAGCAAATTGGGGAGGATTAATTGAAAAGCTTTTGAGTTATGACAGATATTGAGCTTCTTCAGATAGGACATGATGTAGTCAAGAAAATCTGGAGGGCACATATCATATTAGCATGTGGTTTCTGCTACTGATGAGATTCACTGGTTACAATAATTGATTCCTTGAATCCTTGAATAACTTCTAATGGTCACTGAGCATTTGCTCCCAGTTTTTATAAGTTATTCCATCATTATTTAAGGATGTGTTATATGTACTGCCTGTTAAGCTACTCGCCAGGGTAGTATAAATGTAATGCATGATCATTCCTTGTGGGATTGTTACATGAAGGAATGTATTCTGCCAATCAGAGGGATGAATTCAAGTATCTAACAGGTACTTTTAATCTCTAAATACTGGGCATATTTAATATAATTTTTAAAGCCTGTACTAACTTTCTTTAAAATTTGAAAAAATTAGTTTCACAGTTAAATATGGGTTTGAAACAAACGAAAGAAGTAGAGTGACCACAGGAGAAGGCTAAAGTGTTGCTTAACAAAGTGCTATTTCTGTCCACAGCCCAGATGGGAAAAATATTAATAATACTGTCAAACTTTCATTTATTTATTTAAAAAATAACAAACTAACATCATTAATAATAAGATCCTGATATACTTTGGAAACAATATTTCTTAGAATTTTTTTCCTCTATCCAACTTCTATTCATGGTAATGCAATCTGTATCAATATTTACAAAATTCATCCACCATTTCTTAAGTTATTTTCCTGAAACATTTTCCACAATGAGTCGGCTTCGCTGAGAAGGAAGTTGGGAGATTATTTCCGGTATTAGTCTTTTTATATTCTCTGGTGAAAATACAGACTATTATGCCAAAAATAATTCCTAGATCAGCATGCTATTTTTATTAGTCTATAGTACATACATTTTTAATAGGCAACTCTTGTCTGCCATTTGTCTGATTTTGCTTTGAGAATACAGCAAACAAGATTGGTGCAACCTATCCTTCCAGAGTATTGGAATTTACATTAGTATCAAACCAGTTTTTAGTAACTGAGAATCATTAATTCTATGAGAAATGATGACAAATCTTAGCCTTAAGGGTAGAACACTTTTGAAGCACGTTAGCGTAGATTTTAACTGATGTCACTTTGTACCAGTGATGACCATTCTGGAGTTCCTGTTATGCTGCAGACAAATTAATTGTGACATATGAATGTAATTTTCTTTTACCATGAACTATCAGAGTACAAAACTTGTCCAGTTCAGAAAGACAATAAATTCATGGACAATCACTCTTCATTGTACCTCTAATTAAGAAGCTTTTATAAATAATTCAAGCTGTGACTGTGATTAGTTTTTATATGGTCAAAAAGACATGCCTGTTTAAATCATGCCTAGATTTACAAAACAAAAAAACAACCCCACGGTTGCCACAATAACCCTAAAAATCACAAAAGTAGAAAATATCTATGTGATCCAGGCAATCCCTAGCCAATACAGATTGTTCACTATAGTACTTGGTTCAGTTTATTTTCAAAACAATGAAGCTAATTGTGTTTACTGAACATCCCTCGGGAGACTATGCAAGAGTTTTAATAAACCCCAGAAAATGTGTTTTTTCTCTATTATCACAAGGTTAGGCCCTGGTTATTTAATAATAAGAAAGGTTTTTTTTTTTATTAAATATGTATGGGCCCTGATCCCACTCCCATTAAAGTCAATGGAATGACTTCTAATGACTTCCTTGGCAGTTGGATGAGGCTCATATTGCAGAAGCACTCGAAGGCCCCAGTTGGGATGTTGTGTTAAATGCTGCACAGATATAAATTAAGACATGGTGTGAAACCCTGGCCCCATGGAAGTTAGTGGAAGTTTTGCAAGTGACTTTACCCACATGATCAAAGAGGATTACATCTGGAGGGTATAAATATCCTGCCCCGACTCCATGCCTGACAGGTCAATGCCCACACCTGAGCTGGGCTTCTGGCTCCCTACTACTCTGTTTACCTCTTTTGCCTTTCCCTCATAACTCAAGGAAGCAGGAACCCTTATGGGGTCCACAATCCCTTTCTTCTTGCTGCCCAGACAAAGACCTACTGCATTCAGTTGTGGAGTGCACTTTGTAATAAGTAAATATTTGAAGTTATTTAGTATCCTATCTGTCTCTCACCCTAGCCCTCTTTAGTTAGCTTAGCAGGGTGGTGGCAAAGGCAGGTCTTGAGGCAGAATATGAAAGAGGAGAGCCTAGCTGCACTCAATTTTGCTTCTAAATGGGTTTTTTTCTCTGTATATAGGAATGTGTTTTATCAACCTACTTGCAACAGTGCCTGGGATTACCTAACCACCTTCTCTAAATCTGACATAGCAACTATATGCTTTTAAATTGTATTTACCGGGCTCCAAGCACACTCATTTTATCTTACTATTTTCTCCTAATTACCGCTGCTTCATCTACTTCCGTCTAGAACTGACCTCAAATTTAACTTTCCATTAATATAAAACAGTAAGAACACTCCAGTCTTTTTTGTTTTATATCATAAGGCAACACAGCTGATTTCAATAGAACAGTCAGTCTATCACATGTACAAATGCCTTCAGCTAGAAATGCAAAGTCAACTGTTATAAAATCTTTATATAGAATGAACGAAGAGATTATTCCTTCACTTCCATCAGTTACTCCTGATGTTGCCACAATCTTTCCCCATTTGGTCCACCACAATAAAGTCATTGTGGTTCTATTTCTTGATTTCTCTGAGATTCTGCCAGTATCCAGTTTTTCCAAACAAATTTGAAGATCTGGTCTGACTATACATGCATTCATGTAACATCAAAAGTCATCTTTCACTCTAGTTATTTATTTTCTAGAAACTTTTCATTTAGCATTGCAGGTAATAATTTGCATGAATAATCAGATTTTTTTTCCCCTTCTTCTTCTGGAAAGTTGTAGGATTCTTATGGAATAGCCCCGTGGATTTCAACAGGGATGAAACAATAGGAAATATTGTAAAACCATAATTTAATAGAATGTTATAGCTTTTCTATGGAATTTTGCACTGTCTAGTAGATATTTTTGGAGAACTGTATCCTTTATTGATTTGTACAAGTGGGATTCAACTTTTTATAGAGAGGTCACTATTCATTGTAAATACTACAGCAGTTTTCCATAATAGAGACAGTGTCGATATTTTGTGTTACGATATTTTGCAGCCCTGATCCTTCCTTTTTTCTCTCTTCTTTTAGGAGAAGGTACCAGAGCTTTCCTGGGCTATCATGTACCACCGCCCAGAATTTACACGTATTCTTCACTATAAAGAATTCCTTCCTGAAAGGTGTGGCCTGGAAATATTTCAAACTTTTAAAAATTCAGTCTGGCCAGAATATTTAACTCATTAAAAGAACTGAGCTTTAATAGAGACACCACAGCATGCTAGGTTCTGGTTGTCTTATTATTTATCACTTGTATTGCACAAGACCCCAGTCCCCATTGTGCCAGGGCCCCATTGTGCTAGGCTTTGTAGAAACAGGTAACAAAAAGACAGTCTCTGCCCTAAGGAGTTTACAGTCAAAATCCACTAGGAATAAATAGGTCATTTATGCACATAGGCACTGACTCCGTGGGTGCTCCAGGGCTCAAGCACCCATAGAAGAAAAAATAGGATGTGCTCAGTACACATAAGCTATAGTGGTTCCTGGCTCTCTGAGTTTTGTAACTGAGGTCTGATCACCAGGTCTGCCCTAGCCCCAGACAGAGCTTGAGTATGGAATATGATAAATTCTGTGTGCTAACAGCTTCTGCCCTTGGGGCAGGGAGTTTGTTTATAAACAGAGGCAGGGTGATTAAGATAACAAAAGGCTTGTCATTAAACTAAATTAAGGATTGTTAGATGATCCTGAAAGCATTGCCAGGCACTCCAGATAAAAGATAAGAAACAAAGGGTAGGAATAAACAGTTTTCAGAATGGAGGAAGATAAATAGTGGTGTCCTCCAGCAGTCTGTACTGGAACCGGTGCTCACAGACACTCCCTCGGGACTGCCATCTGATGTGCTGAGACTACCTCTGAGTCCATTTTCCCTGCCAGCTTGGGACTCCAGAACCTTGCCTTGTTTGAGCCAGACATGCTTGCCTGCTGCAAACACAGGCCCACATCTGAACACATCCCCTAAAAGCAGCAGGCTTAACTGAAAACAGCTGAAGAAGTGTTCCTGTCTCTAACACTCATGTGCCCAGCTTCCAATGGGGTCCAAACCCCAAATAAATCCATTTTACCCTGTATAAAGCTTATACAGGATAAACTCATAAATTGTTCACCCTCTGTAACACTGATAGAGAGATATGCACATATGGGTTAATTAATAAGTAAAAAGTGATTTTTATTAAATACAAAAAGTAGAATTTAAATGGTTCCAAGTAATAACAGACAGAACAAAGTGAATTACCAAGCAAAATAAAACAAAACATGCAAGTCTAAGCCTAATACAGTAAGAAAGTGATTACAGATTAAATCTCACCCTCAGAGATGTTCCAGTAAAATTCTTTTACAGACTAGCCTCCTCCTAGTCTGGGGCCATGGCTACACTTACAGTTTTGCAGCACTGGTAGTTACAGCTGTGTTCGTACAGCTGTGTAGGGCCAGCGCTGCAGTGTGGCCACACTGACAGCTATCAGTGCTGTAGTGTGGCCACATTTGCAGCACTTGCAGTGCTGTTGGGAGTGGTGCATTGTGGGCAGCTATCCCACAGAGCACCTCGTCCCATTTTGGCGCTGTGGCTTGTGGGAAGGGGAAGGAAGTGTGCGGGTCTTTCCGCTTCTTGTTCCAACGCCCCATGGTGCTTTGCTACACATTACGAGCAGTTTGGCGGCATTGTGAGTCTGCAGCACGATTTCTGAGATTTCTGTTACAAATGGAGCCTGAGTTGCTGAGGACCTTGCTGATGAATGTTGCCAGCACATCACGCATGGCAGTGGAGCTATTCCTTCAGCTGCAAAGTGACAGTGAGGAGTCAGACGATGATATTAAAACGCCTGACGCTCAAGACACTCAATTGCTTGTGGCAGTAACAGACGTGCTTAGCACCGTGGAACGGCGCCTTTGGGCTCGGGAAACCAGCACTCAGTGGTGGGATCACATCATCCTGCAAGCCTGGGATGACAAGCAGTGGCTGCAGAACTTTCGGATGAGAAAAGCCACTTTCATGGGACTGTGTGCTGAGCTCGCCCCTACCCTGCGGTGCAGGGACACGAGATTGAGAGCTGCCCTGCCACTGGAGAAGCGGGTGGCTATTGCAATCTGAAAGCTGGCAACTCCAGACAGCTACCAATCAGTGGCGAACCAGTTTGGAGTGGGAAAGTCCACCGTTGGAATGGTGCTGATGCAAGTTTGCACAGCCATTAATCGCACCCTGCTAAGAAGAACTGTGACTCTCGGGAACGTGCAGGACATTGTGGATGGCTTTGCACAAATGGGTTTCCCTAACTGTGGAGGGGCAATAGATGGGACACATATTCCTATTCTGTCCCCACCCCACCTGGCTTCAGAGTACGTTAATAGCAAGGGGTATTTCTCCGTGGTTCTGCAAGTGCTTGTGGATCACCATGGGCGTTTCACTGACATTTACTCAGGATGGCCTGGAAAGGTGCATGATGCACGCATCTTTTGGAACAGTGCCCTGTTCAGGAAGCTGAGGGCCAGGACTTTTTTCCCAGACCGCAAGATCACAGTAGGGGACGTCGAAATGCCCACTGTGATCCTTGGAGACCCCGCTTATCCCTTAATGCCTTGGCTCATGAAACCGTATACAGGGAAGCTTGACAGGAGCAAGGACTCGTTCAACTACAGGCTGAGCCGGTGCAGAATGACTGTGAAGTGTGCTTTTGGCCGTTTGAAAGGCCGCTGGAGGTGTCTTTATGGGAAGCTAGATTTGGGGGAAAGCAGCATCTCCGCTATTATATCCGCGTGCTATACCCTCCATAATATTTGTGAAGGGAAGGATGAAAGATTCAGTGAGGAATGGACCTCCGAGGTTCGACGCCTAGAGGATGAATTTGCACAGCCAGAGAGCAGGGCTACTAGAGAGGCCCAGGAAAGGGCTTCAAGGATTAGGGATGCCTTAAGGGAGCAATTTGATGCTGAGAGCCAACAGTAATGTTTGGTGCCTTTGCTGTGCTCCTTTCTACCTTGGGGTACAATATTTACCACTTCCTGCAATAATAAAACTTATTGTAAAAGCCATAAAATCCTTTATTCTAAGTACAGTACATAAAAGGCCAGGGGGGTTAGGGTGGTGGACTGTACATTCAGAGGTTTGAATATGTCCTGCTTGGATTACTGTTCAATGTCTGCTGCACTTCAGGATTACTATGCTGCAGAGTAATGGGGGTGGAGTGCACAGGGTAAGAATTGTAGTTATCAGGGCTGGTAGGTGATCGTATAGATGTTGGGGGCAGCTGGGGGTAATAAGAAACTGGCTGCTGGAGAAAGGTGTTTTGTGCAAATACTGGGGAACAAGAAAGAGAGCTTTGGGAGGGGTGTGGGTTACCATGGTACAGATCTGCCTGCATGGCTACGAGAGACTCGAAAGAGTCAGTTTGGCGAGCCAGGAGGCTTATCATGTGCTTTGAGGTTTTTTTGGTAGCCAATTCCTTTCTCCTGCTTTCTGTTTGCCTCCACTCATACATTTTCTCTCTCCATTCCTGTGTCTTCCTACTTTCTCTGTTGTAGTGATTCATAACTGCTTTGATCAACTCCTCTTTTGATTTTCGTGGATTTTTTCTCAAGTTCTGCAGCCAATGTGAGGCCGGTGATCCGGCTGCATTAGTCAAGGTCACTAACAAAAACATAGATAGAAACATGTAATACACAGAGGCTACATTTTTTATCATCACTCAGTGAAGGAGTTTGTAGACTTTTTGTAGCATCATTCCCACATACCTAACATAACACAGAGAGGCCAGGGAAGCGAAGGCATGGCGAGCAATGGGGTGAGTGTTTCTGCCCCGACTTCACCTGGGAGGGGGAACTGACCTGATTACTCACTGGGGTTTATCTGCATTGGGTACAGGAGGTAGCTGGTGGCCTGCACAGGGGACAGTAGGGAACATGAATGTGGCGAGCTGCTGGCGGGAGGGGTGGTCCGCGGAACTGCCGGCCTGCTGGTGAGGGGGGGGAACGCACCACAGGGCTGGCTGCCTGCTGGAAAGGGGCGGGGGGAGATCGAAGCGCACCGCGGGGCTGGCTGCCTGCTGGAAAGGAGGGGGGGAGACCGGAGCGCGCACCGCGGGGCTGGCTGCCTGCTGGAAAGGGGAGGGGGGAGACCGGAGCGCACCGCGGGGCTGGCTGTCTGCTGGAAAGGGGGGGCGGAGACCGGAGTGCACCGCGGGGCTGGCTACGTGCTGGAAGGGGGTGGGGAGACCGAAACGCACCGTGGGGCTGGGGGGGGACCGCGAACCTGGCGCCCTGCACTCAAGTATCCCTAAATTCTCAACAGGGTTTCCTACTGCCAGATATATCACTGCTGCGTGTTACCTGGGAAGAGAGGGAGGGTCTTCTACAACAATGTGGATTCTGCCCTGGCCCCTATGCAGCTTGCCTGTGTGCAGCCATGGTCCCCCCACCCCTCGCTGCACAGTGGATCGGACGAGTTAGCCTGACCGGGACAAGGACCACGGTGGCTCTCCCTATAAACTTGCAAAAGCACATTGCCCACGCTCTGGCTGCAACTTTTCAAGAGATTACCGAGGCAGATTACAGAGACGTGATAGAGCAAATCAATGGGCTATTCCACGTTTAGGCATGCATGCAGGCAGCCATAACCCAAACCGTCCTCTCCCAAAACATAAAAATCTGCTTACCCCGAGCACGCTCCTCAGCTTCTTCCTCACCAGCAACTTCCAGCTGCTGCGACTGGCTAGCCTCCTCCTGGCTTGAGAAGAGCTCCTGGCTGCATGCCTCCTGGGACTCCGGGGTGTCTCCCTCCACCACAGTAGCCTGACTCTCGGCTTCCTCTATACCCTCCCCCACTTCTCCCTGCTCTGAACTCTCCATCGTGCTCCTAGGATGGGCAGTGGGGTCACACCCAAGTATGGCATCCAGCTCCTTGTAAAAATGGCAGGTTGTGGGGCTGAGCGGCGATTTCCCTCACGGGCTTTGCAATAGGCACTGCGCAGCTCCTTAATTTTTACCCTGCACTGCAACGCGTCCCGTTCATGGCCCCTTCTCAGCAAGGACTGTGATATCTGCCCATAGGTATCATAATTTCTCCGGCTGGAGCGCAGCAGTGCTTGCACAGCTTCCTCACCCCAAACACTGATGAGGTCCTGCAGCTCGGAACTGTTCCATGCTGGGGCTCGTCTGGGGCGGGGAGGCATGGTCGCTGATTGATTGATTGATTGATTGATTGATTGCACTCCACACCTGGCTGAGCAAACAGGAAGGGCATTTTTAAAATTCCCGGGGCATTTAAAGGTGGGGTCAGCTGAGCCCAGGGCAGTGGAGTGTGCATGATTACCAGAGAGGCTTATAAGGTATGCTGGGATACCTCCTTATACCCCGGAGGTCAATAAAAGTGCTGGCGGGCGTCCACACTTGCTGACCAGCGCTGGATCACCAGCGCTGGAATCCCTACACCCGAGGCTCGACCGAGTGCACAGCCAGTGCTGCAACCAGGGAGTTGCAGCGCTGGCTGTGCTTTGCAAGTGTGGCCACATCCTAAGTTGCAGTGCTGTAACCCCCTCATCAGCGCTGCAACTCTCTAGTGTAGCCATGGCCTGGGTCTAGCAATCACTCACACCCCTGTGGTTACTATCCTTTGTTCCAGCTTCTTTCAGGTATCCTTGAGCCACTGAAGACAAAATGGAGGGGTCTCCCAGGGGTTTAAATAGACTTTATCTTGTGGGTGGAGCCCCCCTCCTCTCTCCTATGCAAAATCCAGCTCCAAGATGGAGTTTTGGAGTCACATGGGCAAGTCACATGTCCATGCATGACTTAGTTCCTTACAAGTGGCAGCCATTGCTTACATGCTACTTTGAATGTCCCCAGGTAGACTTCTTACGTGGACTGGAGTCTTCCAAGGTTCCCTTGTCTGTTAAGTGTTTCTTGATTGGGCACTTAACTTGCAAATTCCTTTCTTAAGAAGCTGACCAAATGCCTTATTAAGGCTACTTAAAATCAAACAAGTACACAGCCAATATTCATAACTTTGAATACAAAAATGATACATGCATTCAAATAGGATGAATATATTCAGTAGATCATAACCTTTGCAGAGATATGTTACATGGCATATGTAGCATAAAACATATTCCAGTTATGTCATATATACATTCATAAGCATAGTTCCATAAAGCATTATGGGGTGCAGATGATACAAAATTACTCAAGATAGTTAAGTCCAAAACTGACTATGAAGAGTTACAAAGGGATCTCACAAAACTGAGTGACTTGGCAACAATATGGCAGATGTTAAGTGTAAAGTAATGCACATGACAGAACATAATCCCAACTACACATACAAAATAATGGGCTCTAAATTAACTGTTACGCATCAAGAAAGAGATTTTGGAGACATTTGCAGTACTCTGGAATTACTATGCACTCCCTTCTTTGTCTCTGCTTGTTGTTTCATGAGGAGGTTGAACAGTGTAGGATAGGGTTTCTCAAACAGGGGTCGTAGCTTGTGTAGGGAAAGCCCCTGGTGGACCGGTGTGTTTATCTGCCCCATCCGCAGGTCCGGCCAATCACGGCTCCCACTGGCTGCGGATCACTGCTCCGGGCCAATGGGGGCGGCTGGAAGTGGAGGCCTGGAGCAGCGATCTGCGGCCAGTGGGAGCTGTGATCGGCTGGACCTGCGGACGAGGTGGTAAACACACCAGCCTGGCCTGGCCTGGCCTGCCAGGGGCTTTCCCTACACAAGCGGCAACCCCTGTTTGAGAAACCCTGGTGTAGGAAAAAGGTCATTCTGCAACCCTTCTGGGATATACAGATTGCCTACAGATCCATAATGACCTCTCATGGTGTTCCACATGGATGTGACACTCTACAAGAAAAAATCTGACAGAGCTTTCTCTTTTAAAATAATATTACAACAACTTGACTTCTCAAACTATGTGACTTGTCATAACTAATATACACAAAAAGCAAACCCCAAAAAACCAAACGAGTCAAACCAACAACAGTTACTCATGAACTAGCACAGCATGTTTTAGCTTTTCTTTCAGCATGAAACAAGGAAAATAAATCCCATCAGTAAGTAAATGAAGTGGATCTCAGCATAACCAATCTATGAGCCTAAAATGAGTTTAACTCCCATGGTGAGAAGGCTTCAGATTCATAAATTATAAACCCAGAAGGGACTATTGTGACCATACTTACAAATTTAGGGGGAGATTTTCAAAGACACAAAGAGCAGTTGAAGCATCTAATTCTATTGTCTTTTAGTGGAAGTTGAGTTCCTAACTGCCATTTGTTCCTTTGAAAATCTCCCCACTGACAAAGATAATATTAAATTGGTCCATGCCCACAATGCAAAATCCTGATACCTAATAACCTGCTTTGAGTTATTAATGTCTCAAATGTAATCAAAATTTAATAGAATTTGGGGTTTGGTATAGGGGATTGTATCCCCAGCTTGAGCGAGGAAGAGAAGGTTATTTACCTCATGCAGGTTCTTCAAGATGGTTGTTGAGATGGCCTATTCGGAGGAAGTAAAAGACACATTACTGAACGGTCATAGAAAGAATATTAGAAAGACATATATCCATAAGTGGAAACAATTCAGCACTTGGTACCAAGATAAACAGATCGTACCAACATCTTCCCTTCTAACAAGGGTCCTGAACTACATATTTGAACTTAAAAACTGGGACTCTCCACAAGCT
Source organism: Gopherus evgoodei (assembly GCF_007399415.2). NCBI lineage: Eukaryota > Metazoa > Chordata > Testudines > Testudinidae > Gopherus > Gopherus evgoodei. Next base: position 65,195,906 of record NC_044322.1, read on the forward strand.
TCACCAAGGTACACTTGGCGGCTATCACAGCTTTCCAAGAGAAGGTGGATGGAATCACTATATTTGCCCACCCAAAGACTAACTGCTTTCTTAAGTGCTTTGAGAACACCTGCTCCACAATAAGGAACCCACTGCCCAAACTTGTCTTATGCGGACTTCTGGGAAAGACATTTGAACCCCTCACAATTAGCTCATTACGACAATTATCTATGAAGATAGCCTTCCTCGTTGCCATCATCCTCCAGATAAGTCGGAGAGTGAGGTGCCCTAACGGCATATCCCCCTTACGCAACATTCTTTAAAGATAAAGTTACTTTAAGACCACACCTCAAGTCCCTACCCAAAGTCGCTCCCCCTTTCATTTGAACCAACCCATTTACTTACCTGTGTTTTTTCCAAAACCACATGCAGATAGAAGGAATGCATCCACACAGACATTTGCAGAGCCTTAGCTTTCTACATTGAAAGAAAAAAAAATTCTGTGGCCTTTCTCAACAATGTCCCCATTACCAACATTTGCAGAGCAGTAGCCTGGGCATCAGCCCACACATTCACAGAACACTACGCTATAGAACAAAAGTCAACATCAGATGTTTGCTTTAGACTCACAGTGTTATCCAACATCTACAACACAACTCCAAAGCCCGGCTCTTCCGCTGAGGAGCACTGCTCAACAGTGACCTAAAGTGGAGCACCCACAGGGACACTCCTCGAAGAAGGGAGTTGAATTGCCAAATACATTCTCTGATTATGATGTTATTTTCAGAATAATCGATGTATTTACAGTACCACACTAGACCTTCTGATCATTAGACCTATTCAGAAATGTTAGGAATGAGGGGATTTGGGCATAAGTCTGAAGTTGGAAGTACAATTCTCTAGGTAATTTGGTCAGGAACTTTTCAGCGAAACATTTTTCAGTTTGTTGAAACCAGAACTTTTGATGGAAACATATTGGTTATGAATAAACTTTTGTCAGGATTGTTTTTCAAGTCCAGGAGGAAATTTCCTGTAACAGAGAGAGAGAGAGAGAGAGAGATCCAGCCGAGAATAGCCAAGCAGTTGGGGGACTCATGTAGGAGACCCAGTGTTCACTCTGCTAGATTCAGACTACTGATGTGAACCTGGGTCTTCCAAATCCCAGCAGTGTATCCTAACCATCTGGCTATCCCAGCGATCTCTCCCATACCAAATGTTTTTGTGAAATTGAATTCTTGTTTCCAGGCAGCTCTGTATGTAATCTTACTCCTTGTGTACTTGGCAATAAACTCTGTAAGTAATTGACAGGTCCTAAAGGGAGGTCAACCTTTCTTATTTTTAAATATCTGTTAATTTCACACACACACACACACACACACACACACACACACACACACACACACACACACACACACACACACACACACACACACACACACACAAAGAAAAATTATTTGAGGGCACAGCCACCAGTAAATCATAGTTCTTCTGCCACTCAGAAGAAAAACAGTAATTCATTGCATTTAACCTGGAAGAGGTTAAATACATTACAATTACTATTCTGATTCTATTTGACTGGGATACGGCACACTTAAGCCAACAGCACAGATGATTTATTTGCCTGTCTAGATAAACTGCCTCCTCATGTCTGCTTCTCATATTTAAATATAGTTTAACTTGGGCTATGCCTACACTTACAGCAGCGTGTAGAGTACATACACTGCATGCCCCCATAACACAGCTATAAGTAGCAGTGTAGATGGTGAGGCACTGCTTAGGTGAGTAGACACATCAGAACCTTGGGGTATGTACCCTACATGGATCTCTACACAGAAAAGCAGTGGCTTCCATGGCTACACTGCTATTTTTAGCAGTGCAGTATCCTGCTGCCTCTCCACTGCAGGAGCCTTTCCCCACCACAGGGAAAGGCTCAAGCAGCAGGAAAAAGGTCTAGTAGGGGAAGCAGTGGGAAAAAGCTCTGACAGCTCCCTGCTGCCAGAGCCTTTTCTCCTGCCTCCCCTGTGCCAGAGCCTTTCATTTCCACGTGTAGCTACACACCACAGTGTGGATGCACCCTACTCCACTGGAACATGTAGCTGCATGCTGCCACCACGGTAGACAAGGCCTCAGTGTTAAAAATAGTGTGTTGGGAGGTAGAATATAATCCAGCTATAACTACCTTAAACACAGCAGGGAACACAGGAACATAGGAGCAATCACACTACATGAGACCAGTGAGCCAATTAGTCCAGAATCCTGGCTCTAACAGTAGCCAGAACCAAGGATTATGTTTTCCAGTTCATTTCGCAGTCTGATTCTCACTCTATCTTTGATGGGGTTATGGACAAAGTGCTAGACTTGAAAAAAAAATTGCTAAAGAATGTATTTCACAGGTAGGCAAGGTTTCCAAGATTTAAATACATTTAAAATGATTTCCTTGAAAAAACCAAGGTAGAGGTTTGTTAGATTTGCTGGCTTTCTTATAACAAAATATTTTAGGTGCTCTAATTGCATACACCATTCCGATAATATCAATTACATTTATTTCTCCAATAGTCTTGATCATTTATTTCAAAGTGTTACTAAATCACTATTCTGTAATTTTTCCATTTGGGCTTAATTGATCCTGAAGAGCCAGAAGTTGTTGGTTTACCAAAGCAGTCACACTTCAAAAGTTTCTCCAAGTTTGCAAGATTCTAACACTCTTGAGAAAGATTCCCTGTATTTAAAATGGGGAGTGCAAGTATCAGCAGCAATTCCTCTCAAACTGGAAGAAACTTTTGACATGCAACTCCCGAGACTGTTTCCTTCCTGACACTATTGAGATAGCCCTGCCCTTTCTCACTTTGTGGTCCCCACCACAGCAAGGGACAAGAAATCTCAAGGGTGCAGTGATTAACTAGATAGTTATCTGTGGCATCATTACACTATATTTCAAATTTATCCATTGACCAGTGCCATCCACCCTTTAGTTTCCTTTACTATTAACATTATTACCAGTGGAGCATGATCCTGAAATGCTAATTGAGCCAAATCTGACAAACAATTTCTCTGGCAACCAGCTGAATATCAAGAAAAGACTAATCTAATCTCAAGTATGATTGGTATCTCAGTGAAAAAAGTGCAATCTCCTTTCAAGATCAGAGAGTTAGTGGGACTTGAGCAATTTTAGAAAGTAAAAACAGTGACACCTAGAGCAGGGCCCCATTGTGCCACATATTCTACAAACAGATATGGTATGGTTTCACAGTGAAGGGTACGAGGGTACAGGTACTCTGGCTTGCCAAGCCCACCTGTAAATGTCCACACTGCAGAGTCACATGCAACTCATTCCAAGGTCCACAAAGCAGTTACTGGAGTTTAGCACTAGGATTTATGGGGTGTATCCCCAGGTTCTTAGAACCTGAATACCTTGAGCCAGACTAGGAATTTATTGGTGGTGTATTGTGGGAAATCTTGTCTGTCCTTGAGTAAGAGGCAGTTCCTACCTTGAAGAGCTAGCAATCTAATTGGACAAGACTGCCCAATGGAGGGAAGGGAAACAAAAGGGAAACTGACTTTCTTGAAGCCCACACAGCAGCTCAGTGGCAAAGCTGAAAAGAAAACCCCCATCTGCTGAGTTACAGATCAGTGCATCCTGCAGTAGACCATGCTATCTTGCTCACAGCTTCAGCCAGTCACTGATCATTATATTCAGGATGAGGAAGGAATTTTTTTCCTCCAAGGCAGATTGGCATGGACCCTAGGGTTTTCATAATCCTTTATGACATGGAGCATGGGCCACTAGCTAGGTTCATCTGGGTATAGATAATGTAATCAATTCCCTACTATTGCAGGGCCTCAGGCATTGGTCACTTCAGTCCCTCCTATTCTCTGCCTGTGGCACATAAGAGATTAGTCTCTGGTTTAATTCTGGTTGTTGGGTTTGGTATGGTGGTGGCTGGGGGGTGTTTAGTGGTCTGTGACATACAGGAGGTCAGACTAGATGATCTGGTGATCCCTTTTGACCTTAAACTCTATAACTCTGGTAGTGACAATGAGTCCTACCACTCCCTATTACCAGTGTTCCATGTGTATGCAAATCTTGAATATGTAATTAAAAATAAGCAGACTAGAGCCAGCATATACGTTTTATTCCCAGTTTCTCCAACAACCAGTGCAATCCTACCCTCCTCTCACAGTACTGTTGCAGTCAGATGAATGGAACATATTTATGCACACACAAAAATCTTCTCACCACTCTGGCTCTTATCATACTATGAATAGTAGAAACACCCTTCCACACTTCAAATTTTCATGCTCAGTGTTTGATGAAAGGAGACTCTTGAAGGAGGGAAAAATCAGCCTTTAGGTTCTTTTTAGATAAGAACTCTTTCATTTTACAGGAATGTTCATACCCTAATGTCTAGTGAGATAATTTTACATGAATCACCTATTACAGAATGTTAACACTTGGGTTTGTATCTTGCAAATAATTGAACTCAGAGTAATCTTTTGTTAGCAAACATCTGGAATGATAAGTGAGAAAGGAAGAGAAGAGGTGTTCTAAAACAGATTTTATAAAACTGTAATGTTCCTTGGTTTCTTTGTTAGAAAATCCCAGAAAGTATATGCCTATCCCTTTTTATAACGATTGAAACTCTACCTATCATGGTAAATCAGTAGGCCATGAAAATAAAAAAATTGTCATAGCTAAGCAAGAGAGAATCCAGACCATAACATGGTTAGGAAAGGAAATTATATGCTCAGTGGAGCCTTGCTTCTTCTATTAAAATTCTGAACTCCCTCTTTCCATCTTCCATTTCAATAATATAGTCAGCCACCAACTCTACAGTAGAAACATAATGTTGAATTAACAGTATAGTTGCACACATACTTGAGTGAAATATATGCTTTGTCAACCCAAGACCCGTGGATAATGAAAAAGGATAAGACAGCAAGATCTGTAGGGGAAGAGATGAGGGATTACAGACAGGATACACTATAAAGAGTAGACAGAAAAATTTCCCTGCTTTGCACAGCAAGTCTTTGATCCATAGTTGTATAACTGGCAGAGGTGCCTTACATGCAATATTCACAACTCTCCTAGATTCTAAGAAATGAACATAGTTCAAAACTCAATCATCTATACTAAAGGCTTTTCTCAATAGGTTCTCCACACTGTTCCACTTTCATTCTGTGTTAGGAGGAATGCAGGATAACCCTATTTTATACCATATCCCAAATACACGTAAGATCATGAACTCTAGAAGTGGGCCAACTTAGCCATCACTGTGTTAAATTCTCCTCACCAGGGCTGACATTTGATCCATTGTGTCTTGTTTAACTTGAGCATCTCAGTAGCTTGCCCCTTTCACATGATATATTTTCTAGATATCTCTGTATCGTGAATAATTATTTTTCTCATTTGCCTTTTGTGCACATACAAATTCTGTCTACCCTCAGTGGTGAAGCTCCTGTGTAAAGCTGATGGAAGTTTTGGAATTCACTCCTGTAGCAACTAAAAATATTCACCAACCTCACCACTGTCAGATCCAAATGCAAATCCCACTGTCTTTGACCTTGCCTTCCCACACAGAAACTCCAAATCTATTAGCATTTCTGGGACACACACAAAAAATCTAATATAACTTATTCATCCTGGGGGGAATTTGAAGAGGAAACTTTACTGATGATAAGTCACCTTGTATGATTTTTAACTCTGAAAAATACTTAGACGCCATGGTGATGGGTCTGATATAAGAACCTAAATAAAACAGAGCTGGAAACTTTTTTGATCAGAGAGAGAGTACACCAATATGAAAAGGGAAATATCTTTTATCATGATTTTGGTTCAGTACAGAGTACAAGTCAGAATCAGCTGTGGACTCCTTTAGGTTATTCCAAATATATGAAAATAAAAAATATTTCCCACCTTTAACCATGTTTTGTATATTATATGTATATTTCTCTTGAGATAAACATATGTATTTGCTTTAACAGACTCTCTCTTTTCTGACAATATCTCCTTTCCCTCCACCCCTCCCCAGCAAGCTTCCTTTTCAAATTATCAGTGGCTGAAAGTTTGGGCTGGGGTTTTTTTTAAGCAAACAAATAGATTACCCAAACTTTAACTAGATTCATGTGCATTTGGGAATATATTAAGTGTTTTACATTTTTGTTAATATTGCATTACAAATCCTGGAAGATTGTTCCTTGCAATATGTGTTCACAGATATATTCATCGGAGAATGAAAGCTTAATTTTCTAATAGCATTTAAGATTATTTTAGTAACAGTGCACATATATTATCAGAGGAAGAAACAAAATTTTAAGTCTCTTCTCTGCTATGTTTGTTGTTTTACTCTTTGACCACTATACCCTAGTGAGTTATAGCAGCTCCAGGATACTAAATCTTCTTTTCTCACGATCCAGAAATGCTGAAGTCAATAGTTCTGATTTTCTAATCTGTTACACCACTTTTGTGCCAGTGTAATTCTACTGAAATCAATGGCCTAACACCATCAAAAAATTGGTAAAATATAGGGGAGAATCAGGCCTAGGATGTACAGACTGAAAACTTGGTAGTATATGTTTTTTCACATTATCACAAAACTGCTAAAGTATGTTTTTCAGTATGTTTCACTGTGATGTAAAAGGAAATACTTTAATCCAAGTTAGCACATTGAAACTACCCCGTTTGGGTACCGCATTAGTCAAAACGGGGTTTCAGAATACTTGTTGTGGTAGAATTCAAACTTGGTCTCATAATATACTAGACACATGCTTTTAAAATTGTATGAATACAAATATGGCCACTGTCTTTCAAACCAAGGTAAATTTTAAATGAGAACTACAAAGGAAAAAACCATCGTGTTTACACCTAGTTTTCTTCTTTGTGATATATAAAGAAACCCTGAATTTCTTTCCCACATAAAATAAAATTCTGTTTGTGGCTTTTTCCCCCATCTCAGTTATGTCTTTCCTGTTTTTATTTAAGAACTCTTTTGAGGACTAGATAAGTGATGTTACTCAGCCCTTTATTGCACAGAGAAAGCTTTTCTCCCAAATGTTTTGCAGAAGTTAGAGTTAAATAGTTAGTTACAAAATAAATCAAACTTGCTCAAGTTTTAGTCCCTCAGTATGTCCTACTAGTTTTCCTGTCTTCCAGCACATGCAAGGAAGTGACAACCTAATATTTAAAAGGTAAAAAGCATGTAGAATAAAACCTTTAAATATATATATATATCGAGCTATTTAATGCAGTAGAAAGAAATAAAAAGGGTGTGTCTACACTTCGTTTTGCTTTTGTTTAGGCCACCTTTACAAGTAGTAGCTTGGAGATGGCTTGTGTGACATCCTGAATACCTAACATCTTATTAGTGGAATTTGTTACAGTTTTTACTCCACTGAATGTTAACTACTGCTACACAGGCCATCTTTAAAACTATCCTTAAATAATACATTTTACACATTGCCCTATTTTTAATTATTAATACCTTTCTGAGGATAAGTTGTGAACACAGCTCTCTTTACTTTCTAAAGGCAGAACTACTATTCCAGGCATAGTCAGCTCCAGCTGTGGTGCAGAAGTCTAAAAATAAATGGAGATACTGCAGCCTGGTGAGACTGTTATACCCCTGTGGTGATGATTCTGCTCCTCAGTGAGTTACACTAGTTCAGAACATCTAGTCCACCAGGCTGCTCTGGTGTATTAGCCGAGAAAGGTTTTGAAGTAGCGGCCTCTTTCTTGCAGATGGGAGAGGAAACATGTCTGTTCATGTTAAGCACATAATAAAATGCATTGAAAAGCCTTTCAAGTCTGCAGCAGTTCTGACATAGCATGGTGCCATGATGAGCTGTTGCTAAGACCTGGATTCTGAAAAAATATAGAAGTGTAATCAGCGTTCTACAAATCAACTGAGCAAAAATCATTCAATAAAAAGCCTTTCCTTCCATAAAAATCTTCCCTTTTGTTTCTGATTAGCAGCCAGAGCACATGTGCATTCACTAGCCTCTAAATACAATCACTAACATGTCATTGAAATGGCTTTTATCCCTCTGAACAGCCTTCCATTGGCATTTTTGACTGTTTCTCCAAACAGTCTGTGGCATCTTGGCATAGACTTTTTTCACTAGAGGAAAGGCAAAGACATCCAGAAATAACATCAAGCTATCAAAGCCAGAGCCACAGACTAAAAGAAACCAGCTTCTGAAATAAAAATTAAGGAAATTTTAAAGACTCCTCCAAATAATAAAAAGAGTTCTTAAATAACTGCAGCAAAAGCCATCTGAATTGAAAGCAAGCATTAACTCCAGTTCCTGAAAGAGAGAGAGACACAGAGAAATCAGTTGCCTTTATACAAGGAAATGTGTTAAGTCACTTGTAATAACCACCAATAGTTGCAGTTCAAAAAAAAAAAAAGTCAAGTACCATCCAAAAATAAGACACTGTTAAAAATCAGAAAATTGCTCCAGGGTATTGAAAATTTGTATTAGAAACTAAGAGTTTATATATATTCTGTCAACTCAGTGACTTGGCATCAGTTTTACCTATGCAAGAGGTCAGGGTTAAAGAAGAGCCACAAGACTGTTGCCTTTAGGACCAGCAGGGATTGGAAGTGTTGCTGATCTTTTGGGCTCAGGGGAAGGTAGGGTGCATCTTATGTCTCTCTGGAACACTCCCCAGCAGCCTCCAAGAAGATATCTAGCTAGAATAATGACAACAATAATCACAATCTTGAAAATAGTGGAATAGCTGAAGTAGCAAGGGGCAGTATTAAAAAAGGGAACATCCTCAGGAACTATTAAGGACTCTCTGAACGACTCAAAGTATGAGTCCAGAGTCTGCTTCCTTCAGAAGCTTCCCTTAAGAGTGAGGACAGGGATTTAAGACAGCAGGGATAAAAACATGTGTTATTAGAACTAAGGAAGGAGAAAGGAAGATTGTGAATCATCATTAGTCATTATAAGGAAATAAAGGAATACATTCTGAATACACTTGAAGCTCTTGACAGTGGGAATGACAGCTATTGAAAAGACAACACAGCACTCCAACCACTATGACAGTGCTACAATTGGATTTTACATGAAGCACAGTCTGCTTGCTCCTGAGATGTCATTTGTGAATCAGCTAGGGTCTGAGACATCAGCTGCTCCAGCAAATAATGTATCACTGAACGTACAAAAGGTTAAAGTTCTGTTTACTTACAGATCATAAGAGCAGAGTAGCAGCAAGAAACCATACTGCCCCCACCCATGAGCTTTTTGGAACTACAGCCCTAAAAAGCTGCTGGACTTTTAATCCTGGTGGGACTCATGCATTATGATGGACCTCAAAAGAAACATTAAGGATCTTATCCTTAACTGGTATAAATGGATTCAGCTCCATTCAAGTCAACATCTAGTCCAAACGGCTGCTCTGGTGTATTAGCTGAGAAAAGTTTTGAGTTAGCGGCCTCTTTCTTGCAGATGGGAGAGGAAGCATATCTGTTCACGTTAAGCACATAATAAAATGCACTGAAAAGCCTTTGAAGTCAATGGAGCTGCACTCATTTACACCAACTGAGAATCTGGACCTAATATCTCAGCCTACATCCCTGCAAGATATGTAAAATTTAGCAGCATCCCCTAGAGCTGGTAAAATTGAACATGTTTTTATTCAGAATAAGGTAAAATGCTGAATTTTACCTTCACTTGTTCTGAAGGTGCTTTTTTAAACAAGGGTTCGGACTAGAGTTACATTAGCAGTGGGCACTTTCACATAACTCCTTGGCACAGTGTGTTAAGTGCACTGGCCTTTCACCTCAGTTCAAGTCTAACATAAGGCTAGACAATAGATAATCAGTTTGGAAGTCTCATCTACTGCCTAATAGATATTCATCTAGGACCTGACCCAACTGAAAGATCCACTTTGAAAGACTCCCATTGACCTATATAGCAAAATTACCTCACAGTTTGGCACAACTGGCAGTCTGCCTGTAAGATAGGACCCAAAATGTAGCGTAACATCAGCTGCCAAGTGTGCCAGAATTGCAGGGCAAACTGCTGGAGTCTACAGTATCTTGTGGGACTTGCCACAATGACTCCTTTCTCTGAAAAAGGAATCCCACACAACTGCTTTAAAAGCTTGTGTTTGGCAAAGCCTCTTTAAGAATTGTGTGCACATAATAAAGCTTTTTCACAGGAAAAAAAATAACAAAGCTTTTAAAGCTCCTGAGGCAGCTACAGGGATTTAGTCCCCTTGAAGAGGGAATCCAAGGTGGAGGCTGCACAGAAACTATGTTTATAAGATTTTTATAGTCAGATAAATAATTGCAAATAAAGAAGAGAATCAGATCTATTGAACCACCACAGATATAATTACACTATTTAACTGAAGAGTCCAAATATGGCTTTACAGTTGGAGCAAGGAACAGGATTCAGAACTCCTACGTTCCACTCATGTCTCCCAAAGTTATATAGCAAGTCAGAGGTGGAAATGTATTTCCACATTTCTCTGCCTTGGTTACCCACGTCTACAAGAATATTATTAGCACTTATTTACTTCACAAGGATGCTGTGACGCTGAAATGATTTATAGTTTAAGTGTTTTGACATTCCAGAATGGAAATCATTATCAGCACTTATACATTATAGTATATCTCACCCTATTTTTTGTTAACATGACAACTATAAATGCTCTATAGAATGCACAATTGCATGCAACAAAATATTTCTTTGTAAGCTTAAAGCATTATAGGGAAATAAAGCAGTAAGTTCTGAATAGCAGTTGAAGCAAACAAGTTAAAGAAAACTGACCAGATGATCTCTTCTACCTCAATCCAAAAGTTAAATCTGGTAGGATTGAAATGAATTTTAAGGGAAGACTCCACTTCCCCTTTAACAACAAGGTCCAAGTCGGACAATAGCCACTCAGTTTAATCCTTCTAAGCACAAGTACTGAAAAAAATCTATGTTCCCATCTAAGGTTAGGAGAGGACATAGGAGGCCTGTTTTTAATCACACTAAGGATGTTTTCTAAAGGTGCATATTGATTTCACACTGTCAAACTGCAAAAAACGTTATAACAAAGCAATTAAAACTGTTGATAATTATTACAATTAACTCACTGCATCTTACTAATGGAATGTTCAAGCATCCGAGAATTCCTGATTATCAGAAACTAATGGATGTTTGGAAGAGGAATGTCATTTTCCGTAACAGTATGTTCTTAGCTGATTTAATGTTCTCTGCAAACAGTTTTTCTCCTCTCTCTTGTCATTTGTGGTTTTGTAAGAGAAAGGACGGTGGCAGTGATTAGTTTTTCTTGAGAAGGAGCAGGGCTCTTCACTTTGCTTTTGTGCCAGGGGGATGTGAAGCCAGGATAAAGAAAAGGTTTGCATTTCTTTATACATGAATTCATTAGATTAATCAGGCCTAATTCTGGTGTCAGTTACATCCGTATAAATGTGAACTAGCTCATCTGAAGTCAACAGTTTTACACTCATGTTTGTGAGATTGGGATCAGGCCTGCTATACCTAGCAGTATTCCTATATTATGGTCATAACCATGGCATCAGAGCACCTCTTTCTCATGGGGGTCTGAATTCATTCTTACACTGGTGCAGAGCCTGGCACAGGGACTTAGGGGAGGCAATGCACTTCTCCTATCCTGGAACTGCCAGAGGCCTAATTACAGAACCCATTGCAAGTTAATTTGCTCCCTGGATACGGCAGTCCCTGCAAAGCTATGTGACAGCTAGAGAATAGCAGAAGCACAAAGACACTCCAGTTACACCCACCTCTGTCTCCAGAACCACCTCCTGTATTGCAACAGCGGCTGTGCTCCAGCCAGATGGGGGCCCCACACTGGGATCTTTTCTGCAGGAAGCCTTACAGCAGATATGCAGCCCACTGAGGCCAGTGTAAAGAGCCACAACACAAATTCAGCTCCTAATTTGTTTTCGGGAATAGTGCTCTGTATTTCAAGTGTCTTCATTTTGTTATTCAGAAAAAATATTATAATTAACAGGGACATACAAACTCCTCATTATTTATTTGTTGAGTACCAGTGGTGTGCTTGGCACTGTAACTGAACCTACAGGAGACATAGTGTCTGCTCTAAGGTACTTAAAGGCTACTATAAATAGACAATATAATTCAGATACATAATCTATTAGAACCGAAGTGGCTCTTCCCATGAAAAACGAGTGAGAGGAGCCTACACGTGGAGGAAAACTCCATATTCTTTCATTAGGAGGGTATTTAAGGTCTGTTAGTTATTTAATAATAGCAGTGTCCATTTGAATTTTCCTAATAAAATAATTACTAACCAAAAAAAAAGTGTCCAAGAAGTAATAAAGATTAAGGTCCCAATTCACGGAAAGCATTTAAGCCTGTGCTTAAAGTTAATCAGCACATCAGTGCTTTGCTTAAAAGGGATGGGATTACTTACATTCTTAAAGCTAGACTCATAGACTTTAAGGCCAGAAGGGGCAATCATGATCATCTTGTCTGACCTCCTGCACATTTCAGGTCAGAGAAACTTGCCTGCCCACTCTTGTAATAGACTCCTAACCTCTGGCTGATTTAAAATCAAATAATGATTTAAAAACTTCAAGTTACAGAGAATCCACCATTTACATTAGTTTAAACCTGAAAGTGACTCATGCCCTATGCCGCAGAAGAAGGCAAACAACCATCAGGGTCTCTGCCAATATGACCCTGTGTGAAATTCCTTCACATCCTCAAATATGGTGATCGGTTAGACCTTGAGCATGTGGGTGACACCCAGCAGCCAGACACAATTGGGAAACAATTCTCTGCAGGAGTTCAGAGCCCTCCCTATCAAGTGTCCAATCATCAGCCATTGGAGATATCTGCTTCTAGCAGTTGCAAATTGGCTACCTGGCATTGTAGGCAATCCCATTATGCCTAAGGCCCAAATCCATAAAAGGATTTAGGTACTAAAATAGTCAATGTTGCAAGGCCTAACTTTTAGGCACTCGGCTGAGTCTACAAATTCTGAGTTGGGCACGTAGGATCAATACACATTGCATGGGGAGATATAAGCTCCTAAGAATTGGTATTCACAAAAAACAGCATGCTAGGTGAGAGCCTCCTAAGCTAGCCAACGGGAGATGACAAGAAGAGGGGTCCATGCTAAACCCCGTTCCTCTCAGAGTTAGGCTGGACTATCTCCTCTTGGGATCCATATTTGGAAACCTTCTTCTAAAGTTTGGCGCCTCAGCCTTTTCTTGTAAGAAATGGCAACAGCACATGTTTAACTCTACACAAAACAGCTGAGGCCAGGGAGGGGCTCCCTTACAGCCTTTTTCCCTGTGATTAGGGAACTCACTTGGAATGTGGGAAACCACTGTTTAAATACCCACTCTGTCTGATGAGAAAAGAGGTAGAAGACTCCTCTTCAAACCCTAAGTCAGGGGTCGGCAACCTCTGGCACATGGCTTGCCAAGGAGAGCACCCTGGCGGGCCGGGCCAGTTTGTTTACCTGCCACGTGTGCAGATTTGGATGATCGCGGCTCCCACTAGCCTGGTTCATTGCTCCAGGCCAATGGGGGCAGCAGAAAGTGGCAGCCAGCACATCCCTTGGCCTGCGCCACTTCCCACAGCCCCCATTGGCCTGGGACGGTGAACCATGGACAGTGGGAGCTGTGATTGGCCGAACCTGCGGATGCAGCAGGTAAACAAACTGGCTCGGCCCATCAGGGTGCTTACCCTGGTGAGTCGTGTGCCAGAGGTTGCCGACCCCTGCCCTAAGTGAATATCTTAATCACTGGGCTATGGGACACTCTGGTGTGGGGCTATCTCAGACTGTCCTATTGAAGCTGTTACACTTTGTATAACTAATTTAATATGCCAAGTGGATCATGTTCAGGGCCTCAATCATTGAGGCAGCCACAAAAAGCCTGCAGGGAGTTCATGCCTGTCATGGTGGCAATCCTAGGACTTTCTGGTGGACTCCATTGGTGAAGGAAGCTGTCAAGTCAAAGAAGAAGGCCTTCCGACCAATGCTCATGCTCCAGACTTCTAATATGACTGAGAGGTACTGTCTGGCTAAGAGGTGTGGCAGTCGTTGAAGTGAAAGCCCAGGCATGGGAGGCGTTTGGAAAGACCATGGAGAATGACTACCAGATGGCCTCAAAGGTGTTCTGGCAAACCATTTGTCATATTAGGAGATGACAGTGGGATGTTGCCCAGGCTGTACTCAGTAAGGGTGGTGATACGCTGACCTAGACTGAAGAGATCGTTGAAGGGGGGAGGAGCACTTTGAGGAACTCCCCAACTGGAGGGACATTAGATCAGATCTATTTCTGATGCTGAGGTCGATACAGCAGTAAAGGGACTTCGTAGTGGTAAGGCAGCTGGTGGATGAGATTCACCTGGAGATGTTGAAAGCACTGGAAATGTTGGCGTGTCACAGTTAACACACCAATGTTGCATGGAAGGTGAGTGCAGTACCTCTGGACTGGCAAACTGGGTGGTGGTCCCAATATTTAAGAAAGTAGAGCAGAGGGTGTGCTCCAACAATAGGGGGAATCTCACTCCTCAACCTCCCCGGCAAAGCCTATACCAGGGTGCTGGAGAGGAGGTTATGCCAGTTAGTGGAACTCAAATTCAGGAGGAACAATGCAAATTCCGTCCTGGCCATGGAACAACTGACCACCTCTTTGCTCTCTCCCAGATAGTCGAGGGGTCATGGGAATTTGTAATCCAGTCTACTTTTGTTTTGTAGACCGGGAGAAGGCATATGACCACATTCCCTGAGATGTCTTGTGGGAAGTTCTGTGAGAGTATGAAGTGTCAGTGCCGCTTTTGCCTGCTACCCAGTCCCTCCATTCTCATAGTGAGAGTTGCGCTCGTATCCTTGGCATTAAATCAAGTTCATTCAAGCTGGATGTTGGACTCTGCCCACGGTGTGTCTTATCCCCACTCCTGTTCGTAATTTTCTTCGACAGGATATCAAGGCACAGACAAGCTGTGGAGTGCATCTGATATGGGGACTTGGAGGTGGCATCTGTGCTGTTTGCAGATGACATTGTCCTTCTTGCTTCTTCATACTGTGATCTCTGACGTGCACTCGAACTTTTTGCTGCTGAGTTTGAAGTGGCTGGGATGAGAATCAGCACCTCCAAATCAGAGGTCATAATACTCTCCCAGAAGAAAGTGCAGTGCTCTCTCCAGATGAGGGGAAGCAGCTGCCCTTAGTGGACAAGTTTAAGTATTTAGGAGTCTAGTTCACAAGTGATGACAAATGGTGAGATCAACCGGCAGATTGGTGCGGCAGTGGCAATGATTCAGGAGCTGTACTGATCCATGGTGGTGAAGCAGGAGCTGAGTTCTCAGAGGAAGCTCTATGTTTACAGGTCGATCTACTTCCCCATCCTCACCCAAAGTTCATGATCATAGGTAAGGATGAGATCACGAGTACTAGCAGCGGAAATGGGGTTTATCCACAGGGTGGCTGGGCTTATGATCCAAGACAGGGTGTGGAGCTCAGCTATATAGGTGGGCCTTGGAGTACAGCCACTACTTCTATGGATCAAGAGCAGCCAGTTGAGGTGGTTCAGGCATCTGATAAGGATGCCGACTGGGAGGCTTCCGTTGGAACTCTACTGGGCACATCCCACTGAGTGTCTAAGTTCCCTCTAAGCTGGGCAGCTGCGCAGCAGGGTATCAAGGGCCGTGCAGCAGGGAGAGGCATCTCTCCCCCAACCTCAGTCCCGGAGCTGCCCCAGTCAGAGAGCAGCACCTCTACCCCAGTCCCAGGCTGCTCTGGCAAGAGAGTGCTGGGGAGAGTCCTTTCTCCCCTGCTGCAGCCCCACGGCAGCTTACATGCCAAACCTCTCATCTCCGGCCCCACCCCAGAGTCCATATCCCCAGCCAGAGTCCCCTCCCACACTTTGACCCCCTCTGCTCCAACCTTGAGCCCCCTCCCACACTTCAAATCCCTCAGCTCCAAATCACCTCCATACTGGTGCACATAACAAAATTCATTCTGCACATGGATCTAAAAGATCAGAGGGAATATTACTGATTGGAGGCCCCGAGGCTGACCCAGGACACACTGAAGGGATTATATCTCCCAGCTGGCCTGGGAACACTGGGAAATCCCCCAGGAGGAGCTAGAACCTGTTGCGAAGGATAAGGAGGTCTGGTCCTCCCTACTCTCCATGCTGCCGCAGCAACCCTCACCAGGAAAAGCAGCATAAAGGGGAAAAAACCACCACCCGCAGCACTGGGCTAAAGAACAAGTGAGAATGATTCTATAGCCCAGTGGTTAGAGCACTCCCCTGAGAAGTGGGAAATCCATGTCAGACACTTGCCTACCCAATTCACAAGGAATCATTTGGATTAATTTACATCTGTAGAGCTCTACGGTGATTTATAGTGCTATGTGTTTGTGTAAATTAGTCTTATGAAGACAACCAAATTCACCTGCAATAATTTAAAGGAAAAATAAACAGTTAAAAAAAACACAGAGAGGAGGCTGGATATGGCTTCACGGTCAGTTTCTGCTGTGACTTACACCCATTGCTCCTGTGAAGCTGCACAGGGTGCAATTTAGGTCAGAACCTGACCTGAAGTTACATTGCCTTTCTCCCATGATTTAAAACAAACATATACTAGGCTCACAAGCTCAGAAGCCTCAGAGAACATTTTTGGATTTTAAAAGTGAGGCAGCTTGTTTCCCAAACTCTCACAGTTGTATCTATGAATCAAAGACTGTGAAAGTAGAACAGCGAGTCCTGTTTCTGACATCTTGTTGCCCTTCACGGACCCTAAGGTCATTGTCGCATTTAAAGGGTCTGAAATGCAGGCAAACACATTCTAATTCTGATAATGTGACAAAATAAGCTGGAAATGAAAGGATGAAGACATATCATCATGGACCCCTGGAAGAAAAGCAGAAAATAGCGTGAATGTAAACAAAGTGACAACAACATGTCCCAGTCCTAACTGAATTTCAACTGAAAAATGAGAGATGTAGCACAAAGATCAATTGAGGAAAATGTGAAGTCCCAGCTGAATTATATGACTTAATTTTAAGTGTGGAGAAAACCTTTCTTTCTTGAAATTGAGACATATGGGGCAGTTTTATCAGATGAGTTTTGAATTCCTTGTTGCCCATAACAGACAAAATTCCCCCCAAACTCTTGCAGTTTAAGCCACAATGATGATTGATGATTGGGAGGCAGCAGACTTGTCATTCCCTAATTCTGATATTTTATGGAGGAAACAACAATCTGAGATAACACAGTTAAACAATTACGTGTCGCCTACTATGAATTTTGAGTGTACAGAAAAACAAATGATTGTCATCATCTCCAGCAGTTTATGACCAGCTTTGTATCTGGGCAGTAGCACTGTAGTGTGAAAGACATGGTGTGGTGGAGCAAGTCAACCTCAGGTTTCCTACTTCCCTGTCAAGTGAAGCTCAAGCAAATCACAGAGGTGAATCACACAGAGCTTTTGATATAGTGTTTGAAATAGGGAAGTATTTTCCATTGTTCAGTTCTCCTCTGTAGGTTACAGGCGAATATTGCAAGTGTATTTGTGTTGCTAGTGAGAACGGAGTTTCCCTTCTTTCCACAAATGCTTTTATCTGCCACATTTTTAGCAACTAAAATGTTAACATTAATTAACTGCAAAGCAAATGTGATAGATGCAAAAATAATCAGGCAATGAGTGAACCTGATGAGTGCACTTCATATCTAAAATTTGCTCTCCCCTCCATCCCATGCTGAAGTAACTGCGAATCATTTTAATTATTCTTCCATAAAATGCCATACTCTAAATGAGTTCAAAAATATTTCAATATAATCCATAGTGCATCACAAATACCACCCTGAGCTAGAGCCAGTTCTGAAGACTTAAATCTGGGAGACAAGCAGAGGAGATGACAGGTGTACACATAAAAGAATAAAATATAGTAGAAACCAATTACATCCAGTCATTTTTCTTCCTTAAGCAAAATTATAACAGAAAAATTACTACAACAAAAGTGACTGTAATTTCTTTAGTGATTGAAAGATATACCTATTTTCTGTAAGAACCAAATTCCAGAGTAAATTATAAATAAATTGTCTTTTTCGCCATGATTATTATAGTTCATTGCATTGGAAACCATGTCACCTGCACTGCGAGATACATTCAGTAACTCATGCCCTAAACAATCAGATGTAATTAATATGATTGTCACAATTAATATGTTTTCATATCTAAGATGAAACAGGCAGATGGGGACAAGAGTCTTCGATGCACCTGGTATCAAATAACAGGAGCCTGACGAAAGATCTTTTGCTTGACTTGTTATTTACATATTTGTCTAAGAATGAAGAGGTCTCCTGTGTGCATGTGCAGAAGGTGAGCACGGGCCAGAAAATCCCACAGTGATACTCCTTAAAATTCAAATATACAGCATAATGCATGCCAGCTTCATCATGTCCCTGTCTGAGGGAGTCAACAATTGTAAGCATTATTAAAAGGGAGTGTTCTCACATGTTGGGTAGATATATAATTAGCACTGGGCAGCTCCCACTAGATCTGGAAGATTGATTTGGAAATCAAAGTACTTACTGTGTAACAGTAGACTGCCCTGCATCAGATGATCTCAAAGCACTTTACAAGCATTAATGAACTAAGCCTTACATGTGAAGCAGAGAAATATTATCTCCCTTTTACAGATGGGAAACTGAAACAGAGAAGTTAAGGGCTGAATCATGGCCCCTCTGCTATGGTGACCTATGACTGTTCCCCTGCTCTCCTAGTATTGGCTGTTGCTATAAGTTTAACAACACCACAGGAGTATCTGATTGACAGCTATGATTTGCTTATTTTCAACACACATAGGAGCAAGTAGATGAACATAAATAAACATGAGTAACTGGGATTATTAAAGTTGCCAAGAGTCACTGCCTGTTATATTAGTGTAATATATACTACTACTCCTACTACTTGTGGAAGTAGTTATGCTAAAGACTGGGATTTAGCTAAAATAGTGTAGGCCTGAAGGTATAACACTAGGTCATAATTCTGAACTCTCATTCTGAGGAGGTAAATAAGTGACCACAAAGGGTACAGTACACCACAAAATGCTGCCAGATGGGAGTGAGAGGATTTTTGCAAATAGGTTGCTATGCAGTATCTAGGAAGTTAAACCATAATGACTCATTAAGAAACGATTTATGCAAATTATTAATATTAATTATTATGGTTAATCATGGATATGCAGAATGCCACAGATGGGATAGGGGCAAGAACTGATCTTATGATAATTGTGTCATAAACAGATGGTTAAGGGTTAATGCCTCTTTTACATGTAAAAGGTTAAAAAGTTCACCTAGCCTAGCTAACACCTGACCAGAGGAACCAATGGGGGAACAAGATGTTTCAAAAGAAAGGAGGGAAGTTTTTCCTTTGTTTAGAGTTTCAGTTTCAGCCGGAGTGAAAAAG
This sequence comes from Gopherus evgoodei, assembly GCF_007399415.2. Classification (NCBI taxonomy): domain Eukaryota; kingdom Metazoa; phylum Chordata; order Testudines; family Testudinidae; genus Gopherus; species Gopherus evgoodei. Next base: position 65,215,322 of record NC_044322.1, read on the forward strand.
ATCAAGGAACCAGCCTCTTATAAGAGTAGTAAGTTTTAGAAAGGGAATAAATAGGTTTACGTTTATTTCTTTGTAACCTGTCTTATGCAATTAGAGGTAGAATCAAATTGGGGTTTTTTTTGTGTGTAACTAAATTTGTGCCCGGGGAACATCCTCTGTATTTGGAATCTGTTGTCTGAGAGAGTAGCTGGTATGTTAATTTCTCCCAGAGGGTTTTCTTTTACCTTTCTTTTCTTTAATTAAAAGCCTTTTTCTTAATACCTGATTGATTTTTCCTTGTTTTTAGATCCAAGGGGTTGGATCTGGACTCACCAGGGAATTGGTGAAAGAGTCTCTCAAGGCTACCCAGGGAGGGGAAGGTTTTGGGGGGAAAGGGAGTGATCCTGACACCGAAAATTCTGGATGGTGGCAGCGATACCAGATCTAAGCTAGTAATTAAGCTTAGAAGTGTCCATGCAGGTCCCCACATCTGTACCCTAAAGTTCAGAGTGGGGAAAGAACCTTGACAATTGGGATAATAGAACAAATAAAGATATATATCCGTGACATCTATATAACATGGGGTATAAGATGCCACTACCAGTTCCCTTTTTTTGGGTTCTCTCACTCTCTGGAATTGGTGTTAACTGCATCTGTGACCTTCTGAAGTGATTCATTAAGTGATTCTTAATCCCTGTATTCATTGTCTTCTCCTTTAGAATGTAAGTATGAAATGTTTTTATTAGCCCTGCCATATTAGGTGCACTTTCTGCTTATTTGGACAGATTTATATTATTTAGTAATTATACGTAGTACAATTGTTTGCTTTCTTTGTAAGGTTATAATTGAATCGGTATTGCTCTATAGCAATCACATCAATCCCAGAGAGAAAGAGATAAATTCTGAGAGAAACTTGGGTATAGTCCATTTTGGGAAAGAATCTGTGACTGATTATTCATAATAAACATTATATCTGGGACAAATCAGTTGTGTCATCATTTATCGGGCTACAGCTTGCACTCAGAGGTGAGAAATGGTTCCTATGCGTATTTATAGGCATTCCTGACACAGTGCAGTCATGTCAACTCCAGGGTCCTTTGCTCAGGCAGATTTCCTCTTCCATCTCCCAGAGCAGTCATAATATAAGTATTTTAACTTAGTAGCAGAGCAAGGAATGGAATTCTGACACAGAGCGATACTCTAACCACTAGATGGGACTGCTTAACCTGGGGCTCACACCATCCTGACCTTCCCATATTACTAAATGGGGAGTGTGGGCGGTTGCTCATTGCCAGATTCTGACTTGAGGAGTGGGGGTTACTGATAAGCTAAAGGACGTCCCAATATGGAAAAAGTTGAGAAGAACTATATGAGGCGATAAAAGCAGCAAAGAATCCTGTGGCACCTTATAGACTAACAGACGTTTTGGAGCATGAGCTTTCGTGGGTGAATACCCACTTCGTCAGATGTGGCAACCCCTCTAATACTATATGAGGCTATGCTTCCTTTCTGATTAATACCTTTTATCATAAATTTAAAGAAATACAGGCATGAAATTAATTAACAGACAGCTAGAACATCTGATCGGAAAACTAGTGTTCAATGCTTCATTGTAATAGGATATGATACTACAATAGTTAGAGTTTTGTGTTTGAATATTATCCTCCTTGATCAACAGCTCCAGAGTATTCTTTTCCTCCTCTCAGGTCCCACTTTTGCAGTTCAGGCAGATGGCCACCCTGCTACTCCATCTCCCAAATATCAACTGGGACCAGGTGCTTCGAATGCTGAAAGATTTACGGCCTGTCTGGTAAATAGCCCTAGAAAAGATACAGGTATACCTTGTGGTAGGATCCATTTAAATCGTGGCCAAATAGGGAAGAAAGAGTCAAAGTAAGAAAGATGTTTACAATCACTTCTCTCTCAATATTTCTAAGTTACATCATTGACTGTAGATGCCCTAGTAATATTTTCAAAGGTAAAGGATGCTTTTTGGAGATCTGCCAGGAAGCCTGTTTTTCATCCATTTAATGTGTGCTCTATTGATATTGTAAAATGCTCTTTTAAAATCAGAATGTTGTATAGTACTAAGTCAGTTACCATAGAAAAGTCTGTTATACTTATGCAGTTACCTTTATCAACCAAACTTGTAATCTCCTCAAGGAATGATATTAGGTTTATTTGACAAAACCTATTTTCCATAAACCATTCTGGCGGTCAGTACCCCGCATAAGGCTTTATGGAAATATGCTTATGCATGTGTATATCTATAACATAACTAGAATGTGTTGTATACTGCATGTGCCATGTAACATATCTCTGTAAAGATTATGATCTACTGAATCTATTAATCCTATTTGTATGCATGTATCATTTTTGTACTCAAAGTTATGAATATAGGCCATGTCCTGGCTTGATTTCTAAATAACCTTAGTAGAGAATTTGGTCAGTTCCTGGAGAAAGGAATTTGCAAAGTTAAGTGACCTGTGAGGAAGCACTTAAGGAACAATTTATCTTGGAATGCTCCAATCCACGTAATAAGTCTTCCTGGAGACATTCAAGATACCATGTGAGCAATGGCTTCTGCCTGAGTCATGCATAGACATGTGACTTGCCCAGGTGACTCCAGAACTCCATCTTGGAGCTAGACTTTGCATAGGAGAGAGGAGCGGGTCTCCACTCACAAGAGAAAGTCTATTTAAGCCCATATGAGACCCCTCCATTTTGTCTTCAGCTGGCTAAAGACAGAGCCTCTCCACCCCTAAAGATACCTGAAAGAAATTGGAACAAAAGACAGTGACTGCAAGGGGTGTGAGTGATTGCTGGACCCAGACTAAAAGGAGATTAGTCTGTAAAAGGGAGCATTCTGGAACTGGTGAGGATCTTATCTGTATTCAGTTTCTTACTGAATTAGACACAGACTGGAGTGTTTTATTTTATTTTACTTGGTAATTCACTTTGTTCTGTCTGTAACTACTTGGAACCACTTAAATCCTACTTTCTGTATTTAATAAAATAACTTTTTACTTATTAATTAACCCAGAGTATGTGTTAATACCTGGGTGGGCAAATAGCTGTCCATATCTCTCTATCAGTGTTATAGAAGGTGAACAATTTATGAGTTTACCCTGCATAAGTTTTATACAGGGTAAAACAGATTTATTTGGGTTTAGACCTCATTGGGAGTTGGGCATCTGAGTGTTAAGGACAAGAACATTCTGTTAGCTGCTTTCAGGTAAGCCTACAGCTGTTAGGGGACGTGATTCAGACCTGGATCTGGGTGTGCAGCAGGCTAGCGAGTCTGGCTCAAACCAGGCAGGGTACTGAAGTCCTAAGCTGATGGGGCAGGAAGGCAGGGGCAGAAGTAGTCTTGACATATCAGGTGGCAACCCCCAGGGGGGTTCTGTGATCCAACCCATCACAACCATGTTGTCTGGAATTATTTTATTCCTATTCTTTTCAACTTTATCATTTTATCAATTATTTTGGCTAGGATTAATGTCAAACTAACTAGCCTACAGTTATCCAAGTCATCCGCTTGCCCTTTTTGAATACTGGAACAACATTAGCTCTATTCCAGTCTGATGGAATTTCCCCGGTATTCTGTATTAAAAATTAACATCACTGGACTAGAGACCTCCTCAGCCAACTCTTTTGGGACTCATGGGTACGAATTATCCAGGTTTTCTGAATTAACAATGTTTATCCCCAGTAGATGTTGTCTAACACCAACCTCAATTATTAACGGAATGAAGGCAGCTCAGCCTCTATGATGATGGAAGTCATAGAAATACCTTTGATAAATAGCTTTGACTAGATATGTAATGATCTTTATATTTATTAAATAACACTGGTCTACAATTTTTGAGAAGTCGTCTGCTTCAGAGATAAAATGTGATATTTATTATGTATTTTGATGTGCTGAATTCAAATATGACAATTAAAACAACTGATTGGCTACTGTTTCTAAGACATTTAAGTTTTTACATTTTATGTCTATGCATATTGTGTAGATAGTAGAGTTTTAATCATAAATTGTAAACCTATGTCTTTTCATGTCTTTATGGTTGCTTTACATGATATTTCACCTGTCCTGTTTATGCAACACTTTAAAAATCAGCAAAAGGGTTATATAAATAAAATTTATTATGAAACAAAAGGCAAAAAACTATTATGTACATAGTTTAGTCCTATTCAGTGTCTACTCGGCGCTTCTTGGCTTGTCTCTTGTATTCATTAAATGGAGCATCTCTTGTCACTGTCCAGCAATAGTCTGCAAGCATTGATGGGCTCCATTTGCCCTGATAGCCTGCCAGGAGATTCCACTGCTGTAGTCTGGAGCCCAACAGCTCTGCCTTACTCTTGGGTAGTTCCAAATCCCTGACAAGGTCATTCAGTTCACCTGGTGTTATGAGGTGTGGTTCAGAGGATGAGGATGGGAGAAAATGTGGGTCCTGTGACATTGATGGTTCAGGACCAGAAGTTTCATCCTCTTCCTCGTCTGACTCAAGTGAGAATGATTCTGGTGCATCAGGAACCGGCAGTCCTTCTCCGTGGGGTACTGGGTGTATAGCTGATGGAATGCTTGGATAATGCACAATCCACTTTTTCTTCTTTGACACACCTTTTCCAACTGGAGGCACCATGCAGAAGTAACAATTGCTGGTATGATCTGTTGGCTGTCTCCAAATCATTGGCACTGCAAAAGGCATAGATTTCCTTTTCCTGTTCAACCACTGGCGAAGATTTGTTGCACAAGTGTTGCAGCATATGTGTGGGGCCCACCTCTTGTCCTGATCTCCAATTTTGCAGCCAAAATAAAGATGATAGGCTTTCTTAACCATAGTGGTTATACTGCGCTTTTGTGATGCAAAAGTCACTTCACCACAAACATAGCAGAAGTTATCTGCACTGTTCACACAAGTATGAGGCATCTCTGCTCACTTTGGCTAAACAGAAATGTGTCCCTTTGCAAAATCAAACACTGACAAAGAAGAGAGCACGACACTGTATGATTTCTAGAGCTGATATAGGGCAATTTGTTCAGCAGAATGATGTAAGCTTCATTATGATTGCATCATCCATGACTTCTAGGAATAACATGACGCAATTCATATCATGTATGACGCAATACCAGCTTCAGATTGCATCATTCATTGTTTTGCCTAAAAAGCAAGTACTGTCCAAACCCAGTCATAGATTTATTCATAGATCCAGTCAAAGATGTATTTTAGTCATTTCTGGTTTAAATTGAGATCCCTTCCCTTTATAACTCACTTATCCTCCGCCATTCCCAAGTCAAGGGTCGTATATACTGACCCAATAACATATCTTGAAAACTAGAGCCAATCAACAATTTTAAGTTCTCAGTGACCCAGAATTAGTAAAGTTGGACGACATTTATTTCAGAAGCATTTTGGCTGTAGAGCAGTGTAACAAGCTACTGTAAAATCACTGCACCTAAATTGTGAAGCATCTGCTGAAATTGTAACAGGGCTTCCGGGTGCACAAAACTTCAACATTGGTTCCTTGCATCAGCTGTTTTCAATCTTCCCATGATTCCTCCTGTTCTGCACCCCAATACCATTTACTTTTTATCTCTATGAGTTTTCTCAAAGCTGCTGCTTTGGTAGATAGATTAGGTATGAATTTTGCAAGATAATTAACAATTCCCAGAAACCACTGGACATCTTTCTTTGCCCAGCTTCTGTGGAATAATTATTCCATTCATTGTCATAGGCAGTATCCAATCCCTCTCATCAGGCTTGCTAGATCCCAGTATGTCCATGAAAAACTCCTCAACCAGATTGACTTTTCTGCATTTGGGATATGCAGCATTTTGCAAAATGATTATTTTCCCCACATTTATAATAGATTTTCCCAAAGACAACTTGTTATTTGGGGCCATGCTGTGATCCATACCTTCCACATAACCATCTATACCCAGTCTTCCCCCTAGCAGTGGTTTTCATAGTGAGTGGTTCAACTTTCTGATTTGACCTATTCTGGTTCTATTCTTTAGTACTTAGTACATATATAACTCTTTCTGGTGAATTCAGCTTTTTAGCTTGTACTTTCACAGTTTCTGTTGCCCTGCATATTTGGAGAGCTTTTTCTAAAGTTAAATCTCCTCCACGGAGCAGTCTCTATCTTAACATATTGTCTTTAACGTAAAAAGTAGGCAAGAACGTTCTGTTTCTTTTCACCCCACCCTGTGCAGTGGCGGCCCGACCATATACCCAAACTAGGCAGTTGCCTAAGGTGCCAAGTTAAATGGGGTACCATTTGAGGGGAAAAAAATCAGATTTAAAAAATAAAATAAAAAAAATTGAAAAAGATGGAAAAATACAAATAAAATAACAAATATGTCATTATTTCAATCCCTGTGCTTGTATGGAGGGAATATTAATTATAATTCATTTATCTACATTTCTGAAAAATTATTAATATGTCAAATCTTGTATTTACTGCAAAAATAAATATTTTAGAGAATTTTTTTTCAATTTGCGACAGTCAAGATGATCCACTCCACAACTTTGATAACCAATAACTCAGACACAATTAAACACATCTGCCAGCAGCAAGAGCTGCAATTCTAGTGACATCTAACTTGAATATACATCAATGTCGCATAGCAAGAAATTCATGTAGAGTTGAGATATCAAGAGTCGATACATGTCAAACGGTCATTTTAACACACGTCACAGGTAGATGGTTAAAAATCAAGCAAATACTGTGGAAAATTGTGTTTCTTGGTGCCAAAGAATAAAGAACAACATCTTCAGCATTATAAATCTAAAATATGAGTATCTTTAAGCGTTATTAAACCTTAGCGTGATTATTGGGCTGTATAATTATGAACTTTTCTTTGTTATGACTGGTTCACATGTAATAAATAAGGTCCATAAAAGAAAAGTAACAGTTTACAAAAGTGATGATGTCACACTCCAAGCGGGTAACCACGAGGAAGGAGATTACTTTCCAAATAACTGGTGACGGGTTCTAACGTTGAAAAAGTCATTTTGTTTCCATGTAAACACTGTAACTAACTGTTTCAATAAGTAAGTGAGTGTATGTTACTAATCATTAAACCTTTAAGCAGTGAAAAGACATGTTGGGATGGCTGCAATGTGGTTTAAATCGCCAACCATGTGGTGGGTGTGTCAGCCATCCTTAACGCTATAATGCTTGCAGTCAGGAGCACAGTACAGAACAATATTCAAATGCCCCATGGCAGAAAGAGGAAAAAGAAAACCCTCAGAAGCTGAGCATCATAAACGAAAGGCTGAGAAGGAAAAGGATCAAGCAAAACAGCAGGGATCCTTCCTGAAATATCTTCTCTTTAATCCAAATAAGAATGGAAGCAGCTCACAGCATCCAGATGCAGGAACTTTACTTTGAGATGAGGGTAACTCCCATCCACAATAAAGCAGACTGGAAACTCAAGGTGATGGAAACTTACTTCTAGATGAAGGCAGCGCATAGCATCAGACTGATATGGAAGTGGAGAAAATGTATTCTCCTTCAGAGAAACATGCAGAAACTGAAGTAAATTAAGTAGAACAAAGAAAGGATGAGGAAGCTACAAACAAGTTACAGTATAGGGACCCAGCTTCATGGTCCAGAGTGATGACAGCGTGCAGCAAATTCTCATGGAACACGGACCTGAACAAGTTCATGAATTTCCCTTCTCTAAGGATGGAAATAAAAGAAAATTCTCTGCTCAGCATTACAAGAGGAAACTTATTAATGGGGAAGAAATTCTTCGAAACTGGTTACATTATTCAGTGTTGAAGGACTCTGTTTTGCTTTTGCAGCAAGTTGTTTAGAAATCAAGCAATTGGTACATCACTTACTGAAAATGGTTCGAAGGACTGGAAAACATATCTTCAATTCTTTCTTCATGTGAAAGAAGTACAAAACATTTGGAATGTTTTCAAAATTGGAAGGAACTTGAATTATGATTGAAAAAAGGAAAAACTATCGATGAAGAAAATGTATGTGATATCAAGGAAAAAGAAGAATATCAGCAACAAATATTAGATCATCTGATTGCTTTAGTGAGAGTTTTCGGTGGGCAAAATTTAGCATTCCGTATCCGCAGTAGAAATGAAAAATTATACACCTTAGGTAATGGAAACTTTTTTTAAAATTTGTTGAAAACCTAGCTTTGTTTGATCCAGCCATGAAGGAGTATCTACGTAAAATAACTGATCATGAAACACAGGTTCATTACTTAGGAAAAAATATGCAGAATGAACTGATTCAAATCCTAACAAATGCTATTAAAAAGAAAATAGTAGAAGCTGCCCATTTGGCAAAATACTTTTCAATAATACTGGACTGTACACCAGATGTGAATCATGTTGTAACAAATGACAATGATCATTCGTTTTGTGGATATGGAAAAGTCTGCAGACTAAGATAATGTTGAAGTGCTCATAAAGGAACGTTTTTTGGGTTTCATACCACTGAAGGAGACGACTGGAGCATTTATGACTGAAACTATTCTACAAGAACTTGAAACAATGTCATTATCTGTTGAAAACTTACATGGCCAAGGCTATGATAATGGGAGTAATATGAAGAGTAAAGAAGAATAATGGAAATCCATCCTAGGGCCTTTTTCATTCCTTGCAGTGTACATTCTCTGAATTTGGTTGTCAGTGATGCTGCTAGATGCTGTTTGGAGGCAAATAGTTTCTTTGACGGGGTGCAACGTGTTTATGTGTTTTTCTCAGGCTCAACATGCCGTTGGGAAATTCTGTCTCACCATGTGAATTCTCTAACTGTGAAACCACTTAGTCAGACAAAATGGGAGAATGGCACTGATGCTTTGAAGCCTCTTCACTATGAACTTGGAAACATTTATGATGCCCTAACTGAAATTTCTGATGATGCTACCTTTACTGGATCATCTGGCAATACGGCACATTCAGATGCAGAAGCTTTTGCAAATGGCCTTTCCAAGTTTAAATCTGTGACTTCACTAATTTTGTGGTATAATATTCTTTTCGAGATTAACCTCACTAGTAAGGAAAAGAACTTGAACATACATTCTGCTATTCAAAAACAGCAGCAAAATAAAAATATTCTGGAGGAATTCAGAAGTGATGAAGGGTTGGAATGAACACTGATAGATTCTCTCAAGCTTGCTGAAGAAATAGACTTTCTGACAGAATTTGAACCAGAGCCAGTTCGCATTCAGCAAAAGGAACAGCAGTTTTCATATGAAGGACGAGACACACCCATTCAGAACCCAAAACAAAGGTTCAACGTGCATTTCTACTTTGCAGTCCTTGATACTGCTCTTCACTTGATTGATGAAAGATTTCAACAGATGCAGCAGCTAGAGTTAGCATTTGGCTTTCTATATGATATTTACAGCTTGCAAAAGAAAACAACGAAACAGGTAAGAGAATTTTTATAAAACCGGAATCAGCATTGACTCATGAAAATTCAAAGGACATTGATGCTACAGATTTGTGTAATGAGCTTCAGGCTTTTTCAAGACGACTTAAGAAACATTCCATTCTTGAAGAAGTACTGAAGTTTGTTTGTGAAAATAAACTCAGACAGTTTTCCAAATATTTGTATAGCTCTATGCATTCTTTTAACTTTGCCAGTTTCCGTAGCTAGTGGGGAATGTAGCTTCTCAAAGTTAAAATTGATAAAAAACATATCTGCATTCAACAATGGTGCAAGAGAGACTTGTTGGACTTGCCACAATGTCAATAGAGCATGAAATAGTTGGAAAACTGGATCTAAAAGAACTAGTAACTGAATTTTCAAAACTTAAAGCAAGAAAAGTCATGTTTTAAGATCATTAGAGTGTTTTTTATTCTGGGTGTTTTGTAAATACAGGTTAAAGTTCATTGAAGAGTTTTCATAGTTATTTCTATATTTGGATGTGGTGGCAATGGCAGTTAAAGCAGGATAGCGTAATGGATGATTTTGGATTTGTAATAATAAAAATTATAATTAACATTTTAATGCATTTTTATTTGAAATCGGACTGAAATATCATCAAGCAGTCCTGTACAAATCTATTCTAAAAATTTTGAGTCTTTATTTTATCTGATATCAGAAATATTGGTTGGACAGATGGACAAACCAAATAATTAAGCCTCAGTTTTAAAAAAATGTTTATTAAACATTAAAAGGAAAAAAGGGGCAAAATGTTTCCAAGTTTACCAAAAACCTCAGCCTAGATCTGCCCGTGAGGTTTGGGAGTGGGAGCGCCAATTGCATGGTTCGCCTAGGGTGCCAGTTGCTGGCAGCTAGTCTAGGGCCGCCCCAACCCTGTGCATACAAAGACTTTTTCAATTTCTGGACTCTAGGAAGGAAAAAATTTAAAAAACAGTTCTACCTAAGCTTCCTTTCTTTGCTAGTTGCCCTCAACATCAGGGCTCAAAAATTAAATAATGAAACAAAGGATTAATAAACCCCCAAAAGAGTTAATGGGCCAAATTCAGAGGTGTTGTAATTTTGATCATATCCACTAACTAAACTCTGCTTACTCCCATTCTACTGGTGTGTAAGGCAATGTACCTTACACTTCACCTCTGAATTTGACCCACTTTATTTGGTTTGTTGAATGAGCCATTGTTTTCAAACTATGATACAGCCTCTTACATGTAAGTAACTAATTCAACATCATTTTAAGAGAGTCTTAAATATTTTAAGAATAGACATGGATGTGACACCATAATCAGTTAGGTTATCATAAAATTTCACAATTTGTCAGCAAGAAATTACTTCTTGATTTTCTATTGTTCAAAACAATTTAACTAGTTAGGTAAAAAGGTAATTTATGTCTCTCAAGAAAGTTGCCATGGCTTTTACAGGCTTCCATGGATTAATCATATTTGTAGGAAGATGTAACTAAAAATTAAATTGATGCACAGAGTTTCTTGCAATAGCAATGTGCCAACTCAGGGATATTACTGGTATCCATGTAAATGAATACAAGCATAAAATCACATTGTTAGCAGAGAATGTACTCTCTCTGACTTCAAAGACTTGAGATGCCTTAGTGACATGACTGGAGAACATTCCTCAATTTCTGGTTTTCAAATCAATGTGTATAAGTCAGACACAATTCCACTTGACAATTAGCATTCATGTTCTCTTCTATGGACCTCACAGCCAAATGGCCATCTGTGGAACTCAAGCTGTTCATTTTAAATGTATGCCCCTGGCTACAAACTCAAGCATGGATCTGCAAAGGTGACAAAGCCTTCTCTTGCCTTTACTTAAGAGAACTGATCTCAAGATCACCATTCTAGCTCTGACTTTGTATTCTCTACAAATTCTCCTATACTATTCCCAGCATGGTCTAAAATGGAAATCAACAGGTTTTGTAGTGGTTTTGTAAGGAATAATAAAAAAAATTGGTTTCAAATAGGTAAATATTCATGGTGATTGGCCCCACTATTCTAATTTTAGGCACCCCTTTTTCACTATGCCTGGGATTGACTGCAAAATACTGAGACTCAGTTGTAAACCTACTCTGACAAGCATTGAAGCTTTTTTCCTCCCAGTCAACTTTGTTATCCAACCTAATAGATGGAGAGAATTTCCCTTATAAAGACTATTCTGGGAAGACTGGAAAAAGGCTACCAAGTACCTTTACACCTCCCTGCAGTATATTTGCCCCTTTATATTTCAAGGCCTATCAGGATTCTCCCCTGGACAATCCCTGGATTTGCCTCTCATTTTACCACTTGTGAAGACCCTCAACTAATGGTAAGACACTAAAAATCTCTGATCAACAGCATATATTGTGTTTCACACCAACAACTTTCGGATCTATGCTTCCAGCAGTAAACCACAGGCCCAGGATCTTGGCATCACATTAAATCCTGACTGCTGCCAAGAGACTCTCAGATATCACTTTTCAGAATAGGTTTGCAACACATAAATAGATATAGTATTGTATATTACATGGACTGTATTATTCCTTGTATACATATTAAATAAAACCTGACCAACTTTAAGTACACGCTTTCTGAAGTGTGGATATGGAACAGCCTCCCTCTGTGGATCACAGAGACATTTTTAGATTCTGGATACATGACCATTGCAAGACCAAAGTGCTCTTAAATACCAACCTCTACCAACTTCTGTACCCGTTAGGAATAAATTCTCAGCGTGAATTCTCTCACAAAACATTATTTGTGCAGAATACAGTATCCTTTCTCAATGAGAACCTGATTATGAACCTACATATTACTTCTGCAAAACAGCAACTGCACTTAGTGCTGTCATGCTGTCTGGAGTGACTCACAACTGAGAAAGCCTATCTCCGGTCAGACTAACACAACTGTCTGGAGTGACTCACAACTGAGAGAGCCTATCTCAGGTCAGACTATCAGAAATCAAGGGCAGACACCCCAAACTGGTGTTATATTCCAGGGATCGGCAAGCTTTGGCACCCTGTCAGGCCAGGCCGGTTTGTTTACCTGCCTGTCCACAGGTTCAGCTGATCGCAGCTCCCACTGGCCGCAGTTTGCTGTCCCATGCTAATGGGGCTGCGGGACGTGGTGCAGGCCGAGGGATGTACTGGCTGTGGCTTCCCGCCACCCCCATTGGCCTGGAACGGCTAACTGTGGCCAGTGCGAGCTGCGATCAGCCAAACCTGCAGAGATGGCAGGTAAACAAACCGTCCCATCCCACTAGGGTCCTTACCCTGGCGAGCCACGAGCCAAAGGTTGCTTTCATGTTATTGATTTGAACTGGGACCATATAGAACATGGTTGCAACCAAAGTCCTTTAGTGGCACCAAATCTTGTATAAAGGGGGTCAAATGAGGTGTCTAAGACCAGATTATGGGTTGTTGGTTATGATTATGCTGTGTGTATGCATATGCATTTTTGTAGTTGAAGTTATGAATATTGGTTCTATACTGTCTGTATTTCAAACTTATGCTATGCTTCTGGGTGACATCCCAGACAAGTTGGTGTTAGCTCTGGCTAGCCTGCTTGATGGCCCATTAAGGACAATCAGCTATACAACTGACCCATTGAGAGAAGGCAGATACACCTTGTAACTCAGCAAAGTATGCAGGAACTTGCCCATGTGACTCCAGCCTCCATTTTGCTGTAATTTTCCACAGTAAGAACAAACAGCTGTTCTTATACCTGGAAAAGACTATAAAAGGCTGATGCCTCATCTCCATCTTGTCTTCAGTCCTGCTTCTTACTTCTGGAGGGACTCTGTTACAAACAGAAGCTCTGAACAAAGGACTGAATAACCCATCCCAGCTGTGGATGTACTGTACTCCACAGATTTGATTTGAACCTGCAGTTTATTTCATCACTGCTACAAGCCTGAACCAAGAACTTTGCCATTACTGTATGTAATTGATTCCATTTAACCAATTCTAGCTCTCATCTATATCTTTTTCCTTTTATGAATAAACCTTTAGATTTTAGATTCTAAAGGATTGGCAACAGCATGATTTGTGGGTAAGATCTGATTTGTATATTGACCTGGGTCTGGGGTTTGGTTCTTTGGGATTGAGAGAACCTTTTTCTTTTATTGGGTTGTTGGTTTTCATAACCGTTCATCCCCATGACGAGTGGCACTGGTGGTGATACTGGCAAACTAGAGTGTCTAAGGGAATTGCTTGTGTGACGTGTGGTTAGCCAGTGGGGTAAGACCAAAGTCCTCTTTGTCTGGCTGGTTTGGTTTGCCTTAGAGGTGGAAAAATCCCAGCCTTGGGCCATAACTGCCCTGTTTTAAGCAATTTGTCCTGAATTGGCACTCTCAGTTGGGTCCTGCCAGAACCAGCATTGTTACAGTTGCCAATTCCTGTTATATTCCATGATTAGATTTTACCAAGCCAGTAACAAATGTGAACTCCTGGATCACTATACCCATCTCACTATGGAGTCATAGACAGTCCCCTTACACACTCCAGTCTATCTTGCCTCCCAAACTGGACTTTGGGATAAAAAGTTACTTAAACCTAAAATCACATCACATCAGGTTTTTCCCAGTGCCAAGAGACCCAGTCACTCACTCCAAATCAATTGGTACTCCAGATCTTACACCAAAGACAATGCTGGTAGCCAATTTTATAATAAACTAACTATAGGATTATTAACTAAGAAAAAGAAATGAGTTATTGTGAGGTTAAAGCAAGTAAAATACATTAACAGATGAGTCAAAAGTTTTTAAGACCATAATGATAGAGATATAATAATCTGCCCATTTCTCCAAAGTCTTTTCAGGGCTACCCAGAACAAAGCTGGGGATCTCTGTCTTCTTGTTCAGTTATTCTACCCTTTTAGGATCCAAACATGGTAGAATCTCATCTTGAATCAGTACTTATAGCTTCTATTCACAGACAACAATCTGACAAGTGTCTGTACCCACACAATGGCCAATTGCTTTAAATTTAGCCCTTTTCTTCATTTGCATTCAATGCATTATTTAGTCACAGGGATATGCATAATGTAAATTCCTGGCATTACATTATAATAAAAATAGATACATGAAAACAACACAAGAAACATTCCATTAGTTTTCATGAAGTTCTAACATCTGAATACATTCTTACATTAACACACACCTTGATCTAGGGTTATTTAATCACCGGGCATACATAATGTAAATGTAATGTAATAGTAAGCATCAAGATACAGATAGGAAAAAACAATACAATTAACATCTCCTTTGATCTCTATTAACACACATGTGAATTGTCCTGAACATATACTAATACATTTAACCCAGTATATAGTCACACAAAAGTGAATTGGCCTATGGCTCTGATCTAAGCTGGTCTGTCAGCATCACAAAAACTGATTTGAAAGATTCTTCTATTTCAGAGATATTCCCTACCTTTAAAGTGGAGAATTCTGTTAGAGCCAGTAGAATCTTTTAAACAAATGGGACTTTTTATGGCATTCTATAGTGGGAATGTGAATTTTGGAGTTTAAAACTCTATCTTTAACCTTCATCTTACCCACCTTTCACAAAACCCACTGAACAATTTTATAATACCTGGTGCTCTTACGTAGCAACTGTGCAATGGGCCTGAATGACCCTTTACAAGCATGCTCAAGATGCTCAAAATGACCTGCAGACAATACCCCTCTATGCTGGGGGGGAGATTTACTGTATTATTTCCGCTCCTCTTTTCTCCCTTGTTTTAACCAATAGTTAATGAGATATTATAGGGGTGGTCATGATCTGTTTACTTAAGCTGTCCAAATTAGTTTCAGACTTAAAATTGTGAGTGCTCATCTGTCATGGTACAATTCCCCACTCTGAACCTTAGCGTCCAAAAGATGGGGTACCAGCATGAATTCCTCTAAGCTCAATTACCAGCTAAGAACCTGTAGCGCTGCCACCAGCCAGGAATTCCAGTGCCTGGTACACTCTGGTCCCCCCCCCCAAAACCTTGCCCGGGGACCCCCAAGACTCAGTCCCTCTGGATCTTAATACAAGGAAAGTAAACCCTTTCCCTCACTGTTGCCTCTCCCAAGCTTCCCCTCCCTGGGTTACCCTGGAAGATCACTGTGTGATTCAAACTCCTTGAATCACAAAACAGAGAGGACAATTCACCTTCCTCCCTCCTTCTCTTTCCCCCTCCCAGACTCTTCCTGAGAGAAAGTAATCCTGGTACAGAGAGAAATCAGCCTCTCCCTCCCTCTTCCCTCCTTTCTCCCCACGAATTCCCTGGTGAATCCAGACCCAGTCCCCTGGGGTCTCACCAGAATAAAAAAAAACAATTAGGTTCTATCATAACCTTAATCCCAGATTTGGACCTTAGCGTCCAAAATATGGGGGTTAGCATGAAAACCTCCAAGCTTAGTCACCAGCTTGGACCTGGTACTTGCTGCCACCACCCAAAAAATTAGAGTGTTTTGGGGCACTCTGGTCCCACTGAAAAACCTTCCCTGGGGACCCCAAGACCCAAATCCCTTGAGTCTCACAACAAAGGGAAATAATCCTTTTTCCCTCCCCCCCTCCAGGTGCTCCTGGAGAGATACACAGACACAAGCTCTGTGAATCCAAACAGAGTGACTCCCCCTCTCCGTTCCCGGTCCTGGAACAAAAAGGACTTTCCTATTCCCCCAGAGGGAATGCAAAATCAGGCTAGCCAATTCAACACACACCGATCTCCCCTGATTTCTTCCTCCCACCAATTCCCTGGTGAGTACAGACTCAATTTCCCTGAAGTAAAGAAAAACTCCAACAGGTCTTAAAAGAAAGCTTTATATAAAAAAGAAAGAAAAAATACAAACGGTCTCTCTGTATTAAGATGATACAATACAGGGTCAATTGCTTAAAAGAATATTGAATAAACAGCCTTATTCAAAAAGAATACAAATCAAAGCACTCCAGCACTTATATTCATGCAAATACCAAAGAAAAGAAACCATATAACTTACTATCTGATCTCTTGGTCCTTACACTTAGAAACAGAAGACTAGAAAGTAGAACTACTTCTCCAAAGCTCAGAGAAAGCAGGCAGCCAGAAAACAAAGACCTCAGACACACAATTCCCTCCACCCAAAGTTGAAAAAATCCGGTTTCCTGATTGGTCCTCTGGTCAGGTGCTCCAGGTGAAAGAGACATTAACCCTTAGCTATCTGTTTATGACAGGTTCTCAAACAAGAAAAGCTTTTAATTAAAGAAAGAAAAAACAGTAAAAATTGTCTTTGTAAATTTAAAAAAAATGGAATAGGTACAGGGTCTTTCAGCTATAGACACTGGGAACACCCTCCCAGCCTAAGTATACAAGTACAAATTAAAATCTTTTCAGCAAAATACCAGTTTGAACTCCTTTCAGCCAAATACACATTTGAACTCCTTCCAACCAAATACACATTTGCAAACAAAGAAAACAAACATAAGCCTAACTCGCTTTATCTACCTTGTACTCACTATTCTGGATCTATAAGAAACTGTATCAGGGAGATTGGGGAGAAACCTGGTTGCACATCTGATCCCTCTGAGCCCCCAGAGTGAACAACAACCAAACACTAACAGCACGCACAAAAACTTCCTTCCCTCAAGATTTGAAAGTATCCTGTCTCCTGATTGGTCCTCTGGTCAGGTGACAGCCAGGCTTACTGAACTTGTTAACCCTTTCCAGGCAAAAGAGATATGAAGTACTTCTGTGCTGTTAACTTTTCTTATCTGTTTATGACATCATCATATTACATATCATTGTTGTTAGAAATTTCTAGAAGACTATGTTGCTCCTATGATAACTCTTTGATTCAATAATCTAACTGCTTTACCTTAAACCTATGTAATTCTTATTACTATGATATGCCATGACCCTCCACCACTATATAGTATGCCTTGTGTCTCTTTTGTGCAATACAAATAAATATCTGTTATTTTCATATTATCACTGGGTATCCATATTGTATTTACACTGCTTTGGGGCTTCTGGTGAGTAATACATTGTCATTACTGCTACTATGCCTGAATGTCTAGTCACACTTGAAAGGAGTTTAATATTTAGGCCCTTTTCACTTGCAGACACTCAGTTGTAAACTTGGGGGTTTTGGCAGAGAGAGGAGTTACTGGAAGAATGCAAGATTTCATTGTACTTCGACTGATTGTAAATTATTTCCTCAACAAACAAGTACAAAAGATATATGTTTCTAAAAAAAAAAATTACTTAGGAAAAGGCGAATTGTACACAAGAACAAATTATACAGATAATCGTTACCTGATACTAATCTCATTTGTACTTATTTTACAGCTTTTTTTATTTTAGTGACTTACTCGATCTATATTGCTTCAGGTCCTATGTATCCATATTTTGAGACACCACTACTGGTTAATCTCTTTTCCCTTGAAGCCTTCACTGTTCTCACTTGCTACAGTTAACTTCCTCTTTGTCTTGCATCTTGCTGTGCATGCCAAAGGAAAGCATCATTATCCTGTACAAAAGTCTTCAGTGACTAAGCTCTCAAGCCTGGGAAAAATCAACGCACTGGTGTTTAAATACAAATTCTTTCATTTTGAGAATGTCAATCTGGCTGTCCCTACCTGCCAGGACAGTTGAACTCTGAATTTGACACAAAAAATATGTGCCTTTTAGACTGCTAGGGGTTAATGCAGCCTGTCAGGAAAGCCAGGAAAAAGAAGCCAACTCCCAGATGACACTGCTAGAAATTGATCCTGGAGTTTAGCATCTGGATCCTTCAACTGCCAAGCTTGCCCCAGTGGTCCGTTTCATCACTGGGCCAGATTAAAAAAGAATGATGAACAGGAGCAGGTTCTGCACCATCAGTGACAAGAAGAAAAAAAATCTCAAAACCAAATGAGTCTTGCCATTCCATGTGTGCGCTAATGGGCTTTGAAACAATGTGCAGCTTTAAAGCTGTGTCAAGAAAAGCCAGCCAAGTCTGTCAGTTTCTTTTTGCAAACAGGGTGAAAGTTAGAGGTGGCAAATTTGTGCAGGTTCAAACTCCCATTAGGGTGCCACCTGTTACATTTTTACCCAAGCACACAAGATTTTGAAATGTATTTGCTTTCAGGGTGCTTGCAACATTTGTCACGCATTTCACTACCAGCCCCTAAACATTCCTTTTTTAAAAAAAAAATGCAATTTCAAACTACAGATGGGCTCCAGTTGCAAAAATTCACATCTGGATTTTGATATCTCTAAAATTCAGACAAGTTACAATCTAGGATTTGTTTCAGTCCCATTAGAGTTTAATGGCCACCTGCAAAAGTTGGATCTCGGTTCAGATTCTGAACTCTTTAGTTTAGTATTCATACTGTGAGGCAACCTACCCCTGACTCACACACCCACACAAATTCAGGAAGGTCGGGGCTATGATTTTGATTTTTGCCTAGCCGTACTTAAAAAAAAAATCATTAATATTCCACGTCCTATCATTTCAGTATCTAACATTTTCCAAGACACAAAAATTATCCTGAGCTCCAGGGTTCTTTCTCAAAGAGTTTGTTTTTACTCTTTCAAAACAAACAGTACAAAAATATTAATTGTAATCATATAATTGGGAGACAAAACTGCACTCTGATGATGGAAAGGTGGAACAGGCAAGAAAGGTGAGATCCATTATAACACTAATTTTCAGGGCAGGACCCTAAAAAATAATGAGTTCCCCAGAGAGGTATATCTTATTTCGAGGTAGGAAAGATTAATCCAGCTCCACAATTTCAATGACTGTTTCTTTTTTTTTTTTTTTAAATTGCAGGATGAATTTGTGCGTGCTGCATGTGAGGAAGTTGCTGGTTTGATCTGTAGCAGGAAATGTATTCCTTTGAATATCTGCAGTCTATGAGAAGGGTAGCATATTTGTCTAGATTATGAATATTGCAGGCCACATTTATGGTTGCATAAGGAGGCTGGAGATCTGGGAGAAAGAAGGGCTGAGAAAACTTAATAACATCATCCCACTGCTGCAGCTGCTGCTACTAGAGCAGGGGTCAGCAACCTCTGACACGCGGTTAGCCAGGGTAAGCACCCTGGGGGGCCGGGCCAGTTTGTTTACCTGCTACATCCGCAGGTTCGGCCGATCGCGGCTCCCATTGTCCGCGATTTGCTGCTCCAGGCCAATGGGGGTTGCAGGAAGCAGCATGGGCCGCGTTCCAGAGGTTGCCGACCCCTGCGCTCAGGGGCGGCTCCAGGCCCCAGCATGCCAAACGCGTGCTTGGGGCAGCATGCCACGGGGGGCGCTCTGCCGGTCGCCGGGAGGGCGGCAGACGGCTCTGGTGGACCTCCCGCAGGCACGCCTGTGGAGGGTCCGCTGGTCCTGCGGCTCCGGTGGTCTACCAAAGTCGCGGAACCAGTGCCACACCTGCAGGAGGTCCACAGGAGCCACCTGCCGCCCTCCCGGCGACCAGAAGAGCACCCACCGCGGCATGCCGCCCTGCTTGGAGTGGCGAAATGTCTAGCCCCTGCCTGTGCTAGAGATTTGTGTAAATTGTAAGTCTCATCTAATACAACACTTATTTTTGAGCAGCACTAGCACATCTGTGCAATGCTGTTTGTGTGGCAAACAACTTGTACAAGTGAAAAGAAGGAGGAAGGTGCAGCCACAGAATACTGCAATTTATATCCCTTAGTTTGGTATGATGTCTTGGTCATCACGGTCAAGACTTTCAAAAGTGACTTGTGATGCTGCTTGCCTTTGGATGCCCAAATTGAAACATCTTAAAGTAGCCTGATTTGCAGGAAGTCTTAAGCACCCATTGTAGTGTGAGGACAAACACAAAGAGCCATGCTTTTAGCAGCAACTAGAAAACTCCCTGACCATGAAATTCCTACATTTATTATGCTCCCTACTACAAAACATCCTGGTCCTCGCTGGTAATTGGAGAGGGCAAGGAATTGTATAACCACTCGGCACCCATCCTTGGAAAATCAGGCCCCTTTTCAGTGTTGGGCAACCAAAAACTGAGTTACCGACATCACAAGGCAATCACAAGTTACTGAAATAACAAGGCACTTTACATATCAGCATTCTCATTGAATCTGATCCTGCTCCCACCAGAATGAATAAGAGCTTAAATAACTTCAGTTACTATTGCTATTTATTATTTTGGCAGTTCATGAAAGTTTTGAGGATCAGGCCTCGCTTCCAATCACTCAAACAATCCATGTCCAGAAAATACATTGGATAAGGTTCAGACTCATGACTAGGGTGGTAGGGAGCTATCAGAAGGAAGGAGATGAAGACCACTAGCAAGGGAGAGAGGTTCCTGGAGCTCAGGTGGCTGTCTCTCATCCAGTTAAAACAGACCTCTCTCTCTCCCAGGTAGTTTCTCCTTCAAATACCTCTATCTTCATCTAGGGTCCCTCTCTTCATCTCCAGGCAGAGGAGTCATTCTGGAGGCCTCCAAGATATATATATATATATATACACACATACAGATAGAGAGAGAGAGAGAGAGAAATAGAATGGCCCTGGCAGCATTTTCTCTCTTCAGCTGCCATTCCCCTTTCTCTGGGCACATCTGCTAAAATATATGAGGCAGACCAGATTCTCCCATTAGAGTCTTCTGCTCACCATGTGGAGAGGTCTCAGGTGAGCCCATACCACTGAAGGGCAAGAATTCACCTAAGCATCTTGATTCACTCACCTGAACTTCTGTGAAGTGGACTCACGGGTGATGAGTGGGACCTCCTCCCAACCCTGTCTCCTCCACACCTCAACACCTCCCAATCTCTTTGTTTCTCCTTCCTCCCCCTTTACGTATCCCTACATACCATGCTCCTGCACAAATTAAACTGTATGGTTACCTTGCTACTTCCTCACAAAACAAGTTTGTGTTGTCATAAAATAGATTTCAGCTATGGGACTGAAATATATTTTCCACAAACATTCACAAAATGCAAATACAAAAGTGATGCAACCACAGCAAATCAAAAATCAATTTCCAATTTGTAGATTTTTTTCCATTTACCCAGCTCTACCTGATAATGCTATAGAATTTCCTACTGCAAGCAAAGAGGACATGCAAGTAGAAATTAGGATGTCTGGATGGAGACTACAAAATGAATACAGAAATGATCTACTCAAAGCAGCAATCTCTATTCCCCTAAAAAAATGTAAGAACTAAACTTGATAATATGGGAAATCTACATAGTATTAATAGAATGGATTGGATCAATTCTAGATTGGTGATTAGAAAATCATAAATATGGATATGTATTGTTGGTTCATGTCATTTAAATCATGCAGTTACATATATTAGCTGATTAAAAGTGTTGAAGAGATGGCAGAAAAGCTCTCTGAATCAAAACTGTTCTCTTAATCAGATCAAAGACATGTATTCTAGCAAATAAAATTAGATGAGTCAATCTCTAATTTAATAACTTCTAATACACAAACTGGATGTTGTGAAAAAAATCATCAAAGCAGGGCACAATGTGCATACCCATAGAAATTCATAAATACCCTGCATGCCAGCAAACACTGGCATTTATGTGCACAAAAATGTAGATTTACATTCACAGATGACTGTGAACCCAACTGCAAGATGAATTTGCATGAGTCATTATCTGATTCAGCCTGTAAACACAGGGATTTGTCCTTCTTTGCAAATATTTTGAGTTTAAGCTAATGTCTAATGTGGTGTTTGGTCTACTTCTGAAATGTTTTCTTCAGTCTTTTCACAACATTGTGAAGTTTTCACAAAATTCACAAGGTCCTGAAGTTATAATGAATAACACTTCATTAATAGATGTGGCAACATGATTGAATGATTAGTGTAAGAGACTAAGAATTAGAAGACCTCAGTCTATGCCAGGGTTTCCCAAACTTGATTCGTGGCTTGTTCAGGGTCAGAGCCCTGCGGGCTGCGAGATGGTTTGTTTATCTGAGCATCCGCAGGTACAGCCACTCGCAGCTCCCAGTGGCCGCGGTTCACCATTTCTGCACCACCTCCCCAGCTCCCTTTGGCCAGGAACGGCAAACCACAGACACAGGGAGCTGCGAGCAGCCGTACCTGCAGACACTCAAGTGAACAAAGCATCTCGTGGCCCACCAGGGGCTTACCCTGAACAAGCTGTGAACCAAGTTTGGGAACCCCTGCTCTACACCTAGCTCTGGCACTGACTTGCTATATCTGATAAGGCAAGTCACTTAGGCCCAGATTTTTAAGAATATTTAGGCATTGTAAAGTGAGAGTACTAATACTTTACTCTCATTTGGTGGCGTTAGATTAACTACATTAGAGACTGTGAAGTACTTTGAGATCTACAGATATAAAAGCCAGATATTATTTGTTTCTTTCATTTATAGATAATGTTGGAACTTAACCAATCAATTGTCTGAACCTTCTTTTCTTCCTCACCATTTGTGTGCGTGTGTGTAACATTTATGAAAACACATGTGGTGGCCCTTTCTGCGTAAGGCATGCCCCAAATCCTGCAGAAGATGCATCTACTTATACTGCATCTAGTTCAATTAACTCATTTTTAAACATGCGGATTGGTGACCAGTGTTTTAACTAGGTTTATGGTATATCCAGCTTTTCAGAGCCAAGAGATGTGAAACTGAAATAATTTTGCAAAATTGTGCATCATCCCCATAAGTCTCCGTACATTGGCTTTGTATTGCAGAGTGGGCGTTTTAACAATCTGGATTATTCATTTGAGCAATTAAACATTTTTGCTCATTTCATTGTATGACTAATATAAAAAAGCTTCTTTTAATTTTACCTTTTTAGGATTAATTTTTTAGAGCCCAATTGCATGTGCAATTTCCTATCTATCTTTGTACAGATACATAGTATGATTTCCTGTGCAATTCCCATGACTGCACATACAAACAGGTTTTAGATGTCAATTGTGCAGTTTTTTGCACATGGGTCTGTGATGGGGTATTGGCCCCACACTGGTCTCTAAGGGGTTCATAGAGCCTTAGGGATGCTGCACAGGAGGCAGCCAATTAGAGAAGGGCTGAGAGGAGCAGGTAATCTGGGCTTGGCAGGTTCATATAAGAAGAGCTGCAGGGCAGAGCAGGGTCAGTTACTCAATGGAATTTAAGGAGGGTGCACTAGGTGCCTGGCAGGCAGAAAGAAGCTAGCACCCTAGACAGAGCTCTGGGGATCCAGAGAAAGCTCCTGACTGGCTGCTGAGACTTGTTGGCTGAGGCCCTGAGGCAAGGGCAAAGAGGATGGTGGGGCCACGGGGAGGTGGTTGGACAATTGGCTACAGTCGGCATTTGGGAAGTGGTGAGACAGTTGGACTGCAGCACTCACCCCTGAAAGAGAAGAGCACGGATCATGACGTGGCTGAAGGGCTGTGTCATGAAGAGGATGCTGTGGTCTTTGGAGTGATATGGGTCCAGAAGCAGAAGTGACAGTGGGCAAGGCACCATCAGGAGAAGGTGTACTGACCTGCAGAGCTAATCCCCAAGACAGCTGGCAGGCAGTGCCAGTGAGTGGAGTCCCATTACAGGTCCTTTTCAAAACTCATCCTCAAATTTCTGTTTTAAGTGGCTTTCCCTCATTGTTGACACAATTTGTCTAAGTTTTTTGTTTTGTCCTTAAATGCCTTGAAACGAAATTAAAAAATAACACCTGTAAACATATATTACTTTACATCCCAAGATCTTTAAAATGCAATTTCTTGTCTCAGATGCTGTACAAAAGTACATATTATCCCCATTTCACGGATGAGACAACTTCACAAGAGAGATGTTATGGCCTGGGTCCACAAAGAGACTGAAAAAAGTGACAAAGAGTCCTCTGGCACCTTATAGACTAACAGACGTATTGGAGCATGCATTCGACAAAGGGGTATTCAGCCACGAAAACTTATGCTCCAATACGTCTGTTAGTCTATAAGGTGCCACAGGACTCTGTCGCTTTTTACAGATCCAGACTAACACGGCTACCCGTCTGAAAGAGACCGAAGTGTTTCAACAAATGTTACCGCGTTATAGGTGAAACCGCATTATATTAAACTTGCTTTGATCTGCCGGAGCACGCAATCTCCTCTCCTTCCTCCGCCCCCCGCCCCGGAGTGCTGCTTTACTGTGTTATATCAGAATTTGTGTTATATCGGGGTAGAGGTGTAACGTAATAAAGAGCACTCTACACAATAAACATATCATAGTGTAATTTGAATCGGTTACTTTACTATATTTATATGTTTGAATACCTTCTTCCCTAATAATAAAATTCATATATGGCACAGACACCTGGTTATTGGTCTCCTGCTTCTTCTAAGAAATAGTGTAATTGAGCACTTGTGTGTGGGGACAGTGGGAACTCGGGGTTCTTGATTAATTTGCTCCAGTTATAAATTATTTATTACCTTATTCCATTTCCCCGTTACCTTCATAGGGACCCTTTCAAACTGTCAGAGAAATCTATTTACTTTTAATTGATTACTATTCTGCATTCATTGAGATTTCCAAAATGACCAAGAGAAGCAGTAGTACCGAGATTAGCCATACCAATCTACAATATGATGGGTGACATAAAATATGTCACTGACAGCAGACTGCAGTACTTAAGCGTGGGATTTCAAGTATTTGCTAAAACATAGCAGAGCTTGAGAAAAATCACTTCAGTTTCACCAAAAGAGATAGCTGAGAGTTCAGCGAATATCATTTAAACAGCAAAAGACATTTAAACAGCATGATGTAGTATATAGAGTGCTGGACTTGCTATCTTACCAACTGGCCAAGTGATTGTCAGCAAGTCACTCTATTTTTTCTGTGCCTCAGTTTCTCTATCTGTAAAATGGGAATAGTGGTACTAATTTTCTTTTGTAAAGCACTTTTACATCTATGGATGAAAGGCATTACATAAAAGTTAAGTATTATTTTAATATTATAATAAAGAACTCTGCTTAATCCAACTGAATCTTGGGAATCTGCCAATAGAGACTTAACATTACTATCACAAGTACTAATGGGACATCAGTCAAACCAGGCCCAGCAACTTGGATGTAAACTTTGTGACCTGGACTTACAAATAAAACCTGAACAACAACAGAAGAAACTAAGCTATTACTAAGGCTAAGAAAATCGTTGTCCAGACTGATAGCTGTACTTGAAAACAGCAGGAAGCCAACTATAGCTGTTACCTTACTATAGTCGGACAGCTCTACCACGCACTATGCAAACTGAAGATCAAAGGTACGATGCCAGAGAAGTCAGGGAAATAATGACAACTTACATTTATAGAAGCCAATGGAAATTTTACAAACACAATGTCTAAGTCCAAAACCTTACAGAAGACTCAAAATAACCATTTTAAGCATCATATGTAGACAATTCAAACTAAGTGACTAACAAATATGATAGGGAAACATAAAAGAAATCATAGCAATCTTCAACAATGTTTAAAGTGCATTCATGGTGACATTTTTAAAAGCATCTAATAGGTTTGGGTCCACAAGTCCCACTGAAGGTAAACAAAGCTGAAATATAATACACAGAGGTGACTGGAGGTGAAAGAAAAATGCACTACCATATTTAGTCTCTTTCTACACACATGTGCCCCTGATTCCTGAAGAAATGCTATCGTAAGAGAAGCTTTTAAAAACACTGCACATTGAAATTGCAGCCATGTCTGCCTGTGGGAAAAAAAAATTAGTTCAGCCCAGAAGTGCACATTTTAGCCCAAAGTGAACATTATCATGCAGACTGTGTGCAAGTCCTTATTCACAGGAAAACAAAGTAATGCTGTTCCATTAGGCTTTCTGTGGGGGAAAACCTAAAATGACATAGCATAACAGACTGCTATATCTGCATCTTCTGTCACAATCTTCTCTTTGTGTTACTGCTGCAGCTTTGACCAGGTTACTTCACACATGTGTAAGAAGTGATCAACAATATGATGTTTTAATTGCTCTTTTACGCATAGTCAAAAGAAATCAATACAAATCCACATCTTGCATCTGTGAACAATGGATATGCATGTTCCAAACAGTCTTCTACAATTAGAGCTCTCCATTGAATATTTAAACTATGTACTTTCCCATACAGTGATACATTAATGTCACATTACTAATACCAATAGCTGACAATGCCCCTGCCTTTCACTGAATTCTAAAAGAAGTGCACTTGTGTGACTAGTCACAGAATCTAGCAAGACGATAGTAAATCACTCTTATCTTGATTGTATTGTTAGTTGTTAAGTGGAAATAATGCCACTTGTCTTCATGTTGCTGTTCCTTAGCACCATAGAAAGAGTTATTTTTATATTAGTAACACCTAGTACATCAATTTGTGTGGATTTGCAATAGACGTGTCAAGATGAGATTTGCTTATCCCACAGCATTTCTCTTTCTCTCTTTTTTTAAAGTAATACATCCTCTCAGGAGAGGACTTTGTTTTAGAGAGGAAAAGCTCTTAATGCCAACAGTATTCACACCTTCAAACATAGTGACCCTAAACAATAAGATCTTTGTAGAGGAATCCCACTTACATTTTAAAGTGCATTTGTGGGAAGAATAGAAAGATTCGTTCACTTATACACATAAGAACATCAGAATGACCGTACTGGGTCAGACCAAAGGTCCATCTAGCCCAGTATCCTGTCTACCAACAGTAGCCAATGCCAGATGCCCCAGAGGAAGTGAACCTAACAGGTAATGATCAAGTGATCTCTCTCCTGCCATCCATCTCCACCCTCTGACTAACAGAGGCTAGGGACTGGCTAATAGCCATTAATGGACTTAACCTCAATGAATTTATCCAGTTTTCTTTTAAACACTGTTATAGGCCTAGCCTTCACAACCTCCTCAGGCAGGTTGACTGTGCGCTGTGTGAAGAACTTCCTTTTATTTGCTTTAAACCTGCTGCCCATTAATTTCATTTGGTAGCCCCTAGTTCTTGTATTATGGGAATAAGTAAATAACTTTTCCTTATCTACTTTCTCCACATCACTCATGATTTTATATACCTCTATCATACCCCGCCTTAATCTCCTGTTTTCCAAGCTGAAAAGTCCTAGCCTCTTTAATCTCTCCTCATATGGGACCTGTTCCAAACCCCTAATCATTTTAGTTGCCCTTCTCTGAACCTTTTCTAATGCCAGTATATCTTTTTTGAGATGAGGAGACCATATCTGTATGCAGTATTCAAGATGTGGGGGTACCATCGATTTATATAAGGGCAATAATATATTCTCCATCTTATTCTCTATCCCCTTTTAAATGATTCCTAACTTCTTGTTTGCTTTTTTGACCGCCTCTGCATACTGTGTGGACGTCTTCAGAGACCATCCACAATGACTCCAAGATCTTTTTCCTGATTCATTGTAGCTAAATTAGCCCCCATCATATTGTATGTATACAATCCATGGGAGAACAGAATTTTCCTTTCCTAGGCAATTATATTCATAATATTTTAACTGAGCCATCAGTTAAAGAACCATTGCTCTTTTATAAAGACCTTATCATAAATGAGTAGTGCTTAAGGCATGCTCAAATTATTAGGCTTTTCTCACACAAAGAATTAGCACAATGCCCCTCTGGGACTGTTTAGAAATTCCTTATTTGTTCTACAAACATTAAAACACTGGCGGAGCATGAGTGTAAGAGAGAGCAACAAATTAGTATTATTTAACAGCATTCAAAATCAGCTCAATTTTTATAAATGACTTTGGAAGGTTATTATAGTGTAACACAATTAAGGTTAGAGAATAAAGAGATATGAAGTGTTCAAAATTAAAGCAAAAGCTACTACCATTGAGAATATTAGTGTATTACCCCAGGGTTTAACCTCCTTTGACTGGCTTTGCAAAAGCAACAAGCTCATTGCTAACAAGAGCCCTGTGAAGAGTATTTGTTAATGACCAACCTTGTTTTCTCTCTCTCCGACTTTTTTCCCCATCACATGTGGATATCAGCAGTTTGCCAACACTATACACTTTATTTTTCTTTTTTATAATCAACTTTAGACAAGCAATAGGAGTTTAAGATTTTTTAGTTATTCTGGCCAATTATATAGATTTAAGGCCCAGTCCTGGAAGGTGTCAGCAACTCCTGCAAGGTGCTGAGCTCTTTCAAGGCCCAGTGAAGTAATGTGGTGACAGACAAATATCTGGAGAAATAACGTTCAACTATACAATTTGCAGCATGTTATAGGGAGTTGATCAGCCCTACCTCAGCCTACCTCAAAGCTTGAACAGTGCCCTAACCAGCAGCCTATGGCATACCCTGGGATAGATGGCTCTCCTTTTTAAATTATTCCACTTTGGCTAGAAAATTAAATAGTCTTTGAGACAGAGTGAGAATGACTCTATAGCCAAGTGATTAGAGCTCTCAGGAACCCAAATTCAAGTCCCTGCTTTATACAAAGTGGAATGGCTCCAAAAGGAGCGTTTCCTAGCCAAGTAGTTGCAGCACTATCCCAAAAAATGGTCAACAGAGGTTCAAATCCCTGCTCTATATTAGGCCAAGTGGGGGTTTGAACCCAGGTCTCTCATATCCAGGGTGAGTGCTCTGGGCTAAAGATTATGGGGGCACCACTACCAACTCGTTCTGCAGGTGTGTTTTGTGTGGGGACTGATCGGTTAGCTTCTGAAAATGCTCACCAGATTGCACAGGGGAAAGATTAATTTGAGGATCCCTCTGAGTCTTATGCATGAGATAGGTGCAGGAGATTGAGACTTGGGCATCAGTTCACACGTTCACTGGCAGATTTGTAGTCACTTATCAGACTTTGTTAACAGAGCCCTAGATGCCTTGGGACTTCAGGCACCTAGAGTTGGGTGGCAACTAAGTAGGACGGTTTGAGAATCTAAATTTTTGACTTGGGTGCCTTAAGTGGCAGATGTGCTTCTAAGTCACCTAGGGCTAGATCCACAAATGGGGCTTAGGTGCCTAGGTGCCATGTAAAATATATGGGACTTGTGCTCCTAAATCACTTAGGTGCTTTTGAAAAAAAATCTATTGTTCCAAAACCAACGCTCAGCAGGTAATATTCAGAAAGGACAGCTATTGCTCCAAACAACTTCCAGTTCAAAGCAGGGAGGTCAGCTCTTCGAATATCTCTCAGACCCTCTCTTGAGATATATCTGCTTATTTTCACCCAAAAGTATCTTCACAAAGTAATTGTAAAAATGAAACAAAACAAATAAATAAGCAAACAAACAAGCCAACCCTTCACCCTCATTTTAAAAATTGCCAAGAGTGTTTTAAACTGATTAAAACCTGGAAATTCAAGTATTAAGCTTTGTGTTCCAGCTTTACCTATCTGATTGTGTCCATTTCAGATGATATGATCATAACTGAAATATGACCAGAGAAGAGATGGTAATTATTGCTACACATGGAGGAATCAAACACACATTGTTTCATACAGCAGAGTATAGATATATACAGCTGTGATGTATTCTTAGGCATATCACACTGAAAGGAGCTTTAATTCTGAACTTCTTGAATTTTGTTATTTTAAGCCAGCACTTTAAGCTTATTTCTCCCTGGATACATACATATATAGAGAGAACAATAAAAGAAACCAAGCAAGTATCACCTGAGGATGGAAAACTACAAAGACTGTGTGGTTAAAAGAAGTGGGAAAATAAGGAAACATTAGATGCCATTCATTTAAATAGAGTAAGTGAGGAGGTCATGTCAAGAAAGCATAAATCTTCTTAAATGTTAAGATACAGTAAGTCAAAATTTGAGGTAATATAAAGAAGGAATAATCAAATGAGCCTAATCTGATCATTAGTAAGCACACCATGCAAAGGAAAAGAAGAGAGGAACAGATGAGACGCTAAGAAGCTGACCAGATCATGAAAACAAGCTGGAAAGAAGGGAGGAAAAAAGGAAATGATAGTTAATCCATGTGGGGGCTCTGCAAACTAATGGTACAGAATAGTGAACCTTTGCAGCTCTGGGCCACCCTCTTTGAACCCAGGTCTTTGTCACTCTTCATTAAGGAGAGCTGGGATCTGAGTTTCTGCAGCAAGTAATTGCTACATATTTCCAAAATTACACCAGCCGGTACTTATTCTCTCTGTGGTGAAGGTAACTGTTGCCCTTGAGCATGGAAAGCACTGGGAAATGAGTTACCTTTGTAATGTTCAGAAGCAGGTATACGGTGCTAGTACAAGAACAGACACTGGTGTGTGCAGCAGTCATGGGTAATGCTTCATTTACTTCAACAGCTCTCTCCCTCTCCTTCCCTCCTCCTCCCCAGCCACTGATTACTGCTGTAGTGAAGTGAATTAATGGAGCTTTAATTAGGAAGGGGAAATGGCTAAATAAAACAAAGCATAGAATATAAAATATGTAAGAAACATACTGCATTGGGAAATAAAATTATTATATTGCTAATAAAATTAAATAAAATTTGTTGCAGCTATTCCAGGCTAACCTACCATTTATTGTTCAATAAAGACTGTGCTGATAATAACAGCACTGTACAAGGTGGAGGTAAAAGAACTAACTGTCATCTTAATCTACTGATTTCATTATTTACTAGCACATACAGTTTGTTCAAATCTCACATACAGACTCACAAATCAATGAAAGCAGTGCAATTCAAAGTTACTTAGACGATGTTCTTAGCTGATCTTATATTGCAGTGGTATCCAAACAGTTTAACATTATATCTCATGCTGTTCTGTTTTAAGTGTAGTACATAGGCACAGTAGGGAACTGAGGATAGCATTTCTAAAATCCTTTGCATTTGTGTCTAAGTCAGGTCCTTCAGATTGGGCCTGATTTTCTTCTCACTTACACCAGTGTAAATCAGCAGTAACTCTCTGGAACTTGGAGTGATCCTGATGAAAATTTTGTGAAAGAGGAGAACCAAGTCTATTGTTTTTAATGTAGCATTTTGTGTTTATTTTTGTATCTATTTTAAAATAGCAAATATTGAGATGTTACATCTTAAACAGCAACCTAAACAGAAATATCCAAACAGTCTGGGGCAGTGGTCCCCAACCTTTTTGTCTGGTGGGCTCCAGACGAAGGACCACTGCGGCGGTGGAGCACCTGCCGAAATGCCTCTGAATTTCGGCGGCATTTTGGCAGTGACGCCTCTCAACAAGTGACATCATCGAGAGGCGTTGCTCCTGAAATTTGAGGGTGATGCCTCTCAGTGATGTCACTTGACAGAAAGCGGCGTCATCAAGAGGCGTCGCTGCTGAAATTCGGGGGCGACGCCTCTCGATGACATCACCACGTTGGGGACCCCTCGTCTGGGGGGAGAAAAAAAATAGACTAGCCCTGTTACTGTTAAATGGGTCTGCTCTACTCTGCTCAGTTTCCACTGGGTGCTGCCCAGGAGCGGGACAGGAGAGAAACAGTGTAGCTCCTGAATCTCTAACCTGTTGCAGAAGCCTTGATGGAATCTAGAACAGTCTAAGGGGATGCTCTCAATTCATCCAACTGATAATGGCTCTCACCAACTGAAGACAGGAGTGGCCTGTGCTCTGGCTACCACGACTCCAGCCCAAACATGCCTCTACACCAGAGACTGCAGGGCCCAGAGTAGGCCTGAGAATATGGCCAAAAGTTTTTATCATTACCACTGCCAAGAACTCTTATAAGTAAAATATTACAGAAAGAACATATGCCTACCCTGTTGCTGTGAGCTATATCCCTGTTACGCGAAATGATTCATTTATAGATATCATTTAGTAATTGTGTCTCCATGATCAGATGGCTGTTTAAATATGGCACATGTGCACAGAGCTACCTGCGCATTGCAGTGAGCCTCACTCTGCCACATGTGTACAACACATGGTCCTATTAGACAGCTAGGTCTGAAGGACAGTTGGAGCATGAAACTTATCTCAGGAAGGGTCCCCACTCTCTCCCCAGGAGCTGGTGGACCTGCTAAGTCCTGCAGATATTTAATAAAAGCCAGCATCTGTGCTTTACATGCCTCAAATTATACCACTTCATCCTAGGGCCAGTTCAGAGCTTCTTACATGCACTGATGCTTGAAGCACAGCTATAACAAAAGACTGGACCGACAGTTTTCTTTGCCTGTAGCTACCATCGGGTGCTCTGTTTTATTTTATTTGCCTTTATTTTGTGTTTGCTTGGCCACCCTAAATGAGCAGCCTGCAGCAGCTGCACCCTTCCAAGAGTCCATTTGATCAATCCTGCATACATTACACCTTCCAGAGACAGGAAATGTCAGTAAGGGGCTGCCAGGTCCCAATTACATACACACACACACATATCAGAACTGCTGCAACCCTCTCCGGGCTGCTGAGATGGTTAGAAAAAGAACAATGGGGATTATTCATGATGAATAGTGCTATATATTAGAAATGTAAGCTTGATCATTATTATCAATGAACTCCCTACCTTCAGACTATCTCAGAATCACTGCATGCAGCTATTTCTGGGGGAAAGTTCAGCATGGATGATGGTCAACACCTGTTAAAGACATATTATTTATAGCAAAAGAGAAGCTGCAGCACACTGCTGTGCCCATTCGGGATGAGTACAGGGTTCAGCCTCCAAGACCCTAAGCATATCACAGATGGGGAAGATGGAGGGAAAACTGATATGAAACATTCTATCGGACACACAGAGGAGTAGCACTAATGTCAGGAGAGAGCCAAACAATAATTCATAATTTCTTTTTTATGAAAATCAATCTACTAAAAAAGCATGGGATATATTTTAATATCTTCTGTGCTTTCGAGGCAAAAAATGCTCATTTTGAATAAATATAATAAGAAATAATAGATCAGGGTCACAACATGGCCTGGAAAGAAATGACAAAATATTAACCGGTGAAATCTACATACCAGTTTTGTCACTTTTCACCAAGTTCCAGTAAGCATGCAGCATATTTGACTTAAGGTGATTTCAAACATAATGCTGTCTGATCAGTAAAAATCTTAATATTTTTGGCCAGGATTTTCAAACAACTAGCAATTTTGATTGTCTCAATTCATGGATGTACAATTTGAGGCATCTTAAAAGGACATGATTTTCAGAGTGCAGTGAGCACCACTGTTATGAAATTCAGGCCCCTTTAAGGTATCTCAGCTAGGGCATCCAAAAAATAAGGTGTTAAATCACTTGCCACCTTTGAAAATCTTGGATTCCAAGCTAAAAATATTCCACATCTACTATTGTAATTTTTTTATGACATGTACAGTACCAAGCAACATTGTTCTTCTAAATCAGGTCAGAAATGTGTAAGTAGTTTTCTGTACAAATAAACAGATAGATGAATATTTTTATATATGGTAGGATTTATTATGAAATGTTGCTCCAGAGCACAGTTGCCAACTTTCACGCAGTAAATAAGCACCCCAACTTTCACGATAAACCAAAAATCAAGCTAATCCCATTTCAAAACAAGGCCAAAACAAGCCAATCCCTAAGAACCCCAACACTCTATGTGACTAGATCCCCCTGGCGTGCAGTCTGGGACTGTGGTGGGCCTGCTGTGCACCCCGACTCTCTCCCCTCCTTGTCTCTGCTTGCCCCCCTTACCCTGCTTGCCGGGAGCAGATCAAAAAAAAGAAGCAACAAGAAGCTACAAGCCAAACAGACAACAAGCTACAAGCCAAAAACTAGCCAATAAGCAACTCAAAGCCAATTAAGCCAAAAACAAGTTAATTCCTGCATTTTTTTTCCACAGGTTTAGCATGTCTGCTCCAGAGAGATGTATCCCATCCACATCCCACTGTTCCAAAATGGGCTTAACACAAGGTAATTCAAGAAAGAAGAATATCCTTCTTGCTCATCATGAGTCCTGTTAAGTCCCTAAGACACAAACAGCTTTTTTTTTTCCTTTTCTTCCATGTTTAACCAGCAAATGGAAATGAATTGCTCTGCCATCATTCGGCCACTTTACAGAAGGGCCTAAATAGAAAAGTAGCTTGATTGTGACATACACTTTCAGATAGTGACCCATCATTCAACTCACTAAACTGCTGTACTGCAGAGAATTGAGCTAGTGAATTTTTATTCATTCCCAAACCTACAATTAATTACAATTTCAGTCTCACCATCAAAAAACCCAAGCTCAGACAATCACACTGATGAACACCAGGTCAAAAAAGAACTCAGCATAATATACATCTATATTTTTCCCCCTAATTGAACTGCCTTTTTAATAGGCAGCAATTAAAATTGCTTTTCTCTGCTTGTACATAATTTGTACAAAACTGAGTGTTCAAACTCTACTTTCAGATAGAGCTACGTAAGTATACACATGTTCCACATATGTGGAGATATCTATATGATAAATTGCAGAGACCTGTGATAAATTAATTTACCATACACCTTTAACAGTGTCACCTGACCTCTGTCTACTCCATCTCTCCCTGAACTGCTTCAAACCCCTGAGCATTTAAAAAACTATTTAGAAAAAAAATCCTTCTTTCTCCCTCCAGATAAGGAATTCTCCTCAAAATTACACCTATCTGAAGTGCAGGATGAGCAATATTCAGGACAGCTTTTCTGTATATAAAATTGTCATGACTTTTAAGTCCAT
Source organism: Gopherus evgoodei (assembly GCF_007399415.2). Taxonomy (NCBI): domain Eukaryota; kingdom Metazoa; phylum Chordata; order Testudines; family Testudinidae; genus Gopherus; species Gopherus evgoodei. The sequence goes on from NC_044322.1 coordinate 65,250,202, forward strand.
TCCTTGCAACCCCGTAAGCCTAGAAATGAGAGCTTTATACCATTGGAAAGGGTCAGTTTGCCACCTTCTAAGCTTGGAAGATCCCAAGATATTGGATGTTAATGTCTTGACATTTTGGGGTATAGAAAAACTCTTTTAGGCTATTTTAGAGCTTTTTAAGGCTCCATGTGAGACCTGCACACAGTTGGACCTAAGGAAACCAGTGCATCTAACTTACCATTAACTGTACAGGAAATAGTCCATAAACATATTTTAGACAAAATATCCCTGAAATAGTTTATCTGTGTTTATGTGTCATGTACAAGAAATGTGATGATATGATTATACCTTGAAGGCTTTATCAACATAAACTCAGTGCCTGTTATAACCTTATTCCCAGATTCTGGACCTTAGCGTCCAAAATATGGGGGTTAGCATGAAAACCTCCAAGCTTAGTTACCAGCTTGGACCTGGTACTGCTGCCACCACCCAAAAAATTAGAGTGTTTTGGGGCACTCTGGTCCCACTGAAAAACCTTCCCTGGGGACCCAAGACCCAAATCCCTTGAGTCTCACAACAAAGGGAAATAATCCTTTTTCCCTTCCCCCCTCCAGATGCTCCTGGAGAGATACCCAGACACAAGCTCTGTGAAACTACGCAGAGTGATTCCCCCTCTCCGTTCCCAATCCTGGAACAAAAGCACTTTCCTCTTCACCCAGAGGAAATGCCAAATCAGGCTAGCAATCCAACACACAGCTCTCCCCTTGATTTCTTCCTCCCACCAATTCCCTGGTGAGTACAGACTTAATTTCCCTGAAGTAAAGAAAAACTCCAACAGGTCTTAAAAGAAAACTTTATATAAAAAAGAAAGAAAAAATACAAATGTTCTCTCTGTATTAAGATGATACAACACAGGGTCAATTGCTTAAAAGAATATTGAATAAACAGCCTTATTCAAAAAGAATACAAATCAAAGCATTCCAGCACTTATATTCATGCAAATACCAAAGAAAAGAAACCATAGAACTTACTATCTGATCTCTTTGTCCTTACACTTAGAAACAGAAGACTAGAAAATAGAACTACTTCTCCAAAGCTCAGAGGAAACAGGCAGACAGACAAAAGACCTCTTACACAAACTTCCCTCCACCCAAAGTTGAAACAATCCGGTTTCCTGATTGGTTCTCTGGTCAGGTGTTTCAGGTGAAAGAGACATTAACCCTTAGCTATCTGTTTATGACACGCCCCCCAAATTGCAGACAGTGGGGAAGCTCACTGGCGGCAATTTCTTCTAGAACTTGAAAATAAACAGATTAATACAACACATGCACCTTTACATATACTACTAAGTATATAACTAACAGACTTTAGATTTTAAGAACACTTTTTAACTACTGGATTCTGGGAAACTTTCACGGGAGAGTGCATCAGCAACTTTGTTAGAAGCTCCTGTGATGTGTTGAATTTCAAAATCAAAATTTTGGAGAGCTAAACTCCAACGAAGAAGTTTCTTGTTGTTCCCCTTGGCAGTATGAAGCCACTTTAGTGCAGCATGGTCAGTTTGTAGTTGGAACCGCCGTCCCCAAACATATGGGCGTAGCTTTTCCAGGGCGTACACAATGGCATAGCATTCCTTTTCACTGACTGACCAGTGACTTTCCCTCTCAGACAGTTTCTTGCTGAGAAACACGACAGGATGGAAGTTGTGATCTGTTGCTTCCTGCATGAGCACTGCTCCTATACCACGCTCAGATGCATCTGTGGTTACTAGGAATGGCTTGTCAAAGTCCGGGGCCCTGAGTACAGGGTCAGACATGAGCGTTGCCTTAAGCTGGGTAAAGGCTTTTTGACACTTATTAGTCCACTTAACGGCATTTGCCTGGGTCTTTTTGGTTAGGTCGGTCAATGGGGCAGCGATTTGGCTGTAGTGTGGTACAAATCGCCTGTAGTATCCGGCCAAGCCTAAGAAGGATTGGACCTGTTTCTTTGACCTTGGGACAGGCCACTTTTGGATAGCATCCACCTTGGCCTGTAGGGGGTTTATGGTTCCTCGACCCACCTGGTGCCCCAGGTAAGTCACTCTGTTTTGGCCTATTTGACACTTTTTGGCCTTAACAGTTAGTCCTGCCTGCCTGATGCGCTCAAAGACCTTTTCCAGGTGTAGTAGGTGTTCGGGCCAGGAGTCTGAAAAAATGGCCACATCATCGAGGTAGGCAACTGCGAATTCTCCCAGTCCAGCTAGTAGACCATCTACCAGCCTCTGGAAGGTGGCGGGTGCATTTCGAAGGCCGAAAGGAAGGACATTGAATTCATACACCCCCGCATGGGTGACGAATGCTGACCTCTCCTTGGCAGGTTCATCTAGCGGTACTTGCCAGTACCCCTTGGTTAAGTCTATTGTAGAGATGAACTGGGCACGTCCCAACTTTTCCAATAGCTCATCGGTACGTGGCATTGGATAGTTGTCCGGACGAGTTACAGCATTTAGCTTACGGTAGTCCACGCAAAAGCGTATTTCCCCATCTGGTTTGGGTACCAGAACCACTGGAGATGCCCATGCACTGGTAGATGGGCGGATTATACCCATCTGTAGCATGTTCTGGATCTCCCGTTCTATAGCAGCTTGGGCATGAGGAGACACCCGGTAGGGTGGGGTTCTGATTGGGTGAGCATTACCTGTATCAATGGAGTGGTATGCCCGTTCAGTCCGTCCTGGGGTGGCTGAGAACAATGGGGCGAAGCTAGTGCACAGCTTCTTGATTTGTTGCCGCTGCAGATGTTCCAGGGTGGTTGAGAGGTTCACCTCTTCCACGCCACCGTCTTTTTTCCCGTCGTAGTAGACACCGTCAGGCCACTCAGCATCATCTCCCTGGACTGTAAACTGACAAACCTGTAAGTCTCTGGAATAGAAAGGCTTGAGAGAATTAACATGGTACACTTTAGGCTTTAGTGAGGAATTGGGAAATGCTATGAGGTAGTTTACAGCTCCCAGGCGCTCTTGGACCGTGAATGGCCCTTCCCATGATGCTTCCATCTTATGGGCCTGTTGCGCCTTCAAGACCATAACCTGGTCTCCTACCTTGAAGGAACGTTCTCTGGCATGTCTGTCATACCAGGCCTTTTGCTCTTCTTGAGCATCCTTTAGGTTCTCTCTAGCAAGGGCTAAAGAGTGTCGGAGGGTGCTTTGTAGGTTGCTTACAAAGTCCAGAATGTTAGTTCCTGGAGAAGGCGTAAACCCCTCCCATTGCTGCTTCACCAACTGTAATGGCCCCTTAACCTCGTGACCATACACAAGTTCAAATGGTGAAAACCCTAAACTGGGATGTGGTACAGCCCTGTAGGCAAACAGCAACTGCTGCAACACTAGGTCCCAATTATTGGAGAATTCGTTGATGAATTTTTTTATCATGGCCCCCAAAGTTCCATTGAACCTTTCCACCAGGCCATTGGTTTGATGGTGGTACGGGGTGGCAACCAAGTGATTCACCCCATGAGTTTCCCACAGTTTTTCCATGGTCCCTGCCAGGAAATTAGACCCTGAATCTGTAAGGATGTCGGAGGGCCAACCTACCCTGGCAAAGATGTCTGTTAGGGCCAGGCACACAGTGTTAGCCCTGGTGTTGCCTAGAGCTACTGCTTCTGGCCATCGGGTAGCAAAGTCCACTAAAGTCAGTACATACTGCTTTCCTCTGGGCGTCTTTTTTGGGAAAGGGCCCAGAATATCCACAGCTACTCGCTGAAATGGGACCTCAATTATGGGGAGTGGCTGGAGAGGGGCCTTGACCTGGTCTTGAGGCTTACCTACTCTTTGGCATACCTCACAAGACCGGACATACTTGGCAACATCCTTGCCCATCCCCTCCCAGTGGAAGGACTTCCCCAACCGGTCCTTGGTTCTGTTCACCCCAGCATGGCCACTGGGATGATCATGGGCTAAGCTTAAGAGCTTCTCCCGGTACTTAGTTGGAACCACCAACTGTTTTTGCGGCTGCCATTCTTCCCAGTGTCCACCAGAAAGAATTTCCTTGTATAAAAGTCCTTGGTCTATAACAAACCGGGATCGATTTGAAGAGCTGAGAGGCGGTGGGGTGCTCCGTGCCGCCGCCCACGCTTTCTGAAGGCTGTCATCTGCTTCCTGCTCAGCCTGGAGCTGTTCCCTTGAGGCTGGGGTCACCAGTTTTTCCTCAGACTGTGGACTTGGGCTTGGTCCCTCTGGAAGCGATGTAGGTGATGGGGTTGTTTCCGTTGCTGGTGAACCGCTCTCCGCTGGTGCACCTGAGGGTATTTCAGGCTCTGGCTGAGCCTTTTGGGTATGGCTGTCTGTTGCTTCTGCCAGTTCTGGCTTGCTGGCGCCCTCTGGCGTTGAGTTTGAAGATGTGGTTGCACTTGCTGGTGCTGGTTGCTGTTCCAGTTCCGGGCCTGGTACTGGAGATGCTGTGGCTGTTTCAGTGGTAGGCATGGAATCCGGGTCCACTACCTCTGTCTGGGTCTCTGGCAACACAGACGGGGCGTCTGTGGACGGCTCAGGAACAGGAATGGGTCTGGAAGCTTGCCTGGTTTGGCTACGGGTAACCATTCCCACTCTCTTGGCCCGCCTCACCTGGTTGGCCAAGTCTTCCCCCAGTAGCATGGGGATAGGATAATTGTCATAGACTGCAAAAGTCCACATTCCTGACCAGCCTTTGTACTGGACAGGCAGTTGAGCTGTAGGCAAGTCTACAGCTTGTGACATGAAGGGGTAAATTGTAACTTTGGCCTTTGGGTTGATGAATTTGGGGTCAACGAAGGATTGGTGGATAGCTGACACTTGTGCCCCCGTGTCTCTCCACGCAGTAACCTTCTTTCCGCCCACTCTCAAATTTTCCCTTCGCTCCAAGGGTATTTGAGAGGCATCTGGGCCTGGGGATCTTGGTGTGATGGTGGTGTAATGAATTGCACTCGCATGGTGTTCTTGGGACAGTTGGCCTTGATATGTCCCGGTTCATTACACTTAAAGCATCTTCCATCTGATGGGTCACTGGGCCGAGGTGAGTTTCTGGAGACTGGTGAGGTTGAAGAGTAGGGTATCTGTGGCTTTACTTGGGTGGTATGGAGGGTCTTTGGCTGTCCTCGGTTGTAGGGTTTATGGTCTGTGTGCCCCCTGGGGTAATCGTTCCCCTTGACAGTAGCTTTTTTGCTTTCTGCCAGTTCCATCCATTTGGCTCCAATCTCCCCCGCCTCAGCGATAGTTTTGGGATTTCTATCTTGTATGTACCGTGTGATGTCTTCAGGAACACCATCCAAGAACTGCTCCATTTGTATGAGGAGGTTCACTTCTTCCAAGGTTTGAATGTTGTTTCCTGTTAACCAGGCCTCATAGTTTTTTGCAATGTAGTAGGCGTGTTTAGGAAATGACACCTCTGGTTTCCATTTTTGGGTTCTGAAGCGCCGACGGGCATGATCTGGGGTTATCCCCATCCTGTATCTGGCCTTGGTTTGAAAAAGTTTATAGTCATTCATTTGCGGCTTGGGCATTTCAGCTGCCACCTCTGCTAAAGGTCCACTGAGGTGTGGCCTTAATTCTACCATGTACTGGTCTTCGGGGATGCTGTACCCAAGACAGGCTCTTTCAAAATTTTCCAAGAAGGCCTCGGTGTCATCACCTGCCTTGTAGGTGGGAAATTTCCTGTGCTGTGGAGCAATAATTGGCGCCGGGTTGTTAGGGTTGGCTGGCACATGCAGCCCAGCTTTTGCCATCTCCAGTTCATGTTTTCTCTGTTTTTCCTTCTCTTCATTCTCTTTTTGTTGTTTTTTCCATTTCTTTTTGTTGTTTTTTCCATTTCTCGGCGGTGGGCCACCTCTTCTTCTTCTAGTTTTCTTTTGTGTGCTGCCTCTTGGGCTGCCTGTTCTCTTTGGAAGGCTGCCAGTTTGAGGCTTTCTTCCTTTTCTTTCATCTCCATCTGTCGCCTGTGTTCAGCGTCTTTGATTTGTTCTTCGGCGTCAATCCTTGCCTTAGAAGTCATGGTTCCTGTTTTCTTGTGTTGGGGTGCCCTCCGGTGTTTATCTTCTGAACTGCAGGCTCTCTGTTGCCTCCTGAAGTCTGCCTAGCAACAGTGCTTTTTTCCTTTTCTCTCTCTAGCTAATGTTCAATTAAGGGAAACCAGAAAAACCACTTTATCTGCATGCATATAAGTGCTGGTACTTGCCTCCTAATGGGAGGGCTATTGCATGACAAAAGACCCTTAACAGTCTTCTCGCTTAACATGCAAACCACAAACTGCTAGAGAGAGCAGAAAAAAAAAATTCTCTCTGGTTCCCTTTTTAAAACCAAACTGTTTCTCTCTGCTAAAAAGCCCTTAGCAGAGAAAAGAAAAATATAATATTCCTACTGGCTTCTGGGTTCTGTCTATATCCCGCCGCTGCTACACCATGTTATAACCTTATTCCCAGATTCTGGACCTTAGCGTCCAAAATATGGGGGTTAGCATGAAAACCTCCAAGCTTAGTTACCAGCTTGGACCTGGTACTGCTGCCACCACCCAAAAAATTAGAGTGTTTTGGGGCACTCTGGTCCCACTGAAAAACCTTCCCTGGGGACCCAAGACCCAAATCCCTTGAGTCTCACAACAAAGGGAAATAATCCTTTTTCCCTTCCCCCCTCCAGATGCTCCTGGAGAGATACCCAGACACAAGCTCTGTGAAACTACGCAGAGTGATTCCCCCTCTCCGTTCCCAATCCTGGAACAAAAGCACTTTCCTCTTCACCCAGAGGAAATGCCAAATCAGGCTAGCAATCCAACACACAGCTCTCCCCTTGATTTCTTCCTCCCACCAATTCCCTGGTGAGTACAGACTTAATTTCCCTGAAGTAAAGAAAAACTCCAACAGGTCTTAAAAGAAAACTTTATATAAAAAAGAAAGAAAAAATACAAATGTTCTCTCTGTATTAAGATGATACAACACAGGGTCAATTGCTTAAAAGAATATTGAATAAACAGCCTTATTCAAAAAGAATACAAATCAAAGCATTCCAGCACTTATATTCATGCAAATACCAAAGAAAAGAAACCATAGAACTTACTATCTGATCTCTTTGTCCTTACAGTTAGAAACAGAAGACTAGAAAATAGAACTACTTCTCCAAAGCTCAGAGGAAACAGGCAGACAGACAAAAGACCTCTTACACAAACTTCCCTCCACCCAAAGTTGAAACAATCCGGTTTCCTGATTGGTTCTCTGGTCAGGTGTTTCAGGTGAAAGAGACATTAACCCTTAGCTATCTGTTTATGACAGTGCCATTAAAGATTTTCAAAAACAAGAGCTTAAAGCTAGGTGCTAAAATCCATACTAAAGCACAGACCTGATTTTGAAAAGTGCTGAGCACCAAGAAAGTCATATTAAATTCACTGCTTTGTTTCAGCAGTAAATTCAAAATGGAAAGTGCCCCCTACTAAAACCTTAAACACCACTTCATGTAGCACCAACGGTTTTCCAGTATGATCTCCCCTTCAAGAGCTGACCAAGCCAAAACTTGGTTGATATATGGGATCTGGCACTATCACAGCCTAGGGTGAAATGTTTTACCTGACCTTTTGATGTTTCATGTGTTGCTTAGCTCAGTAAAATAAGAACATAAGAGCAGCCATACCGGGTTAGACCAAAGGTCCATCTAGCCCAGTATCCGGTCTTCTGACAGTGGCCAATGCCAGGTGCCTCAGAGGGAATGAACAGAACCGGTAATCATCAAGTGATCTGTCCCCTGTTGCGCATTCCCAGCTTCTGGCAAACACAAGCTAGGAACACCATCCCTGCCCATTTTGGCTAATATGCATTGATGAACCAATCTATCCTCCATGAATGTATCTAGTTCTTTTTTGAACCTTGTTATAGTCTTGGCCTTAACAACATCCTCTCAGTATTCAGTAGTGTCCCTTAACATGAGAAGGAAAACATAACTCATTCTTTCAGGAGATGGGAGAAGACAGAATCCTCCAAGAGCCTTCTATTTGTAAATATCCAACCCAGAAAGTTCACTGGCATATGTTTATTTTATTTGACATATTTTTCAACTCCTTCTTCCAGTTCTTTCTGCCATGTACCACCTCTTAAAAAACTGAATTCAGAACAATAGTCACCTTTAGATGTAGACAAAAATATCCCTTATAGTTATCCTAGTTAACACCAACCTCTTAAGGAATACCTTTAGTATCATGTACTCTCCTATAGTCTTATTTTTTTCTAGATGGTGGTGATTTATTCATTTGTCAAACTGAACAAAAATACAAAACACAAATATAAACCTGGGTCAAAAGCAATGTTCCTTAAATGGGCTACTATTTCTTTGTGATACAATTTGTTTTGCCAAATTTCTCCCACGGAGGTTGGACTAACTGGTTTCTTTATTAATTAAAGATTGAGCTAGGGCCAAATGCTTTTCTCTAGTTTCTGCTAGTTACACTGGCGCAATCCCATAGAAATCAATGGGGTTGTAAAACAGTAACAGTGGAAAATTAAAACTCCAGCCTGGAAAAAGGTGTATTCCTTCTCTCTTATTTTTCCCCACTGTCATAAGGTACTAACTGGCCATTCATATAAGTAAATCATTTGATACAGCATAGCATAAGTGACACTATTCTACAAAACATCTAAGCTTTAGGAAGCAAACCTCCCAGTACAGACAGCAATTCAGAGACATTTTACGTAGCACAGCAAAAGTAGATGTTCACACACAGCCAGTCTTACCATAAATGAGGTTAATTTGTGTTAGCAAACTGTCAAAGAACCTGTCATATCCTATTGTCTTTCCTAGTACAAAAATGTTAAACAGATTACAAGAGTTAAGTAAAAAAAAACCCACACACTTTGAAGAAAATCACCAGGTTTAATAGCCTCTTTTTTTCGAATTTCATTTCCATTTGATTTTCAAAGGACTTTTGTTTGCTGAATTTTGTATATTGAAAAATATCACTCTGCTGTACTGTAAGGTTTATTTTCCTCCAAAGCTACTGCACAAGAACCATGATATAAATTCACGGGCAAATGCTATGTTCCTTTCTAAACCTGAATTAGTAAATTGATCTTCTTCACTCAGCATGTTTTTAATGAACTCAAAGATAAAATTTGATAAGTTCACAAAAACAATTAAATTAGAACAGCACAATGAATAAGAGGCGTTAATATAATACGAGCCTCTAAAATACATGTAATAAACCAAAATGCACTGGAATTGTTCAAGAAAGATTCTATTAAATTGTGGGTACTATACAGCTAGTATAATGATTTATAATATATTTGTAAAGGCTTTATTTACATCCTGCCCTTGTAAAATCTACTGTTCCAAAAGGTCACGAGAAAATACTGTCACAGCGGTATGTTCTTCTGAAAATTATTCCAAGAAATGGGAATCAAGGAACAGTTAGCTGAAATGATAGCAGGTGTAAGAATTGGAAAAGAGGTTTTAAAAAATCCATATTCACGGATTCACTACTATGAGGCATCATGTCTTACACATGTCAACAAAACAAAGTGTATCCCTATGTAGTACCTGGGCCAAATTCTGACCTGTAAATCTATGCAATCACATTGATTTTAAACAGGTTGCTTTCAATAAGACTGCTTTGATTTCACAAAAGCATGGGGGAAGGGAGAAAATTGGACCATATTGTGTCAGTATTTACCAATAGTAACAAAAAAAATCTCTAAGAAGTATGTCATGTTTGGTAATTAGATTCATTTCTGCTACATCGGTTTTCCACTGTGAGTAAAAGAAATACGTAAGGGCATTGACCATGTTATCATTGCTTTTTCCTACTTGATAAAAAAGACACACAGTTGGTCAAACTGTTTATATCTACATTGAGAGAAACAGTGAGTGAGTGAGAAAGTTCATTTTTCTTCAGATGTGCTGCAACCCTGTTTCAAGTTCAATTTACACATATATCTGGGCCTGTTTTCCTCCCTGTGGGCCTAATCCTGAATGTCAGGGCCAATCCTGCAAGGTGCTGAGAGTCTCATGAAAGGTATAAATTCCCTGAACACTCTTGACTTGAGGTTATTCAGTACCTTTCAGGATTAGGCTCACAGAGAGGAAAACAGCCCCGATATGTACTTGTAAATGACATATGGGGCTTGTCTACACAGGAAAGTTGTACCAGTATAAAGTAGGGTGTGGATTTAGACAGACAGAGTTTAACAGTTTAACTCCTCTTCTGGACACTCTTATTCCAGTATAAGAGTGTCCACATGGGTACATCTACACTACCCGCCAGATCGGCGGGTAGCGATCCATCTATCAGGGATCGATTTATCGCATGTAGTGTAGACGCGATAAATCGATCCCCAATCGCTCTCCCGTCAACTGCTGAACTCCAGCTCGGTAAGAGCCGGAAGCAAAGTCGGGGGAGCTGCGGCCGTTGATCCTGCACCGCAAGGACACGAAATAAGTGATTCTAAGTCGATCTAAGATACGTCGACTTTAGCTATGCTATTCTCATAGCTGAAGTTGCATATCTTAGATCAATTCCCCCACCCCCTCACCCCCAACAGTGTAGATCAGGCTGGGGTGTTTATACCAGTATAATTATATCAATTTAAATATACCCATATAATTATAAGGGTATAGTTGGAAAAATCTCCCATGTAGACAAGCCTTTACAATATATTTTACACTGTGGTATTTCTAAGGAGTTTTGGGATCATTCACAAGTCAACAAATAATCTACCACTCCTTCCATGTTTTTCCTGTTTTACAATGCAGATTTTATGGTGAAGTCACAGTGAATTTTGATTCCTAATCCCAACCTATTTACAGGATGCCACATATGCAAACCATGCACACAACTCTCACATACAGCGTCACCTCCTTTTGACTTTTGTATCCTGACTCATCTCATCTGACAGCAAGCAAGGATAAGTAGCATTCACCCTCCTCGCTGAACCCACATACACACACACACGCAAACATTATAACCTTCACTGCAAATATTTCACCTAGAAAAGATTTATCAGTGAAGTCTCCTAATTATCACCCTTTACATTAAACATGAAGAGCCAAAAAAGAATTTGAAATCCTAATTTTTATTTTTCTTCATTATTGTCTCACAAACTCTTAATTAGAAAAGATATTTCTTACCAAATGATTAGCTCTTATGTCTGCTTTAATACTTGAAAGGTTACAGGAATAAGAAAAGGAAAGAGCTTTAATTAAAGAATAAATTATTGAATACTCAATTTTAATTGATGTAGCCCTCTGCTATTATTTTGCATGTTTATAGATATTTTATGTGAATCTGTAATCAAGATGACACAAAGAAAGACTAACTACTGAGGCTAAAATAAGGAAGGGCTGTTGCATGATCATATTCAGCCATTTAAGTTCCAGAATCATGTGAAGTGTGGTTTCCATGACAACAAGTCACTAATTGCTAACATAAAATAAAGTAAAAATCAACCTTGACTGAATTTGGCAGCTATGTGGAAGCTGTAAAAAACCTTAAAAAAAAAAAATAATAATAATAATAATAATAATAATAATAATAATAATAATAATAATAATAATAATAATAATAACAACAACAACAACAACAACAACAACAAATGACATTATTTCTGTTTGATGGAAAAAAACACACCCAAGCCCACCTTCTGGATGAAGGCACCCAGACTTCCACAGTTAATTCAGATTTGGCAAAGGTGGCAGCATAAAGTAGTCATTGTGTGTCATACTTGATAGTCAACACCTACCTTTAACAAGAGATAAGGAGAGATGATTGTGATGAAGAGCTGAAGGATTTTTGTATCCTTGGGCTAGAGATCAGCAAAAGAAAATGCTGTGGAGAATGCATGAAGTAAATAAAAGACACAAATAACAGGATTTTAAACATACATTCTAACAGGGTGAGAAGAAAAACAAATTAAGGGGGAGAAAAGGGGAGCTAAATCTATACACGTTTTCCTTGCTAACTTGTTAGTGAGGGGTTTCAGACCCCTCTGGTTTGCAGATTAAAAGAGTCTTTTGAGACTGTGGAAAACTATTTGGGAGGCACAATGGCACCATTCAAAATTCACCAATTTATGAACTGCTACGTATCATTTGTAAAAATTGCTTCAGCCTGAGTTACCTTTCACCAGCTCTGTAAGTCGACTCACTGGGTCACTAGGAGTGAACGAGAACATTTTGATAAATTCAGTTTCCATGACAATGAATTAACTGTGGAAAAGCAGGAGGTGTTGGAAGATTTGTGTTCCGTAGAATACTTTTCAAATGTTTGCCTGTTTTCATTTTTAGCCATTTAGTTCTCATGGCTCTTTTCCAAGTCTCTTTAATTTGCCAGTAGCTGTTTTTCCTCCACAGATTAGGGGAGTAATTCATCAGTGAATGTTTCACTCGGTGGTCCCATCTAATGTAAGAGAACATAAAAATGATTTTTTCCAATTATGCTTTTTGTTTGTTTAAAAAGAATGCAGCAGCCTTTCTTGTTGTTTCACTACAACCTGGCTATAGTGTTCTTAATCTTTCTTGTTTGTTGCCCATTACTGTACTTACAAGTACAATTGCATCTTGTGAGATGTTGGGAGTTGGTTTTAAATACCAATGAGTCCCCAAAACAAAATAATGATTTTATGTTTGGTTCAAGAGGAACAAGCCAAAAAAAGAATGTCATGCTCTAGAAAGCCAGCATATTCTACTTCAATGGAAACAGCTCAGAGAAAGTTACAAAAACAAGTAGCATTTTTCCGTGATAGAACTGGTTACAGTTATGCTTCATCTGTATTGTTTAAAAAAGCCTGAAACATACAAAAAGTAGGGCCAGAACCAAAAGCCACTGAAGTCACTGGGTGTCTTTCTGCTGACATGCAGTGGGTTTTGGATCAGGCCCTTATACCAATGAGATGGAGAGGAGAGATATACAAGCACTCTTTAATGTCTGTTTAATTGAGATTGAAGCAGGGAGATCTAGTGATCTGTTTTCACTCAGGGGACAGTTAGTTTGTCATTCAAAGACAATTTAGGCAAATTTGCCCCCTCAGCACTTCCTGCAAGGTGCTGAGCACTTCCTGCACACTTCCTGCAAGGTGCTGAGCCCCTAGAACTCCCCAATTGAGTCAATAGGCATTGAAAGGGCTCACTACCTTTCAGTCTCTTCCTGTCTGCAAAATGGTGTTATTTTATGTGCTTTACAGGGGATTGGAGGGTTTTGCTGTGAAGTTGCTGGTGGCTGTGCCAGCCCAGCAGAGGCCTAAGTGTCTGCATGTTACTAGAAAAAAACAAGGCATACAACACAGGAAAGAAAGGAAACAAAAGGAAGAAGTCAGTTACCACTTATGCAAGCACACAATGCCTGCAGAATGGCACTCTGTGAATTTCAATAAGGAGTGAGAAAAACTATTTCCTTTCTTTAATACTCACACAGACATATCTATCTATCTATGCAGATATATATGCAAGTGTATGTATATACACAGAGAGAGAGAGAGAGAGAGATGCTTATTTAAAATTGCACTATATCTGAAAGCTTATATTCTATCATAGGCTCCCAGAGAATTTCTAATTAAAAAGAATATGATCATTCTCTTCCACACAATAATAATATTAGACTGTGCATGGCTGAAAATCAAAGTAACTGTTTTAGTCAATGAGACTTAGTTGCTTTGAAGCAGCTCCTCATGAGAAAAATAAAAAAAAATGATTCAGAGTTGAGTGAAATTCAGTAAATCAGTAGCCTTGAGTCTCTCAGTCTTGATTTAAAATAGCAGGGGCACTTTCTGTCAGCCAGCTGAACACATGTGGACAAGCATAATCCTAATGACTTCTTTTGTTCATCTGCCATGTGGAACTATTTCAACATTCTTATCTAGGATGTGAATGAGATGCGCTAATAGCTCCATGTTTCCATTCCTGGAACGGAGGAACTAATGCAGGTAGCATGCACTTATGTCCCATTGAGATTAATGGCATGAGATCACTCAGCCTGCTGCTTTCAGTGAAACTGAGTCTGCAATACCCACGGTGACAGACAAATGCCTGATACGTCCATTGCTCTCTCCCTGACCTTCAACTGGCACCAGACACTGCTGCACATCATCTCTTGTTAATGTAATCACAGGTGAGATATGGATAAACAACAGTTGTCTCAGACCGGTAGATTGCTAATAAGTGTCACGCAATACAGTGGAGCTCAGGTGCAGATCATTAAAAAGAAGTAAGAATGAGAGGAATAACAACTTGTCAGTCCAACTTGAGTCAAGCTTAACATTCTCATGATACTAATGTCCTCTGCTCAGTGTCCTCTGCTCAGTGGAACTTGGACAAAGAGTACAGCAGTGGGACTTATTTTCAAATACTTTTGGTTAAACTTTGAGCCTTTGCTCAAATTAAGGAAGAATATAAGAACATTCAAACATTCAAAATTTCATTTTTTTCCTCATAAGGGTCTAAATGGTCTAGCCAAGCACTGTGAACTTTAACTAATAGTTTCCTGTGACAGTAATGGCACCTATTATTTGAATTCATTCTCCACACTGACAGCACAATTCAGACATACTCCAGTCTGTGACATTTTAAGTGACTTGTGATTTTCCAGTGTACCTTCTACAGTATACTTACATTAACTACAGAATATAATAGATATATATGTACACAAAACCTGATGCTTTTACTTCCACTGTTATATTTCAGAGTTTGAACCACTGTGAGCTCTTTAAAATATATTCTGTTCTTGAAATATACAGTATGTAAACCTCTACCTCGACATAACGCTGTCCTTGGAGCCAAAAAATCTTACCACGTTATAGGTGAAACTGCATTATATCGAAGATGATTCGATCAACCGGACCGCGCAGCCCTGCCCCCCCGGAGCACGGCTTTACCACATTATATCCGAATTCACGTTATATTGGGTGGCATTATAGTGGGGTAGAGGTGTATATTAGTGTGCTAAATTTAATCAAAAAGAGAAGATGCCTAAAATATTCCTGGTCTGTCCAAAGTTTTTAACTCTTTCCATCAGGGTGCTCCTCTCCCATTTCCCAGTTACTATATTTTATAATGTTCTTAAAGAATGAACTACAAGAAATAAATAGGCATGATAACTATCTGTTTTGATCATGAAATTACTCAAACAACAGATATTTTTTAAAATAATTATTTATCACAGGAGCTGGCATGGCTGCCATGTTTTATGCATGCAAAGACAAAAACAAGTTACTAATTTTCCCCTGCAAAGGTATGCAAGCAGGTATATAAATAGAAAGCTGGGAGGGAGAAGGGATTCCTCTTGGGCCTCTTCTCAAGCAGTGGGAGGAGGAATAAGAGGCATGGCTGGAGTTAGGAGCCAATCCCTCATCACTCCCAGAAGGAGGTTTGTAGCATGAGGGTTCACACACACACACTTCACACACACACACAAAAGCACAAAGATATATATTTGGGAATTTCTTCTTCATCAAGGGCGGAGGGGGGCGGTAAAGAAGCCAACCTTTGCTCTTCCCCTAATCACAGAACCTGGCTCTAGTAGTGTTCATTCTGATGTTTGGCCCTGCCTCTTCAGAGTGAAAGAGAAGAATAGGAATGACAGGGATCTGGTTGTACAGGGCACCATAAATTAGGGAGAGCAGTGTTTGGCATTGGGAAGATATGATGGTGCAGTGGGAGTTGGAACAGTGGGGCTGGAGTATTTGGGACAACTGCAGTTCAGGGAGGACCAATGTTAACTTGAGGAGTTGGCAACAAGGATTATTTAGAGGGCCTGGGTTTTAGACTGTGTTCTAGTAGCTGAGTTTCGATGTTATACTATTATAGTAGCTGTTGTGTTGCAGCAGTGACAATAAACTGTTGCAACCAATGTCCTCTAAACAACCTCGGAAACATTAGTAATTATCTTTGAGAACTCATGGAGGACAGGTGACACCCCACAGGACTGGCGAAGGGCAAACATAGTTCCTATCTTTAAAAATGGAACAAAGAGGACTTGGGGAATTATAGACCAGTCAGCTTAAGTTTGATATCTGGGAAGATACTCGAACAAATTATTAAACAATCAGTTTGCAAGAACCTAGAGCAGGATTTCCCAAACTTGGGACAACACTTATGTAGTGAAAGCTCCTGGCAGGCAGGGCCGGTTTGTTTACCTGCCGCGTCCGCAGGTCCGGCTGATCGCAGCTCTCACTGGCCGCGGATCCCACTGGCCACGGTTCACTGCTCCAGGCCAATGGGGGCTGCTGGAAGTGGCGGCCAGCACATCCATCAGCTCGCACTGCTTCCAGCAGCTCCCATTGGCCTGGAGCGGCGAACCACGGCCAGTGGGAATTGCGATTGGCTGAACCTGCAGACGGGGCAGGTAAACAAACTGGCCCGGCCCACCAGGGGCTCTCTCTACACAAGCAACATCCCAGATTTGGGAAACACTGCTCTAGAAGATAAATAGAGTTATAAGGAATAGCCAAAATGAATGTGTCAAGAACAAAGCATGTCAGACTATCCCAATTTCCTTCTTTGACAAGATTACTAGCCCAGTAGATGGGGATAAGCTGTAGCAATGATATATCTGTATTTTGGCAAGGCTTTTGACACAGTTCTACATCACATTCTCACAAGCAAACTAGGAAAATGTGGTATAGATTAAATTACTATAAGGTGTGTCCATAACTATTTGAAAACCTGTACTCAAATAGTAGTGATCAATGGTTCACTGTCAAACTGGGAAGACGTATCTAATGGGGTCCTGCAAGGATCTGTCCTGGGTCTGGTACTATTCAACATTTTCATTAACGACTTGAATAATGGCGTAGAGAGTATCCTTATAAAATTTTTGGATGATCCCAAGCTGGCAGGGGTTTCTAGCACTTTTGGAGGGCAGTTTTTGAATCCAAAATTATATTGCTAAACTGGAGAACTGGTCTGAAATCAACACGCTGAAATAAAGACAAGTGCAAAGTACTACACTAAGGAATTAAAAAATCAAATGATGTACTAACACAAAATGGTGAATAATTGATATGCCACAGTACTGCAGAAAAGGATCTTGGAATTATAATGGACCACAATTTGTATATTAAATCAACAATGTGATGCAGTTCTGAAAAAAGGGCTAATATCACTCTGGGGTGTATTAACAAGACTGTCGTATATAAGACACAGAAAGTAGCTGACCCGCACTACTTGGCACTTGTGAGGGCTTAGCTGGAGTATTGTGTCCACTGTTGGTGCCCATTGTCAACCATCCATCTCAAAAGATGATAGCGTAATTACCAAAATAGTAAAGTGACTGTGCCATTGCACCATTGCAAATGGCTAAGAAGTCCAATTCATGAGTAACAGTCCTTGCCACAAATAGTGCAGGTATAAGACACGGCCTGAGGATGAAGCCACTATTAGCACTAGAGGCCTGTTGTGCTTTCCTCTTCATTCTCTTCACTTTTCTCTCTCTCAACCACAATCAGATTGCAATCATGATTGGGCCCCACACATTAAAAATTTGGACAAATTGGAGAGAGTAGAGATGAGAACGAAAAAAAATGTGACAAAAAGATTAGAAAACCTGACCTATGAGGAAATGTTAAAAAAATTGGGCAAGTTTAGTCTTGAGAAAAAACTGATGGCGACCGAGAACAGTCTTCAAATATGTAAAAGGTGGTTACAAAGAGGATGGTAATCAATTATTCTCCATGTCTATGGAAAATAGGACAAGAGGTAATCAGCTTAATCAGCAGCAAGGGAAATTAAAGGTTAGATATTAGGAAAAACTTTCTAACGATAAGGATAGTTAAACACTGGGATATGTTTCCAAAGGTTGTTGTGGACTCCCTGTTACTGGAGGTTTTTTAGTACGTTAGACAAAAACCTGCAGGGATGGTTTAGGTATACTTGGCCTTGCCTCAGCATGGAGAGATGGATTAGATGCCTTCTCAAGGTCCCTTCCAGCCTTGCATTTCTATGATTCTATGATTCCATGATCTTAGCCTGGCGAGGGGTCCAGGAGTATCTCAGCCCAACAGGAAAAGTCATATGGGTTTCCAAAGGCTCATATACAACACAAGGTATGTACATTAATGGGATTTGTAGCCTAATTTTCATTCACTGGGGAAGTTGCCTACAAACAAGTAATGTGAGGTGATCACTCCAGCAGAATGAGAAGAGGCCAATACAGAGAAAAAGCATGGACAGATAAGGAGGGTAATGTGGAATTGTCCATGAAAGGCCCGGGCAGTTACTCAAGAAAGAAATCAGAAAGATGACGACGTTTGTTGGGAACACTGAACAGTCAAGTTTTTTGTTTTGTTTATTTATGTGTTTTTGGAGAAGAGGCTATTAGGAGCTTGTTGGATGAACTGAGATTGATAGGGATATTATCGCCTGGGGAAGCCTGAGAGAGATTGTTCTGGAAGGCAGCTAAGCCCTGCTGCCTTCCTGCAACTATATTAGCTGTGGAAAAATCCAGTAGCGATGCAGCAATGCATGACAAGAGGGCCTAACAGGGGGGAGGGATAGCTCAGTGGTTTGAGCATTGGCCTGCTAAACGCAGAATTGTGAGTTCAATCCTTGAGGGGGCCGCTTAGAGATCTGGGGAAAAATTGGTCCTGCTAGTGAAGGCAGGGGGCTGGCCTCAATGACCTTTCAGGGTCCCTTCCAGTTCTAGGAGATCAGTATATCTCCTATTATTTAAGAGAAGTGACACCTGACAGGTTTGGTGCAGCAGCACCTCGTACATTGAAACCCAACTCCACCCACACAGACCCCTCATTCCATCCACCCACTAACAAATGAACACAACACAAACCACAATTACCTCTCAAGGTTAGTCTGCTCAGCAGTCCATTTCATGAGTGTGTAATCTAAACCAACTCTGTGCTGCATAGGTTGGGTTCCTCAAACTAAGATCCAGGGAGATTTAGAGAGTCTGGCATAAAGGATCCCTTTTGTGTTCCTTAAAACTGACACTATGAGTGACAATATATAGTTCAATCCTCCAACCAATCAACTTCAATCCACACAACTTAGGAACCAATAAATTGCTTTCGAAAATGTTGTAAAAGTCATATTAGAAAAAATAAATAAATATATTTTATAAAGCAAATAAATGACTGCAGGCAGTATGATATTAGAAAAAGTGCCACTCATTAAAGATGACCTATAATAATCCATTCATGGCTTTGTTTCTCTCTGTAACTCAAATCATGAGAAGTTATTCCTAATGTGTGAAAATATTTCTCATAGCACTTTGTCCTTGATTATGTATTATATAAATTATGGAGTATACTACTGTTTACACTGTCTATATAGTAGTTTTGACAATCAGGAGTTCTGAAGAAATATTAAAAAAAAATTTACCAGATCTGCCCTTACAGAAATTTTGTCAGTGTTAAAAATCAGTAAAACCTGACTTCAATAACTGGTATTAGGTTCTCAATAATGCCAAAGTCAATAGCTGCTTTTGTAACGGTGTTACAGTTTAAGCACTGCTGCAGGCCTATGCTAGACTTGAACATGGGATCAAAGACATAAAAGCAATGTGACTGCATTGCTTTCACTTTATGTTCTAACACTCTAAGGATCTTTAAACAAGTTCGATTGTCAGTGACATTTTGTCATTGATCTTTTCTAATGCAACTTTTGCACCAATTATTTTTTCAGGAACCTCCTTTGAGGAAGATGATGCCTAAATGGGTTAAGTGTACGTGTGTTTATTGTAATAAGAGAGTCTAGAAAGCCAGCCAAATACTTCAATTCAAGATCTGCAAGCACAGTGCTAGAATAAGGATACCCATGCCCAAATCTCTTAAGTTCTAAGTCGCCAAACTTTCAACTTGACTCCGATACTAGTCATAACAAAAGAGTATGGGTGAAATCCTGGACCCACTGAAATCAGCTGCAAAACTCCCATCAACTTCAGTAGGACCAGGATTTTAATCAAAGCTTTTAAATCGATATTGTAAGGCACTCCAGCGCATGGATGTGAGATTCCACAGTCCATATTTTCAAAACAGCTGAGGAACATATTTTCAAGTACTCAGTACTAAGTAGCTCCCATTGTGACATTTATTGGCCATAACCATACACTCTTTTGAAAATCTGGCTAATAGTTTTGGTGCCTAAATGGAAGATAAGAACATAAGAACAGCCATATTGGGTCAGACCACTTAGCCCACTATCCTGTCTTCTGACAGTGGCCAATGCCAAGTGCCCCAGAAGGAGTGAACAGAACAAGTAATCACCAAGTGATCATCCCCTGTCGCCCATTTCCAGCTTCTGGCAAACTGAAACTGAGACTAGTGACACCATCCCTGTCCATTCTGGCTAATAGCCAGATGGACCTATCCTCCATGAACTTTTCTAGTTCTTTTTTGAAGACGGGCTCTTTAAACCTCTCCCTACTTCCTCATATGCCAAAACATAAAATATCAGAAATGTTGGTTTCTTTCCTTTCTTTTTTTTAATCATGTAGAAGTAGGTAGTAAGCTAACAGCATTGCACAACTCAACAAAAACAATCTCAGTCCTCAGTATCTTGAGTTTGGAAACAGGTTTAAGCTTTCAATCACTAAAACAGCAAAATTCAGATACGTACAAGAGTCCTTTCAGAGTCCAAAGAGCACTCTGTCACCTGCTCAGTGCACAGGACATTCCTGCTGGCTGAGGTGTAGGCAACTTATGCTGCCATATTAGAGTGGGTCACTTACTTGCCTCCTCAGCCAATTCAGGAGCCATCTAAAAAAGAGGGGAGGAAGATTAGGGAAACATGTTAAGACCAATGCAAGAAAAGTTCTTTTCCCTGAGTATGTCGGAATTACCTGCAAATTTTCCTACAAAAACTAAAGGTTCTGTATTCCAGTCCTGGCTTATATATTTAAGATTTCACCTTCGAGCTTATCATATCACCAAGCAAATGGTACCATATCATGATCTGAACAAGTAGATCAGTTTCTTTGACACCGATATTGATTTTCTTCTACTAAAAGGGACCTGGCAATATGAAGCAATATAGTGAGATAGTCTTTTCAATAAATAGAGCATAGCCAGGGCAGCCATTCCGGCCTGTGGAAATCCTTCAGTATAAACAAAGAGATGCATGGCTAATTCAGCTATTGGAGAAAAAATCCCTTAAGCAAAAAAAAAAAGTTATGCAACCAAATACTTACATCATTATGCTTTCTCTTCCATCTTTAGAATAATATCAGTTTTCCCATCCTGAGCCTTGTGTTCATAGTTGCACATTCTCAGTGATGTGTTTAAGATAATGAACCCTAAAAAAACAGAGGTTACTATTACTAAGGGGATTTTTCTATTTAGTTTTAACTTCACTTACAATCCATCTTTTTCCTTTTCCTTTCTTTTCAAAGATTTTGTTTTGTAGTGAATAGGATTTTAGGCTATTATATAACTCACATTAGCATAACTTTCTCATCTAAGGAAGTTACTTCAATCCATCTTATGCATATTCTGTATTTTATACAAACTTTCAAGAACACTTATTCTTCTCCTGTCCAGCTTTTATATTCTTCAGTGACTTTTACGTTTCTCACTAATTCTTCCCCCAACAGAACTAACAGCATCATGGAATGTGAAAACTATTATAGTTAGTTAGTTTAAAAAAAAAAAAAAAACTTTCCAAAAGTCCCCTAGGATGGATCTGTGATTATTACTGCTCTGCAGCAGCCCCTGCTGGTAAAGGACAGCTGTCAGACCAACAGGTCTCTTCACAATTATGCCTATCAAACCTACTGCTTTATCACTGGCTAGTTGTATTCCAGTATAGCCATGGGTGACCTGCAGGTTCACAGAATCTTGAAACTAGTTTTCCTACCATCTGCAGAATAGCAACTGCTCATTCTTATCACAGTGGACAGCAAATACCAAAGGAATAAATAATGTTCATGAGCCTTTTTTGACATGTTTGTAACATCAACCAATAAAAAGAAGACTGGAAAATATTAGTCTAAGAAAAGAAAAGCAATGCAGTGTAAGATATACCACCTGAAAAGGCTTCACTTAAAGTGCAAGTCATGACATAGTGTCAAAAAAGAATTTTTCACCCAGTGTAAGCACATTAAATTATGCTAGTACTGTCTGCTCTTCCATGTGGTTGTTGACAGATGTTTGTGAGAGAAAATCTTCCTTTCTGCTTGACCTTAAAAGCTATCCCACATAAGGCCTTTATATCACAATGCTAAAAAGCAAAAAATAAGAATTCCTCTGGTATAGAGACTAAATATTTACATGATGTTGACCAAAATACACACAGAAAAAAAAAAGATATTTATCAGAAAAAAATCACACATTATTTAAAATGAAAGAACTAGAGTGGAAAACACCCAGGTGACTGCAGTTTGTTTTGCCATACATCCCTGAAACTCCCTGTAGCAGAAAGAAAATATAGCAGGAAGGTTATGATAAAACATATCTATTTTTCCCACATTTATCATCATATTTAAGCCAACCTTCCCAAACAGCTCTGTAAAACATATACATTTGTAATAGGGCTCATATTCCCACAAGACTAAGTTGAGAGAAAAATCATAGGAATAATTTACATGAATGTGAATCACGTAATCAAGAAAGCTGAAGGCAGTGGGTGTGGGGAAGAGAAGGGACAAGAACAATGGAAGACAGGAAACAGGACACAAGACAAACCAATTTAAAGATTTGGAATGACTGGCTATTTTTATACGAGGAAAATGATCTTAAGGAGGAAGAGTGATTAAGCCAGCAACAATGACAGCTACAAAAAAAAAAAAATGTAGTCTAAACAGGAACAGCATCCTACAAAGGAAGACAGTGCTTCTGGGTTATCTCCATGAGGAATTTCAAATCTCAGAATGGTTGAAGAAACAAGTCTTATTTAATAGCAGGTGCTATGTTGTACGATGTGTTTTGTCAAGCCCAAAGGGACTATCAGAACCTTCCACATATTAAAAGGAGATCAGAAGGATGTGATTTTGTTCACATTCCTCCAGGAAACATGATATACTGGCGAAGAATCCTGTGGCACCTTATAGACTAACAGACGTTTTGGAGCATGAGCTTTCGTGGGTGAATACCCACTTCCTCAGATGCATGCATCTGAGGAAGTGGGTATTCACCCACGAAAGCTCATGCTCCAAAACGTCTGTTAGTCTATAAGGTGCCACAGGATTCTTCGCTGCTTTTACAGATCCAGACTAACACGGCTACCCTCTGATACATGATATACTGGCACACCCAGAAGTACAGACTAATGTAATAGTTATAGGTGGGTATAAAAATAAAAGTAAGGGAGCAAAGCATACATGAAAAACTAGAATCATCAAGTATTATTGTCAAAAGGGAAGCAATTTTGATCACAAAGGGTCACTAAATGAAAAAAAAAACAGTGAATAAATGTCTTCATTATATTGTTTGAAAAATATTTTCATTTGAAAGGAATTACTTTTTCTTAATATTTTCCAGTTTGTAATCCAGCTAGAAATGACTATTTTTATTTATTATTTCTGCAGTGCCCCAAAATATGCTAGCTGCTTTATGAATAAATGAATTGGACAAGGTGAGTTTGTCGAAGAAACTCTTACATTCAGGAGTAGCCCTAGCCATTTTGCCAGACAAAAAAAATTTCAGCACCCCCACTTCTCCTGTCTTTCCTGCCTTCCCTCCCCTCGCTCCAGTAGCCAAGCCAAAAAAAAAAAAAAAAAGAAAACCCAGTGTCACAGTGGTACAGCACCTCTTGAAAGCTGGCACTAACGGAGGTTGCCCTGTTTGCCCACCCCTTCCCACCTGCTTCCAATATACAGGTCTTGTATTTCAAACACTTGCTACTGAGTGTAGCAATTATTATAATTAAAGGCCTTTGGTTGACAAAGGGACTAGATAAGGCAGTAAATATGACACTGAATAGCAAGGGTTTGGAGATCAGGCCTTAAATATTAGGCAAGAAAACAACTGAAAGGGAAAACATCTGTGGAGAAAAGAGGAAGGTAAGGACGAGAGCTACAAATATAGGCCTTGATTCTGAAAGTACTTATGTTTGTGTTACTTTATGACCTGCTGAAGTCACTAGGACTATTCATACAATTAAATTTTCTCACATGATATTTTGTGTTTGCGGGCTTGTGGACAGAAACCCATGCACTTCCTTAAAGATATTATGTGATTATCCTGAAGTTGCCATCAGTAGAGTTGATGACATTTCAATGAGAAACAGAAATGAAATGCCACAAAAAAACCCCAACACACTGCAATTTTTTCATTTTTCCAACCAACTCTGATATTATAGATGTACACCCACAGGTACAACTAAACATAGCAAAATGTGTCAGTGTTTGATGTGCATTTATCTTTTTATTAAAACATTATTTTTTAAAATCTGTTAAGCAGAAAGTATTATAGTGGCTACAGCTTTTCAACTCAACTAATGCAAGTGGGCACTAAATACTGAAAGGTAACTTCTGGATGAGACAGGAACTTTGACTTCTTGCTACCTTGATTTTAATGAAGTAGAGTACAGATGAGATACTACAAATCCTCTGGTCTTTGTCTGCAGCTCCCTGCACTGTTACCCAGGAAATATCACTGCCATATAATGATGCTAAAAAAGTCACTAATGTATTACCATATCCAACCAGCAGACCTTTCTAGAATTTAATCATTGTTAATGAATTATCAATAGTTGGAGAGTATTTATACACTTTTGCACAAAAAAAGTAAAGTTTCATTATACCAATGGGTGTATGTGTCTCTGACAACGTTTTTGGCAGTTATTATCTTTGAAAAAAAGTCATAAGCGGTCAGCTTATTAAATTTTGTAAATCATAAGGCTTGTCTGCAAATGCAGAGCACTACAACTGATTTAGCTGTTGGCCTAGAAACTCTGCTGTTAAGACCAATAAATGGGTCCAGAGTTTAAGGTGCATAGTAAATTATACAAAGAGGAAACAGACAGAATTTTGCCTCATGTTTCCTATCTTTGAACCATACAGTGGTTGCACTGCAGCATCCAGAAAGATGAACTGACAGCTCACTTTTGTTGCTGGGCTTCAAATTTTAAAATGATACATCAGGTTCCTAGATCCTGATCACTCTCAGCAAGGGAAGGTTACTGAGTTCTTGATTAAGTGTGAACATGAGAATGGCCATACTGTGTCAGACCAATGGCCCATCTAACCCAGCATTCTGTCTTCTGAGAGTGGCAAATGTAAGATCCTTCAAAGGGAAAGAATAGAACAGGGCAATCAGCAAGTAATCCATCCCCTATCATCCACTCCAAGCATCCGGCAGTCAGAGGCTTAAAGACACCCAGAGTACGGGGTTGAACTCCTGACCACTTGGCTAATAGCCATGGATGGACCTATCCTCCATAAACTTATCTAGCTCTATTTTGAATCCAGTTATAGTTTTGGCCTTCACAATGTCCCATGGTAATGAATTCCATGGATTGACTGTGCATTGTGTGAAGAAATACTTCCTTTTGTTTGTGGTAAACCTGCCGCCTATTAATTTTTTTTAGTGTCCCCGGTTCCTGTGTTATATGAAGGTGTACATAACACTTCCTTATTCATTTTCTCCATACCATTCCTGATTTTATGGACCTCTATCATATTCCCCCACAGTCACCTCTTTTCCAAGCAGAATAGTCCCAGTCTTTTTAATCTCTCCTCATATGGAATCTGTTTCATACCCCTAATCATTTTGCTTGCCCTTCTCATAGACTCATAGACTCTAGGATTGGAAGGGACCTCGAGAGGTCATCAAGTCCAGTCCCCTGCCCTCATGGCAGGACCAAATACTGTGTAGACCATCCCTAATAGACATTTATCTAACCTACTCTTAAATATCTCCAGAGACGGAGATTCCACAACTTCCCTAGGCAATCTATTCCAGTGTTTGACTACTCTGACAGTTAGGAACTTTTTCCTAATGTCCAACCTAAATCTCCCTTGCTGCAGTTTAAGCCCATTGCTTCTTGTTCTATCATTGGAGGCTAAGGTGAACAAGTTTTCTCCCTCCTCCTGATGACACCCTTTTAGATACCTGAAAACTGCTATCATGTCCCCTCTCAGTCTTCTCTTTTCCAAACTAAACAAACCCAATTCCTTCAGCCTTCCTTCATAGGTCATGTTCTCAAGACCTTTAATCATTCTTGTTGCTCTTCTCTGGACCCTCTCCAATTTCTCCACATCCTTCTTGAAATGTGGTGCCCAGAACTGGACACAATACTCCAGTTGAGGCCTAACCAGCGCAGAGTAAAGCAGAAGAATGACTTCTCCTGTCTTGTTTACAACACACCTGTTAATGCATCCCAGAATCACATTTGCTTTTTTTGCAACAGTATCACACTGTTGACTCATATTAAGCTTGTGGTCTACTATGACCCCTAGATCTCTTTCTGCCATACTCCTTCCTAGACAGTCTCTTCCCATTCTGTATGTGTGAAACTGATTGTTCCTTCCTAGGTGGAGTACTTTGCATTTATCTTTATTGAACTTCATCCTGTTTACCTCAGACCATTTCTCCAATTTGTCCAGATCATTTTGAATTTTGACCCTGTCCTCCAAAGCAGTTGCAATCCCTCCCAGTTTGGTAACGTCCACAAACTTAATAAGCGTACTTTCTATGCCAACATCTAAATCGTTGATGAAGATATTGAACAAAACCGGTCCCAAAACAGACCCCTGCGGAACCCCACTTGTTATACCTTTCCAGCAGGATTGGGAGCCATTAACAACTACTCTCTGAGTACGGTTATCCAGCCAGTTATGCACCCAACTTATAGTAGCCCCATCTAAATTGTACTTTCCTAGTTTATCTATAAGAATATCATGCGAGACCGAATCAAATGCCTTACTAAAGTCTAGGTATATCACATCCACCGCTTCTCCCTTATCCACAAGGCTCGTTATCCTATCAAAGAACGTTATCAGATTAGTTTGACATGATTTGTTCTTTACAAATCCATGCTGGCTATTCCTTACCACCTTCCAAGTGTTTGCAGATGATTTCTTTGATTACCTGCTCCATTATCTTCCCTGGCACAGAAGTTAAACTAACTGGTCTGTAGTTTCCTGGGTTGTTTTTATTTCCCTTTTTATAGATGGGCACTATATTTGCCCCCTTCCAGTCTTCTGGAATCTCCCCCGTCTCCCATGATTTCCCAAAGATAATAGCTAGAGGCTCAGATACCTCTTCTATTAACTCCTTGAGTATTCTAGGATGCATTTCATCAGGCCCTGGTGACTTGCAGGCATCTAACTTTTCTAAGTGATTTTTTACTTGCTCTTTCTTATTTTCTCTTCTAAACCTACCCTCTTCCCGTAAGCATTCACTATACTAGACATTCCTTCAGACTTCTCAGTGAAGACCGAAACAAAGAAGTCATTAAGCATCTCTGCCATTTCCAAGTCTCCCGTTACTGTTTCCCCCTCCTCATCGAGCAGTGGGCCTACCCTGTCCTCAGTCTTCCTCTTGCTTCTAATGTATTGATAAAAAGTCTTCTTGTTTCCCTTTATTCCCATAGCTAGTTTGAGTTCATTTTGTGCCTTTGCTTTTCTAATCTTGCCTCTGCATTCCTGTGTTATTTGCCTATATTCATCCTTCGTGATCTGACCTAGTTTCCATTTTTTATATGACGCCTTTTTATTTTGTAGGTCATGCAAGATCTCAAGGGTAAGCCAAGGTGGTCTTTTGCCACATTTTCTAGCTTTCCTAACCATCGAAATAACTTGCTTTTGGGCCCTTAATAGCGTCCCTTTGAAAAACTGCCAACTTTCCTCAGTTGTTTTTCCCCTCAGTCTTAATTCCCATGGGACCTTACCTATCAGCTCTCTGAGCTTACCAAAATCCGCCTTCCTGAAATCCACTGTCTCTATTCTGCTGTACTCCCTTCTACCCTTCCTTAGAATTGCAAATTCTATGATTTCATGATCGCTTTCACCCAAGCTTCCTTCTGCTTTCAAATTCTCAACAAGTTCGTCCCTATTTGTTAAAATCAAGTCTAGAACAGCTTCCCCCCTAGTAGCTTTTTCAACTTTCTGAAATAAAAAGTTGTCTGCAATGCAGTCCAGGAACTTATTGGATAGTCTGTGCCCCGCGGTGTTATTTTCCCAACATATATCTGGATAGCTGAAGTCCCCCATCACCACCAAATCTTGGGCTTTGGATGATTTTGTTAGTTGTTTGAAAAAAGCCTCATCCACCTCTTCCACCTGATTAGGTGGCCTGTAGTAGACTCCCAGCACGACATCACCTGTGTTTTTTACCCCTTTTAGCCTAACCCAGAGACTCTCCACACTTCCGTCTCCTATGTCCATCTCCACCTCAGTCCAAGTGTGTACATTTTTAATATATAAGGCAACACCTCCTCCCTTTTTCCCCTGTCTATCCTTCCTGAGCAAACTATACCCATCCACACCAACATTCCAGTCGTGTGTATTATCCCACCAAGTTTCAGTAATGCCAACAATGTCATAGTTGTATTTATTTATTAGCACTTCCAGTTCTTCCTGCTTATTACCCATACTTCTTGCATTTGTATATAGGCATCTAAGATACTGGTTTGATCTTGCCTCCCAGCTTTGCCCTGACCCTCCTTCCTCTCTGCCATTATAGCCCGTGCTCCCTCCTGTTTCCAACCCATCTCCCAGGTCTTGTTCCCCACTTACCTGTGGGCTTTGCTCACCTGTCCCCGTCGAACCTAGTTTAAAGCCCTCCTTACTAGGTTAGCCAGTCTGTGCGCAAATAAGGCCTTTCCCCTCTTCAAAAGATGAACGCCATCTGTTCCTAGCAGTCCTTCCTCGAATAGCATCCCATGGTCGAGGAAGCCAAAGCCCTCCTGGCGACACCATCTTCGCAGCCAGGCATTCACCTCCACGATGCATCTGTCTCTGCCCAGACCCCTACCTTCAACAGGAAGAATCGAAGAGAATACCATCTGCGCTCCAAACTCCTTAGCCCGTACTCCCAGAGCCCTGTAGTCACTCTTGATCTGCTCAGTGTCACACCTCGCAGTATCATTTGTGCCCACATGGATGAGTAGCATGGGGTAGTAGTCAGAAGGCCGGATAATCCTCGACAATCCCTCTGTAACATCTCGGATACGGGCCCCTGGCAGGCAGCATACCTCCCGGGATGAACGGTCAGGGTGACAGATGGGTGTCTCCATCCCCCTCAGCAGAGAGTCTCCAACCACCACTACTCTACGTTTCTTATCAGTGGTGGCAGCAGACCTCCCAGCCTTAGGGGTACTAGGCTTCACCTCCTTAACTGTTGGGGGTGATTCCTTCTCTCCTGTATCAAGAAGAGCATAACCATTATCCTTTACCACAGCAGGAGGGTTCACAGCAGCGGTGGAGCACTGCCTGCTGCTAGAAGTAACCAGCTGGCTGTGTCCACCCTGAGCCGCCTCCTCCACTGGTGTGTCAGTAGTCCTGTCAACTGGGACAGCACCGTCAGCTGTCTCCACATGGATACTGTCCAGGAATTGCTCATGGATATGGATGTTCTTCAGCCTAGCCACCTCCTCCTGTAGCTCTCCCACCTGCTGCCTGAGAGATTCCACCAGTAGGCACCTTTCACATTGGATGTCTCCCCCAGCCTGGATATCAGTAAGTGGAAATTGCAAATTACAGTCTTTGCAAGCCCACACCAGAACCTGGGTAAAAGCATCCATGCTTTGGTGATCTGTCTGGCTACAGGTGCAGGTGGAGAAGACAGAAGCAGTGCTGGTACAGGTGTTGCGGGTCCTCCTCACCATTGTAAGCCTCCTTCTGTCAACTCTCTCAAATTCCCGTCTACAGCTCCCTGTGCGCTCTGCTCTGCTGTAAACTGAAAGGTTTTGGATGTGGCTCGGTTTATAGGTTCAGGGGAGCAATGGGTCACAGATGAGAACGACAACGGACCCCCCCCTTCCTACTCCCCTTCCAAAACTCCCTTGCAAAACTCCCTGTTAGCAGCTCCTGGTCGCTAAGCTCTCTGGTTGCTTGTGCGCAGCTTTATAAAGCCCTGGCCTGAGTGAATGCCCCACCCACTGGTTAAGGCTCAGCCAATTACCAGAGGCTTCTAGCTTTCAAACCTTCCTAGTAGCTCCACCTCCAACTGCCAGCTACAGCACACGGTCCTTCAAACAAACAAACCAAACAGACTGACAAACACAAGCTCAGCACACAGCAAGCAACCCCCAAACACAAACACAAACACTGCAGACAGTCACTTACCCCACAGATGCTGTATGTGCTCCTCCTTCACCTGGAGAACTCCCTTGCAAAACTCCCTGTTAGCAGCTTCCTGTTCTCTGTACCTTTTCCATTTCTAATATATCTTTTTTGAGATGGGGTGACCAGAGCTGCAACAGTATTGAAGGTATGGTGATATCATGGCTATATATAGTGGCACTATAATATTTTGTGTTTATCTATCCCTTTCCTAATGGTTCCTAACATTCTGTTGGCTTTTTTGATTGCTGTTGCACATTGAGCAGATGTTTTCAGAGAATATTCCATGATGACCCTGTTGCTGGCACAAAGTGCCTGAGGCCAAGTAACAATGGGGGGGTCCATCGCCCGATGTGCCGCGCCAATAAACACACCAGGGTGGAGAAGCAGGCCAGGTTTATTTGAGATCTCAAAACGGTGCAGGGAGACTGACACCTCAAATCAAGCACACCTAAAACAAGCAGTCTGTTCCTTTATATCCCATGAGAACTTTTCTTGCTGACTATCAATCCCCCATTTCCCCTCCCTCTTCTGTCCGGCTGCAGCATTTTCTTCTCACACACTTCTTTGTCTTCTCCCTCCCTCTCCTCCTTTCTGCTGCAGAGACATGTATGCTGTATCTAAAAGCAGCCTTGAAACTTGCTTCAGTTTAGCTCCAGTGTGTTACAGCAGGGAACTGGCTGTAACAATCAGAAAACTAACTGCTGACAGTACATTTTACAGCTCTTAACATATTAGGTTACACTAGGTTATATAAAGTGTTGAACATGGAGGAACGATGGTTCACTGAGGCTGTCATAAACAGATAGCTAAGGGTTAATGTCTCTTTCACCTGAAGCACCTGACCAGAGGACCAATCAGAAAACCGGATTTTTTCAACTTTGGGTGGAGGGAATTTTGTGTCCGAGGTCTTTGTTTTCTGGCTGCCTGCTTTCTCTGAGCTTTGGAGAAGTAGTTTCGACTTTCTAGTCTTCTGTTTCTAAAGTAAGGACAAAGAGATCAGATAGTAAGTTATATGGTTTCTTTTCTTTGGTATTTGCATGAATATAAGTGCTGGAGTGCTTTGATTTGTATTCTTTTTGAAGAAGGCTGTTTATTCAATATTCTTTTAAGCAATCGACCCTGTGTTGTGTCACCTTAATACAGAGAGACCATTTGTATGTATTTCTTCTTTCTTTTTATATAAAGCTTTCTTTTAAGACCTGTTGGAGTTTTTCTTTACTTCAGGGAAATTGAGTCTGTACTCACCAGGGAATTGGTGGGAGGAAGAAATCAGGGGAAATCTGTGTGCGTTGGATTTGCTAGCCTGATTTTGCATTCCCTCTGGGGGAATAGGAAAGTCCTTTTTGTTTCCAGGACTGGGAACGGAGAGGGGGAGTCACTCTGTTTGGATTCACAGAGCTTGTGTCTGTGTATCTCTCCAGGAGCACCTGGAGGGGGGAAGGGAAAAAGGATTATTTCCCTTTGTTGTGAGACTCAAGGGATTTGGGTCTTGGGGTCCCCAGGGAAGGGTTTTCAGGGGGACCAGAGTGCCCCAAAACACTCTAATTTTTTGGGTGGTGGCAGCAGGTACCAGGTCCAAGCTGGTAACTAAGCTTGGAGGTTTTCATGCTAACCCCCATATTTTGGACGCTAAGGTCCAAATCTGGGACTAAGGTTATGACATGGTGTAGCAGTGGTGGGATATAGACAGAATCCAGAAGCCAGTAGGAATATTATATTTTTCTTTTCTCTGCTAAGGGCTTTTTAGCACAGAGAAACAGTTTGGTTTTAAAAGGGAACCAGAGAGATTTTTTTTTTCTGCTCTCTCTGGCAGTTTGTGGCTTGCATGTTAAGCAAGAAGTCGTTAAGGTGCTATCACGAGTCTTTTGTCACACAATAGCACTCCCATTGAGAGTCATTACCAGCACTATATAAATGCAAATAAAGTGGTTTTTCAGGTTTACTTAACATTGAAGATTAGCTAAAGGCACTGTTGCTAGGCAGACTTCAGGAGGCAACAGAGAACCTGCAGTTCAGAGGATAAACACCGGAGGGCACCCCAACACAAGAAAACAGGAATCATGACTTCTAAGGCAAAAATTAAGGCCGAAGAGCAATTCAAAGAAGCTGAACACAGGCGACAAATGGAGATGAAAGAAAGAGAAGAACAAGCCAAAGAGGCAGCACACAAAAGAAAACTAGAAGAAGAAGAGGTAGCCTACCGAAGGAAACAAGCAGAAGAAGAGCTGGCCCACCGCCGAGAAATGGAAAAACAACAAAAAGAAGATGAAGAGAAGGAAAAACAGAGAAAACATGAACTGGAGTTGGCAAAAGCTGGGCTGCATGTGCCAGCCAACCCTAACAACCCGGCGCCAATTATTGCTCCACAGCACAGGAAATTTCCCACCTACAAGGCAGGTGATGACACCGAGGCCTTCTTGGAAAATTTTGAAAGAGCCTGTCTTGGGTACAGCATCCCCGAAGACCAGTACATGGTAGAATTAAGGCCACAACTCAGTGAACCTTTAGCAGAGGTGGCAGCTGAAATGCCTAAGCAGCAAATGAATGACTATAAACTTTTTCAAACCAAGGCCAGATACAGGATGGGGATAACCCCAGATCATGCCCATCGGCGCTTCAGAACCCAAAAGTGGAAACCAGAGGTGTCATTTCCCAAACACGCCTACTACATTGCAAAAAACTATGAGGCCTGGATAACAGGAAACAACATTCAAACCTTGGAAGAACTGAACCTCCTCATACAAATGGAGCAGTTCTTGGATGGTGTTCCTGAAGACATCACACGGTACATACAAGATGGAAAACCCAAAGATCTCGCTGAGGCGGGGGAGATTGGAGCCAAATGGATGGAACTGGCAGAAAGCAAGAAAGCTACTGTCAAGGGGAACGATTACCCCAGGGGGCACACAGACCATAAACCCTACAACCGAGGACAGCCAAAGACCCCACATACAACCCAAGTAAAGCCACAGACGCCCTACTCTTCCACCTCACCAGTCTCCAGTAACGCACCTTGGCCCAGTGACCCATCAGATGGAAGATGCTTTAAGTGTAATGAACTGGGACATATCAAGGCCAACTGTCCCAAGAACACCATGCGAGTGCAATTCATTACACCACCATCACCCCAAAGATCCCCAGGCCCGGATGCCTCTCAAATACCCTTGGAGCGAAGGGAAAATTTGAGAGTGGGCGGAAAGAAGGTTACTGCATGAAGAGACACGGGGGCACAAGTGTCAGCTATCCACCAATCCTTCGTTGACCCCAAATTCATCAACCCAAAGGCCAAAGTGACAATTTACCCCTTCATGTCACAAGCTGTAGACTTGCCTACAGCTCAACTGCCTGTCCAGTACAAAGGCTGGTCAGGAATGTGGACTTTTGCAGTCTATGACAATTATCCTATCCCCATGCTACTGGGGGAAGACTTGGCCAACCAGGTGAGGCGGGCCAAGAGAGTGGGAATGGTTACACGTAGCCAAACCAGGCAAGCTTCCAGACCCATTCCTGTTCCTGAGCCATCCACAGAGGCCCCGTCTGTGTTACCAGAGACCCAGACAGAGGTAGTGGACCCGGATTCCATGCCTACCACTGAAACAGCCACAGCATCTCCAGTCCCAGGCCCGGAACTGGAACAGCAACCAGCACCAGCAAGTGCAACCACATCTTCAAACTCAACGCCAGAGGGCGCCAGCAAGCCAGAACTGGCAGAAGCACAAGACAGCCATACCCAAAAGGCTCAGCCAGAGCCTGAAATACCCTCAGGTGCACCAGCGGAGAGCGGTTCACCAGCAACGGAAACAACCCCATCACCTACATCGCTTCCAGAGGGACCAAGCCCAAGTCCACAGTCTGAGGAAGAACTGGTGACCCCAGCCTCAAGGGAACAGTTCCAGGCTGAGCAGGAAGCGGATGACAGCCTTCAGAAAGCTTGGGCGGCGGCACGGAGCACCCCACCGCCTCTCAGCTCTTCTAATCGATCCCGGTTTGTTATAGACCAAGGACTTTTATACAAGGAAATTCTTTCTGGTGGACACCGGGAAGAATGGCAGCTGCAAAAACAGTTGGTGGTTCCAACTAAGTACCGGGGGAAGCTCTTAAGCTTAGCCCATGATCATCCCAGTGGCCATGCTGGGGTGAACAGAACCAAGGACCGGTTGGGGAAGTCCTTCCACTGGGAGGGGATGGGCAAGGATGTTGCCATGTATGTCCGGTCTTGTGAGGTATGCCAAAGAGTGGGTAAGCCTCAAGACCAGGTCAAGGCCCCTCTCCAGCCACTCCCCATAATTGAGGTCCCATTTCAGCGAGTAGCTGTGGATATTCTGGGCCCTTTCCCAAAAAAGACGCCCAGAGGAAAGCAGTACGTACTGACTTTAGTGGACTTTGCTACCCGATGGCCAGAAGCAGTAGCTCTAGGCAACACCAGGGCTAACACTGTGTGCCTGGCCCTAACAGACATCTTTGCCAGGGTAGGTTGGCCCTCCGACATCCTTACAGATTCAGGGTCTAATTTCCTGGCAGGGACCATGGAAAAACTGTGAGAAACTCATGGGGTGAATCACTTGGTTGCCACCCCGTACCACCATCAAACCAATGGCCTGGTGGAAAGGTTCAATGGAACTTTGGGGGCCACGATACGAAAATTCATCAACGAATTCTCCAATAATTGGGACCTAGTGTTGCAGCAGTTGCTGTTTGCCTACAGGGCTGTACCACATCCCAGTTTAGGGTTTTCACCATTTGAACTTGTGTATGGTCACGAGGTTAAGGGGCCATTACAGTTGGTGAAGCAGCAATGGGAGGGGTTTACGCCTTCTCCAGGAACTAACATTCTGGACTTTGTAAGCAACCTACAAAGCACCCTCCGACACTCTTTAGCCCTTGCTAGATAGAACCTAAAGGATGCTCAGAAAGAGCAAAAGGCCTGGTTTGACAGAAATGCCAGAGAACGTTCTTTCAGGGTAGGAGACCAGGTTATGGTCTTGAAGGCGCAACAGGCCCATAAGATGGAAGCATCATGGGAAGGGCCATTCACGGTCCAAGAGCGCCTGGGAACTGTAAACTACCTCATAGCATTTCCCAATTCCTCACTAAAGCCTAAAGTGTACCATGTTAATTCTCTCAAGCCTTTCTATTCCAGAGATTTACAGGTTTGTCAGTTTACAGTCCAGGGAGATGATGCTGAGTGGCCTGACGGTGTCTACTACGACGGGAAAAAAGACGGTGGCGTGGAAGAGGTGAACCTCTCAACCACCCTGGAACGTCTGCAGCGGCAACAAATTAAGGAGCTGTGCACTAGCTTCGCCCCATTGTTCTCAGCCACCCCAGGACGGACTGAACGGGCATACCACTCCATTGATACAGGTAATGCTCACCCAATCAGAACCCCACCCTACCGGGTGTCTCCTCATGCCCAAGCTGCTATAGAACGGGAGATCCAGAACATGCTACAGATGGGTATAATCCGCTCATCTACCAGTGCATGGGCATCTCCAGTGGTTCTGGTACCCAAACCAGATGGGGAAATACGCTTTTGCGTGGACTACCGTAAGCTAAATGCGGTAACTCGTCCGGACAACTATCCAATGCCACGCACCGATGAGCTATTGGAGAAATTGGGACGTGCCCAGTTCATCTCTACAATAGACTTAACCAAGGGGTACTGGCAAGTACCGCTAGATGAACCTGCCAAGGAGAGGTCAGCATTCGTCACCCATGCGGGGGTGTATGAATTCAATGTCCTTCCTTTCGGCCTTCGAAATGCACCCGCCACCTTCCAGAGGCTGGTAGATGGTCTACTAGCTGGACTGGGAGAATTTGCAGTTGCCTACCTCGATGATGTGGCCATTTTTTCAGACTCCTGGCCCGAACACCTACTACACCTGGAAAAGGTCTTTGAGCGCATCAGGCAGGCCGGACTAACTGTTAAGGCCAAAAAATGTCAAATAGGCCAAAACAGAGTGACTTACCTGGGGCACCAGGTGGGTCGAGGAACCATAAACCCCCTACAGGCCAAGGTGGATGCTATCCAAAAGTGGCCTGTCCCACGGTCCAAGAAGCAGGTCCAATCCTTCTTAGGCTTGGCCGGATACTATAGGCGATTTGTACCACACTACAGCCAAATCGCTGCCCCATTGACCGACCTAACCAAAAAGACCCAGCCAAATGCCGTTAAGTGGACTGATGAGTGTCAAAAAGCCTTTACCCAGCTTAAGGCAACGCTCATGTCTGACCCTGTACTCAGGGCCCCGGATTTTGACAAACCATTCCTAGTAACCACGGATGCATCTGAGCGTGGTATAGGAGCAGTGCTCATGCAGGAAGCAACAGATCACAACTTCCATCCTGTCATGTTTCTCAGCAAGAAACTGTCTGAGAGGGAAAGTCACTGGTCAGTCAGTGAAAAGGAATGCTATGCCATTGTGTACGCCCTGGAAAAGCTACGCCCATATGTTTGGGGACGGCGGTTCAAACTACAAACTGACCATGCTGCACTAAAGTGGCTTCATACTGCCAAGGGGAACAACAAGAAACTTCTTCGTTGGAGTTTAGCTCTCCAAGATTTTGATTTTGAAATTCAACACATCACAGGAGCTTCTAACAAAGTTGCTGATGCACTCTCCCGTGAGAGTTTCCCAGAATCCAGTAGTTAAAAAGTGTTCTTAAACTGTAAAAGTCTGTTAGTTATATACTTAGTAGTATATGTAAAGGTGCATGTGTTGTATTAACCTGTTTATTTTCAAGTTCTAGAAGGAAATTGCCGCCAGTGAGCTTCCCCACTGTCTGCAATTTGGGGGGCATGTCATAAACAGATAGCTAAGGGTTAATGTCTCTTTCACCTGAAGCACCTGACCAGAGGACCAATCAGAAAACCGGATTTTTTCAACTTTGGGTGGAGGGAATTTTGTGTCCGAGGTCTTTGTTTTCTGGCTGCCTGCTTTCTCTGAGCTTTGGAGAAGTAGTTTCGACTTTCTAGTCTTCTGTTTCTAAAGTAAGGACAAAGAGATCAGATAGTAAGTTATATGGTTTCTTTTCTTTGGTATTTGCATGAATATAAGTGCTGGAGTGCTTTGATTTGTATTCTTTTTGAAGAAGGCTGTTTATTCAATATTCTTTTAAGCAATCGACCCTGTGTTGTGTCACCTTAATACAGAGAGACCATTTGTATGTATTTCTTCTTTCTTTTTATATAAAGCTTTCTTTTAAGACCTGTTGGAGTTTTTCTTTACTTCAGGGAAATTGAGTCTGTACTCACCAGGGAATTGGTGGGAGGAAGAAATCAGGGGAAATCTGTGTGCGTTGGATTTGCTAGCCTGATTTTGCATTCCCTCTGGGGGAATAGGAAAGTCCTTTTTGTTTCCAGGACTGGGAACGGAGAGGGGGAGTCACTCTGTTTGGATTCACAGAGCTTGTGTCTGTGTATCTCTCCAGGAGCACCTGGAGGGGGGAAGGGAAAAAGGATTATTTCCCTTTGTTGTGAGACTCAAGGGATTTGGGTCTTGGGGTCCCCAGGGAAGGGTTTTCAGGGGGACCAGAGTGCCCCAAAACAATCTAATTTTTTGGGTGGTGGCAGCAAGTACCAGGTCCAAGCTGGTAACTAAGCTTGGAGGTTTTCATGCTAACCCCCATATTTTGGACGCTAAGGTCCAAATCTGGGACTAAGGTTATGACAGAGGCCTACAACAGGAGGGCTTCATTGACACTTGTGGTCTACCACCCTCCCGAGTTACCTAGGGTTATACCTGATGACACCAACAACCTCAAGATCTTTTTCTTAACTGGTAACAGATCACTTAGATCCCATAATTTTGTATTTAGAGTTGGGATTATATTTTCCAATGTGCATTACTTTGCATTTATCAACATTGAATTTCATCTGCCATTTTGTTGCCCAGTCACCTAGTAATGTGAGATCCCATTGTAACTCTTTGCAGTCTGTTTTGGACTTAACTATCTTGAATAATTTTGTATCATCTAGTTTCAAAGTAGTAGCCATGTTAGTCTGTATTCACAAAAAGAACAGGAGTGCTTGTGGCACCTTAGAGACTAACAAATTTATTATAGCATAAGCTTTCATGAGCTACAGCTCACTTCACCGGATACATGTAATGGAAAATACAGAAGGAAGAGATATATATATACAGGGAACATGAGACAATGGGTGTTACCATACACATTATAAGGAACTGTAGGTGAGGGAAAGATAAGCATGAGGAAATAGTTTTACTTTGTGTAATTGGACACCATTAAATTAGGTTTGAATAAAGACTGGGAGTGGATGGGCCATTACACAAAGTAAGATTATTTCCCCATGCTTATCTCTCCCCCCCTCCCCTGGCTCCCCAGTTCATTATATCTCCTTGTCAAGTGCTGGAAATGGGCCATTTTTATTACCACTACAAACAGTTCTTTTTCTCTCCTGCTGACAACAGCTCACCTTAACTGATCACTCTCCTTATAATGTGTATGGTAACACCCATTGTTTCATGTTCCCTGTTTATATTTATATATACATACATACATATACATCTTCCTTCTGTATTTTCCACTACATGCATCTGATGAAGTGAGCTGTAGCCCACGAAAGCTTATGCTAAAATACATTTGTTAGTCTCTAAGATGCCACAAGTACTCCTATTCTTTTTGTATCGTCTGCAAACTTTGCCACCTCACTGTTTACCCCTTTTCCCAGACCATTTATGAATATGTCAAACAACACTGGTCCCAGTACAGATCCCTGGGGGACACTGCTATTTACCTCTCTCTATTCTGAAAACGGACCATTTATTTTACCCTTTCTTTCCTATCTCTTAACCAGCTACTGATCCATGAAAGGACCTTACTTCTTATCACAAGACTGTTTATTTTGCTAAGAGCCTTTGGTGAGGGACTTTGTCAAAGGCTTTCAGAAAGTCCAAGTACACTATATCCACTGGATAACCCTTGTACACGTTTGTTGACCCCCTCAAGGAATTCTACTAGATCAGCGAGGCATGATTTCCCTTTGTAAATGCCATGTTGACTCTTCCCCAACAAATCGTGTTCATCTATGTCAGGGGTCAGCAACCTCTGGCATGCAACTCGCCAGGGTAAGCATCCTGGCAGGCCGGGCCAGTTTGTTTACCTGCCGTGTCAGCAGATTCAGTGGACCGTGGCTCCCACTGGCCACGATTCGCCATCCCAGGCCAATGGAGGCAGCGAGAAGTGCCACGGGCCGAGGGATGTACTGACCACAGCTTCCCGCTGCCCCATTGGCCTCGGACAGCAAATCACGGCCGGTGGGAGCCGCGGTCAGCTGAACCTGCCGACACAGCAGATAAACAAACTGGCCCAGCCCGCCAGGGTGCTTACCGTGGTGAGCCGTGTGCCAGAGGTTGCCGACCCCTGATCTATGTGTTTGATAATTCTGTTCTTTACTACATTTTCAACTAATTTGTCTGGTACTGAAGTTAGGCTTCCTGGCCTGTAACTGCCAGAATTACCTCTGGAGCTCAGTGGTGAGAATAAATGAACAAAATGGAGTGTAATTCTTCACCACTAAACCAATGAGTCTGCAGAGTTTATGCAAACTGAGATTGCATAAAAACCTACTGGAGTCACACTCTGGTTTTCTGGCAGTAACTGCTGAAGACAGAGTAAGATGATGACCATCAAAACTGGAACGTAGGAGAAAAGAATTATGTTCGTTCTACATTATTTTTTTTCCTTTTCAGATACTGCATGCAAGCAGTCAATTACTCTCAAATATGTTAACAAAGTAATATACCCTCCTGTAATAAACATCTGACTAGACATAAAACAGGGAGGAAGCTGGGGCAAAAGAATCATATCTGAATTATGTGTGAGAGGGGTTGTTTTGTTTTACAATACTTAACTTATCGCTTTGTATTCTTCCGATTCACAGTGACTTATGGTGCATTATGCTGAAGTACAGTGTGATTAGAAACTGCCCACTACTGTGTCCTTTCATGAACAATGGAAGCAAATGGAAGCGTCAGTTAAGAAAGCTTAGTTTGCATCTGCTCAACAATCATTCTAGTGCCTACT
This sequence comes from Gopherus evgoodei, assembly GCF_007399415.2. Classification (NCBI taxonomy): domain Eukaryota; kingdom Metazoa; phylum Chordata; order Testudines; family Testudinidae; genus Gopherus; species Gopherus evgoodei. The sequence continues at coordinate 65,290,380 of NC_044322.1, forward strand.
TTTATATAAACTAATACAGTTTTTTTAAACAGGAGTCAAGTACTTTTCATTTTCAGTAGGCAACCAGCCCTTTGGTACTCAGACTAATAATCAAATCAGTATGCTAAATTATATTGTGTAAGGAGATAGCAAACCTAAATACTGAATATCTGTCTCAAAAATTTTTCTATACCAACTGTCAGCAGGGGGAACTATTAATTCATATAAAACTTTCTAGGCTGAAATGATGTAGGAAACTGGCATCATACTAGCACATATATGTTCACAAGCTTGCATCACTGCAACAGTCAACCTAGACACCTAAAGACATAAAACACTGCGAAACACTACACAACTTGATTAAAGACAACAAAAATTAAAAACAAAGTGTCTTTTGAGTATTATGTGGATTTTGGAGGCTAAGATTAAAATGCAACATAATCGTGATGAAATCAAAAAAAATTTGTCAAATGTAGGGCCCCACGCTACCCTCCCACAAAAAAATCCATCAGATGGGAAAACTAAGTTAAAATATCTATGGTTCAGCTCATAATAACAGCAGTTTCATTGTTCTTTTGATAGGGAACGATACTGGGCCATGCAAATCGGGCCAGGGATACGCCTCTCAAAGCTATTCAGAATCACAGGGAAATCGGAGAAATCATAGTTTCTAATGGAGAGAGGGATTTGAGCAAAAAGTACGACAGGGGGCTAAAATCACAGATCACAATTGTATGATACATTGAGCAACTTAAGTAGTGAGGGAAGTCCACCCACCTGACCCTGCCATATACAGTGGCCTCCTTCCGCTCTTCTCTGTCCACCCTGACAGACCCTCAAAATCCCAAAAGGCCCTGACAGTATAGATGCCAAGGAAGGACTTCTTCATACTCAGAGTCAGGGGGACACAGCAGGCAATGAGCTGTAGAGAGTCCAGAAAATGGCAGCATAATAAATAGACTAATAACAGAAGAAGATGTGGGGTAGTAGTGAATAAAAATTCTACACTCTCACAAAAAAAGACAAATATTATATTAAATGGTATTAACAGGCGTATCCCATGTAAAACAAGCAAGGCAATTATTTTGCTCTTCCCAACACTGATTAGGCCTCAGCTGCATTACTGCATTTGGTTTTGGGCATGACATATTTAAAAGGACAACAAATTGGAGAAAGTTTAGAGGTCAGCCACAAAGAGGATAAAAGGTTTGGAAAATATTAGGAAAGGTTAAATGAACTGGACATGGTCATTCCAGAGAAAAGACGACTAAAGGGAAACATGAGCTGTCCTGAAATATATAAAGGGTTGCTATAAAAAGGACAGATATCACAATCTCCTGTGGATTCCAAAACTGGAAGCTACTGTGTTATGCCTCTCAGCCTCGGCAAGTGAGAACTTTGCTGCAGTTAAGCTCTGTGCTAGGATTCTGAGACAAAAGCCTGTTTGCCTTTCCAGCAAACTCTTCAGGATTCTGCCAGTTCAAACCTTGTCCAGGAGATCAAAATCAGTGAACCCCAATTCCCAAATTCCTCAGAGACACCTTTCTCTGCAGTGCTCAGCCACTCTTACTGTAGTAGCCACCAAATTGTGTCAAGTTTGCTTCTCCTTTCGAAGGAAAAAAGCTTATTAACTTGACTGGAGTTGAAAAACCTCTACTTCCGTTATAGCACTGAGTTGGTTTATAATAAAAATAAAACAAGTTTATTAACAAAAGGACCTTGATTTAGTAATACCAAGGGATTAGGATAGGTTATAAACAAACAAAAGTAAAAATACTCTTCTAAGCCTAAACTCAACAAACCAGAATCTTTTGTCCAAAGCAGTTTTTCTCACCATAATCTTTCTTCCAGCATGACCAGCTAAACTTTTAGCCAGAATCAACACATAGACCGCAAAGCACTTGGTTTCTTTGACTCCTTATGTGAAGGATAAATAGGGGTTCACTCCCCCTCTTTTTATAGTTCAGTAAACTTCTGAAATGTATTCTTCTTAAATGCATCCCCAAATAAAGTTCCTTTCCCCTGTTGGTGTACATGCCAGGCTGCCTGGCGTATATTCCATATTGGTTCCTCCTCCATTGGTGATTTTTACAATGCAAGTGATTTCTTCCTTCAACCTCCAATACAAATTAGCCTATTGAATTTGGTCACACCTGGTTTGAAGTGTTGGCCTGTTTTCCTTTGTCTGGAGAAAACCTGTTTATCAACTTCCCCTGAAATGACTTGTTTAAAGATATTTTAGTCACATATTTCCAGCACCTCTGTAAAGTTCTTTGTGAGTTAACCATACATATGTCACACAAGAACATGAATGATCAGTAAGTTATTAGTTTTCCACTGATATCTCACATGCCACTTTTTGGAGAAATATCATGAGAACTGTGTGCCAGCTGGCTTAAACTGGCTCTTAAGGTCACAACAGGGAGACATTATACCCATGAGTCAATAAGGACAGAACAAGAACTAATGGTCTTAGACTAAGGCAGAGAAGATCTAGGTTAAATACAAAGAAAAACTAACTATATAAAACTGTTAGGCAGTAGAACCTGCTGTCAAAGGCAGACACAGAAACACTATGATCAGAGATATTTAAGGCTAGGTTGGACTTTTAGGAGGACAGTTAGTGGAAGTATGGCCCAGTGCTGAGGGTGCTGAGTTGGGACTCTAGGCAAGTCAGTTAGTCTTTCTGTGTCTCTGTTCCTCAACTGTAAAATAGGGATAAGAGCAACTTTCTTGCTCACCAGGGTATTGTTAGAATAAATACTTTCAGAATTGCAAGGCACTCAGACACTGCAGTAATGAACGCCATACAAATATCTAATCTGAATAGCTGAAGATGGTTTATGATAATACATTCAATCTTGCCACAGTGTAACGGCACTGACCACCTGACTTGCCAGAGGTCCATTCCAATCTGAATGATTTCTATGACTGTTGAAATGTGCTTTAGATAACACATCCAGTCTGGAGCCACTACATCCAAGAATGGAGAGTAAAAAGTAACAATAATTCAGTAGCTCTGCCATAATACAACAGCTCCCCAGGGGCCTAACTCAATCACCCACTGAAGTCAATGGAAAGAGTCCATTGGCTCCAAGGAGTCTGATCAGGTCCTAGATACTAGTTATCAAATATGAAAAGGGGTTGTTCAGAATCTAGAGGACTAGTTGTGTAAAAATGATCAACTACTGAAATTGCTGAGATGAACCCTGGAAAGGAGATTAAAATCTAGTGGCAAAGTCAGAAAATATTACAAGTAACTGGCAAGATATGTCTACAGAAAAGTATATTCTTTATGTTTCTTTCTTATTTTTTAAATGTAATTACATGCTTCATTTGATGTGGTTAGGTTTGACTGCATTCTTACAAGGGGAGGTGGCTGTACTTTTCTAAAAGCTATTTTAATGTTTAGAGCAGGGGTCGGCAACCTCTAGCACATGGCTTGCCAGGTTAAGTACCCTGGCAGGCCGGGCCAGTTTGTTTACCTGCTGCATCAGCAGGTTCGGCTGATCATGGGTCCCACTGGCCGCAGTTCACCGTCCCAGGCCAATGGGGGCAGTGAGAAGTGGCCCAGGCAGAGGGATGTGCTGGCCGTGGCTTCCCCCATTAGCCTGGCTCGGTGAACCACGGCCAATGGGAGCTGTGATTGGCCAAACCTGCCAACATGACAGGTAAACAAACTGGCCCGGCCCACAAGGGTGCTTACCCTGGCAAGCCGCGTGCCAGAGGTTGCAGACACCTGGTTTAGAGTATTAAAGGCTTCAAATTAAAGGGGCACCAGCTACATGCTTTTTTTTAAAAAGCGGTTATTTGTAATACTAAAATTGTGCTATCTTAGAATGTGAAAATGAAAATATTTGTTAAAACTAAACAATTTATACTATATATCTACGTATTTCACTCAGCTTCTACTTTGAAAATAGATTGACAGTTTTCATTTTTTTTAATTTTCCTTCTTAGTTCTCATACATTTTAATTTTATCTAGTTAGTTACTTCGCCATACAGATGAAATACACCTATCCCAGCCTCTGGTACTGTTGGACTCATAATACTTCAGTGGAATAGTTAAATTGAATATATATATATATATATAGTCCTCTGAAAAAAAAATCATGAAAACATTTCTATTTGCATTATGATTTTTCAAACCCTTTTAACTAGGATAGGAGACACTGAAGGAACATTAAAGGTAAAAGGAAGGAAGTTAACAGAAGGAATTAATTTGCTATCAATTTCCTAAACATAGGAAGGAACAAAATGGATAACAAATCACTAGGACTTAAAAAGTTTAAGTAAAGAATAAACTAAAGAAATGTGAGATTTCAAGTTTCTGAAGCACACTCCATAAAAGGGATGTGCACAAATGGTTTCACTCACTATCAGTTATGCAGAGAAAAGTGATGGGGCATAGAAGAAAGCGTAATTGGAATGAAATTCATGAACACAGGTGGCTTACATGGGAAGCATCACATAGCATCTCAGAAGTCATGGCAACTCACAAGACACGTACAGCTAACTTCAATAAACCCGAATACTGTACAAATTTCATATTGAAAGTCAAATAAATATTTACAGTACAGAATTACCTATGTGTATTTACACAAGGGCTCACAGTAGCTAATGAGCATATGGGGTAAAAACACAGTGCCCTGCAGGATCATATGTCAGCAAAGTTATATAAAGAAAAACAATATGACCAGAGAGGAGCATATATCACCTTAAAAAAAAATAGCATATCTGAGACATATAGAATATGCTGATGTGCATAAGGCTGGTGTGCATATTTCTTTTGCGTTTGTCATATCTGTATAATAGGCCCATTGTAAACTGAGCATGAGTTAGAGCTGCCTATGCCTGCTTTCGAAGCCTGGTCAGCACATACTTTTGATAGATGGAGGGGAGAAAGGGAACGTGGTACACAGATCTTTTCTTCGGTGTACTGACATTACAGCACACAAGCCTTTCAACCTTCATGCCACCTTGGAGCAATGCAGCAACACCTGCCTCTGAGAGTACACATTGAGAGGGCAAAGGGGTCAGCCCTTTTTGTCTACCTTACTCTCTTCTGGCGGAAAAAATGGTACAACTTCCATTTTTCACTGCCTTGGACAGAGTGCAAAGGTGAGTGCAGAACCTCTGAGTTATTATTCCTGGGAAGCAGCAATGGCAAGAGAGAAAAGGCAGGGCAAGGAGGAGGAATTCAGTGATGGGCACGTTTTAGTAGCTACAATAACAACAAAGCTGCTCTCTCTTTCACCCACATGTACACACACGTACACACACTGCTTTCAGTTTTTATACAGATGAGCAACATTTGAATTCAAGTGGCCCCGTTTTACATATACTCTGTGTCTTCCACTGAAACTTCTCTTATTCTCTGTGAAACCCAGTTGTGCAGAAGGCCAAATTACTTGGAGCTGCTACAGTTGCCCAGTGTTACCATTTTATAAAATTTTGATTTGCTATCTTCAGTCTTGTGGAATGTACTACTCAGATTCAGTGATAAGCTGGACACACATTAAGAAAAATGGGAACTTGTTAACTTATGGGAATTCACAGGCAATAAACCACAAACCCAGGTGTACATACTCACATGAAACATATGCCTTAACATTTGGTTTTGCACAAATGTAAGACAGATATTCATTTAAATGTTTGCCATTCACATGTGAAACAGATCAACAAGAGAATTTATACTATACTATATCATCTTCCTTTCCAAATGCAAACAGATGGACATCATACCAAATGGACTAAAGGTAAAAAATCCACTGCTATCTACATACTACACAGTGAGAGATTATGCCATACTCTATCAAAAAAACTGAGGAACCACCTGATCAGCATCCTATACAGCAAACAGGAAAACATTAAAAAAGAGCTCTCCAACCTAGAGACTCTCATTAATAACCAAACTTCTATACAAACAGACTTCACTAGAATAAGACAGGAGATCTACATTACTCACTTCACCTCTCTACAAAGGAAAAAGGACTGTAAGCTGTCTAAACTCCTACCTGCCACATGGGGCCACAACCGTGGTACCCCTGACCCACCCAGCAATATCGTCAAGCTATCCAACTACACACTCAGCCCAGAAGAAAAGTCTGTCCTATCTCGGGGACTCTCTTTCTACCCTGCCACCCCCACCAACATGATACAGTTCTGTGGCGATCTGGAAGCCTACTTTCGCCGTCTCCGACTCAAAGAATACTTCCAGGACAACACTGAACAGTGCACTGATACACAGGTGCCCTCCCACCAACAGCGCAAGAAGAAGAACTCCACATGGACTTCTCCTGAGGGTCGAAATGACAGTCTGGACCTATACATTGAATGCTTCCGCCGGTGTGCACAGGCAGAAATCGTGGAACAACAACATTTCTTGCCTCACAACCTAAGTCGTGCAGAACACAATGCCATCCACAGCCTCAGAAACCACCCTGACATTATCATCAAAGAGGCTGATAAAGGAGGTGCTGTTGTCATCATGAACAGGTCTGACTACCAAAAGGAGGCCGCCAGACAACTCTCCAATACCAAATTCTACAGGCCACTTCCCTCAGATCCCACGGAGGAATACACTAAGAAACTACAGCATCTACTCAGGACACTCCCTACACTAACACCAGAAGAAATCAACATACCCCTAGAGCCCCGACCAGGGTTATTCAATCTACTACCCAAGATCCACAAACCCGGAAATCCTGGACGCCCCATCATCTCGGGCATTGGCACTCTCACTGAAGGACTGTCTGGATATATGGACTCTCTACTCAGACCCTATGCCACCAGCACTCCCAGCTATCTCAGTGAAACCACTGATTTCCTGAGGAAACTACAATGCATTGGTCACCTCCCAGAAAACACTATCCTAGCCACCATGGATGTAGAGGCTCTCTACACAAACATCCCACACACAGATGGAATACAAGCTGTCAGGAACACTATCCCTGATGATGCCACAGCACAACTAGCTGCTGAGCTCTGTGCCTTTATACTTACACACAACTATTTCAAATTTGATGACAATATATATCTCCAGATCAGTGGCACTGCTATGGGCACCCGCATGGCCCCACAATATGCCAATATCTTTATGGCCGACCTGGAACAACACTTCCTCAGCTCTCGTCCACTCACGCCCCTACGCTACATTGATGACATCTTCATCATCTGGACCCATGGGAAGGAGACTCTGGAAAAATTCCACCACGATTTTAACAGCTTCCACCCCACCATCAACCTCAGCCTGGACCAATCTACACGGGAGGTCCACTTTCTTGACACCACGGTGCAAATAAGTGATGGTCACATTAACACCACCCTATATCGAAAACCTACTGACCGCTATGCCTACCTTCATGCCTCCAGCTTCCATCCCGGACACATCACATGATCCATTGTCTACAGCCAAGCACTGAGGTACAACCGCATCTGCTCTAACCCCTCAGACAGAGACCAACACCTACAAAATCTCCACCAAGCATTCTCAAAACTACAATACCCGCACGAGGAAATAAGGAAACAGATCAACAGAGCCAGACGTGTACCCAGAAGTCTCCTACTGCAAGACAAACCCAAGAAAGAAACCAACAGGACTCCACTGGCCATCACATACAGCTCCCAGCTAAAACCCCTCCAACGCATCATCAAGGATCTACAACCCATCCTGGACAATGATCCCACACTTTCACAGGCCTTGGGTGGCAGGCCAGTCCTCGCCCACAGACAACCTGCCAACCTGAAACATATTCTCACCAGTAACTGCACACCGCAACATAATAACTCTAGCTCAGGAACCAATCCATGCAACAAACCTCGATGCCAACTCTGCCCACATATTTACACCAGCGACACCATCACAGGACCTAACCAGATCAGCCACACCATCACTGGTTCATTCACCTGCACATCTACCAATGTAATAAATGCCATCATATGCCAGCAATGCCCCTCTGCTATGTACATCGGGCAAACTGGACAGTCTCTACGGAAAAGGATAAATGGACACAAATCAGACATTAGAAATGGCAATATACAAAAACGTGTAGGAGAGCACTTCAACCTCCCTGGCCACACTATAGCAGACCTTAAGGTGGCCATCCTGCAGTAAAAAAACTTCAGGACCAGACTTCAAAGAGAAACTGCTGAGCTTCAGTTCATCTGCAAATTTGACACCATCAGCTCAGGATTGAACAAAGACTGTGAATGGCTTGCCAACTACAGAACCAGTTTCTCCTCTCTTGGTTTTCACACCTCAACTGCTAGAACAGGGCCTCATCCTCCCTGATTGAACTGACCTCGTTATCTCTAGCTTGCTTGCTAGCATATATATACCTGCCCCTGGAAATTTCCACTACATGCATCTGAGGAAGTGGGTATTCACCCACGAAAGCTCATGCTCCAAAACGTCTGTTAGTCTATAAGGTGCCACAGGACTCTTTGCTGCTTATACTATATTGAGTGAACCAGTTTAGGACAGCTCTCACACAGCTCAAATCAGGAGAGTTAGTATGGCTGTTACAGAAACCATGCAAAGATTGGTAAGGTGGAAACAAAGATGCGAGTCTAGCTTTGAACCTAGACACTTCCCACTTTGCAATAAACTGACTTACTAGCAAACTGTAATTGTGTACCAGAAAAGCAAGTGAAAATGAGACAGTGAGCGGTTTGACAACAATTCTCCACTCATAGTACTTTCATCTTATAGTGCCCTAGTACATCTGATGAATTTACAAGTAGTATTTTTTCATGTTGCAGGTGAATATCTGCCTGTCTGTAAAAAGTGCACCATTAATAAATAAGAGTTAAAGGAAGACAATATAACAAGGTGGGACTTGTACATGTTTTGCATAGGAATGACCTGTGAGGTTCTCACACATATACTCATCAATGAAGACAGTTTTAGCCCAATTATTTTTAGGCTTCAGTTCAAAAAGAAAATATAGATTCCCCAGGGGCAGCTCTAGGCATTTCGCAGCCCCAAGCACAGCAGTCAGGCTCCGTTTGGCAGCTGGTCCAGAAGCCGAAGGACCAGCAGACCCTCCGCAGGCATGCTTGCGGGAGGTCCACCGAAGCCGTGGGACCAGCGGACCTCCCACAGGCAAGCCACCGAAGGCACTTTGCCTGCCGCTTCCGCGGCGCCAGCAGAGCGCCCCCCCATGGCTTGCCACCCCAAGCACGTGCTTGGCGTGCTGGGGCCTAGAGCCGCCTCTGAGATTCCCTCCTTTTTCTCCTTGAAATTGCTAAGAAGGATATTACCCCAGTTCCTATGGAAATAACATGGATAGGCTATTTTAGTCTTCAAGAGTCACTGAATGGAAAAATAAGATGCAAAATATTTCCTGGCATTATTTAGGACTGACTCATTGTACCATGCACGTTAGTCCAGAAGCATAGTTAAAATTTCAATAAGTTCATGTATTTATTTGCATTTTCTTTCCTTTGAGCTTTACTGCTTGAATGATGCCAATAATGGAGGGAAAGCATGTTTGTCTTTCCTAACTGTCACTGATGACATAGATAAGCAAAATGGATGTGGGTGTTCCTGTTTTGTTTCTTGGTAATGAGGCTTTTAGTAACTAAAAGAATGTGACATTCAAAATGTTGGTATCTATTGCCCTCAGCAGGTTTTCTAAACAGAAGGACGTACAAAATTTTATACCAATAAAAAAAAAATACACATTTTCTGGTAAAGAGAACAACAACTAGACATAAAATGTGAACAAACTTAATCACCCAGGTACTATAAGGTAATGTATATTCAGAAGTACATCATCATTTTATAGCATTTTAATAATTCCTGTGTGTTATGAATCATTGATGTTTAATAATATGAAAAAAACAGAGTCAGACACCAGATCAAGAATAAGAGACAGGCATGTTTAAAAAAAAAAATCTTAAGGAATATTCCAAGTAGACATTTAGCGCTTGAATTGTGAAAGAAATCTGAGATGGGAAAGTATTGATAAAAGCAAATCTCAACAAGTTAAAAAAAAAGCCAGTAGCCCATCTCTTGCAAAACACTAATATAGAAAATTATTATTTTAGTGAGACTCTTGGTTCACTCTTGAGTTTTCTATTCCTAGCTTGTGCAACTGTATAACGTGTGAGTAAAAAGCAGTGTGGTTTTGTGGTTAGAATACAAGAGTGGAAGTCTAGAGACCTTGTCCCTGTTTCTGACCCTGACCTGCTGAATGACTTTGGGAAAGTTATGTAATCCTTCTGAGCCTACGTTTTCCCACCTGTAAAATGGAACAATTATACATTTCTTGAGTACGACAGTGGCATAGTCTGATGATCAATTTATGTTTTATAAAGCAGTTTGACATTCTCTGATGAAAGGCACTCTTTAATGGCTAAAATTAGGGCTGACATTAAAGTTGAAGATATTTTTGAAGATTTCTCTAAGCATTAGGCCTTTCAATTCTTGGTTTCTAGGGAAAAAAATAATTTCTTACCTCTAGATAGCACCTTGTTTTGTAAAGTACTTTCCAAAATGTTTTGACTTCCTGTATGTCATTGAACAAGTCTGTTTAGCCAAGACACTGGAAATAAGTAACATCTTAACTCATAAAAGTGCCATAAGATTTTTAATGAACATAGGTGGACAGGACCTTGATATTACATCTCAGACCAATCTAAAAGTAGCCATCTCAAGAAACATAGTTCTTCTGTACTAGGGCATTGGCTCCCTTATGACTCAGAGGCAAGAATGCTCTCTTCTGAATCACCAACACCAGTTGCAGCATCATCTAAGGTCCTGTTTACACCAGCAAGTTTCTATGTAGTAAAGCGCCATGGCAATTACAGTGCTGCAATTGGTCTCTAGGAGGTGTCTCACAGTGCCTGTTCTCACATCTCTGGTCATCAGTTGGAACTCTACTGTCCTGCCCTCAGGAGATCAACCGTCATCCCCACCTTATAAATTGTATGTCCCCTGTTCTGTTTTACCCACATTCAGACATATATTTCATATTATAGCAGTCTCAGATGATGACCCAGCACATTTATTTTAAGAACATTTTCACAGCAGTTTTGACAAAATTCAAAGAAGGTGTCAATGTGAGATTTGTAAAAATAGCTACAGCATTCTACCCAAGGTTTAAGAATCTGAAGTGCTGTCCAAAATCCGAGAGGGATGAGGTGTGGAGCATGCTTTCAGAAGTCTTAAAAGAGCAACACTCAGATACGGAAACTACAGAACCCAAACCACCAAAAGAAAACATTAACCTTCTGCTGGTGGCAGCTGACTCAGATGATGAAAATAAGCATGCGTTGTCTACTCTGCTTTGGACTGTTATCGAGCAGAACCTGTCACTGGCATGGACGCATGTCCTCTGGAATGGTGGTTGAAGCATGAAGGGACATATGAATCTTTAGCACATCTGGCACATAGATATCTTGCGACACCGGCTACAACAGTGCCATGTGAACGCCTGTTCTCACTTTCAGGTGCTATTGTAAACAAGAAGCGGGCAGCATTATCTTCTGCAAATTGTAACCAAACTTGTTTGTCTGAGTGATTGGCTGAAGTAGGACTGAGTAGTCTTGTAGGATCGAAAGTTTTATTGTTTTATTTTTCAATGCAGTTTTTTTGTACATAATTGTACATTTGTAAGTTCAGCTTTCGTGATAAAAAAGATTGCACTACAGTACTTCTATTAAGTGAATTGAAAAATACTATTTCTTTTGTTTTTTACAGTGCAAATATTTTTAATCAAAAATAAATATAAAGTGAGCACTGTATACTTTTTATTCTGTGTTGTAACTGAAATCAATGTATTTGAAAATGTAGAAAACATCCAAAAATAGAATACCATTTATTTAAGTATTATTGTTTAACAGTGTGATTAATCGTGATTAATTTTTTAAATCACATGATTAATTGTGATTAATATTTTAATTGCTTGACAGCCCTAGTATACAATTTATTTTTCTTTTTTTATTCCCATTTTCTCTTCTACGCACTAGATAATCTTCCTTGTTACACATCTAAGCTATTTATAGGCAGTCACATGCAGAAGAAAGTGAGGGTTAAACTCCTTTATTATAGTAGAGTTTTAGTTGAAATCAAAACTGTCAACTCCTCTTAGGGGTCAAAATGTAGTTAATAGTTAAAACTATCTCATGACATCAAATTACAGTCACTGCAAGGGATTTTAAAAAATTTAAATTACTGTATCATAGAATTTCAACAATATGGAACCTTTCCTTTTTTCCAAGTGAGGTGACATTAAGACAATGCTATGCACTGGGAGAAGGGGAGAGAGAGAGAGAGATGAGAAAGAGAGTGAAACAGAAAAACTACACTGACTCTGTAGGAGACCATATCTTTGTATATAGAGAGAAAAACAACTAAAAAACAGTCTTTCTTAGGACAATTTGTGTGGCACTTTCTTATTGTTTTACAAATGAAAACAAAAGTCCAGAGTGTTTTGTACGGGATTCAAAAGTCTAAGGCTTTTGAATGCTGTTTTGATTTTTTAAGAAGCTTTGTAACAAAAGAAAAGCTTCACAGTAAGACTGTTAATTGAGGGAGACAATGAATGTGACAGGACTTTTTAGAGTTTTTGTTTGTTTTAGACTTGATACATTTCAATACTTCAACTATTTCTAGATTCTTTCTCTGTCTCAGCCATAAAATACTGCACCCCAGATGATCTTATTTGTAAACAGAACCTATAGGACTGATATTAGTGTGTAGTTTAATTTGTTTGGTGCAATCTCTAAAAAATCATAAATTCACTTTGTATCTTTACTTAAAGAGATATAAAGCAGATGCTTTTAATAAATTGTAATAGCAAATGTGACAGAAGGCAAGGAAAATTGACTGTGTGAGAGACGCCACACAAATATGCATATATGTAATTAAACCTTTAAAGTATAGCTGAATGACTTTCTTAGACCAGTCCAAGAATTATTAGTACATGTGTCAATGTCAATTCTAAAGAAGCCCCTATGTTAATTGTAACTATGGGGTCTTGTGCAACACCTGTCAAGGTATTTCTGGCGCGGAAATTTTTTGTCTTGGGTGAGCTAGATAGCACAGACTGTGAGTGAGCTAGCCTTTTACCTCTGGAGACCTGAATTCAAATATTGGTTTAAATCTCAAATTAATTGTTTGTCACACTTCACTAAACCACCAAATATGGCACAGTTCTGCACAGCTTGAAACCTGTGCTCAAGAGAGATCTAGGAGTGGAATATCAGGGAATGTTGCTAATCAGGACTGGGGTGCCCTGGTGCAGACAGGTGGGAGAGTCTACATAGCAACTGCCTACTCCATCCTGACACTAAGCCAGTTTTATTAATAGTCCTTCATTTTAACAAGCAGGAAATTCATCACGAATTTTGGAAGGAAAAAGAAAGTTCTCTTATTAATGTCATCAGTGCTACTGCTAATCAATTCTAATGCATCCATATATCAGGCACTATCATCAGAGACAGTGTTATTCCAACCATGACCAGTGCTATTTGGTGTTTCATGCCAACTTAAGTCATTTTAATGCTAAAACACAAAAGGCCATCAAGAGTACAATTCTGCATCCTGCTCTTGATATAAAAATAATAGTCTTTTGAGAGATCTTTCTGGAAAAAAAAATCCTAATGCTATGAGAAACATTATCTTCTTTCATATTTCAGCCAAACACCACATCTTAGTAAACCAGTAACAATATATCACCATCTATTACTATCTCTCTACTGCAAATGTACTTAATATAGTTAATGCACCCATTCTTCATTGCAAATACTGCATAGTACTGAAAGACTGCTACAGCTTTCCATCAATGTGGTGTTCCTATTATAAACACAGGTCCATATTACAGTTGGCCCTGCAGGTAGGGCTGCCAACTCTGGTTAGATGAATTCCTGGAGATTTCATATATGACATAATCTTTAATTAAAGACTAATCCTTCATTCCTGGAGACTCCAGGACAATCATGGAGGGTTGGCAACCCTACCTGCAGGAAAACTCAGGTGGACAGGAATTGGGAATGAGAAGCTTTCATACACACAACATGCAGGAACTGTGCAAGATTAATGTGGCTGATAGCACCTGCCTCTCCAAGTGAACAGGGGAACTTTTTAGCAGTAAGCCATGAGGGGCAAGGGGAGCCCAGTCAGAGATTGGCAGAGCTCCTGTTGTGGCCAGAATTCACCTGAAGTTCCCACTTCTGTGTGCTCCTTCCCCATGCACCAGTCTGTGCCTTAAAGACACAATCCAGACCTTGATTTTTTTTAGCAGTTTATGCAATACCTCATGAATACACACAATCTCTGGGCTAAAAGTGGGTATAAAAAGTGTCATCTCAAAAGTAAATTGTTCTGTTTTCACAGACACAACCAACAAAACACATACTGTCATAAGGCCAGATCCTCAGATGATATAAACTGGTATAGTTTCAACTTCATCAGTGTTCTCTGTAATTTTTTCCATTTATGTGCGGAATGAATTTTGTTGTGTGCACCTGTAGCGAGTGGGCCTCACTCCCCGCCGCACATGAGAGGAATAGGCCAGAAGAGGTGTGGCAACGGGTGGAGCCACCACTGCCTGTCCCCACGCCCTGGAAGTCAAGGGGCGGGACAGGAAGTCCAAGGCCACCGCCGCCTGTCCCCGCCCCCCGGAAGTCAAGGGGCAGGACAGGAAGTATAAAAGCCCGGCCCCAGCGCTCAGTTGAGAGAAGGCTGCCGGAGAAGGCAGACGCTGGGGCCCGAGCTCCTGCTGGGCCCAGCCTACCCTGTGCTCGGTACCCAGAGAAGTGTTGGCCTGACCTCCCCCGTGCTCGATACCCGGAGGAGTACTGGCCGGACCTACCCCGTACCCAGAGGAGCTGCCTGAGCTTCCCGATGACCGGCCTTCGGACTAGCTGTCGGAACCTCCCAACGCCCCGTACCCAGAGGAGTGGACCGGACCTCCCGACGCCCAATCCCCAGAGGAGTGGACTGGACCTCCCGACGCTCAGTATCCTGAGGAACCCATGGTCTGGGACCCACCGGACAACGCCAGTGGATGGCAGGTACCCAGCGAGGGGGAAGTTGGAAGTGGCCTGGGGCAGTCGACTCCAGTCAGGCTGCAGACTCACCTGAGCCGATGTCAGTGTGTTTCGGTCAGGATCCCCCACTGACCATCAGCAGTGTTGACTGCTACTAAGGCCCCGGGCTGGAACACAGTGGAGTGGGAGGGCCTGCGTTCCCCCTGCCACCCCTTCAAGGGTGGCAGACTCCTTCTCCTCCCTGGCCTGAGGATGCCATTCCTGGTGCCTGTTTGCTCAGCCCTGCAACCAAGGGCCCGAGCCCCCTGTTAACTGTTTGCTTGTTTGCTCAGCTTTGCAACAGAGGGCCTGAGCCCCCTATTAACTGTGCCTGTTTGCTCAGCCCTGCAGCAGAGGGCCTCAGCCACCTGTTGACTGTTTGCTTGTCTGCTCAACCCTGCAACAAAGGGCCTGAACCACCTGCTAACTGTGTCTGTTTGCTCAGCCTTGCAGCAGAGCATCTGAGCCCTAAGTGACAGCGGGCGGCAGCCCAGCCCCAAAGCAAGGGGTGGGCCCTGGGCCAACGGAGTGCGGTAAGCCAGTGCGGCTCCCCCCTGCCTTCAAGGAGGGTTGAGCCCCGGCTCCACTCCGCTACAGCACCATATCAAGGTAATGTGTGGATATGTACCACCAGGAGAAACCAAAAACGAAAATATATATTTTTAAAAAGTTACCATAGGGATAAGTACTCCAGCCAGGACAGGTTAGACATTAGAACTTACTACTCAGAGAATTAAATTTAAGTGTAAGACAGACACAAAAATTATGAAATGTAAGCAAGTTAAAAAACTAAAATAACACTTTGAAAGAAGTACCAAGAAGTAACAACAACAACTCAAGTATGTGTTAGGAGGTGAGTGTGAAAGTGTGTGAGACAGAAACACACACAGTGTGTGTGTGAGACAGAGACAGAAACACACCGTGTGTGTGTGTGAGAGAGAGAGAGAGAGAGACACACACACACACGTTGCCCCTTTAAGTACGCTGCCCCAACTTTAAATATGCTGCCCTTTTAAGTATATCAGCACGTTCAGACGCAGCAGCAGCTGCCAACAAGCTCCCTCCATCCTGAACCCTGTCATGTCCCATCTCTGTGGGCAGGGGGAGGGGGCACAGCAAGCAGGAGGCTCCCTGGAGCAGCTCCAAGGCAGAGGGCAGGAGCAGCATGGCAGTGGGTGGAGAGACATCTGAAGTGCATGGCACTTGAATGCCTGCTGGGAGGCTGCCCAGCCATGCAGCTTAGAGGGAACTTAGTTTACAACATCTGAAACTCTGGCTCTATCTGTATGGATGTATAAAGAGAGGACTCAAGTAGCAAGGGTTATTTCACTTCTGCATGTAACTGCCATGTCCAGTTCTGGTGTCCATAAATCAAGAAGAATGTTGAAAAATTGGAGAGGGTTCAGAGAAGATACACGAGAATGATTAAAAGATTGGAAAACATGCCTTACAGGGAAAGACTCCAAGAGCTAAGTGTGTTTAGCTCAACAAAGAGACGGTTATTAGTACCTATATGAAGAACACAAATTTGATAATAAAGGGCTCTTCAATTGAGCAGACAAAAGTATAACAAGACTGAAAGGCTGAAAGTTGATGCTAGTCTCATTCAGACTGGAAATAGGGGGCAATTCTTAAAAAAACACTAAGGCTTATTAACCACTGGAATAAATTACCATGGGCTGTGGTCAATTCTCCATCATTGGCCATTTTTAAAACAAGATTGGATGTATTTCTAAAAGATATGCTCTAGTTCAAACAGAAATAACTCAGGGAAGTTCTGTGGCTGTGTAAAGGAGGAAATCAGCCTAGATCAGGGGTCGGCAACCTCTGGCATGTGGCTCACCAGGGTAAGCACCCTGGCAGGCTGGGCCAGTTTGTTTACCTGCCACGTCGACAGGTTTGGCAGACAACGGCTCCCACTGGACGCGGTTTGCCATCCCAGGCCAATGGGGGCGGGTGAGGGATGTGCTGGCCGTGGCTTCCTGCCACTCCCATTGTCCTGGGAGAGCAAACTGCGGCCACTGGGAGCCGCGATCTGCCGAACCTGCTGACGCAGCAGGTAAACTGGTGAGCCGTGTACCAGAGGTTGCCGTCCCCTGGCCTAGATGATCACCTTTGTCCCTTCTAGCCTTGTAAATCTATGAATCCATTACTTTTATTTTAGATTTTAAAAAACAAAGAACAAATGTACTGTGGCAAAATGGGAATTTTTGTAATATTTTTATTAATCCTCTATGTGCCTCAGTTTCTGCTATATTTTGCATGGCAACCCAGAAGGGGAAAAAGGACTAAGGCTATGTCTACACTACACAGCTTGCTACAGGTGCGCAGTGTAGCCGCTGTTTGTTGACTCTCCTGCCAACAAAAAACGTCCACCCCCAACAAGCAGCATTAGTGTTGTCGTCAGTAGAATGCTCCTGCTTATAAAGCTCTGTTCACACCAGCAAAACCTTTGTCTTTCGGGGGTAGAGGGTTAACACCTCTGAAAGACAAAAGTTTTGTTGTTCAGTTGCCTGTGTAGACATAGCTTAAGTTTGCCCTCAGGGCAGGTTAAGAGACAAAGGTGTGTTTGTCACCCCACTGTCTCAGCCTGAATAGGTCATTAAAAAAGATTGGCTCAACCTGACCCAATATAAGTGGAAAAGATGAGAGGCTAATGGAAAACCCAATCACCAGGACATTGACACCTAGCAACCAACAGCCCAGAGGAAGATGCATTTCTTCACATCTCACCAGGAAAGCTGAGTGAAGACCTCAGCTCAGGAAAAAAGGGCTGGAAGGTGTGAGCATAAAGGGTTGGCTTCTGAAAGGAATCTCAGCTTTCTCACCTGGAGACTGACTAAGGAGGTCAGAGAGAGCATGCCTGATCATGGGGGTTCACTACAGCTTGGCTGAGGCCCTGGGATAACCAGAATGGTCTATGCTGTAACTTTCACTTCTCTATCTGCATCTGAGGAAGTGGGTATTCACCCACGAAAGCTCATGCTCTAAAACGTCTGTTAGTCTATAAGGTGCCACAGGATTCTTTGCTGCTTTTACAGATCCAGACTAACACGGCTACCCTCTGATACTTGTCACTTCTCTATGCTAACCTAAGGACTTTCAGTTTGTGTGTGCTGAGTGACTAAAAAAGAGTTCTCTTGTTTCTGAAAAGAATGCCTGTCTCTCTATAAATACTTACTGAGAGCATTGTGCCCTTAAGGGTTACATTACAAACCTTCCACAGAAGTCTGGCTCAGGTGAATTTGCTGCAGAGAGCCAGAGAACAGTGGTACCAAAGACATTTCTGTTGACCTTTGTGGAAGAGGAGGTGGGATGTTATGCTGGTAGGTGATAATGGCTGCCAGCAAGCATGTCTTTGATCCACAGGTAATTGCAGACCCCATTAACTCTAATGGCATACTAGCTACCCTTCATTCTGGCTAAATGGTAGAAACAATTAAGCTCTTCTATGGAGTAAGACAGCTGAAACAGAAGCCGCCACACTGGGCCACACAGAAAGGCCTGAGCAAAAACGAACTCAGGGAGAATAAGAGAAGTTTCCCTGGGCACTGATTGCAAATGCAGGGGATGAGGCATTGATGGGTTGCAGCTATGTGAGTCTGTGTAGGTGTCAAAGGAAAAAAGGAACCAGAAAGCAAAGTAAAACCACCAGACAATAGAAAATCAGTCATGAGCATGGCCATGACAGAGAACAGAGACAGAGCTCTGTGGGGCATAGGAGTGGCTGGAAAAGCAGACTTGGAAATTGTGAGCAAGGAAACTGCCTGCTATTGTTACGTCCTACTGTGTACATTCTTTGTAAAGAAACCTAAGATTTCACCAAAGTAATACCTGACTCATATCATCTGTTTCTCCTCATAATGGAAACCATAGGTGGTGGGTGAATCACAGGCTAGGGGAGGCTTGCCCCTAGCCCATACTACTCCTTCCGCCTGAGGCTCTGCCCATCCAACCCCCACGGAAGCCCAGAGTCCCCCTGTGGCCACCAACCCCACCCCAGCCCCAGGGTCTTGAGCACCTCCAGCCCCGGAGCATCTGGTGGGCAGGTGGCAATTGCCTTCCCTCTCCCCTGCGAGCCATGGAGCACTGGCCAGCATGGCCCAGTGCCAGGGGCCTCAGCCACCCCAAGTCTCAGCCACCCTACCCCAGCCCCAGCAGCCTGCCCACAAGAGGAGCAGCATGCCTGGGTTGGGGCCACCTAGCAGCAAGCAGGAGGGACCTCAGAGCAGAGCATGGGTGGGGCCACACAGAGCTGTTTGGGGAGGCACAGCCTTCCCCTGCCTATGCTACCTGCTGCCCATGATGGAAACAACCTGGTAAGATACCGAATATTAGCTAACTGCTTGGGCTAACATGAGGTCTTGTTTCTTCTCCATTCAGGCAGCTAGCAACACTTGTGGCACTAGAGTACAGCAGTACTTGTACTCAAGTCAAAATATCTGCGGGCATACCAGGTGGTGCAGTACAACATATTGCCCCAGAAGAGGATGCTGACCAAAAGCCATATTAGAACACTAAACTACATCCTGAAGGAGGGGTTAGACAGTATTGGACAATGATGTGAGTATGAGGCAATACTTCACTTCAGAGTTGTCCCTATTTTCCTCAATCTAGATAACTTTACCCAGTTTCCTCAGGAATAAGGAGAGGTCAGTCAGGTATTGTAGGATTGAATGGAATCTGCCTGAAACAAACTAATTTGTTAAAAGATGAAAATGTGTCCTGCAAACTGTCACAGTTCAGGGCAACTGAACCTGTATTCCTTCTCCATGTTTGAGCAACAACACCCACTTCATGCTCACCGCTCCTCAGCTGTCACCTCTCTTGGGTGAAAACCTACGTCTCTCTCCTTCCTGACTGGGATTTTACCAGGCTACACACAGTTCCCTGGCTACAGTGCATTATTCCCAGACAGACAGACTGCCTCAACAGGTCAGCATCTGCACTTTGCTTTCTCCTCTTAAGATGAAAGCACCACAGGAAAAAAAAAACATAAAAAATAATAGAAGTTACTGTATACATGCTGTCAAGTATCAGAGGGGTAGCCGTGTTAGTCTGGATCTGTAAAAGCAGCAAAGAATCCTGTGGCACCTTATAGACTAACAGACGTTCTGGAGCATGAGCTTTCGTGGGTGAATACCCACTTCCTCAGATGCATGTATACATGCTAACAGCTCAGCAAAGGTCACCCCTCAGTCTTATGGGGCTTCCATAGGACAAAATCATTCTTCTATCCCTTCCCTGGAAAGATTGGAGGCCCCCCGCCCTTGGACAGAAGATTGCTGGACCAGAAAGAAGTCCCTGGGTCAGTTTAAACTCATATACAAAAGTTCTTTCTTTATTGGTCTCTGGAGAAACCAGTCTGAACCAGTGTATGTGAGCCTCCAAGTGGAACCTCTCTGGAGGGGTTACAACCTACTCAATTTGCCACTGTTCTTAGTTCCTGGAAAGCTGTGGAATCACATACAATCCCTGGCCCATAATGATACATAAAGTTAATACAGTAAGATCTCCCAAAGATATTGCAGGAAATTTTCACATAAACCATTAGTAAATAGAAAAAGGAGAAATTCACTGAGAATTCACAACAAATAGTTCACTCAGCTCCAGTAATGACCTTTGATATTTATCAGCTTGAGTTGGCTTTGATTGAGTAAGCTACATGTAAAAGGCTCTGAATCCCCCTTACTAAGCATTTAGACCTACAGGCCATATTTTTTACAGAATGTCAGAATTTTCTGGTTTATGGCAGTTTAGGCCAGAACCTTTGTATTAACTCAATATAGTTTATATGTGTGAACAGCAATGCTTATTATACAATTAAATGAATGAGTGAGTGGTGACAATGGGAACAGTGGCTGGGCCATTTGCATTCAATAAATGTTCCTGTCCTAATATTTATTCTTAGGTGTTAAATTTCAGAAGCGATATCATATATAGGTCCTTTAATAAAATGTATCCCTCTTCCTAGAATTTATCACCAAATGGGAAAGTAATAGCTTTTTTCAATACAGCTGATAGAATGCAACCTGACTTTATCTGGAGCTCGGCATAAAGGTATAAATCACTAGACTCCTACTACTCTCATCAAGAGCCTATCTTTCAAAAATATCAGAAATCCAGGGGTCTCAGTGCACAGAAGCTCTATTTACCAGTTCTCCATCAGTGCTACAGACACCTTTCCCCAAGGCTCCATCAGATTCTGAACAAAAAGCTAGGCAGGTCAATAACATCAAAATCAGCAGCTTCCAAAGTTCCTGACAAAAATATTCATTATTATGGGAACTTTGGCAGATTGTTTCAGAATACCCGGTGTACACTTTGGTGATGGATTCTAAATGGTTAATTTAGTTTATCAGCAGTCATTGCATACAACCAAAGCCTTAATGAATGCCTTCTTTCATTTATGTAATGAACTTCAGTTTGTAAGCTGTCAAGAAGAAAACTATGTATTTAACAGATATATTACTTAACTGTAATGTACAAGCCTCTTTGTATAGTTTTATGATTGGAAATGTACATATAGGTATATAGGTATGTATTTATAATAGAGGCACACGTCGGTGTATATTACGTATGTGAGAGAGACAGTGAGATTCTCCACATATCTCTATGTCCAAGATAATAAAAATGGAAGCCAAAAATTAGACTCAAAAATTCTTATTTAGAATCATAGAATTTAGGACTGGAAGGTGTAGTTCGGGGTCAGCATGCAGCTCGCTAAGGTAAGCACCCTGGTGGGCCGGGCCAGTTTGTTTACCTGCTGCATTGGCAGGTTCGGCCGATCGTGGCTCCTACTGGCTTCGATTCACCATCCCAGGCCAATGGGGGCGGCGGGAAGCCACGGCCAGAACGTCCCTTGGCCCACGGCGCTTTCTGCCGCCCCCATTGGCCTGAGATGGAGAACTGCGGCCAGTGGGAGCTGCAATCAGCTGAACTTGCCGATGCGGCAAGTAAACAAACTGGCCCGGCCTGCCAGGGTGCTTACCCTGGCGAGCTGCGTGCCAGAGGTTGTCGACCCCTGGTGTAGTTGGAAGAGGGCCTGAAACATAAGCTCTTGTATAAGAAGCCTGGGCTAATGTAATGGTCAAAACTTGCTAATATAAAGCAAAGTTAAATTGTGAGCAAGAGGCAGATCCTGCTCACAGTATCTGGCAAGAACAGGGCTGATATTGCAGAAACACACATTCCTAAGTAGTGCTAGGCATAAGGATATATAAGCAAACACATTCCAGAAAGGTGGTACCAGAACACCTCAATCCCAAAACACATTCCCGAAAGATAACAGGAACACACTGACCCATCCTAAGGTCAGAATGACAGCATGATGGATAGAGATATTTTGATCAAACCAACATATACGAGCTAATGGGTGGCACCCAAATATGTCAGAGGGTGGCACCCAAATACTTCAGAGGGGCAATATATAAAACTTATTTGTATCAGTGTATAAAGATGTATCTCAAAGGGAGTGTCTTTGGCTGGCTTAGGGGATAATGGAAAGTCCCTGCCATTAACTGAGCTAGTCCAATGCAACAGGCATACATGTGTTAGTGTACCTGTAACCCTTGAGCCAGGATAGTAGGACCATGCTTTGTTGACAATAAATCTAACCAAGTGCCTTTGCTACGAAGTGAGTCTGTGGATTTATTGGGCAATTTGATGGAACCTGCTGTACGAACTATCTGGACAGAAAGAACACGCAGATGCAGCCAAACATCTGATCACAGAAGGGATCTCAATATGTCATCTAGTCCAGTCCCCTGCCTCAAGTCAGAACTAAATATTATCTAGATCAGTGGTTCCCAAACTGTGAGTTTTGACATGATCAATGAGAGGTGGGTTGCCGTGATTCCTAATCTGAGGAGGACACCATTTCGCTCCCCACAGGATGATCTCACATATGTGGTGCATGCAAGGTCAGACTGCATGGAGGACACTGTGATGGGATACCCCCCACACTGGGGTGTCCCCTGATTTACTGGGTACCACTAAGCCTGCCTGTTACCGACCTCTATCTTAGCTCGCCATTTTTCCCAGGATCCTAATTTTATTTGTGTGTGTAGTTTCTACCTGAATCATTTAAAAAAACAGAATCCTCAGATTATTGATAACAGCACCTGATAATAATTCTTGTATAGTATTATTAAAAAGAAAACTAGGGGAAATGTGATCTGCAGTGTATCAATACTCTATATCAAGCCAGCTCCTTCAGAGCAGTTACAGTCTGTCATCTCAAAGTAATCTACAATCAGTATCCTACATCATGCACAGACATGACGCCTGCATACTAAAAACCTTATTTTAAGCATTCACTGTGTATTCAGAGTAGTTATTTTATAGGTCTCAGTATCCAGCCTATTTACTCTATTAAATAAAAATAGTCAGATTTCCATCATATTGTCTACCAGATGGAATATTTCAAATTAAAAAACAAAACATTTTAGTCATAAAAATACATAATTAAATGCAAATTCTATAGCATCTTCCATCTCAGAATCTCAAGCTATTTACAAACTTTAATGAAGTCTCAAAACTCCTCAGCAAGACAGGGAATTATTACTCCTAATTTATAGATGGGGATGCTGAGTTATAGAGAGGTTAAAAGTGGCTTGCTTAAGATCATCAAGTCAGTAGCAGAGCTGGATATAGAATCCAGATCTCTGGATTCCTATTCCTGTGTGCTGTGATAAATTGGGGATGTTATACTATGATTAGGTATAAGAAGTATGAGAACTCTACTTTCAGGAAGTTATTTTGACAAGACAGAATAGTATATGTGCAGGAAGTAATAAAGCCTGAATGCTGCACTGTCTTTCTCTCTCTTCATTCTTGAATACTGAACATGGTGTCAGCAGCGAGTTGGCTCCAGCAAATATGTAAAGTCAAGGACTAAGAACGTTGCAAAAACTAAAAACAAAACAAAAAAAACCAAAAAGAAAAGAATATTCATGGCAGCTTACCAGATTCTGACACAGATGTGTTTAGCAACTGGACAATCTTTAGATCACAATGGGAAAACTAGAAAATTGCAGTGGCACTGGATAAAAAGGAAAACAAAAGAAGAGCAGTCACACTATTAATGGAAATGGGCAAAGGCTGCCACATGCTGCAACAGCATCGTGATATGTCAGTTGCAGTGCGGGAAGATATATTTAAAATGCTAACACCATTTTCAACTCACAAAAAATGTCAGATATGAAAGGTATCTTTTCAACAAATGTAATCAAGAATGAATCTGGAGAACCAATAGATCACTATATTGCCAAACTGTGAAAAATGGCCGACTCACTTGATTTTCAAATCTCAAAAGATTAACTAATTCATGATAAATTCATAATAGGGACAAAAGATTCAGGAGCTTTAATCAGAATGCTCAGAGAGCCCACACTAACTGTGCCAATAGCTATAGACATGAACAAAGCTAGTGAACAAGTTCATATGCAAATACAAGCGGAAGTGGAGCAGACACAGAGATATTCACCAAGTAGCACAGGAAATGTTAGAAAACACACACAAAAAATACACCAACATTTCTGCAAAGGCAAATTCACAAATTCAAAGCAGAATAGATAAACAAGGTGCAAAGAAAGACCTGTGGCTACTGTAGAGAAAAACATGTTAAGGGAAAATGCCTGGCATATGGGGTAATATGCAGTAATTGTGTCAGGAGGAATCATTATGCCAAAGCTTGCAGACAAGGAAAGCAAAGAGAAAACATGCACCATATTGAAGAGGCAACCAGTGATTTAAAGGATAAGATTTTACACATATATGACATTAATGCAGCACAGCACTGCAAAAATAAATGGCTTGTATTAGCACCAGATGCAAAGCCAAGCCAGCAGCAGATAAACAAAATGAATGCCAAATATAAATAGTGAGGCATCAGTGAATGTGCAAAATTACAAAGATTTCCTCAGTATTATGCAGGAGAAGAAAGTAAAATTGCAGTCAAGCTAAGCCAAATAAAAATTATATGATGGCATGACCATCACACCACTAGGACAATGTAAGTTACAAGCAGAATACCAAGAAAAAGTAAACAGGCTGAAATTTCAGGCAGCACAGAAAAAAAACAGATTCCACTGCTTTGAGTAAAAACAAGTGAATGCATAGACCAGGGATCGGCAACCTTTGGCACGCGGTCCGTCAAGGAAATCTGCCGGCGGGCTGGGACAGTTCGTTTACCAGCAGCATCCGCAGGTTTGGCCGATCGCAGCTCCCACTGGCTGTGGTTCGCCAATGGGGGATGCAGGAAGCAGCGGGCAGCACATCCCTTGGCCCGCACTGCTTCCCGCAGCCCCAATTGGCCTGGAATGATGAACCGCAGCCAGTGGGAGCTGCGATCGGCCGAACCTGTGGCTGCTGCAGGTAAACAAACCATTTCGACCCACCAGCGGATTTCCCTGACAGATCGCGTGCCAAAGGTTGCCAATCCCTGGCATAGACCAAGTGACACTGGGACAAATGATAGACATATGAACGAAACAAGAAAAAAACATATCGAGAGCAGACAATATACTATGCCACCCCCACAGCAAAGCTGCTAAAAGATTACCATGATGTTTATGAAGGACAGGGAGGTTTTCCAGGTATGTTACAACCTGGAAACAGATAAAACGATTCAGCCAAGATGGCACCTGCCTTGTAGAGTGCCCATTGCATTAAGATTTAAAAAATAATGGGCGCAATAACACAAATAGGGAAAATTGCACTAGCTCTAAAGTAAAAAGAGCTTACAAGTTGGATAGGCAGCATGGTGACCATTGAGAACCCAGGCAAACTGCATTTGCCTAGATCCAATCAACATAAACAAAGCATTAGAAAGAACTTCCTGACAACTGCCTGCAATTGAAAAAATATTATTTGATTTGGCAAAAGCAAAAGTATGCTAAATACTTAGATAGCAAGCTCTTTGGGCAGGACTGTCTTTTTCTTCTATGTTTGTACAGCACAGAACACAATGGTGTCCTGGTCCATGACTAGAGCTCTTAGGTACTAAAGTAAAGTAATAACTACTTGATATCAAAGACAGATATTGGCAAAGGCTACTGGATAATGAAATCAGTTACCTCACCACATATTGGACGCCAGCAGGTAGATACAGATGGTTGGAAATGCTGTTTGGAATCAAACCTGCAGCAGAAGAATATCAATGCTGCCAACAAACTGCACTAACAGGAATTCCAAGGATCAGCACCATCACCGATGACATTCTGGTGTCTGAATGCAGAGATAGCATGATGGAAGCTGTAGGAGATCACTACCACAATCTCATTTGTCCCCTAGAACAGTGGTTCTCAAACTAGGGCAGCCCCTTGTTCAGAGAAAGACCCTGGTGGGTCGGGCTGGTTTGTTTACCTGCCGCATCCGCATGTTCAGCCAATTGCAGCTCCCACTGTCCATGGTTCACCACTCCAGGCCAATAGGGGCTGCAGGAAGCAGTGTGGGCCGTGTGACATGCTGGCCACCCTTCCTGCAGCCCCCGTTGGCCTGGAGCAGCAAACCGCGGCCAGTGGGAGCCGCGATCGGCCGAACCTGCCAACGCAGCAGGTAAACAAACTGGCCCAGCCTGCCAGGGGCTTTCCCTGAACAAGTGGCAGCCCTAATTTGAGAACCACTGCCCTAAAAAGAACCAGGGAAGGAAATATAAAATTAAATAAAATAAGATGAAACTATGTTTGACTGTGGTAGAATACACGGGACCCTTGCTGACCTCCCAACGACTACAACTTGACCCTGAAAAGGTAAAAGCAAGTACCCACACCTAACATATTACAGTATGATTGAAGAGACAATCATACAATGTGATACCAGTGGGACAGGGCTTGGGGATCATTCCTTCAAGAGGGACAGCTGGTAGCTTTTACCAATGGATGATTTCACCTATCCTTCTATTGTCAGGGTAAATGTCATCTCAGGGCATGAGACAGAGATAACATTTATAGACATCATAA
This sequence comes from Gopherus evgoodei, assembly GCF_007399415.2. NCBI lineage: Eukaryota > Metazoa > Chordata > Testudines > Testudinidae > Gopherus > Gopherus evgoodei. The sequence continues at coordinate 65,317,362 of NC_044322.1, forward strand.
ACAACTGCCTCTCAGTGCAGGTAGTCCTGGAATCCACAAGGAGAGAACAATTCTTAATTTAGTCCAAAGTGGAGCAAAGGATCAGGTCCAAAAAGTAACTATAGCTGAACCTCTGAGTAGAAGTGACCATCATGTAATTAAATTTAACATCCTGGTGTGGGAGGAGGGGGGATAATTTCAAAATATCACCACAGTAACATTTAACATTAAAGGGGGGAACTCCACAAAAATTAGGACACTTTTTAGACAGTAATTAAAAGGAGCTGTAACAAAGGTTCAATGCTTGCAAGCAGCTTGGGGATTATTTAAAAACACCATAATAGAAGTTCAGACTAAAGGTAGACCCCAAGGCCTAGTGAGGATAATAGGAAGGTACACACACTCTGGCAGGTTAAATATAATGTTATACTCTGACCTGCCAAGAAAGAATTTGAGCTGAAAACCTTTAAGTGGGAGCCATCAATGGACCACAGAGGGGAAATATAGGTGTAGTTACCCTGAAACTGTGACACACATGTACTATTGTGCCTATGGCCTCAGCATTACTCCAACTAGCTGTAGTGGAAGGAGTAACAAACAAAAAGAAAGAGAGACATGCAAAGGCTAAAGCCTGCTATGATACATAGCTAAAGATCTCCCAGAACTACAACTGGATGATGCTGTCAGCATAAGCTATTTCCTCAAGAGAAACCATGGAGTTGGAAGCAAGCTGCATGCGCTGAACAGATAAATCCTTGTTCAGATAACATAGGATGGATGGGCACAAATACATATGCCCACTACAAACATAAGACAAAAACTCAGATGAGGTGGAGAGAGAAATACACATTCCACTGAGATTTGATCAGTAGGACATGGAAGGCACTTAGTCTGACAAGCTACTGATTGATATCAGAACAGACTCTCAAAACAATACACCCCTAGAAGAACCAAGTGCAAGGCAGACTCCTGTTGTTACAAGAAAGACTCTCACTCATTCTGACATCAAACTGCCTGCAAGGTATATATACAAGATTTTGTACCATACTAAGGCATGAAAGAAAGAACAACCATCCCAAACACAAAAAAAATACCTTATTCGGCAAGCACGTTAAAAGTTAACTAAAAAAAAAAAAGTTGGTGTCATGTTCTATATCAGGGGTCGGCAATCTCTGGCACACGGCTTGCCAGGGTAAGCACACTGGCGGGCCGGGCCAGTTTGTTTACATGCTGCGTCAGCAGGTTCGGCCGACCGCGGCTCCCACTGGCTGCAGTTCGCTGTCCCAAGCCAATGGAGGCAGCAGGAAGTGGCGCGGGCGAGGGATGTGCTGGCTGCGGCTTCCCGCCACCCCCATTGGCCTGGGACGGCGAACCGCAGTCAGTGGGAGCTGCGATCGGCCAAACCTGCCAATGCAGCAGATAAACAAACTGGCCCACCCCCAGGGTTCTTACCTGGCGAGCCATGTGCCAGAGGTTGCCGACCCCTGTTCTATATCTATATGATTATATATACGTTATGGGGATATACTAGAATGTTAGGTGTTAAACTTGTCATGGTATTCACTTTTAATTTTTCTCTCTCAAATAAATCTCACCAAAGTGATGTTATGATAAAGAGGTCCTCAATGGTGAGGGAAACTATAGCATGACGATGTATAGGAACTCTCCAACACCACATTCTATAGGCCACTATCCCCTGATCCCACTGAGGAGTACCAAAAGAAACTACATCGTCTGCTCGAGAAACTCCCTGCTACAGCATGGGAACAAATCTACACGGACACATCTCCAGAGCCCCGCCAGGGGTATTCTATCTGCTACCCAAGGTCCATAAACCTGAAATCCCTGGACGCCCCATCATCTCAGGCATTGGAACTCTTATAGCAGGATTATCTGGCTATTTGGACTCTCTTCTCAGACCCTACGCTACCAGCACTCCTAGCTATCTTCAAGACACCACCGACTTCTTGAGGAAACTACAATGCATTGGCGATCTTCCTGAAAACACCATCCTGGCCACTATGGATGTAGAAGCTCTTTACACCAATATTCCACACGAGGATGGACTTCAAGCTGTCAAGAACAGTATCCCACAGCACACCTGGTGGCTGAGCTTTGTAACTTTTTCCTCACCCACAACCATTTCTGATTTGGGGACAACTTATACCGTCAAGTAGGTGGCACTGCTATGGGGACCCGCATGGCCCCACAGTATGCCAACATTTTTATGGCTGATTTAGAAGAATGCTTCCTCAGCTCTCGTCTCCTAGTGCTCCTCCTCTACTTGCGCTACATTGATGACATCATCATATGGACCCACAGAAAGGAGGCCCTTGAAGAATTCCACCTGGATTTCAAAAATTTCTACCTCACCTCATGCTCAGCCTGGACAGTCCACACAAGAGATCCACTTCCTGGACATTACAGTGCAAATAAGTGATAATCACATAAACACCACCCTATACTGGAAAGCTACTGACCGCTATACTTACCTACATGCCTCCAGCTTCCATCCAGGCCACATCACACAATCCATTGTCTACAGCCAAGCCCTAAGATACAACCAAATTTGCTCCAATCCCTCAGACAGAGAGAAACACCTACAAGATCTTTATCAAGCATTCTTAAAACTACAATACCCACCTGGGGAAGTGAGGAAACAGATTGACAGATCGAGACGGGTACCTAGAAATCACCTACTACAGGACAGGCCCAACAAGGAAAATAACAGAACACCACTGGTCATCATGTACAGCCGCCAGCTAAAATCTCTCCAGCACATTATCAACAATCTACAACCTATCTTGGAAAACGATCCCTCACTCTCACAGACCTTGGGAGGCAGGCCAGCCCTCGCTTATGGACAGCCCCCTCAACCTAAAGCAAATACTCTCCAGCAACTACACACCACAGAAACACTAACACAGGAACCAACCCCTATAGCAAACCTCATACCTACTCTAGCGACACCATCAGAAGACACAACCACATCAGCCACACCCTCAAGGGCTCATTCACCTGAACAACTACTAATGTTATATATGCCATTATGTGCCAGCAATGCCCTTCTGCCATGTACATTGGCCAAACCAGACAGTCCCTATGTAAAAGAATAAATGGACACAAATCGAACATCAGGAATGGTAATATACAAAAGCCATTAGAAGAACACTTCAATCTCCCTGGACGTTCTATAACAGATTTAAAAGTAGCTATGCTTGAACAAAAAAACTTCAGAAACAGATTTCAAAGAGAAACAGCAGAACAAAAATTCATTTGCAAATTTAACACCATTAATTTGGGCTTGAATAGGGACTGGGAGTGGCTGGCTCATTACAAAAGCAGCTTTGCCGCTCCTGGAACTGACACCTCCTCATCTATTATTGGAAGTGGACTACATCCACCCTGATCAAATTTGCCCTGTCAACACTGGTTCTCCACTTATGAGGTAACTCCTTTCTCTTCATGTGTCATTATATAATGCCTGTATCTGTAATTTTCACTCCATGCATCTGAAGAAGTGAGGTTTTTTACCCATGAAAGCTTATGCCCAAATAAACCTGTTAGGGCTTGTCTACATCACAAAGTTGCAGCGCTGGTGAGGGGGTTACAGCGCTGCAACTTAGGAGGTGTACACATCTGCAGGGCATCACCAGCGCTGCAACTCCCTGTTTGCAGCGCTGGCCGCACTCCCGTTTTGTCTCGGGTGTAGAGGATCCAGCGCTGGTGATCCAGCGCTGGTAATCAAGTGTAGACACTTACCAGCGCTTTTCTTGACCTCCGTGGAATAAGCAGGTATCGCAGCATACCTGAGGAAGCCTCTCTGGTAATCAAGCAGGTCTCCTTCCCCGGTTTGCTCTCACGTTCCCCGAACCCCCGTGCAAGCAGGTCTCCTTCCCTGCGGTTTGCTCTCGCGTTCCCCGAACCCCCGTGCAAGCAGGTCTCCTTCCCTGCGGTTTGCAGGGGGGTTCGGGGAACGCGAGAGCAAACCGCGGGGAAGCAGGTCTCCTTCCCCGGTTTGCTCTCGCGTTCCCCGAACCCCCGTGCAAGCAGGTCTCCTTCCCTGCTGTTTGCTCTCGCGTTCCCCGAACCCCCCTTGAAGCCGCCCAACAGCGCTGCAGTGTGGCCACATCTAACACCACTTGCAGCGCTGGTTGCTGTAAGTGTGGCCACTCTGCAGCGCTGGCCCTATACAGCTGTACTAATACAGCTGTAACAACCAGCGCTGCAAAATTGTAGATGTAGACATACCCTTAGTCTTGAAGTTGCCACCGGACTCCTTGTTGTTTTTATAGGAATTCAGATAACTCTTCTTTCAGGCAATGCTCAGTGAAAGAGAATACAACATGTGGATGAAGGAATAAAGCTGGATTATTGCTCTGTTTTAGCTCTCATCTTTTCCTGACTGAATGATGAACACTGTGCTAAACCATTAGAGCAAGGCAGGGAGCCATGGGGAAAGTGTCACCAAAAGACTCTAGGGGTGAGGTCAAGGGTTGCAACCTACCCTCCCTTACTAAAACCGGATAACTTTCACCAACCCAGTTACAAATATGAACTGCTGACGAACTCTGATAGTCTTACTGTGGAGTCACAGACAATCCCGTCATTCAAGTCTATCTTGCCATCCAGTCAAACTGGACTTAGTGATAGTTGGTTGATGTACACCAAAGATCAGAAAATATTAAGGTTGCTCACAATCCCTAGAGACCAGTCACATATTGCAGGTCAATTTGTACCTTAGATCTCCCACCAAAGACAATGCTCATAGCCAATCTGTAATAAATTAACTAAAGATTTATTAACTAGGAAAACAGAAATGAGAGCGTTATTACAAAATGAAAGTAGGAAAACATATATACACAAATGAGTTACAATCTTTGGTTTTAAAAGATGAGAGTTGTAGTAATCTGTCAACTCTCTGAATATCTTTTAGGGCTAACGCAGGTTAACTCTAGGGATGTCTGCTTCTGTTTCGTAGCTCCAGCCCTGTGAGAGTCCGAACAGCAAAAAAGAGATGAAAAAATTTCTTGTCAACTATTTTTATCATTGCCTTCTAGAATTCAAGCTGATGGAATAAACCCTTTTGCCAACAAAGTCTTTGTATTGTGATGTCCCATAATGGCCCATTTAGTTTTGACAGCCTTCTAGATGGTTAAGGGCTGACCTCTCCTGACTGTGTTCACAGTTTCAGAGCAAGCATTTTTTTTTTACAGTCATAAAACCAAAACTTAAATATTACCTTATAACATGTGATAAAGATATTATAAGTGAGATTAATACATGCAGCAATTTACAAGCATTTAATAAAATCTAAACAATAAACATATAAGTTCAATACCCATCTTAACCATACTAACATACAGGTGAAACAGAATTTGTTACTGCTCAGCTAAAGCCTAAAGCCTTGGTGAGGTCTGGCACCTGGTCTGCCAGTGTCATAATACAGAGGGGTGGCTTCAAAGGGCTGATAACAGAGGAAGATTGTTAGCATCCCCCTCTAGAGAAGGTACATACAACATCACAACACATACACAATTGCCGGGCCTCCAAAGGTTTTAACTCTAATTCAGTAAAGTTTAACTTAATTCAGTACAGTTTATCCATAAGGTCTATCCAGAATAACGTCACCCACACTATTTTAACACAGAGTCATGAAACAGGAAAGGTTGAGAACCACTGCACATGCACACATATTCTATTCTAATTACTTTCCTATACTGCTATCTTTGCAGTGTTATCTGAATACCATGGAGGGTTAAATGTAGTGAGTACCATACCCACAAAGAGAAAAGGCAGCATGTTTGCGTGGACGATGGGGGAGGGGTCGGTTTTAGTGGGTTACTCTTAATATTAAGGTTTCATTTATTAAATAAGAAAAGGCTAATAAATGATTAATAGATTCTATAAAATGGTCAACTATTTGTTAGAGTCTAACTCAGTGGTTCTCAAACTAGGGCCGCCGCTTGTTTGAGAAAAGCCCCTGGCAGGCCCGGCTGGTTTGTTTACCTGCCGTGTCTGCAGGTTCGGCCAATCGCAGCTTCTGCTGGCCGCGGTTTGCCGCTCCAGAGCAATGGGGACTGCAGGAAGCGGCACAGGCCGGGGGACATACTGGCTGCCCTTCCTGCAGCCCCCATTGGCCTGGAGAGGCAAACCATGGCCAGTAGGACCCACGATCAGCTGAACCTGGGACACAGTAGGTAAACAAACTGGCCCAGCCCACCAGGGGCTTTCCCTGAACAAGCAGCAGCCCTAGTTTGAGAACCACACGGCTAACTGGTGAATAAGTTGCTTATAACCATCTGCAATGTCTTCTACTTATATGCTTATAAGTTATAACCATATATTAAATATTTATTAACCCTTTTAAGACATAAGTAGTATTTGTTATAGAAAGTTATAAGCATGTCAGTAGAAGGTGTTATATATTATAATCAAACTACTGACCTGATAGATTCCATAGTAAATGATTAACCATTTTAAAGCATCTGTTAATCATTTATTAACGCTTTATAAACTATTTATAAATGAACCCTTAATATAAAGGGTGACAGATTTTTGAAGTGTCAGGGGGTACATACTTCAATATATTTTTGCATTACAGAAAGATGACATTAGCCATTTTAAACTACAACCATGACATTAGGATGATATATTTGTAATGGCGTCCCTTTCCCTCAAACAAAAATAGTCAGAAATACTCCCATCCACTGAGACTGAATTTTTCGTAGTCTTTTATGTTACATATAGTTTGGTATGTCGCAGAGCTCATTTAAGTGATTGCTTTGGCTAATTTGTGTTCATGTTTAGCTTTTGTTAGATTTGTGGAAAATATTCCATTAAAATATTATATAAATCAATGGAAAAAAGTGTCTAGGATGAGACTATTTATGCCAAGCTTCATTCCCGACTGAAAATAACTTTAAATTAGAATCTTCAGTTAATTACATCATCAAAGCAGAGGGGAAATAAGTTTTATCATTAAAACAATGACAACAATAGCAGTGTTAGTCAGAACCATTAAAATATCTTCATCCGCTGAAGATTCCAGTTCTTATATACACACGTTCTCCAGATGGACTCATATGAGACATGCTCTGTGCTTTGGCTGTTTACTTAAGCAGCAACAGAGTTCTAAGAAACAGGTGCTATGCAACCTGCCACAGGACTATATATACAGGCTTCTTTTCAGGGCTTTGTTACCTTTCTTTCAAAAGTTTAAATATCTTATTGCAATACCACTTGCATTAATGCAAAACCATATAGCCTGTGGAGAGTTTTGCAGTTCTACTTATTTATTTCTTTTGGGGATTGGGGGAGATGCATATGAAATAACACATTATGAGATTTCAAACAAGAAGCAGACCAGCCTTTTGACCGTCACATTTCTACAATCACTGAACAGACTGTTCTATTTGCAAGCCTCTAAAGATTTGTTATTTAGATGATACAGGGCCCTACTTTTTATAATCTATTATTAACTTATGCGTGTGTACTACTGCAGGAGTTCTCTGAAGAGAAAGTGCAGTATGTTTTGGAGATGCAATGATGAAGTGCTTTTTTTTTTTTTAACTTAGTGTTTACAAAACAAATTTTGTTACTAACTACAGCCAGCCAGCCTTCTTTCTATAACAGGGATTGGCAATCTTTGTCATGCGGCCCACCAGGGTAAGCCTCCTGGCAGGCCGGGCCGGTTTGTTTACCAACCGTGTCTGCAGGTTCAGCCGATCACAGCTCCCACTTGCTGCAATCCTCCACTCTAGGCCAATGGAGGCGGTGGGAAGCGGCAGCCAGCACATCCCTCAGCCCACACTGCTTCCCACAGCCCCCATTAGCCTGGAGTGGCCAACCGCGGCCAGTCGGAGCTGCAATCAGCCAAACCTGCAGATGCGGCCAGTAAAGAAACCGGCCCGGCCCACCAGGGGGCTTACCCTGGCAGGCTGTATGCCAAAGGTTGCCAATCCCTGTTCTATAATATAAGAATATTGAAAGCAATCTCTGGTCTTTTACTAGTGCAGCCTTTAATATAAATATGAATTAAGAAAGAAAGAAAGAAAAAGATCTGATTATTTTTCTATTTATGTTACTTTAATGGCTTTTGTTCAAATGCATCTGAATTTTCAGTCTGTTTATTTTATAATTATTGGATGACTGTATGCTGCATTGCCATTTCAATTAGATTTTGATGGCTGATAAACCATTGTTGATCCCCTGACGCTTGCTCAGAGCATGGGGCTCTCCAGGCCTTGTAGTTCCCAGCACGTACTTCAGGAGGTGACTGCCACTTTGCCACCCGCTGCTCGGGCCTACTTCGACCAGGTCCTGAGAGAGGGCACACCCCGCCCACCCTCCACCCCAGGCCCTCCAGACCTTTTCAGTGGGCCCCTGCCCCATGGACCCAACTGGCCTCCCTGCCCCTTCACCATGAACTGGCTGTATGACTTGCAACCAGTTCGTTTCCAGAACATGCCAAGGAAACATCTATACATGCTCATGCTCCACACCCTTCACTTCCTCACCCTTGCGTCCCACCCCGACACAAAGTGGCAGGACCTTCTGCCACCTATAGAGGATGAGGAGCCTTGGTGGGCCAGCCTATACTCTGCCCTGGTCCCGAGGCCTGCCAGGGATATCAGTTATCAGCTCCTTCATGGGGCTGTGAGCACAGGCGTGTACTTGGCGCAGTTTACCCCCATCCCGTACACCTGCCCCTTCTGTGGCATGAGGGAGATCCTGGCGCATGTTAACTTGGAGTGCGCCAGGTTGCAGCCCCTATTTCGGCGCCTCACAAATATTTTGTTATGCTTCTGGCTGCACTTTTCCCCTCACCTCCTTATCTATGCACTCCCCATCTGTATCTCCACGAAGCCATGGGACCTCCTGGTCAGCCTCTTTCTGGCCCTGGCTAAAACGGCCACCTATAAAACCAGGGAGAGGAGATTGGCCAATGGGGTCTCCTGTGACTGTGGGACCTATTTCTGATCCTCCATCTGCTCACGCATCCAGGCAGAGTTCCTCTGGGCGGTGTCCGCTGGTTCCCTTGATGCCTTCGAGAAGCAGTGGGCGCTGTCCTGGGTTCTCTGCTCGGTGTCCCCGTCAGGTTCCCTCTGTTTGACCCTTTGACCTCACTCCTGTCCCTGTTATCTCATTAGTTGTCCCCTGGAATTATTTGGTTTCCAGGCCCAGTGGATCCTCCCCATAGGCTGAGGCGGGGGGTCCTTTAGCAGTCCACTTCCTGGTTCCCAATAGGAACCCTAGTCAGCAGGGATCCTCCTAAAACATGCTGACTCGTACTGTAACAGCACAAAACCTCACTAATGCCTGCTCCACAAGGTACTTCCTACTACAGTCCATTGGTGTGGCTGTAATCTGTGAGTCCTCAGTCTCCTCAGGGTAAGTGGCAGATGGCGGTCCCAGCAACTCTTCCCCACTCTTGATCTCCTCCGGGGCAGGGCACCACATAGCTTGGGGTCTGGTCCAGAATCCTGCAGCAAGCTAGTGATGTCTGCCTCCTTCGCTGGCTCTGATGCAACTGAGCTGACAAGCCCGCCTCTTATGCTTCCTGTCCCTCCCATCTGCTTCTGGTGCAAGGTCAGCTTGGTGCCACCCACCAGCAAGAATGTGGTGGTCCCCAGGGCCATCCTTAGCCATAGGCAGAACAGGCAGCCAACTAGGGTACCACCAGGTCTGGGGGCACCACTCTGCCAGGAGCCCGGGCAGATGGGAAGCAGTTGAGAATGTAAGAGCAGGGCTGCTGGGTCCTAGAGAGAGCTGAATGCAGCACAGTCTTAGAGAGGGGATTGGCTGCTGGGAAGTCTCTGGGAAGAGGTGGGGGAAGGAACTCACCTGTAAGTGTGACTCTTTCCCCCGGTTTGAGGGCTGTCAGGGCTGTGTTGGGTGAGGTGCTGGGAGGGAGGTGAGGCTGGCTGCCAACCTGCTGAGGAATGACAGTGAAAGTAACTCACTTCCTCGCAGGCAGCCAGGATTGGAATGGTCACACACGGCTGGGCTGGGGATAGCCAGATAGCATGTGCGAAAAATCAGGACAGGGGGTTGTAGTAGGGTGAGCAGATGTCCCACTTTTATAGAGACAGTCCCAATTTTGAGGTCTTTTTCTTATATAGGCTCCTATTGCCTCCCAACTCCCATCCTGATCTTTCATACTTGCTGTCTGGTCACCCTGGGTGGGGGTAATTGGTGCCTATATAAGACAAAGTCCCAAATATCGGGACTGGCCCTATAAAATCAGGACATCTGGATCTGGTCACCTTAGCTGGGGAGCGCATCTCTCCCCTGGACTGGCAGTGATCCATCTCATCCGGGGGGAGCTGCACAGGGCAGGATGAGCTGCTGTGGCTCCATGGGTGCCCCATCCCAGATGCTGTGCTAACTTCACCATGGTCCGTTGGGCTGGCTGTGGTGCCCATTGGTGTGTGATCGGACCTGAGGGTTTGCTGCTGCTGTTGCCACTCTGCACCCCAAGAGGTGGATTTTGAGGTCCTGCAGTTTTCCACCTCTCTCTTCTTCTACTGCAGCTCTTGAACCAGCAGGCTGGGGGGGTGAGCCAAGCATGAAAGCAGTACTGTGTTGCCATTTTGATTGTCATTGAGCAAATTTGTTTGCCAAAAATGCTTGCTAACAATCTTGAATTCAATTTCTCTCTCTCTATATATATATATATTTTAAATCAATATCTTAGCCAAAAACAGAAAATTAAGTTGTTGACAATTATTTGTGACAAGTTTGGTATGGGGAAGGAAGGGAGTGGGCCAGTTTTCATCAGAGAAACAAAAAATGTTGACTGACTTTCCTATAGCCCTGTTACTGCTAAATAGAGCCCTCCAACAACAGTAATATGCTCATTTCCTTACTAGTATATAGAGCAGAGGTCGGCAACCTACGGCACATGTGCCAAAGGTGGCACACAAGCTAATTTTTGATGACACGCAGCGGCGGGCTGAGAGGCTCAGCCCACCACTGCCCTGGAGTTCCGGCTGCTACACCATTGCTACTCGGGGTCCCGGCTTCCAGCCCCACTCAGCACCCGCTGCTGGCCTGGGGACCCCCAAGGAACCCCAGGCTGGCAGCGGGCTGAGCAGGCCGGCGGCTGAGACCTTGGCTAAGCCACTCAACCCGCTGTCGGCCTGGGGTTCCATTCACTCAGCTGGCAACAGGCTGAGCGGGACTAAATTCAACGAAATAGGAAAACAAGAGCAACTAATGACAAAGTGCAAGAACCTAGAGCAGTGGTCCCCAGCCTTTTTTGTCTGGCAGGCACCAGACGAAGGACCATGGTGGTGGACGAGCATCCGCCGAAATGCTGCCGAAATTTGGTAGCAAGCAGTGTCATCCAGAGGTGCCGGCGCCAAAATGCCGCCTAATTTCAGCGACCATTTTGGCAGATGCTCGTCCTCCAGCCAGTATGCGGGTGCACTGAGAGGCCCCTGTGGACTCCATGGTGCCCGTGGGCACCACGTTGGGGACCCCTGACCTAGAGAGTCTCCTGAAGCATGGTGATCATTTTGATTTAAATGGACTTGAACTGTACAAAGAATTGAGTTGTTGCCACATGCAAAATTGATTATGGACATTGTACAGATTATTCATACCAGCAAATTTGCCACTCGTATTCTACTAACAATTCCTGTAACAGTAACATCAGGAGAACGGAGTTTCTCAAAACTAAAGCTCATTGAAAACTATCTCCACTCTACAATGAGTCAGGAACATTTGACTGGTCTTGCTATTCTTGCAGTCAAACAAGACATCACTTTGTCTTTGTCATACGATGACATTATTACTGATTTTGCAGCCAAAAAAGCCAGAAAGATTGCTTTTAATTAAAAACTAATCCTTTGTTTCAATACCTCTTCATATAAATTTCCAATAAAATGTTGAAAAATTTAAAAAATTATATTATTTGCATCATTCTGTCAAATCAGATTTTTTTCTTTTAGTGCTAGTTCATCAGCATTACAGTGTGCTTAATTAAGTTAAACTGGTTTTAGTAACATGCGTATGGCAAGTTTTCCAATACTGTAAGCTTATGTTCGTATTGCTAAGAGCAAGACAGGCCCAGGGGCACCAATTTAATAATCCCGCCTAGGGCACCATAAACCCTAAGGACGGCCCTGGTGGTCCCCCCTTGTCAGGCTCTGAGGGAGGCCATTCTGCCTCACTACACTCTTCTAACATGAGTTTTGCAACTAGACAGATTGCTTGAATGTGAAAGAAACCAGAAAATAGGAAAGATCTAAATGCAAATAAGGTGAGCTCAACTTATTTGAATTGATAAGACAAGGAAAGCAGTTATAAATCCAAGGGTTAAGACTTTAGGTCTACTGTAAAGATCAATACCAAGGGGGAAATAACATCTCCAGTTAAGAATGGTATTATACATGGCAGGTGAGACCCTGGGCCAAATAGTTGTTCTTCTGACAAAAAAACAGAACACTGCTGAGGTGAAGCTCTGACAGGTCTGTCAAAACCAAATGAATGACATTTTTAATATACTTCCAAACGTCTAAAGAGAAGAAACATGAACTCTCAGCCAAGAAAGAAAACATGTTATATGCTTTGAGCTAAATCCATAGGGCTGAATTACCAATTTCAGGGTTTGATTCATTTCAATTGATTTCAGTGGACACTGAATCAAGCCTTCATTGGGGGGATTTCCTTCTTCAAGAAGTACTGAACTGAGGCCTTTTTTTAGTGCTCTAATTAATTTCAAAGTTATAAAAACAACATATATTGATTAGTGAAGAAACCTTACAGATCCTGCTGCAGTTCTGAAGATCTTTACTTTGCTCAGAAATTGCTTGTTTTGCTCACATTTCTTTACATGCCTTCACTCTCTTCCCTTTCCTTACATATAGTGGTTTGTTTGCTCACAGAAAAGTTGTTTGATTTGCTTACATTTTTATGGGCTAAAAAATATTGTTCTACATCTTGTGTAATCACTCTTTCCTCCATTCTTGAGGCTGGAATTGCACCTTGCAATCAGCACTAAGTAAGGGGCTAAACAGAAACCAGACAATATCTCAGTCATAATTCAGTCCCTGTTTCCCTCATGCTCCAGGAAGGAAATAAACTGTACCAGCCCTTTTCCAAGTGGATAGCTTTGGTAAGTTCAGCATAATCATAATACCTGAGCCTTGGTTGCAGATATGTAGATGAAAGGTGTAGCAGTGAGTGGGAAGTCCTGCTGCACTGATGTTCTGCTGCCATGAAGCCAAGACAGAGGCAGCAGCCAAGCAAAGAAGAGACACAGGACATCTGTGTGGATGGCTCTGGCCCCCAAAAGTACCCTACAGTTTGTGTGGCTCTTGAGTTATCTGTGGGCATTCAGGAGGCCAAAGTATTTCTCAGGGGAATAGGACAATGCCTACCCTAAAGGAAACTCCATGAGGGGAGTCTGGTTTCTCATGGAGACTTTAGACCGTGATATGGGATTCTCACATCTGGTCCAATGTTACCAGAATATTCACACCCGTGCTTAAACTCTGTGTGATTAATCCACTAAAATCAGAGCCACACACCTTTAAATTAATTCATATTAACTCACTTTAAATTAGTATGTCATATATTTTTAAAGTGTAACACTTATAGAAATTATTGGTTTTTGCATATAAATATTCAGTTTTCTATCCAAGAACGGATTTGGATTTTTCCATTCATTTTATGAAAAAAAAGGTAGTTCCCTGACTACAGTATCTTCAATCAAATGGTCAGATCCAAGATAGTCAAAGCTGTCAAAGCAAAATAAATCAACGATGGACCGGAATTACCAAAAGGGAGTAAGGTTGAGTTTTTTTGTTCTCCTTAAATTGAATACAGGTGGCTTTCCTAAATGATTTATGGTTATGGGAATCCTGTCTCTCTCTTCCCTACAAGAACAATCACATGAGGCTGAAATTGTTGGAAAGGCTGAGCTAAGGGAGAATCCACATCCTTTATCCTATAACACTCTGGTGTTCACTGATCTGTTGTCTCAGTGTTCTATTCATAACAAATGTGCTGATCTTAAACCAGCTGTGTTATTTCTGTTTTAGTGCTCAATCACCAAAGAAATATGTAAGAGATTAATGAGATCTCTTCTTTTATGTTGCTCAATTTATCTTATAAGAACTATTTCATGTGCTTTTATTTCTAGATGTGCCTTATATCTCTTTGTTTTCTCCATCACACCTCTCCACAGAGCTGGCCTTACCATGAGGCAAATGGAGGTGGCTGCCTCAGGTACCAGATTGTGGGGGGGGGGGGGGAGGGAGCAGAGCCACTAGGACCCAGAATATAGAAAATTGTGTCTGCTGCTGGTGCATATGTATGCTCTCTGATCTAGATGCACAGAGATGGTGGAGTGCTGTGCTGGAGGAAGAAGGGCCAAGAGACATAACAGGCAGGCAGGAGAAAAGGTGAGAGGGAATAACAGAAAGCAGCAGGAGCTGCAGGGAGAGAGAGGAAGAGGAGCCTCTTATGTACCTCTCTAGCACCCCCAGGAGCCTGGACTGATTAACACCAGCTTCTCAGGGAGCTTCCAATTTCCTGCTGCTTCCCTGAATCCACTTGAGGAGAACAGACAGTCAACTGAAGTAGTAGCAGTCAGTTAGGTTCTTAAAACACTGATATCGTCCCTCACTCAATCCCTGCTAGCAGCCTGCTTTATCCCTACATAAAGGATAAATGGACACAAATCCAATATTAGGAATGGCAATATACAAAAACCTGTAGGAAAACACTTCACTTTCCCTGGACACACAATAGCAGATTTAAAGGTAGCCATCCTGCAGCAAAAAAACTTCAGGACCAGACTTCAAAGAGAAACTGCTGAGCTTCAGTTCATCTGCAAATTTGACACCATCAGCTCAGGGTTAAACAAAGACTGTGAAAGGCTAGCTAACTACAAAAACAGTTTCTCCTTCCTTGGTTCACACCTCAACTGCTAGAAGAGAGCCTCATCCTCCCTGATTGAACTAACCTCATTATCTCTAGACTGATTATTCCCTGCATATTTATACCTGCCTCTGGAAATTTCCACTACATGCATCTGACGAAGTGGGTATTCACCCACGAAAGCTCATGCTCCCCTACATTTGTTAGTCTATAAGGTGCCATAGAACTCTTTGCCGCTTTTACAGATCCAGACTAACACGGCTACCCCTCTGATAAGAGACACAAATGTTCACAGTGAGCCTTCCGGCCCCAGTGAGGATGTGAGTGGAGAGGAGATGCCTGATTTTCCAGTTAGTCAGAGTGCAGGTGACCTAGCAGCTACTGCAGCATCCATATCTCCATCTCAAATGGATGTAACCATGCACATTCCTGAAGTGTAGATCAGAAAAGAGTGTGGTGGAGGCACAGGAAACAGCTACTGCTGAGTTTAGTTCCTTAAGTCTAGATGATCCAGGACTGTGGACCCACTTGTGCAGTAGCCCGAGGGACTTCCTTGTACTGCATGGGCCACAGCAATTGAAAAACTTCATGATCCCCAAAGACAATGAAAATAGAAGATTCCATCCAACACATTACTGGTGTGAAATCCCCAATGATGACAAAGTGGAGAGGTCATGGCTTATGTACTCAAAAACCCAGAATGCTGCATACTGTTTTTGTTGCAAACTCTTCCAGGCTAATGTTCCAGCCACATCAGGTCTACAGGAACAAAGAACTGGAAAAATCTGACTAGAAATCTGGCATGCCATGAAAAGGCAGCAAATCACCAGAGAGCATTCCGTAGGTGGAAAGAGCTTGAGATGAGACTAAGGTTAAAGGCCACCACAGATGATCAGCATCAAGAGAAGATTGCATCAGAGTCTCTTTACTGGCAAAATGTTCTGAAAAGGCTCATTCCCATTGTGAGAATGCTTGCTAGCCAAAACCTAGCACTGCGTGGCACTTCGGATCAGCTGTATGTGTCAAACAATGGAAACTTCCTTAAAACTGTGGAGCTGATGGCTGAGTTTGATGCTGTACTCCAGAAGCATCTAAGAAGAGTCATCCCCCAAGAAATGTACACACACCACTACCTTGGAAAAACAATTTAAAAGTTGACAAAAGTCAAACAGAAGATTGTGGCAGATCTGAAGTCAGCAAGATATTACTCTGTTATTCTGAACTGCACACCTGACATCAGCCATACAGAACAAATTACTTTAATGGTGCATTTTGTAACAATAGAACCTAGTGAAAATGTCCCTGCAATGGTAACTGTCAGAGAGCATTTTCTAGAATTTATTGACGATGATACTACAGGAGCTGGTATGACAAATGTGCTTCTTTAAAAGCTGGAAGCTATGGGAATTGCGATAGCTGACATGAGAGGTCAGGGCTACGATAATGGTGCCAACAGGAGAGGAGTGCAGACACAGATCTGAGAGTTAAACCCTTCAGCCTTTTTTGTCCCATGCAGTTCTCCTTCATTGAACTTGATGGTTAGTGATGCAGCATCAGCTTCTAGTGAGGTGCTGAATTTTTTAATGTAATTCAAAGCATCTATGTATTTTTCTCTGCATCATCTCATTGATGGCAAATTTTGATGCAACATCTGGGAACATCCTCTCTGACACTGAAACCACTGAGTGCCACACAATGGGAAAGTTGAGTGGAGGCGATAAAGCCTATCAAACACCAAACTGGGAAGATAGATTATGCTATAGTTGCCATTATGGAGGATAATGCTATGACAGTGGGAGAACAGTGGCAGAGGGAAATGGAATCACCAGAAACATACATAACTTCAAATTTCTGTGTGGCTTAGTGTTGTGGCATGACATACTATTTGAAATAAATGTTGTAAGCAAGAGACAAGATGTTGACCTTGGTATATCTGGAGCAATGGAACAACTGGACAAAGCAAAGTCATACCTACAGTCTTATCGGTCAGATGAGGGATTTCAAAATGTTCTGAAGAGTGCACAGCAGTTGGCAGAGGAACTTCACACTGAAGCTATTTTCTCACCCATTCAAAAATACAAGTCACCAAAGACGACATTTTGATTATGAGGCATGGGATAATCCCATAAGAGACCCCAAACAACAATTCAAAGTTGAATTCTTTAACCAGGTGTTAGATTGTGCAATACAGTCAATAGAAGAACGTTTCATGCAGCTCAAGGAACACAGAAGTATATTTGGGATCTTGTATGATATTACAAAACTCCTCACTATACCTGAAGAAGACCTACACCAGCAATGCAGGGCACTAGAGACAGTGTTGCACATGATGACATGCACAATACTGGATGTGAGTGATTTAGGTGATTAGCTGAAAGCCCTTTCAAGATACATTTCAGCAGGATCAACTCCAAAGGCTGTTCTGGAATATATGTGTACAAAAAAGATGACCACCCTCTTTCCAAATGCTTTTGTTGCTCTGTGCATACTTCTAACACTTCCTGTAATAGTTGCCAGTGGAGAATGCAGTTTCTCCAAGCTGAAGTTAATAAAAACACATCTATGTTCCATAATGACACAGGCGAGTCTGGTTGGCCTTGCAATCCTCTCAATAAGGCATGAGCTGGCCCAGACTGTGAACCTTCAGCAAGAAGCAGTTCAAATCTTTGCAACCAAGAAGGCATGGAAAGCACCACTTTGATTATTCAAACAGACAAAAATGCCAGTGTTTACTATGCAGACAAGAAAAGTTACATTTGCTGCTCAGGCATTTGGAAGTTAAGTGTTACTTAAAATTTTTGAACAAGGCATTTTAAGTTGTTAGTTCTCCTTTATTGGGGTAGGTAGCAGAGCAGTACCATGAGAGGAGTAGAACAGGAAGACAGCAGAATTGAGACTTTTTAAAGTTTTGGCCCAAGCGAGGGGGAATGGGGGCGTCACTTGAGCTCCCCACCTCAGGTGCCAAAATGTTGTGGGCTGGCCCTGCCTCTCCAATTTCGCATTTTCTTTTTCAATGCTCTCTCAGGAGCTTCTCAAAATTACCACATTCCAGTTACCTATCTAACTGTGCATTCAAGATGAAAAAAGAGAAAAATATTTGCCACTCATTTTCACAAACGGAAACCTTACAATTGACTACTTCTTACCACAAACTCAGCCTGTTAGTTACTCATGAAAATTAGGGCAGTAAATGGCACTGTATTTGCAATTCATCTCCACATTGAGGAGATGTATGGTGTGTGCAGGTAGGAAAAGGTTGACATGTGCATGCGCTACAATACAAGAAAACAAAAACACTTCCCAAGCAACTGTTATCTATATAATTGCTAGTTCTTTCAGAAAAAAAATCTTGGAATTCCTCTTATTTTGGGATCTTGACATGTCCATTTAGTTCACGTATTCCTCAGTTGTAGATTGCACATGAAAATGCCCACTCTGTAATATTTTCATATTTTTTAAAAAGTAATGTTTTTAGGAGTGATTGATATTGCTGTACTGACAGCATCCCAAATTAATGTAGCTGAATAAGTGAACAACCATTGATTAGACACAAAATAAAGATGTTCACCATTTGTGTACAATAAACATACAATGGCATTGTAGGCAAAAGAAGGGATCTTAAACATGGTTTACCGGCCAAAGAAGCTAATTTTTACAGGAGGTAAAGCATCTGTTCAGGAGACAGAGCTTTTTGGGTGGCTAGTCCAAGGCTGTGCAACAAACTCCCTCCGGGTCTAACAAACCTCACCAGCTACCATTTTAAGTGCAAAATGCATTTCTCTGACCTTGCCTTCAATAATAAATAAATAAAATTAATTAATTTTTAAAATCCAAA
Source organism: Gopherus evgoodei (assembly GCF_007399415.2). NCBI lineage: Eukaryota > Metazoa > Chordata > Testudines > Testudinidae > Gopherus > Gopherus evgoodei. Next base: position 65,336,068 of record NC_044322.1, read on the forward strand.
ATCTTCACATAATTTTCCCCTTGGAGGAAAAAAGGGGAGGAAGAATAATGTGATAAACAGTAGTCACATCATTAAATGTGCTTCTGGGATGCACTCTGATACCACTGTCCGATGAGGACAGCTTAGGAACCTGAAAAGAAGAAAATAAAAAATTCCAATGTGGATAATTACATTCTACCCAAATTCCCTGTCACAGTGTTTCAGTTAATTATGATATTCTTCTCCACTTCCCATCAGATAATTGTGGTAGTGGAGTTGTTAAGCAATGACAGTATTTAGGATAGATCATAATTCTTTCAGGATAACTGCACAACCCCTTCTGTGTCCACTCCAGGAGTATCCAGTCAAGTCTCTGTGGGTAGGAAGCCTTGTCCCACAAGGCTGTTCAGTTCCCTGCCTCACAGTGCAATATCCCTAGTAAACCAGTTAGCCTAACAGCCAGTGCCTGTGCATTGCTTTGTCTCTCCGAGGACAACGAACAGTGTACTGCCAGTAGTTACAAGTTACCACAGAACTCTTTCTAAGCACATTTACCAAGAAAACATAATATAAACAATGAATATATTTAAACACACACTAAACATGCCAGGAATCACTCCTAGACTTACGGGACCTGGGCAGGCCAAAGACTTTCCAACCTTTTTGCCAGGGTTGCCCTCCCACTCCCTTGGACATAACGTCCTGTCCATTTGCTGGATCAGAAAGAAGCCCTGTGTCAGTTCAAACTTACCCTTTTATACCAAAAGCCCTTTCTTTGTCTCCTAGTCTTTGGAAAACCCAGATTGAACCAGTACATGCGAACAACCCCAACGGGTGGAACTTCTCTGGAATTATTTACAATTCTCGGGGAATTGCCCCCTACTGTTTTTGTTCCTGAAGGAGCTGAGGTAACTGTCCCCCCTGGAGTAGAACACAATCATACATAAATCATTAATAAATGTAATGCAATGACCCCAAAAATAATGCATGGTGTCGCACTAATTGTCAAACAGGTGTGATTAATTTCAGTGAAGTTATTGTATATGCACATATTGTTTAGTGCTTTGGATCTTTCCGGATGTCGAGTCATTATCATTGTAAGTCATTATCATTCAGTCTGTGTTTAGGATGCGTGAAAATAACAATGTGTTTGCAATATGTTTTTGCTAAAGAATTTTTTTTTTAAGTTGAGTATACTGGGAAATATTCAATACTTATCGCTCACAGTGAGACTCTGAATCCTACATTTCATCCCACCACTGTCCTCAGCACCTCAGCCATTTTGATAAGTTGCAATTGGTTTCCACTGGTGTAAAGTAAAATGATACAATCTGTCAAACTCGGGCAAGATTGTGATCTCTAATTCTCTACTAGATCCTGATCTCTACTAATTCTATTAGCTTTGGTAGAGTTACTCCAGATTTACAGTGCAGTAACCATGTAAGATCAGCTTCTGGCCCATCTCTTTCCTACCCCCAATTTTTTGTAAGGTTTTTCATTGGTGCTAGGGCAATTTTATTTCAGTAGGCAGCTGCTCCCCAAATTAAAATTCACTTTAAAGGCAGGAAGGAATCTGATATTGCCTTGCTCTAAAACAGGGGTTGGCAACCTCTGGCACGTGGCTCGCCAGGGTAAGCACCCTGGCTGGCCAGGCCAGTTTGTTTACCTGCTACATCGGCAGGTTCAGCTGACCGCGGCTCCCACTGGCCACAGTTTGCGGTCCCAGGCCAATGGGGGCGTCGGGAAGCAGCACAGGCGAGGGATGTGCTGACCGCGGCTACCCACCACCCCCATCGATCTGGAACGGCGAACTGCGGCCAGTGGAAGCCGCGATCGGCCAAACTTGCCAACACTAAACAAACAGGCCCAACCCGCCAGGATGCTTATCCTGGTGAGCCGCGTGCCAGAGGTTGCCGACCCCTGCTCTAAAATATTAAAGATACTACTTTCTTTGGCAAGCACCCTTCATTCCAACAGAAAAATGCTGCAACAGAGAAAAATGCCCAGGGCAATGGGAATAGTGGAAAGATGGTTCAACTGTCCCTTTAACTGAGTATGATATTTCTAAAGGTATCACACAGCTATTCTACAGCCAGCTCCAGTCAGCTCCAGCAAAACCTTGACTTTTAGTGCATATTTCCTGCTTTCCTTCAAAGAACTAGGAGCACTAGAAGCCTAAAAAGCCTTTGAATGTCAACACACAGACTTCTGGAAGTTGCTTCTTATGCTGACCAGGAGATAAGTGAAATGAAAATCCTTGTTTTATTACTATGATGTTTAAAAATATATATGAACTCAGTGGAGGAGTTTTCAGGTAAATATGTTTTCAGCATTTTTCTTACTTTTCTGGCTTTTGAGAATGAAAACTGACAGCAGCATCTTTTCTGCACATGATAATTGCTTACACGGAGTCAGATTCTGTGTGGCCCTTACGTGAGGGTGCATAAATAGGGGAAGGATATAAATAGCACCATCTGGATGAAGGCCACGCAGAATGGTAGTCCCTGTGCTCTAAGGATTGCATGGACTACTCCCTTCCTCCTTCTCTGGGAACACAAGGATCCCCAAGGGAGAAAAAGGTGGGGTCATGGCTCTGAACCCTTTTGCATTGGCTGTCAGACCTAGCCAGATATGCAGGAGGGGAAAATACAGTGGAGTCACATCATAGGTGCATTTAACTTATACGATTTTAACTATATGTGCTCGGCAAAACAAAAACAACAACAAATAAAGAAAAACAACAATTTAAATATTGTACCTGTAGTGCAGGCGATTCTGCCCACCATTCCACTCAATGAGCATTTGACTATACACGATTTTTGCCTTATGCGCTGATTTCAGAACCTAACCCCACGTAAGATGTGGCTCCCCTGTATGCATACACCATGCACATGTTCAGACAGTTCAAGGAGGCATTTTGCTGAATACCTCCTAGGGTTCAGCCTGGGGTAGTGTGGCTCTCCACCGTCCCTTACTAGACTGAGACAAAATGGCGAAGTCTAGCTCAGAGTGAATTAGGCGAGCACCACACTGAAATCAGCAGAAACTGCAGAGAAATCAGAGTAAACTAATGGGAAGAGTGGGAAGAATATAAATCTAATTCTTGATACTATAAAACAAGCAAATAATTTTTTATCTTGTGTCTGAAGTGCAATGCCTTTGGCATTGTATGATAATTAGATCTAATTTACTACAATTGTAAAAAAAATAGCTTGACTTACATTTTAAAGCTTTAGCATATTTGAGTGTTATCTGTATTATTTTAATTTTATTCTGCTGGTGACAGACAGATAAAAATACTATAATATGTACCAAGACCCTGATCCTTCACTGTCCTCCCTCAGACAAAACTCTCACTGAAAGAGTGAGAAATTGAGCCGTTGGTGGAAGCATAATTTCAGTATGCCAAAATATAATGGCAAACAAACAGAAGATTACCAGTAATCACAACGCATCCAACTGTGCCCTCCGTTATACCCATCCAACTCAATGGGCTATGAAAATCTGGGGATCTGTCTGTACAACATAAGATTTGAAGTCCAAAGTTGGTAGACAATTCAGCTAACTCTGAAAATATGGTGGATAGGATTTTTCAAAAGCACTTAGCATTGTCCTAACTCTTCTTCCATTAAAGTAGATGGAACTGCCATTGATTTCAATGGGAGCAGAATGAAGCCAATGCAGAGTTCTCGGATCCCTGGAGTACAACCTGGAACTATGGGACTGCTGTGGCCCCTTAACTCTCCAGCCTGGGCTGTGTCTCACCATGCTTTGCTAGTGACAAGCAGCAAACCTCTCCGGGTGCTGTGATCACTCAGACAACAATAATGCAGGGACACACCCAGCTAAATTGCATGAATGCACTCCAAACCGCTCATGAATCATACAGAGGAAGATATTGGCAAATCTCTCCAGCCCCAAATCTTGCACCCCCTGTTTTACACTGCGCAAAACCTTCTCGTGAACAATGCAAGCTCATTAATTAGTTCACTGCTTCATCAAAGGATAATGGACATGCACAAGTGTTTGTAATCTGAATAGATTCCCCAAGCTCTTTAGACAAACTCACTGGTTAAGATAAAACACTAAAATATGTTTATTAATTACAGAAAGATAGATTTTAAGTGATTATAAGTGGCAGACATAAAGGTTAAAGAGAGTTACCAAAGAAAATAAAAAGTAAACATACATTCTAATCCTAACTTTTAAGACTAAGCAAGATTTGAATCAAACAGCTTCTCTCACCCCACTGGACATTGGTGGCAGGTTACAATTCCTAATACACAGGCTGAATTTCCTTCTCAGCCTGGGACCAATCTCCTCAGTTCAAAATCTTTGTCTTCTCAGCATTCTTTTTGCCTTCAGAGTAGTGGGGGAGAGAAGAAAGATGGTCTCCTGGTGGCACTGTTCCTCATTTTATACTCTCAATTCATGTCCCAGGAAAGATACTGGCCCAGGCATGTCCTGGTGGGCCTTTCCGAGTCACTGAGTTGAGCAATCCCCATGATGTGATGGTTGCTGCCTGTCTGAGTGTGGGTCACCAACTTTGTTGTCACTGGAGAGCTAGCAGTGGGCATCTCCCAAATTCACCACATATTTCAATAACACCCACATAGCAAAATCTCATAACTTCATGCACATTAACAATATACATATTTTGACAGAACAATGAATTTCAGCAGATCATGACCTTTTATATGGTATCTTACATGGCATGCTTTTTATGAAGCATCACTACCATACACAAATGATGAATATGGGGGTTACAGGGTGCTACTTTGAAGTACAGTGCATCACACTGTCCTAGTATGTAAAATTGCTGTTGAAAGAAAGCACAGAATAGAGGCAAAAGGATTATATGAACAGAACTAAGTGAACTGTTGATTTAGGTAGTCATGGTTCCTGGTGAGGTCACAGGATTGTCCTAGCAACAGACCAAAATGCTGTTAAGATGAAAGCGTGCATGTACACGCTATCAGATCCTTGATTTGATTGGTTAGTTCTGGTGGGATAAAGTCATTGCCCTTTTTGGATCCTGCTATTCTGAGAAGCACTTGGCAGTTTTCTTACACATGGTGGAGTGTGTTAACGAACATTAATATCACCAACACCACCATATGCTGGGACCAAGGAATTTACCATCAGACCTCTGGGCTCTCTTTCTCCTGACCCTGGAAGATGTTCTCAATAGATCAGACAAAGAGATTACATCACTGTCTCTCAGTCTGTGCTCTGAGCTGTGAAGTGAGCCTAATCTTCCTGCTATAACCTCCTCCCTTGTGTGCCAGTTTCATCAGTCAACTTATTTCTGTACCTCTTTCCTATCTTTTTGCCTTCTAATAATAAGACTTCAGCTTAGCCAGGCAGGAGAGATTTCACCTTGCAGTACTTTCCTGTGACCACTTTGGCAAGTGGAAAGCAATACTGAGCAGTTTGAGCTGCAATGACAGCTTCGCCTACCACAGATTGGCAAGAAGAAAATCAAAGCAATCCAGCACATCCCTTGGCCCGCGCAGCTTCCCACAGCCCCCATTGGCCTGGGAAGGTGAACCGCAGCCAGAGGGAGCCGCGATCAGCCAAACCTGCCAACACGGGAGGTAAAAAAACTGGCCTGGCCTGCCAGGATGCTTACCTTGGTGAGCCGTGTGCCAGAGGTTGCCAACCCCTGGATTGGACAAACACCTATCAGGAATGGTCTTAGTTATTTGTTAGTGCTGCCTTAGGTGCAGGGACTGGACTAGATGACCTATTGAGATCCCTTCCAGGCCTACATTTCTATGATTTTATGATTCAGCACACACAGCCCTACTACATGGTCCCTCCCAAGAAGCAACCCAAATAGTGAGAAAAAACGTCCACCAAGCAATATATTGTATATTCTGTGTTTTGTAAAGAATATGTAATTGTGATCCAGGCTGCAAATAAGAAATCTCTAGTTCAGTTCAGAGAGAACAAATTTTTATCCTAAACTAGTAAATGAGCATGGAGTACATTTAGATCTCTAGGACTTGATTTTCAGACCCTGGTCTCCACTTGTGTGTATGCAACTTTGCACGCATGAACACCTGCTTGTGCATTTTTTCAACCCCAACTCTTCTGTGGGCAATTGACTGAAATTGTATGTCTAAGCAGGTTTTGCATGTGCTAGTTCTATAACTACTACTGTTGGAATTTATAAAGTGCATATACAAACATTAGTGTTGGGAAAATTTGAGGGTGCAAAGTTGTGCACACACAAGTGCATACTGGGCCAAGACCCTGCTCTAAACTATGGCTTTAACATGTAACTACTGAATTCTTCTTTTATTTAACCATGTAACCAAGGCATTGTTGTGTTGTTAAATAATCTCTAAAATGAAAAATATCTTTATAAAATGAACTGACATCAGACTGGTTCTTGTTTGCTGTGTGTGTCATAATGGCTCATCTCAGAACATATTTACAGTTTCCCAGTTCCTGTTTCTGAAGTAAATCTCTCAAGGCTTATTCTGTTTTTGATGTGTTACCTAAGATGTTGCAAAATTCAGAATCTCTCTCTTTCTCCTTGCCCTACCTTTCTCCTCTCTCTCTCTTGCTCCCTAACAATGTGTCTCTCAATTTGTCAAGGAGCTCTCTCTCTCTATTACTGAGTTTTTCAAACCTTTTCTGATTTTTGGAGACTTGAGAAATGCTGAATAGGAAATGAAATACATAATCAAGAAAGTTTTCACCTTCTTTGTTTCTCTAAGAGACATGAAAAAGATTTTGATGAAGAAAAAAAACCTCAACTCTTCTAGAATGGTCTTTTCTATGTTAATACACCCACGGGGTATTTTAATATGTAAATCACACACTCTCAAACACAATGATCTGATTAATTTAAATTCTTCATTTTTTAAAGTGTAATAAATAGCATTTTGCTGTAGGTATTGATGCACTAGGCACTTTTTGTTCACACATGAAGTTTTAGTTGTGCCAGGCTATATAAGCTGGTAGTATTAATCAATCATTTAAGTGCTGGCAAATATAAATTCTAAGGAGTCCACAGACATGCACATTTACCCCTGCTGACAGCTGAAGATGTACAAAGCCATTTTCATGTCAACAAACCAGTATCCTCCGGCCTGCCTGAAGAAAATAAACTGCTTACCAAAATATATTCTTATCTCTATAGTGCCCAGTGTGCAAAGGTTTCTTAGTATCTAACTAAATACAAATGAAGGCAGACAATGCAATATGGGTGGAAAATAAATAAGCACCAAAGCTGTGACAGAAGCTACAAACTTCCCCTCCTCACACACCAGCTCACCCACATCCCACCTCCAATCATAAATAAAAGCAACCAGCATGAAAATAAGGAGGAAATAAAAATAACTTAAGTGGAAAGATGCTGCAGATATTATTTGGCATATAGTCAAAGGAAGAACATTGCACAGTTCTTAAGTCCTTGCCCTGTCCCCCATCTTTTGGAGATTATGAGTCAGATATTTTTAAAGGTATAAAACTAAGAGATGAATGTACCCATTGGGTGAATGTAATATTGTCCTTTGAAAATCTGGCCATATGTTATGGAAAGGGCAGCAGATCCAACCCAGTCAGTTTCAGCTGAAATGAAGGGGCAAAGGGCAAGAGAGAGCCCCTTAGATTGACTGACCTTATATTGTTTAAGGCTTCAAATACGAAAAAGAAAAGAAAAAGAAAAAAATCCCACCAGACTCAGATCATAGCACGGGATTTATTTTAAAATATATCAAGCACATTTAAAGATCTTGAATAAAGGTCTCTCCTTTGTACTGCAACCACCCCTTTCATACACCACAATTGACCTACAAAAGATCCTTTAAACAGCTTTAAAAGCCATAACATTTTTTTCTGTTTTCACTCCAGACTCTTAGTGTTTGCCCTATAAATTGATGGAATGATAACTTGCCACTTGCTCTTCTATCTCCCACTCTTCTTTTTGAGACCTAGGTGCACTGGCACATCTGCAAGCAGAAAGAACTTGTACCTGGACACTTTTGCAGACCAGTTTAAAGATATGTAAGATGGCTTTATATAAAATAGGAGTTTGTATCCAGTCTAAAGCAGGAGCAGTCTAAAGCAGTCTAAAGTTATGTCACTAAGCATTTAAAGAAAAGCTAAAATATCATTATTAATGAGTGAAAAATTGAATCCTTAAGCAACTGAAGAAAAACGTATGGTTATTAAACTTTGAATTACTACTTAGATGGTAAGTTCTTTGGAGCAGGGACCATCTTTATGTTATTAGTTTATACAATGCCTAGTACAACGGGACACAAATACCTAATTTGCACCCCTAGGTGCCACAATAGAAATTGTAAACATTAATTACATTTTAATGCATAACACTACCAGTTAGAACAGGGGTCGGCAACCTCTGGCATGTGGCTCGCCAGGGTAAGCACCATAGCGGGCCAGGCCAGCTTCAGAAAGCTGAGGCCAGCACATCCCCCAGCCCACGCTACTTCCCGCAGACTCCATTGGCCTGCAGAGGTGAACCATGGCCAGTGGGAGCCGTGATCGGCCTAACCTGTGTATGCGGCAGGTAAACAAACTGGCCCGGCCCACCAGGGTGCTGACCATGGAGAGCCGCGTGCCAGAGGTTGCCGACCCCTGAATTAGAACATAAGAATGGCCATACTGACTCAGAACAATGGTCCATTCAGACCAGTATCTTGTCTTTCAAGTGGCCAGTGCCAGATGCTTCAGACGGAATTAACAGAACTGGGCAATTTATTGAGTGATCCATATCTCGTCAATCATCATCCAAGAAATAAGGGTATTGTGAAATGCAACTTCAAAATAAATGTTTCTTCTCAGTTTGAACAGATTTAAGGCCCCCTTTCAAGTCTCCATGCAGCTCCAATTGACTTCAAGAGGAGCTACGTATACATGTCCAAGGGCAGCATTTGGCCTTTAGCCTTGAAATTAATGGAAATAAGGAGTACTTCATTCTACACCCTACTCCAGCACCTTATGTGGCTATTCACATAACCACCCTAGGCTAACCATCTGTAAAATGGTAGTAATAATACTTTTCCCAGTTTTGTAAAGTGCATTGAGATTCTTGGATGAAAGATGCTAGGCACATGCAAAGTTGTACTATTTTATAGCTGTTTTAAAATATGTTTTAGTTTTGTTTGGTTTTCATGTTTAATGAAAGACCATTAGGGTGAGTGAAGAATGTGATATGACTATTTTAATTGTAGCTTTGTAAAATTACTGCTCAAGTAAAGAATTTCACTGTGAGTCACTTTGTGACTTTTCTGCAAAATCTCCCAGACCCTGTTTTCTTCCACCAGAGAATTAGAAGAGACCTGAATTTTAATTCAGCTTCCATATGAGTTTTTCATGATATTTTTCAGCACATAAGAGGAATTTCCTACTTTTTAATATCTCTTACTAAGGCTGCTTTGGACTTGGTTTTAACTGTGCTTGCTCTCCTTCTAAGCTTAATGCACTAGACAGGACACTGAGATTGTCAGAAATTGGTATATATTTTTCAGGCCTGCCAAACATGTCAGGTCAGATTCTTTTTAGCTCCAAAATTGTTTTCTGATCTTGTATAATAGCATTGCATCGCATTTTGTCTGAGGAAAAGGGAGACTTTAGAAAGGGCATCTGATAGGCCTTGACAGGCACATTTTTAATGGGAAATCTCCAAACTTGTCTGAGTGCCGGAGGCAGTTATCCTTTGACCTTATTCTGCAATACACACCTAAACACCTATATTGCACTATAATTGTTACAATTGTTATGATATGCTTACATACCATATTCCTTAAAGCTGACAAAAAGTGGCCTTTTTTAAGGGTTTTAAATCTATCTAGTACATTTTCACATATTAAAAAATCTACTTTTTCTATACCATAAACAGATTGTGTACATAGGTTCAATTAATATTGTAAAGCAGAGGGGAAATGAACATGCAAGCCTTACTACTAAAAGAACTATGTGTGCAAACCTTAATCACAACAGTGGCCATTTTTATGTGAGTAACAAACCAGACTACTAGTACGAGCAAGTGACCTCTGATATAAATAAGGGTCCACAGGTGAGCCAATAACCAATACGTGAAAGGACATAAGTATGATTAGAGCCAAGTTAGAAGAATTCTATCCTTCTTATCATGGAAGGACAAATTTTGGTTCCAGACTGCAGCTCCATAGTTAAGGTAAGTTAAGTTTTCCATTTAAAGCAAGCATTGAACCTCTTTTCTGTATAAAGAGTTCAGCATATCCTCCCCAAACTCACAGCACTTTCTCTGAGTACAGAATGAATCTATATAGGACCATACACTTGATTAGGCATCTGGGGCATTTCTCTGCCAATAATGACCTCTGGGACTTTATTATTTTTTGAAAATCAGTATAACATTTGCTCTGTTCCAGACCTTTTGTATCTCCCCAGATCTCCTTGAATTTTCAAAAGTTATTACCAGTCATTTGCATTAGCTGACTCATTAAATATTCTCAGAGCTGTGTTATTTGGAATTGATAATATTTTATGATCAAATTTCATAAATATTCCCTTGCCTAATTTTCTTTTGTTTAACTTGTCCAATTCTGCTTATATGGCTCTTTGAGCAGATATCACTTTTGCTCTTGGCTAAATAGTTCTTTTCTGACTTGGCTTTTGCTTTTTTTTTTTTTTTTTAAATTGTGAAATGATTTGGATCCATTTGAAAATACTGTATTCAGTAACCTTTTCCCATAGGAGATAGTATTCAGTCAGCAATAAAAGAACAATGGCATATCCTCACCAGAGATCCTAGGCCACCGAATATTTCACCTAACTGTCTACTTTTTATACACAAAAGAGGCAAACAAAATAAGAGACTTTTGGTATTGTACCACAGCTAGACGAATGCTTTCTTAGACTTGGCACCGCACCACCACTGGGTAACTTTAAGCACAGGAGATGTGCCCAGTGCAATCATATATGTTAAATAAGTACTATTCATTACCTCCCAACAGACAAGGAATTTAAAATCCATCAATTCATCACATGTGAGGCTGATTATGTGATTTACATGTTAAAGTGCCCCTGTGGATTAATTTGCATAGGAAATACTACTAGGGCACTGAAACAAAGGACTAGTGAGCATGACAAGAGTGCTATTAGCATAGAGAATGCAGAGTCTTCTGTAGCCCATCCTTTCAAACAGTTTAAATATATTCCTCAGTCATGAATACATGCGTCTTGATGGGTTTCCCAGCCTCACAAGGGACAGCACAGAAAGAACCAGAGGACAGTATGACTCTCTAAGGGGGTAAACAATGGGTGGGCAAGTGGACATTATTTAGATTTAGGAGTTAGAGGAATTAAGTCAGGTTCTAACCCCAACTCTATCACTCACTGTGTGATGACACCAGAAAAGTCATTTAACCTCTTTGTTCCATATGAAAAATGAACATAATAATATTGACTTACTTCACCAGGGTGTAGTTAGGTTTCATTAATATTTGTAAAGGGCACTGAAGTCTTTAGATGCCCTCGTCCAGACTAACCCGCGGCATCGGCGGGTTAAAATCGATTGCTCGGGGATCGATATATCGCGTCTAGTCTGGACGCGATGTATCGATCCCCGAGCGCGCTTACATCGATTCCGGAACTCCATCAACCCGAACGGAGTTCCGGAATCGACACGGAGACCCGGGGACATCAATGCAGCGCCGTCCAGACGGGTGAGTACCTCGATTTTAGAAATTCGACTTCAGCTACGTTATTCCCGTAGCTGAAGTTGCGTATCTAAAATCGATTTTAATATCTAGTCTGGACGTGGCCGATGAAAGGCACCAACTATATTTCTATAGAATTGTTTAGTTCTACAAGCAGCTGTTGGGCTATTTGCAAGAATCTCTGGGTGAAATCCATGGCTGGATCTCAGACTTGACGATAGTAAAGATGCCTTTGAGCCTTAACATTTCTAATTCTATAAATGCAAACTACGGTGTTATAAATATAATATTTTTCCATGAGTCTCCAATTTTAGAATTTATGTCTCGTAATCTCTATTTGATTCTGTACTGTGTTTTCCTTTTTTAACTGATTTAGTTATTAGGTACTTTAACTATGTCCCTTTACTCTATGGCAATTTACTAATGTGATATTCTACTAAAATATGCCTACTATGTCCACTACAATACCCAATGTAATACTTGTACATTCTTTTATGTACTTCTTTCTTGTACTGTTCATTCCACAATTCCTTACTCATGCAAATATATTCTGTTTATTTTATTTGTAACTTATGAAACATCTGGCCTGAAAACACTTTACATCAGGTATTTGAAGTGTTTAAATTTGGAAATTATCTCAAGACCCTCAGTGGAATGAGGAGCACTTTCGTGCACTAGAAAATTCAACTTTGTAAATAGAGTAAATGAAATCTAAACCAGATAACCAAGCCTTTTATTTTAAAAAGAGTTTTGTTTTGTTTTTCCTGCGTCATAGATGTCCAGTCTTGCCAAGCATGATGATGAGTGATGGTGATGCCTTACAGAAGTCTAGGTGAGTTCAGTGTCTTCTTCCTATAAATTTATTCCTTTTTGCCTTGACTGCTCTTGAGATCTTAGCATTATGGCACTGCCTGCAACTATGTAACACCTTGCTCTCTCTAATATATTATCCAATGATATAAGGACTTAGCACTGTGTAACTTTATGCACGAATAGTTCTTCTGAGATCAAGTTTTTTCAGGATCAAGTGTTTATTTCTTAAATGATACAAGTGTACATATATTATATATATAAATTTAAGATGCAAAAATAAAACAAAAATCAACTAACCCTTGTTTTCTAATGGGAAACATTTGTATGTTTGATCAGAGTCTTTTGACCTTTTAAGATGGCATCATCAAATTGGTAAGTGGGATGGAGGAAAAAACTATTATTTATTGATCTACACTAGTTGAATTGTTAGCAAAATACTTTTTTTATTTAAAAACAATTAAAAACCTCTTCTGTATTGCTTTACCTACATTGTGGACATAAGTTAATTGAGAACATGTTTCTATTAAGGGGACATAGTCACATTACTAGAGAAAACACGATGAAAATTTAATCAGTATCTGAGATACTCTGACCTTTCAGACTTGCACAGTATTTCTTATTCCTATTTTATTTTGCGTTGAGAAAGTCTCCACATTCATCTGTTTTGTTTTAAATATTTACACTGTGACTTCGATGGGTAGAGCACCAGGTATATTATTTGTGCAGGTGGCTTTCTTTGCCAGTTTTCCCACCTTTTTTGTGGTGCTGTCTCCTCCCACAATTAAAAGTATTTTACTTTTACTATTATTTAATGATATATTGTAAATTATATTTAATTATTTTATTGTGGTATGAAAAATAATTTACTGTATAGTTATAACATTCTCTTTTTAATGTACTATTGTCGCACCTTCCCACTTTTTCACTATACTCCCTCACTTCCCTCTTTCTCAAGAAATAATTATAACTCATTTATACCCTATATTTCCTATTTAATGTATAATCTTTGTTTCAATTGTCTTTCCTGATAATTTATTCTATAGATAAGAAGTATTTCCATATCTGTGAAAGTACATTCTATGAAGTAGAAGTAATTCTATCTCAGTTTCCCATTTACTCCATGTTTGTGGTTGGTGGTGTGAGGGCTGTTAGTTTTTAACCACTTATTAGAATAAAAATGTGTCTCTGTACTGTGAATCTCTCACTCAACTTTGCATTTCCCTCTCATAATTAAAAAAAAAACACATGCTATTAGAGCACATCAAAGTCTCTCCTTTCCCACTGTGAAAAAAATTAGTTCCCTTAATCTCATAGGTCCTGATTCAAAGCCCATTGAAGTCAATGGGTTTCTTACTATTGACTTCTGGGGGTATTGCCTCTGGTCCAAAAGAAACATTCTTCAGATCTGGTTGCTCAACAATGCATCCTTTTCAAGGGAATAAAATCCTGCCTCTGGTACAGTAGCTAACAGTGAACATCACATTTGAGGTGGTGCTGATACCTTCCTTATAAAATGAAAAAACAAAGTCATGTAGGGTTTTAACTTAATTTGCTCCATCTTATTAGTTATTCTTTTTGACCCCTTTTTAGTTCTGCAGCTGATCAAAGATAGAATGCATGGGGAAAAAAGCTTTCCCATCAGTTGATCTGAGAATCTGGTTTCCTTTTCTTTTCACTTGTCGAACTTCCTGGCTTAAGGATGTACAAGATAAAATCTGAATAACCCATTTTAGACAGAATAAATATCTATAGATATTATTGCTAAGGTTCTGTCTGTGCTAAGAGGAGCTGATTGTTTCTGATAGATTCTCTGCTGGGCTTAGATAGTAGATCTCATCTTACAGCCCCAAGACATAGCATTAACCTAGAAAGCAAAAGATTTGGCTTTATTTCCATCAATGAGTTTTCCCCTGCCATAATATTTCATTATTTGTTTATGTTAGAGATCTACAACCTTCAACAAGCACATACATTTGTGTACAAATATGGTTTCTCTTGCACTCAGCAAGGCACTTCTGTTCAGCCTTTTCTGTGAATACTCAGGGTCAGGGACAAGCTCTAGCTCGAAAGATGAGCATTAAAATAATGCAAATTTTGTATGCTAGCACTAGAGCTGTGGCAGCTCTAAAATGCTTCCTAGCTGCTTCTCACACAGGATTAAAAACAAACTGATCCCTGCACTCTGGATTGGATTTAGAAATACCAGCAGCAGCTAATTATTCTAATCTAAAATTGAAAATGGAAGGGACCTCTTTTAGCTGATAGCTACTCTCTTTGTTCCTTTATGTACTAATCACATCATGAATGGTTTGTTGTTACTTGTTAATGAGTGAGAGTCAGGCCCCACCCTGTCCTTACCCACCAAGAGTCAGATTTTTTTCCTGTTGCTTTGCAGGTACATAAGAATGGGGAAAGATGCAAGATACCCGAAACAGGAATGAAGGGGGCAACATCGTGATTTCATGGCCCAAGCACTAGACAGCACAGTTTGCCAAGCCTGCAAGGGCTTAATATGTTCAAGCCCTGAAGGGGTGAAAAAGTGGGTATACTGTCCTGCTACACCTGTGCTTGTACCTAGCTGGCATATCTGAGCCTTAAGGGAATCCAATGTGCCATTATAATGACTATTATGTTTTTTCTCCCTCTCTTTTGCTTAAGACTTTCCCACATAGGGACTCTCAGGAATGTTAATATGAAGGTGTGAAATCAATATGTATAAATTAAAGGGCAATAAGGTGACCATATTTTGTAAACCAAATCCAGGGACACACAGCCAAGACTGAAAATGTAAGTTGTAGAGCATAGCAAGGCAAAAAAAATAAAAATAAGTAACTTCTATTTTAACAGTTGCATATAAACACTACAAATACAAAACAAATATGCATATGATCACACTAAAGACATGCCCTAAAATGTTATTGGTATAATTCAGAAAAAGGCTGACAACTCTGGAAAATGTGTTTATTGGTGACAGGTTTCAGGGGGATAGCCATGTTAGTCTGTATCAGCAAAAACAGCAAGGAGTCTTTGTGGCTAAACCCAGAGAGGGAGCAGAGCAAGAGCTGAAACACATAGGAAGAGTTACTTTTATTTACATCATCTCAACAATATACACTCTACCCTGTATATTTTTTTAAGTGGTTTGTGCTGAATCTCACTAAATGCATGAAAGTTGTGTTTCCCTACCCTATAGCTTTAGCTACTCTTCTAGAAAAAAGCTAAAATTAAAGTATTACATTTCACAATCCACACACAAAATAAAAACAAAGACAATGGGCTAGATTTTCAAAGTACTTAATAGCCAGCAGGTCTGATTGAGAACAATGCTATTTTGAAAATTTACCCACTTATTTAAGTCTCTCAATGGAAGGCCTGGGACACTTGGCTCTTTGAAAAGTTGGCCCAAAGTTTGTAACTGTCATTATGGGTGCTGCACCTGCCTTTACTAGCAGGACCAAGTATTCATTTTATCACAGATCCCTGAGTGGCCCCCTTCAAGGACTGAAGTCACAAACTTTGGTTTAGGAGGCCAATGTGCAAACCACTGAGCTATCCCTCCCTGCCATTGCTTCAATCTTCACTCAGAAATTGTGTCTATGTGCTTAAAACAAATTAATATTAACAACAAAGGGGAAAGAACACAAGTCAGAAAAAGGAAACAACAGGTAAAAGAATATTTAGATAACTTAAATGTGCTCAAACTGGCAGGACCTGATGAACTTCACCGTAGGGTATTTAACTAACTAGTGAAAGCAAACATAGAACCTGTCTTCAAATAGGAGAAAAGGAGGAACAAGGGAATAATAGACCTATCAGCCTAACTTCAATATCCAGAGAAGTACCAGAACAAATTATTCAATCAGTTTGTAAGCACCTAAGGATAAATAGAGTTAAGGACTAGCCAACTAAGATTTGTCAAGAACAAAGCAAAGCATGCCAAACCAATCTAATTTCCCATTTTTGACAAGGTGACCAGCCTAGTGGACTGGGGGGTTAGGGTTAGTAAGGCTTTTGACACAATCTAATCTGACATTCTCGTAAACAAAGTAGGGAAATATGGTTTAGATGAAATTACTATAAAATGAGTGCACATCCATTTGAATGACCATTCTCAGAGTGGTTATTAATGGCTCACACTCAAACTAAGAGGATGCATCAAGTGCTGTCCCACAGGGGTCCATTCTGGGTCCAGTACTATTCAGAGTTTCAACTAATGACTTGGATGACAAGGCAGAGAGTATTCTTATCAAATGTGCAGACACCAAACTGTACAGGATTGCGAGCACTTTGGAGGGCGAGATTAGAATTCAGAATGATCTTGATAAATTGAAAAATTGGTCTGAAATCAGCTATGTGAAATTCAATAAATACAAGAAAGCCACATGTACAAGCACAAAATGGGAATAATTGGCTAGGCAGCAGTACTGCAGAAAAGGATCTGGGGGCTATAATAGATCATAAAATGAACATGAGCCAACAGTGGTGCTATTGTGAAAAAAAGCAAATGAAACATCCTAGAATGACAACAGAAGTGTCATATGGAAGACATCGAAGGTAATTGTTCACTCTACTTGGCATGATGAGGCCTCAGCTAGGAGTATTGTCTCCAGTTTTGGGTACCACAGTCTAAGAAAGATGTGAACAAATTGCGGAAAGTTCAGAGGAGAGCAACAAAAATTTAAAAAGAGGTTCAGAAAACATGATCTCTGAGAAAAGGTTGAATGATGTAGTCATGTTTGGTCTTGAGAAATGAACGCCGAGCATGGACAAAATAATCTTCAAATATGCAAACATTGTTATAAAGAAGATAGATTAATTGTCCACAGAAGGTATGGCAAGAAGTAATCAACTTACTTTGCAGGAAGGGATATTTAGGTTGGATATTAGGAAAAAAAATTCTAACTATAAAAGGACAGTTAAGCCCTGGAACAGATTGCTGAGATTCCTAGACCTTTTCTACTCTGCATATCCAGAATACTTTTTCCAGTTCCAAGGGAACATTTCATCCAGTTCTCTGGGATGGAAAAAAAAACCAAATAAAAAAACCCCAAAACCCCTCAGTTTGACGCCAGCTGGTCAGTCAGGTTACTTTATTAGGCATGTAACAGCTTTTTGCCCATGCAAGGCCCAGAGGCATAGGTTTAGTTACAGTATGATACCACAGTTCCAATTCATGTCACACACCACACATCATTCCTAGCTACTAACATCTATACTTCTGGCATATAAAGAGCAATCACTTTGCAGACTGCATACAAACCAATTGCTTTGCAGATTGTGTCAGGCAAGCGTATCGGTTCAGGGTGTTTCTGCCTACTTTGTTTACTGTAACCATACCCACAAGAGTTAGTTCTGCCCCCCTTATTTACTATAAACATATCCATAAAAGTTAGTTGTTTCAGCAATTATTTGGTCAGGCTTGATCAGCAGTTACTTGTTCAGGCATGTCTTGTCTTAATTTTGGTCTGCTCATGTCAGCTAAGCCAACTCTACACAGGTTACCTAGGGAGGTTGTGGAATCCTGTCACCTAGTTTTTAAGAACAGGTTAGACAAACGCTTGTCTAGATATACTTAACCCTGCCTCAGCATGGGAGAAATGGACTAGATCAGGCATTGGCAACCTCTGGCACGCGGCTCACCAGGGTAAGCACCCTGGCAGGCCGGGCCAATTTGTTTACCTACCGTGTAGGCAGGTTCGGCCAATCACGACTCCCACTGCCCACTGTTTGCCATCTCAGGCCAATGGGAGTGGCGGGAAGCCATGGCAAGCATATCCCTCGATCCGCACCACTTCTCGCCACCCCCATTGGCCTGGGACGGTGAACTGTGGCCAGTGGGAGCCACAGTCGGCCAAACCTGCCAACACGGCAGGTAAACAAACTGGCGCAGCCTGCCAGGGTGCTTACCATAGTGAGCCGTGCCCCAGAGGTTGCCAACCCCTAGACTAGATGATGTCTTGAGGTCCCTTACAGCCCTACATTTCTATGATTCTGTTAACTAAGGGTCAGTTAAATGGTCAAAGGCTTGTAGCTGCAGCAGCTACAATATAGCTACATTAATCCCATAATTAGCTCTCCAACCCCCATTCTTTACCTGAGTGTCATGCTCTTTAAAGTAGACCCATTATAATTAACAGAAACATCATGATATCCATTGTATGCTGTCTCTAAAGGTGGATTCTGGTGTTTTACCTAGATGTACAATCCCAAAATGGTGCTGGAGAGTTGCATGCAAGATTATATTTTGCCCTATAGAAATGATGTCATCTGTTCTTCAAGGCTCTCTCAGCAATGGAAAAAACAGTAAAATCAATAATAAAAATGGAAGGCTTTAAGAGCAATAATACTGAAGCAAAACTCTGAAAATCTCCATTAGTTCTTTTAGTGTGCAACACAAAAATCAGCATCAGTAGGGAGCTGTCAAGCAAAAAAACTTCTGAAGAGGAATATGGTATTGCTATTGACTGCCAACCTACAAAACCAGGGGTGAGTTGTATTGTTATGCAAGGAGGCCA
Organism: Gopherus evgoodei; assembly: GCF_007399415.2. NCBI lineage: Eukaryota > Metazoa > Chordata > Testudines > Testudinidae > Gopherus > Gopherus evgoodei. The sequence goes on from NC_044322.1 coordinate 65,355,056, forward strand.
CATAACCATTTTTGAGGGACATTTTCTCCTATTATTTATTTTATGAGTAACATTTTAATCAGTATGTTTTTTTTTTCTAATTTAATGAAAAATACACATCTCCACTTCTGCATCCTAAGGCTTTGGTTTTTATATTCTAAATCTGCCGGGATGTTCACAGAACAGTAACCTTTTTGGGGGGAGGCGAAGGGTGAAAAGGAGAGATTCTCCCAGCTAAGTTAATTTACACAATAAAGAATGGTCCCTTTCGTACAATGGGGCAGATTAGTAAAAAGGATAAAGAAGAGCGATCTCTTAAACATTCTTTGGCAAGCCTCAGTTATATGGCGGAACATTATGAAAGTAAGCATGAAAATGGGGACATATTGACAACTTTTCCCTTAAAGACAGAAGCACAACAAAATTACATGCTCCAAGCACAGGTCCCTCAAGTGCTCAACCAGGGACTTATTTTATTTCCCTTTTACTAGCTCCTTATGGGTACTTTATGGACCAGTTGTCTCATCTCAAGTGTCTGATCTGGAGACATAAATTAATTTTAGATGCACTTTTTATCCTTTGGCTGCGAAGGCGGTATTCAGTATTTGTTTTGGTTGCCATGGAGATAATTGACTTCCTGCAGCAGTAAAGAAGCCTTGTTTGGGGTATTAAAAGGGGTTTGGGTCCAGGGATTCTTTAATTTTCATGCAGTGAGAAGTCATTTAATCAACAAAACCTTTATAAATTTCTCTCCCTCGTAATTCAAGTCACTCTTTATAATCTTGTGAATATTTTGTTTATTTTTCCTCTGCCTCTCTGTTGTAGCTTAACCCATGTGCTCCTCAGTACTGACTCAGACCAGAGCCAGGGGCAGATAGTCTATTTCTTATGGTGTTGCATGTCGGTCAGACACAAGCTCCCAACTGAATATTATCCGATAGAACAGCATAAGAAACAAAGATAATAAAAAGTTGCTTTTAAAAAGTGTTATCCTTCTGGAAGCACGGGTGGGAGTTCATCAAAAGGAGATAAGAATTTCAAAGAAACAATTCTGTAGTCAGTCTCTGCGTAACCAATTAAGGTCCCCAAAACTGCACTCCTTAACTTTGGCCAGATTATAGTGCATGGTACCCTCCTCTCCCACATAACTAGTTAGAGGTGGGGCCATTTAGAATTGCAGTCCCTAAATTCAGGGATTGACATTTCTAGCAACCCAAAGCGGGGAAAAAGAAAGGAACAAGAAAGATAGGGTGCTGTCCCCTTCAATGGCTAGCACAGCTGTCAGTCAAAAGGGAATAGACACTGCACCCTGTAAAAGGGTATAGCTATGTGTGTGCTCCCTGCACACCTTGGAACTCCAATGGACCTGCATGTCCTTGAGGAACAATGTCTTTTAAATCCCTCCATTGGAATGGTGCAGCTATGCTGTCTCCGCAGTGCAGGGCTACATCTAAAGATTCAATAAAGCTCCAGGCAAAAATTCCATTGACAGACTCTAAAAAAGGATTTGCCCTGTTTCCAAAAAAATAAATGTTAAGAGTTTAAACACAGGAAGGATTATAAATGAAATCTACATCAATCACATCATTTGCTCCCCACCCTCCAGCCCCCTCGTCCTATCCTAGGTGTTATGTCTTTAAAACAGAGCCATTAAAATTAACAAAAACATCCCTTGTCTGTTGTCTCTCAGGGCAGCTTATGGTGGTTCTCTTACTTAGATGTGCAATCCCAAAATGGCACTAGGGAATTACATACAAGATTATATTTTGCCCCCACAGAAATGACATTTGTTCTTCAAGTCTCTCATAGCAAAGGAAAAAAACATTAAAATCAATAATAAAAATGGAAATCTTTAAGAGCAAGTAATACTGAAGCAAAACTCTGAAAATCTCCCTTAGTTCTTTTAAGTGTACAACACAAAAATCAATTTGAAATGACCCTGAGAGTCAGCCATTCTCGCCCCTGTGATAGCAAAAGAAAAAAAGGGAGAGAAACAAATTAAAGTAGTACATAAAACTCTTTTTTGCTTTCCAAAAGTCTTTAGAATGCTTTTGAGCAAGGAGAGCATTTAAAGCAAGCTTTTGAATTATCAATATCATCTACCAACTTTTGTGGTGTGTGTGTGTGCGCGCGCGTGCCTGCCTTTAGCCTTATGGTATATCTGCCAGTTCTTTCCTGCTCTGTCTTTTTCCCCTATCACACAATGATTGCACTTCAGATAGGCAGCAATGCAGTTAGCTGTTTCCCTACTCCTGTGTTTGCATCCTCCCCATCCTGTTCTTATGTATTTATTAAGTTCCCTTTTTCTACATATATCAAGATGTAGATCTGAATATTTTATGCCAGACGAACAAACTCCACCTTATGCAACCAAAAAGTCAATTCAAACTACAGCAAACCCAAGAAGGGTTACTGTATAGAAGATATTTCACCATTTTCTGGACTAATATTGTGTGCAGCTGGAATTACCATTAATCCTTTTCCCTAAATTAAGTGAACTGAGACTTCTGGTTTTCTGTGGTGAGTTGTAGAATTGCACAAATATGGAACTTCTAATATCATATTTTTTAGAAAACAGACTACAAAAGATAAGCATGTAGGAAACAGCAAAGAAACTATGGAAACATTTAATTTTGTTTTACTAAAATAAAAGAACGAAATATGTACTCTTTAGCACCTGTGCAAATATATTTGCATTAAAAACCATTTATTGTATTATACTTCCTACCCTCCTCCCTTCCCTCCTCCTTTATACTGCATTTTGAAATGCTGAATAGAAAAATCCTATTTTCATATTGTAAGATCAAGTTACATCAAGGTCTTTCTGGTAAAAAAGATCTTCAGCATCTTACTAGAATGTTAATATATTGAAAGCCTCTGAGAGCCAATATTGTGATCTTTCGTGACGATTTACTATAGATAAAACTGATGTGCAGCTCCAGTAGCTCTTTAATACGCAGGATTTTGCTAAGTAGCACAAAGATTTTCAAGCTAAAGTCACCATATGAAAAGATTCAATCTAATGTCACGGAGTTTGAGGACCCGCGTTTTAAAAAATTTAGCATGCGCACAGTATTTAAATATAATATCAGCTCTTCCTGACACAGAAATTGTAAGTTTGAACTTTCTGCATCTTAAGGCTACAGTACAAATATTATGGCTGCAAATAAGGTACCCAATAAAAGAAATTACTAAAGCCACTTCTCTTTGACTGTGTTCCTCATCCCACCCAATTTTGTAGTTATTCATCTTCTACTCTAGATTGTCAAACTGCAATCAGAATTCCAATAATGATATGGGATCCCCATATTTTTGACCAGATAAAATACGTGCATAATTTCTTCAGTGCAAAATGAAATTCTCTTTCCAACAACATAAAGTTTAAATCTGGCAAGAGACTAAGCTAGCAGCAGATGTTTGAGATCCTAAGTTCCCCATGTTGAAGGTTAATAAGTACAGGTGGTAAATACTTACAAAAGCAACAAACAAGCAGTGACAGAAAACTGAACATTTCTGCTTGTTTTACAATATTTTCAAACACTGAAAGATTATGCAGAAATGCATCCTTCAGAAGTCTGACATTTAATAATTCTGCCTCTGACATACGCCTAGGGAAACCCCTTAATAGTTTTCTTGTAAATGGTGGTGTAACTACTTTGTAGATTTTTAGAAATTTAGATCTATAAATAGAAAGAGATTTTAAAGCAGCAGATAGTCATCTAAGCACCAGTCTTTCAAACATTCACACGTGTGACTATGCATAACCATTCACAGCACTGGGAACTTAAGATACATTCCAACTCCTATTGGAATCAATGAAAACTTTCATTGGCTTCAATGCGTGTTGGATAAGACCCTCTAGTACTGTCTCACAAAATTACTTCTAATACCACTACTTCTTTCTATTTCCCCCTCAGAGACAAAGTTAAGAATCAACACGGTGGGAACAGAATTCGAGTATATGCCTGCACTTTTGTAGTGCAATTCTAATGCTCAGTGTTCAACAATTTTTAAGTAGCTTCCTAATGTATGTTTTTCAGATACAGAATATAGAAATTATGCTTCCTTGGCTTTCCTCTACCACAAAACAACATGAGCACAAGGCCCAGGACAGACAATTTTCAGTCCTGCACCAGTCACAGTTTTAAGATCCAATATCTTGCTCCCAATCCAGGCTGCAAATGGGAGCTGTATACCATTGGGAAAGGTCTCAGCTTCTAATTATGGAAGATCAGGAGACATGACATTATGTATGAAAAAGCTATTGTACAGAAGGTAATTTTTAGAGGTTTCTAATATTTATTAGCTATCATTTCTCTCCCTCTGAATCCTGTATTGCTGGACTCATAATAACAAAGACAACCTTGCCTTAAGTGTTGAGAGATGTGAAAATAGTAAGAATAAAAAATGCTCTACCATATTTCTAAAAATTTTTCTGTCAAATACATGACATGAACAAAATATATTAGAGTGGCATAAAGGATTTAGTGGTAATGATATGGCATGACATGCATAACATGTTTGCACTCATAAATTTTGCAGAAACCCAAATTCATGCCAATAAAAGCTTGAAACTATATGATCATGCAATAAATGTCTGGGCAGATCCTCAGGTGATAAAAAATGGTGTCGTTCCACTGAAGTCAATGGAGCTACAACAACTCATATCAATGGAGGATCTGATTTGATCTGTATAAATTACATTTAAAAACTGTTTAAAAAACATTCAGTTTGCAAAGTCAAATTATCCAGAAGTTAGCATATGACAGAAGTAAGGATGTCTGTGGAATATTAATTCATCCCCCTTGTGTGTATGTGTTACTCGTCTAATTACAGGATCCCATCCCCCACCCCCCCACAGGGGGACTGGCCTGTGCACTGGCTCAGGTAACAAAGAGCGCTCACTAGGTTTGGAGGCAATAGAACAATTCCCATTGACTTTGTGGACACTAGATCAGGCCCCATATGGGTAGCTATTGAACATTTCTTTGTACCCTAATCATAGAATGTGTGGATCCAGTCCTTATTTACTACACACCATCATTACTTTCTTCATGGGCTTGCCACAAACATGAAGAAATATGTCGCAACACAGCCTGGGGTAAATTAGTGTTATCATCACCATTGTATAGCAAGGGCACTAAGGTACAGGGGGCTAGATTCACACAGTATACTTGGATGTTGCAAAGGTTGACCTGTAGGTGTCCTGCTGTCCAGTGAAAGTCACCATCCCGAGTTAGGTGTCCAGGTTCCCATGCATCATATGGAGCAAGTCAGAAATTGATCCCCAGAAGCCAGCAAGCTGAGCAGAGAGCCATCTAAGCCCACCCAAGCCTCATTCCTCACCCAGGCCAAACTCTCAGTGAAGTCAGTAGGAGATCAGTTTATCTAAGGAATATATTGAAAGGCACTCAGGTGAGCAGCAATAGAAGGAAAGGAACAGACCACTCATGGGATATATAGGGATGGGAGGGAATTATCTGCTGCCCTTCTGCAATATCCTCTTGTTAGTGGCATGTCTTCTGCATAGCCATTAAAAACATTTGGTTCATGAAGGTCATTCACCCTGCAAACATTTTAGGGTTAGTGTACTTGCTGCAACTCAAGCTGTTCATGAGATTAACACTAAATATAACATCTGTATATTTTACAGCAGAACAATTTGCTTATATTCCTGAAAAAAATATATCACAAGAGAATATTTTAGAAGAGCACTGTTAAATTATATATGCATATTTTATATACAATGTCCAGAATATTTGGACTCATGTCTGTGTCTCAATTTCCTCCTCTGCAAAATGAGAATAATGGTGACCAATCTCACAGGAGCATTGTGAGGACTCACTAATTAATACTTATATAGCATCTTTCTTCTTAAGAAGACTGCACAATTGCTAAGTTATATTATTTTATTGCAATATATACAAAGAACAAGAAAAAATTCACAAAAGTCTTAAATATAATTCCATAGAATGTACTTGTTGTCCTTATTCATTTTAAGGATATATAGTGATTGTTTGGTATTGAAATAAAAAGTATAACTATACTGATGATTTATTGCTTGGATTTAATTAATGTCAATGGAGTGCTATTTGCTGTATAAAATAACATGGGCCAAGTCTTGTTCTGATTGCATAAATCAGGCTTAAAATTAGGTTAGTCAGTTATTTGGAGAGACTCCTGGATGCATTGTTTTTGCATCATTTTTCCCTAGAGTAGGGAGCTTGGTTTGGAACAGAAGGATTGATCAGAACATGTCCACATTACAACAATACCCAGTTCTTAAGACAAAGAAGATTTTCCTAGAACGGCCATGCCAGGTCAGACCAAAGGTCCATCTAGCCCAGTATCCTGTCTTCCAACAGTGGCCACACATAAAACTGAAAATATTTCTGAAGCTGTTCTAGTAAATTGAAACTCAGGACTGGCCCAAAGCTTGACAGCATTTACACACACACCTTTGACAAGGATCTGGCCCACAACTTTACCATGAAGAGCTAAAAGTCTAAAAGACACTGACCGTGCTCAGATAGACAAAAACCTTTTGGAAAAAAACAAACAAACAGCTAAACAGGGCTATTTTGCAATGCTTAATTTGTGCCAAGGCCTGCACCTCTAGACTAAGCAGTTCATAGCTGCAGCACCTGTGGACTTGCCATGTCAGTTATTAAAGTAAAATTGCTTGAGCCCTGGGACCTCTTTCGTTACAAATTAAGCACTGCTGTTTTGGGTGGTATAATAAGGTTAATGTAATATTCCTTAGTCACATTCACATACAGACCCCATAGTTAATAGTGGGGATTAACTTCAGATCTTCAACCCAAAAGCACAAGCCCTCTGCACTTGAGCAATGAACAACTCCTTTAGCTGTAAGATAACGGAAGGCTACTTAGTCTTAAACCAACCACTAGAGAGAGATATAATAACACACAAAGCCAGCGTACATCAGGACTTTTGAGGACTTGTGGAAGTAAGTTTTCAAGAAGGTTTTGTTTTAGTTTGGGTTTTTTTGGATGAAGAAAGATAGAAGACACCTCTGACCCTAAGCAGGTTTTGAACAGACACAGAAATGATCTAACGGTCAGTTTAAAACTATCAGAATGATGAAAAAGAAACATCTGCATGTGGGAAAGGCACCAGCCTGGCCACCATGCTGGGTATTAACCAGGGACTTCCAGATCCAAAAGCATGAGTTACAACACCTTGAGTCAAAGCTCTTTAACTAGAGCAATACCAGACTCATATGCTCTGTGCCCAGTCCACAGAGGATAACACAAACATACTTACCAATGAATTTCACGTGACATCAACCCTAAGACGACCTCATTTCCACAGAAGGGCACTATCTAACCACAGTCTGTATTTAGAATAGACCAAAAGCAGTTAAAGGATTTAGTTTATTCTAGGAAACTCTAACCAATAGCATAGACATGATTCAAAACAGTCATCTTAGACAACACATAAAAGTGCTTTAGCATAACATGGTGAACACCAGAGTAACACATATCACCATATGTTTACATCACCCAGTAGAAACAACAGTATTCTATAAGAACTGTTAAATTGATTACAGGTCTCAAACATGAGTATAAACCCTGCCCCTGTAGCCTCAGCAGTTCTTGGTGGCTAAGTCTAAGTATCCAGAGAATCCTGCAGAAGCGGAGGATGGAGGCAGCATACAAAAGATGCCCCATCCCATTCACTCAGATCGGCCTGCTTAGGAAGGGGGTAGGGGATGATGGAAATGCAGCATGGGTTAGCAAGGAACACCCAGGGCACAGGATTAGTCACCCACACATCTGTACTTTTTTTCTGTCACCCTCTGGCAGCTGTATGATCCAGAAGCCATTTGTACAACAACAACAACAACTTTGCTGGTGCTACTTATGAATAATATTACATATTATTGTGTTCCAGTAGTTGTCACTCATTAACTATGTACCTATGCTCACATATGTACAACTATCTCTTTCTTATAGTCTCCAGTAACATCCTACACAGAACCCATAATGTTCTCTGGAGCAGCAGCAGCTGGTTATGAGAGCAGCAGAAGTGGGTAGTAGTTGCAGATGGTGTCAAGAACCTACTTGGTGCAGAGGAGAGGAGCTGATTTGAGGCAGAGAACAGGAGCAGAACCATCAGGGAGGAATGAGAGGTAGGGGTTAAGGAAAGAGTACTGTGGAATGCAACAGATATATTGAGAGGGTAGCAGATGAGTATGGGAAAGGGCACTCCAGTGTTCTTCAGGAAAGATCTCATATTGATTTTGAGCCTGGGGAACCATTGATTCTTCACTGTAGCCGACCATATCTCAGATATACAGGAGAATGGCGGCCACAGGGATCATATTGTGACTCCGTGGCCACTTGGCCCCTGTCAGTATTAGAACAGGCGGGGCCTTACTCTACTACAGCAGACTCTATGCCAGTGGACTTTGGCTCCAGCACACTCCCTCCCACTCAAGCTCACACCCCAGAGCACTCCTGACATATCCCCGCCATCCTTTACTAAAGCAGTAGAGGGTGGCTAGTATAGGAGGTGGCACAGAGTCCCTTTATGCAAGCAGTGTGCTCTAATGGCAGTCACTATAAGTTTTAAAGCCACTTTGTGCTGTTTATACTTATGAAAACAACAAGGAGTCCAGTGGCACCTTAAAGACTAACAGATTTATTTGGGCATAAGCTTTTGTGGGTAAAAAAACTTCAGATGCAAGTTTTTGTGGATACAGACTAACATGCCTATCCCTGTTATACTAATGAAGTGCACAGTGGCCTTTGCAGACTGGAAAATTCATTCCTATAGGGGATGCAATTAAATTCAGTTATACAGAAATTACTCTACACATTTATAGAATTTAATGGGGAACTAGATCCTTTCTATACAAGTTTTGAGCCATTCTATAGAATTTAATAGTGAATTTTATGCCTGCTGAAACATGGCTTACCGTTTCTACAGAAAGGCAATTATTTTCTATTTAATTCCAAAGGATTTTTCCATAAAGGTAATCTCAGGTTCATTCAAGTGCTATTCTTGTTCTACCACAATGGACATTCCTCCCGGCTTCATTTTGCTCAGGGAATGCTGTATTTAGTAAGCAAAAATCCATCAAGAGAATCAGAAGCACAAAACTTGTGTTCCTAATGTAGGAGTACAAGCATAGCATTCCATAATTTCCCACCTGATCATTTATGAGTGGTAGGATCTTTTCTTCCATAGTCTTACGAGGATCATTAAACTTAAATTGCCTTTTTTATTCTTTTTTAAAAAACAGTTATATTTAAAAGATATTTCATATAACATTATCTCTATCCTACTGATTTTGCTTTAATCAAACTAAGCATTATACATTTCTTTATGCTACGTGCATAGTCTTTTGGAGCACGTGGGACACAATTTCAGTTTCTTTTGTATTGGATGTACAGGCCTTGTTATTTAATTTGTGAGTTTATTTAGATTGTAAGGTCATCAGGGCAGAAACCTGGCTTCTTATTTCTCTGCAAAATGCCATGAACACATAGGGTGCTACATAAATAATAAATAACACTTCCTTCCGAGTTTTGCTTTCTTCACAAATGAAGTTGAAAAGCCCAATGTGTCAGACTCAGTGGAGTCCAGCAGAGTGGGAAAAAATGAAACAGTTTACATCTAAGCAGGTGTGACAGAATGTAGCAATTAATAACCTGCAGTTTTAAACCAGTAAGCTTCCAGTTCATGCCAAGCACAGAGGTGGCAGTGTTCACAACAAAATGATATCTGTACATCAATAGTGACTTGCGTTATCACCACGCATTCACCAAAGGTCTGATATGTTCTGTACCCTGGATACTAAGAAAACATTGCAAGTAAGTAGGCTGGAGAAGAACTGACACAGCTGACTTAGTACTGATTGTTCCTTCATAAATGCAAAGTGCTCCACTTAGGAAGGAACAATCAGTTTCACACATACAGAATGGGAAGAGACTGTCTAGGAAGGAGTATGGCAGAAAGAGATCTAGGGGTCATAGTGGACCACAAGCTTAATATGAGTGAACAGTGTGATACTGTTGCAAAAAAAGCAAACGTGATTCTGGGATGCATTAACAGGTGTGTTGTAAAAAAGACACGAGAAGTCATTCTTCCGCTTTACTCTGCGCTAGTTAGGCCTCAACTGGAGTATTGTGTCCAGTTCTGGGCACCGCATTTCAAGAAAGATGTGGAGAAATTGGAGAGGGTCCAGAGAAGAGCAACAAGAATGATTAAAGGTCTTGAGAACATGACCTATGAAGGAAGGCTGAAGGAATTGGGTTTGTTTAGTTTGGAAAAGAGAAGACTGAGAGGGGACCTGATAGCAGTTTTCAGGTATCTAAAAGGGTGTCATCAGGAGGAGGGAGAAAACTTGTTCACCTTAGCCTCCAATGACAGAACAAGAAGCAATGGGCTTAAACTGCAGCAAGGGAGATTTAGGTTGGACATTAGGAAAAAGTTCCTAACTGTCAGGGTAGTTAAACACTGGAATAGATTGCCTAGGGAAGTTGTGGAATCTCCATCGCTGGAGATATTTAAGAGTAGGTTAGATAAATGTCTATCAGGGATGGTCTAGACAGTATTTGGTCCTGCCATGAGGGCAGGGGACTGGACTCGATGACCTCTCGAGGTCCCTTCCAGTCCTAGAGTCTATGAGTCTATGAGTATGTAGCACCAGTTCAACAGACTGTAGGGGTGCAAATGTCAACACAGCAGTTTGGCAAATAAAGCCATTTATGAACAGAATCTAGTGAACTGCAATTATCTAAACATAGTAACAGATCTCTATGTGCTTGATTCTGAACATGGCAATATCTATTAGCAAAATATCATCTCTTTCCATGTTAGTGTCACTGGGAATCTTTTGCAAGGAATCCAAGATACCTCATTCTATACAGCATAGAATTACTTAGTTTAGTATAATGGAGGCTGCTGAAAAGTCTCTGTATATTGTATGCTGAACTGTATCCTGTTTACTACCATTTTGCTGCCACTCCTATAATGTCAATGAATTAACATGTTATGCAGTTTTCTGAGCAATTAATTCAGTTTCTGCCATAGCAGTCTCAATTTGGCTAGCAATAAGTACAGCTTTCTGTAAAGTTAGCTCTGATTCTAATAATAACCACTCACCTCTGCACGAGATGGCTCGTTTCTCCACAAGCTGATCTCAAATCATCTCATCAGACACACCCCATACTGGCACATGAAAAGTGGTACCTGTAAAATATTAAATTTATTCATAAATAGATTCATCTAGCTTTCTTATGCATTGGTGAAATATGTATCTTTCTATTAGCATAATCATGTTAGGTACCAAAGGGTTCTTTGACATTGAAACTGAAGTTTGCATACAAATTCCCGGGAAAGGAATTGTATAAAATATTCTTAAACAACAACAACAACAAAAACTTAGCTTAAATAGTGTTAAGATTGTAAACTAAAGTTGCATCAGGATTCTCCTTTCAATGGAACTTTTGCCATCTTCAGATCTGTTCTGTCTTCCGTATTTTTATAAACTACTGGAAGTTTTAAGTCTTAGCACATTTTAATTGTCCAAAGTACTTTGGGTTGAAAAAATTTGTAGTTGTTAAAATATATTGTTTCAAAAAACATCTTTCAGATTTTTGGACAAGGAGTTTCACTAAAAACAAAAAATAATGGTAAAAAACATGGGAGCTTTACAGAACCCCAGGACACTCTTTAAAGTTCACATACTGTAAGAAAACATCATTATTGAGCAAAATGGACTATTGCCCTACACCACAAACACCACAGAAATAGTGGTTGAATAAGGTTGATTTGTTAGGGGAATGAAAATTCACAGATAAGTCTTCAGTGACCAGCTAAGTCTACTAGTAGCAATAAATCCTAAAATTTGAACTATTAGTATAAATGTCTTTAGAACTGCATAAGCTACTTACTGAAGACAAAAGTGAAAAGACTGATGTAATGTTCTAATATCTGTAACAAAACAACACTGGAAAAGTTCAGCTCCTCTGCTGAGTTAAGTATGGACTTTGACATTGGTGATGGAAAATCTGATATTGTCAGCACAAATTAAACAAATAAGAGAAGAAAAAACAGCAAACTCATCTGGACTTCCATGTTTTGTAGTTCAGGGCCTGAAAATATTCCCAGAAAAATTGGTCGTTAGGAAATACTATGTATAATTACTGTGTAACATGTTTATGTGTGTCTTTTCTCTTAAACAATAAAGCTATTGAAACAATGTTAGCCAAGGAAGTCATTGCCACTTGAGCTAATTTTGGTGCAATGCAGAGTATTGATATGAGCTTGGTGCAACTGGAAAAGGAGGCGAATTGAGGAAAATGATGTCAGTGCTTATTCATAATATAGCTCCTAACCTTAAACTCATTTTTCAAGTACATTCACTTAGATGTAATTTGGGTACAACTCCAGTGAAGTCATTGGCTACACCAAAGGCTGAATTTGGCCCTTTGTGTTCACATACTGGGGAAGTGATGCTTACCATGTTCTCAAAATAGTTCACATTCCCTCTTCTAGCAAATATGAGAAATTATTTTATGAAGAGCCTTAAAAGATAAATTGGTGCCAGCATTTTTAAAAGGACACAATTTTCTCCTGTGCTCTGAACACTGGATCCAAGAACTTGATATCCTACCCTACATCCATCTATCCATAGAACTCCCAGTGGTATGGCAAAATATCAGAATGAACATTTCATGAAGATATCTCCTTACTTCAGTATAGAACATTTCCACTGCTGTATTAATCCTTTCCATAATCCTTATCATAGCTTTCAAATGATTCAGCTGGAACCCACCTCCAAATAATTCACTCCAGATTTGACACAAGATTCCATCCTCAGAAAAGGATATGTCCCACTTGGTTATACTAATATTGTACTCCAAGACTTAGCACGTTCTTTATATTACACCATCCCACAGTAAGATCCTCCTTCTATGTCCAGGTAGAGCCTCATTGAATCTGCAAAGGGGCAGGATGCCAAGCTAGCAAATCACATTGCAGAAGCAGGGTGATAGTCTGACTGTTAGTATACTAATTGAAGGCTGAGAAACAAGTACAACTTACATGGAACTGACCACAATAGTATTGCTGAATGGGTCAATAACACCTTCCATATCTTCTAACTACCCCATGTATTTTCAATGAAAAGGCTTTTAATATATTCATAAACTATCTTATAAACCAGTGGTTTTCAACCAGGGGTCTGGGGCCCCCTGTGGGGCCCTAAGCACGTTTCAGGAGTCCACTAGCTGAGCTATGGGGTTTTTAGAGCATGTTGGGGGGGGGAAGGGACTCAGATAGAATAAGGTTGAGAACCTCTGTTGTAAACTACTTCCTTAATTTAAAATAATAAATTTACAGACTTCTGAATCCTTCAGTTATTTTATGTAAAAATATCACTGGATGGATTTGATTTTTTGTAACTCACTGTTCTGATGTTGGTTTTTTACAGTGCCCCTGATTTGTATGTCTGCAAGATACAGTGAGAACCATGCCTCTGGACATTTCTGATTTTTAATACAGAAGTTAAAACTAATTTGATTTAATTGCTCTAGTTTTGTTTTCAAATTCTTCTGTTAAAGAAATTCATGAAAGTGCAGGATATTCAATAGCTTGTATGCAGTAAATGTTTGAGAGGGAAAGGGTTATTTTAGATTTACACATTCTGCATAAAATCAAAATTATTGCTATAGGAAAGAATTTAAATTACCCAAGAGTGAGGATCTGGCCATCAAAGATGGTAAACGTCCATGTATAATTTACATAGACTGCTGTATGCTAATGAAAACCCCTCATTTACCCATACTTTGTGTAATTATCTGTACCAAAGAGTCAGACAGTAAAAACTAAAGGAAAAGTTCTGGGACAGTTTTACTGAATACTGTTTTGTAGGTCAACAGGCTTCAAGGGCATCTTTTTAGTACGTGTTACAGTTGAGCTATAGAGAATGATGTGAATTAGATTTGGATACCAATCTCAGCTGGAATTGTCTGTGTGTGACCTAAAGAAACTGTCAAAGAGAGTGACAGAAGAGGAGAGAAGATCATATATGGCTTTGGTAACAGTGGAAGAATATTACAAAAAAATCTGAAGTCTTCCAAAAAAAATAAAATGTTCTTATTTAAAAAAACTAAAAGAAACAAATGAACCTATGCAGTAAAACACAAAACATTTTCAATTGAATTGCTTTGTGTTACACTGAAACTATAACATATTGAGGATAAAACAAAAATGTATAGATGACTATTTTATTGGTCCAAAATTTGGAGAACATAGCCCTCTGATAAATGAAACAATAGATCAGAGCTACTTCTTTTTTTTGCTAAAATGCTATATGCAGAGAGGGAGTCTTGAGAAGCAAACACACTAGTTAATTCTAGAGGTGAGTCTGTGCTGCAAATATCAGATCTCGATCTGAACTTCATAGGTATTTTGATTTAGACTTTGGACCGCAGAAACAGCCTACAGCTGTCACTGTAGCAGCTGGTGCCAGAGTGGCAACTGGGGCTCCCCTGTTAAGTCAACCCATCCTCCCCCAGCACCAGCAGCCCAGGTATCACTCCAGGGAGGGGGAGAGAGCCAGCGAGCCAAGGGAATTGGTTTCATTGTGTCCTTGTATGCACACGCATGCGCTTTGCGCCCCTAAATATAGCAGTCAAACTACACCTATAGGCACAAGCACCCATCTGCACATTCCTTCAACATCACATAAGCCACCTCTTCCCTCTGTGCTTTGTCCCTTAAATGCAGGGAGACTGTTCCTGCAGATAGTTATACATCTGTTATATTTAAGGTATGCTGGAACTTGGCCACAGCTGCCATAGGCACCAGTTTACTCACTCTAAAAGTGCCAAAGAGGGCAACAACAAATGTCATCTTAAATGAAATGCCACCCACAGCAGAGGATTTCCAGTGTTATGGGTAACCTGCCATTCCTTCAGCACCCACCTTTTAAGAGTTTCTGCACTATGAAATACTCACATGGCGGGTTTCCCAGATCTAACTTACTCCAATAGGACAGGCCTATTAGCTGACCACCCTCTCTCTAAATTCTCTATCACATCTTAACCATGCTACCCCCCATATGAAGCATGATCCCTCACTATTAAGTCCTGTGGCAAGATGGCCAATGTTAGTATGGGTGGGTCCTGCACTTTTCTTGGCAGGGGGGCTAAGATGCTACCCCCTTGCCCCTGCTCTTGGGGTGCTGAGGTCTCCACTAGTGGCCCAGGAAGGTGGCAGAGAAGGGAAGATAGGGAGGGGGTCTGGGTTTCCTCCTCAATTTGAGCCCCAGTCCCACTCTTCCCCCTTGGATGGGGTCCCTTCAATGCTCATGCTCTCCTTCCTCTACTTCCACTGACTGCCTGAAGTAGGAGGTTTTATTGGGTTCCTGAGAGGGCCTTAATTGACTACAGGTGCTTCAATTAACCTATAGCAACCCTCCCTAGTCTACAGGGAACCACACCTTAACTAGCCTAAGACTTATATATTTCCCCTCTAACACTCTCCCTGGCCCTCCTGTATCACATTTCTTACATGTGAAGAAGGAAATACATCTCTCACATAACTAGAGAAAATTCTAAAGTGTCTACTTTGTATTTTTAATCTCCATTCTGAACAAGCAAACATCATTCCACTCTAAAATAGACACTGCAAATCATGAGCATGCTCAGTAAGCTCTTAGGGTTTCTTTTTTTAAAAAAAGGATCCTGGCAAAGAGTAAAGTGGATGTGACTCAACAGAATCACAGTTCTGAGGCAAAGGAAAAAAGTGAACATGTGCAAAATTGGTAACTATTGAGCACGTGTAGCAAGGTGACAGAGAGGTCAGGCAGTTACGCCTCTATCTCAGGGATCGGCAACCTTTGGCATGTGGCCCGCCAGGTGATCATCCACCAGGGTGCTCATCCACCAGGGTGCCACGGTTCACCACCCCAGTCCAATGGGGGCAGTAGGAAGCAGCGGCCAGCACATCCCTTGGCCTGCGCTGCTTCCAGCCGTCCCCATTGGCCTGGGATGGCAAACCATGGCCAATGGGAGCCACGATCGGCCGAACCTGCAGACGCGGCAGGTAAACAAACCAGCCTGGCCCACTAGGGTACTTACCCTGGCGGGCCATGTGCCAAAGGTTACCAATCCCTGTTCTAACTGGTCAGAACCCACTCATACTGGTCACAATTTGTTTTAAAGGTCAGAGCTATCAATTAGAATTCTGAGACCATGGTCAAGACTGAACATGTGCAAGTGAGGTAACTGGGCTAACTGGAAGCCATATAAAGAAAGAGCTGCAATGCAACATAAAAGGCCAGCAGTACTTTTGGAATCCAGAGACTGCATCTGAGAAGCAGAGAGGCATACAAGGAGAGCCAGGAAGCCAGCAAGAGAAGCCAAAGAAAAACTGCAATCCCTTCCATCAGTATCTGCAAGCTGCTGCAGAATTTGCCACTGCATGCTGAGGATGATTGCTGGACCTGCCACCCCAGGGCCACTCACCCACTCCTCCTCATCTTCATCCACCTCAGTGAGGCTCAGACCCTCACTATCTTCCAGCTCAGACCCTGAATCAACCCCATGGACCTCTTGTATGGGGATTCAGAACCCCAGTGGGGGGAATGCCTGTCTCCCTCAGAAGAGCTCTTGGAGCAGGCACCTGCAGGCTGCTGGTCATATCCTGGGCCAGTGCCCCACGAGCCCCTCCCCTTTCCCCGCCAGAAGTTGGACATGGGGGAAATGTAGGTGAACACACAGACCAATGCACTCCCAAAGCTCCTTCTTCTGTGCAGGGGGGAGGGGTGTGGCCAAAGCAACAGATCCAGTTCCAGCAGGGTCCCTCCCAGCCAATGTAGCAGCACCATATGGCCTCATGTGAGCAGGGATAGGGGGCATAGTTGCAGGCCTGACCAGAGCTACACAACTTCAGGTCCTAGTGGCCCCAACAGTTTCGCCGTATGGCTCCTGCCTCCCTCACTTGAGTGGGGCTGGGGAGTCAGCATGGAATCCCTCCCTAAGAGGGCTCCTGTTCCAATAGCAGGCAGAGCCCCCATGGCAGGGGCAAAGGTACAACCCCCATAGTGGAACAGAGATGCCCCTCCTCCGGGCAGACCATCTGCCCCTGGGAAAGGGGTCCTACAAGCCTTTCCAGAATTCCCCTGAATTTTGAGGACTGCTGCTGGAAGCTAGTGAGTAATCCCTTCTCTGCTGGAACTAAGCCAAAGAAAGGCTATCCATGGCCCCTATGCTGGGCTAAACCCTGGCCCAACACTGGCCAATCAGCACCCATCTCCCCCAGCTGGCCACTGGGTGCTAGAGACTTCCGTGGGAGCAGCTACCTATTGCCGTTTGGCAAGTGCCTCACTCCCTTGCTACAGGGACATCCCCCCTTTCACTGCTGGCCCCATCAATTTCCCCCCACCCCTTGATGTGGGTGGGGAGCATTTCTACCAGGTCCAGAAATATGCCCCATCTTTAAAAGGGAGACTTTCACTGGAAATTGTTGGATCTTCCAAACTGGTGGGTTTTTTGGCCATACAAAGCCACTAAGAAGTAAAACATTAAGACTCTACATTTCAACCCGTCCCTTTAAACCTCCTACTGTGCACCCAGGTCAGCTGCAGGAAGTGCATTGCTGCAGGGGTTTGAGCATTCAAACATTTCCAAATATTGTGAGCTGTGTGCTGTCTGAATTTACAGGTACCATAGTTAAAATTACATTGTTGTGATGATTTGTAGAGGAAAGCATAATTAAAACATAAATATCAATTGCAGAAGTAATAATCGCAAGCTATGACTTAGTAAAACTGATTGCTAGTCTTGAAACATATGATTTCAAAGAGGGAAACATTCTGGTTAAGTTTAATACCCTGAAAAGCAGTAATTTTATGAAGCAAACACTAAAACAATGTGAAGAGCTGCATTTTGTTTAACATTGAAGCTTGGTAATAGTTTTAGATCAAGTCTTAAGAAAGTGCATTGTGATCATTTACTGTTACTATATTCATTCTTGGGCTGTACAAGGTAACTCAGGGTAAATCTAGATAGTGTTGAAGACATTTATTAAATATTCTTTACCTTTCTAATTATATTCTATGTCTTTAAATTTGCAGCTTTCCTAATACAGAGAGTCTGATTAGACAACAGCTTAGTAACAAAAGGCCGCCAGTCAAGGGCCAGTAATCTGTAGATATCTTTGTAAGATTAAAATGCTTGTTTTCTAGTATTAATATTGGTTGTATAAATTATGCCAGAGAGAGAGATACTTGTGATCCTGGTGTAAACTGGAAAAATCTATTCCTGTTAGCTTCTTTCTCTTTCCCTTCCCAACTTCACCCCAATGATATATTGATAAGCTTCTTCCTTATTAAAGCAAAGAAAGAGAGATATTCACCAGCCTATCTTACCTGCATGGCCTGACCTGAGTGTGCCTACTAGATAGGGTCCCATTCAAAATCTAGGTGGAGGGTTGCCCGCATAACTTTTAGCTTAGTGATTAGTGTGCTCACCTGGAATGTGGAAGTCACAGGCTCAATTCTCTCTTTGACATGAGGGGGAGAAAGAATTTGAACAGGGGTCTTCCAACTCTGAGGAGAGTGCTATAATCACTGGATTATAGGAAATTTTGATGAGGGTTTCCCTCAATCTCTCTTCTTTCATGTTCATTGTTGTAATGTCTAGGTCTCTTTGTGTATCCAGGCCATAGCGTTTGCTTGCACCCAAGCTTATCAGTCAATCCAGATCATTCTGTATCAGTAACCTTTCCTCATCATTATTGACCACCTATCTTTAAGAAATAAAACAAAAAGTTGGAAAACAATGAAAATTGTGAAACTTCTAATAATGTTGCCTGGAAAGTTTATAAAACTGCAATAAGGGATACACTTATTAATAGAGCTTTGGGGTGGAGTTATGGAGGTGGAGGGAGGAAGAGAGAGGCTGAAAGGAATAGTCTTCACACAAAAGTTTAAAGTTAAAAAAATCCTACTTAAAAAGAGGCTCTAAAAAAAATCTTAAATATACCAGCCTTTTGAGGTCAGTTAAATACTAATCTCCAGGGGAAGAGGAAGAGGCAAGCAGAACCAGTCAGCCTTCCACTGCCAATATTTCCCTGAAAGAGGGACAATAAAGCTCACACACTGCTGGCTTATATGATCAGACAAGAGAAGAAAAAAAGAAGATCTATTTTAGTAATTAGGGACTGTATTGGAGCTATGAAATATAAAACAAAAGAAATTTGTGAAGTCTTTCAAGATGTCTATTAGCACCTTTATCCGAACAAGAATCAGGTCTCTGGAGATAAAAGGTCATATTGTGAAGGCTAATATGTCTGGTTACTCAGCAGAACTAAAAGGCCAGGTTAGATTGTCCTTTTGAGCCTGAGGCAATTCAGAGGAGATTTAAAAACATGCTAGCAGGAAAAGACTCAGGGCCCAACTGCTTTTGTGATTTTTTTCTTTCTAAGATTTCTTGGTGCTTCCAAAAATACTGGCTAGTCTAAGTAGCTTTTAGAATACTAAAAAGAGCTCTCACCTTTCTATTGTGAAGGAAGTAAATTTTATTTCTTCTAAACTTAATAAATGCAATGTAGACTGTGCCTGTTCTAGACCCATTTCACCGTTCTATTTGCCCACTAAGGTATTTTCCAAAGTACAAGCCACTAGGGCATAGAAACTAGGTTTGTTCACAGATGACAGTTAACAGATAGTAAAAGAGTTTTGGATGTGATCCACTGGGTTGGTTGAACATTTGGACTGGTTGATTTTGATCCTGCTATTCTGCTTGGTATCTTTGGATAATGGAAAGGTCTTTAACTGGGATTAATTTGAAGAGTATCTCAGTTCTCAACTCTTGACTTTGTTCTATTTGTGGAGCCATCAGTGCAGAAGATCATGTATAAGCAGCAGTTCCTAGAACAGGTGTCAGCAACCTCTGGCATGCAGCTCGCCAGAGTAAGCACCCAGGTGGGCTGGGCCAGTTTGTTTAGCTGGCCGCAGTTCGCCACTCCAGGCCAATGGGGGAGGCAGGAAGCTGCGGCCAGCACATCTCCTCGCCCGTGCTGCTTCCTGCAGCCCCCATTGGCCTAGGATGGCAAAACACAGCCAGTGGGAGCTGCAATCAGCTGAACCTACTGATGCAGAAGGTAAACAAACTGCTTACCCTGGCGAGCCGCATGCCAGTGGTTGCCGCCCCCTGTCTAGAATATCAGCAGTGAATTTTAATCAGAAACTAGAATTACATGTGAATGGTGACTGAGCCTGCAGTCTCTATGCTTCATGTTATCAAGCAACTAGAGAATTTGGGAAAGTTTTGTGGTTTAAAGTAAAGTGTTCTACGTCTTAGGCAATGAATCTGGGTTTTGATTATAATAAATTCAAATTGGCAGGTCTACGATATTGCTTTTGAGCATCATGGTATGCAACTCCCTCTTAATCTGGTGTAGCGTGATTTGCTCACCACAGGCTTGGAAGAAGTGCTGTAGCTGTTCCAAGCAGCACTCTCTACAGCAGGGGTCGGCAACCTCTGGCATGCGGCTTGCCTGGGTAATCACCTTGGCAGACCGGGCCAGTTTGTTTACCTGTCGCGTCGGCAGGTTCGCCGCTGCAGCCCAATGGGGGTGATGGGAAGCCGTGGCCAGCACATCCCTCAGCCCGCGCTGCTTCCTGCAGCCCCCATTGGCCTAGGATGGCGAACCATGGCCAGTGGAAGCCGCAGTCAGCCAAACCTGCAGTCAGCTCCCAGGCTACCGGCTGGCTGCTCCTGTTTCACCGACAGCCTCTAGTCCACTCCTCTGCATGATCCTCTCTGACTGTAGGTTATTACTTACTTTTCCTGTAATCTGGGGATTATGGAACCCTCGATTAGATGGCTGTTGAATTTGATAATAGAGTTCTCTCTACTGGTTAGATTCCTTCCCTCCAGCTCAGCTGGAACAGAGGGAAGATACCCAGTAATGAACCAGTGGGGTTCTTTATAATTGTGTGTAGTGCTTCTCTCACAACCTAAAAAATAATAAAGGATCTGACATGCTAATTTTATCCTCCTTTTCTTTAGTGACTTAAAATACCTTAGAAATTGGCAAAGATTGACTATATCATTTATCCCAAAGGTATCTCACTCCCTCTCACCTTCAAAAATAATTTCTGATGCGTTGAACTTTTGTACTGGTTTCCCTCCAAATACTATAGTCTTAGAGGTATGTAACATAAATCTTGCTATTCCTTCCTTAGTAAACTTTGTAAGAACTCGGGTACCTCTACACACAAAAGTATTCAGAGACTGACAAGAAGAACAAAAATTCAACTACTGAGGAATTATCTCAAAAATAAAGCCAAGAGGAAGTGAGGTACTATTGTAGCATTAACTTATAATGAGTTTTCTTAGCAGAGATAGCAGGTCTTCTCCAAATTAAAGACAACTGCCTATAATAAACATCTTTTTAACCTAGACCAGGGATCAGCAACCTTTGGCACGTGGCTTGCCAGGATAAGCACCCTGGCAGGCCGGGCCAATTTGTTTACCTGCCGCGTCTGCAGGTTCAGCTGATTGTGGCTTCCACTGGCTGCAGTTCTCCACTCCAGGCCAATGGGAGCTGCAGGAAGCGGCGCAGGCCAAGGGATGTGCTGGCCGCAGCTTCCTGCCACTCCCATTGGCCTGGAGCGGCAAACCACGGCCAGTGGGAGCCACGATGGGCTGAACCTGCGGACACAGCAGGTAAACAAACTGGCCTGGCCTTCCAGGGTGCTTACCCTGGTGAGCCGCGTGCCAGAGGTTGCTGATCCCTGACCTAGACACTAGGACTATGTTGAAATGCCTATGCAGTAGAGCTTGGGACTAGTTAGGTGGGAGAATGTTTGTTTGTTTGTTTGTGAAGCACTCATGTACCATTGTGATTAATGCCATGGAAAAGCCCATGAGGAAATTCATAATTTAGTCTTCAGTGCAGGGTTGGAATAGTGTGCAGTAAATAAGGCTTCTGGCCACACAGTGAACAATGGGGATAAAACACAATATTTAATAGCTGCTCATTAACTAACACCGTGAAAACATTATTTTCACATACTTTTTATGTGTAATTCAGATATTGAATAGTATGGGTGAATGCACTGAGCTTTGTGGAACCCTATAGCTGGAAGCTCTGGGGGAGGAACAAGTACCCATAATATCTCATTGGGTTGGATCAATGGGGAAAAACCTGAGCCATTTGGGGATATTACCATTCATTCCTGTGGCTCCTTGGAGATGACACAGGAATGCTTGGTGATTTATTTAATCAAACTATTCAAGTCATAGAGGAAGATTTGTTAAATCAGAGGAAGCGGAAAACTATAAGACAAAAGGTAAACCCAACGTAGAATTCCCATAATTTGGAACAATTTGTTTAAAGATCCTATAGATTTAGCAATAAATAATCCCCTTTCAGCTACAAAGATGTATTTTTGTTTGTTTTGCTTTGGCTACCATATGCAAGTATCCTTTTCTCTTAAATTAAGTTTCCAGGCATTTGAAATAAGTTCAAATACACCCATATTAAGCCAGTAAGTACAGAAGCCTATTGAAGACTATGCCAAATGCACCTTTGTTTATATTAGATAAATATATATACACTGGGGAGGAAGTGGAAGGCAGATAAACTATAATCAACTTTCCTTTGCTATCTCATTTTCTTTCACTTCCTTCAATCAACCACTGCACTTTTTCAGGGCTGTATTCTCCACGCTCGCATTGTATACTTTGTTGTTCACATAAAGCACTTCTCATTGCTTCTTATTTATCAACTATATTAGAAACATAACTGAAGGGAACACTGGCCAGCACAACAACAAAAAAGGCATAATTGTGAAATACAGACCTTTAATGATATCATAGTTCTGACATATAGAGTCACATGTTTTCTTCTAACCAGCAAATACTTAATACGTATAAAAAAGCTATACTTGTTGAATGGCCACTGGGTAATGCAAGTGCAGAAACTTTGAACATACATATTTCTCAGAAGATGCTGCAAAATACATAGCTGAACTGAGGTGAGTGGAAGTATCCTTTATGCAGCCTATGAAAAATAGGGACTTGCCTAAGAAGGTCACAGTAAACAACTTCAAATGAAAATTCGCTCAAATTATACAGATTTCGGTAATACAATGTGAAAGGTGCTGAAACAATTCATTGGAATGTCAATAATTCAATGATCCTATTGTATATTAACAAGCATTAGTTTTGCTAATGAGCTGCGAAAGGCTTGTATTTACAACTATCATACTGATGGTGGGATTTCACTCCAAAAACCTTGACCCTATCCATGTATCTTATTAAAGACTGTCAAAACTCATTAGCAAATGTAATTTTCACCTGAGCAGTAGAAAAGGTGTTACGTTAATGGCAGCTTTCTTAATAAACTCTATGAAGAATCATGTTATCACATCCCAGTGCTATACTGGTTCGTTTTGCTGTGTAATACCCTGTTCAGAAGGATTTAATTCTGTTCTCCCTTATCTAGTAAGAAGTGCATCTCCTTTCATATCCTGTACAGGTATTTGTACCTATTGCTCCACGAAAATGCCAAACATAGATTTTTTTCGCTCCAACTACAATATTTTTTAATATAGTACTGCACTAGAGTTTTAGGGTTAAATAATGCATTTTAAACAAGTAGAGGCCATAAGCTCTAATAGCATAATTCTTGTCTCTTCCTTAGTAAGACAAATCTTTCACTGATGACCATACCCAGAACCAAAAGATGAGAGTGGGGAGATACTCAGTGCTGGCAAAAAGAGAAATGTAGCAGTGTCATCTGCAAATGTCATGTTTGGATTTTACACACTGAATCAATAGGAGACTTTTTTTTTTTAATCAACTGCCTGTAATCATTTTTATTCACTGGCATTCCATCAGCTGCAGTGTGTCATGAAGCATTTTCCCCAGTCTTTTGGGAATGGTACAATGTGCTCCTGCTGTGCTAGCTGCAGTCGTGTTCTGATTCCTGACTGGTACTCTTGACTGTGGCATACAAACCCAATGTTTTCCAAATAGCCCCAAGGAGGCCCTCTGAAAGGGGGAAGAAGCGATTTTGAAGTGTTACTTGTACAGCTGGGTTTCAAAGAATTCTAAATAAAGAGTCTCAGAAGAGTTTATTTTTACCCTGTTAAACTGCCCTGGAGTGCTAACATAAGGGGAGACGTGGTGGAGCTCTGCTGGAGAGATACAAAATCTGTGGCAAGCTTCTTTAATTCAAATGTTCTGCAATGCCAAGTTCAACCAAGGTTAAGACAAAGATATTCTAATCTGATGAACCATTAGTCACTGTTCAGAGTAAAATTTATCTCCATTGTTTAGTATGTTAATAAATCTGCATCCAAAACTCTCACAGAAGAAGCATGCAATTTATATTTTCTTTTTAATTTTTACCTTCACCTAAGCATGCCACTTACCATGCAAATTAATTGTTTCAAATCCAGTAGGCAGAGGAATTACGTGAAAGCAAGTGATTAAATACAGAGGTGTTAAATCTTGTAGTTGCCTCATGTTTGTCTCTGGAGTTGTCACTATAACTGGTACTAGCTATCCATTCCTGTTAAAATCCATTAAAAACAATCTGTTCCTCAATGGCCTAGTTGTAAAGAAGGGATAGGGGATCCAATAGTGACTCAGAAAAGCATCATGGCAAGAGAAAAAACATTAAAAACATAATACTGGACCTCTTATGGAAGGAGATTGTTATTATGGAAGGTAACCCAGCATCCCATCTCAAGTCAAGACTTGCAGTTAGAGGGCAGAGAGGGGCCCAAGGCCCTCTCCTAAAAATCATGAAAAAAGGAGAGGGGATTGTTGAGGAGGACTGGAGTGGAGGTAAGGGGAAGATTCTGTTTTGTGCTGGAAGCCAGAAGTTGGAAAAATATTTTTGGTTCAAACTGTGTAGTCTGCTAATCTTCCATACTCCTCAGAATATAAACCTAACTAGAAGGGTCCATGTTAAGTGCTCTGGCAGTCTTTACCACTGCTACCTGGGGCTGGTGAGGAAAGGTCCTCTCTCTTGTTGCTATAAGAGAGACCTACAGAGATAAAAGCAGAAACTGACTGTATAGCAGAAACATTGAGCCTGACTGTCCTCCAAAAGTGTTGCCGTATAAATAAAAGAAAAGGGAAAAAAACAGACATTTCCCCTCTTATGTTTCAGTTATATTGTCATCTGTAACTCACAATAACAGGAAACAATTCAGACAAGTATGATTTTTAAATTCAGAGTCCATTTATGTTTTTGTTGGCAGATGGAGTAATTTGAATTACCGCTACATAAGGAGATGCAGAAATGCCATGAGGAGAACTTAGGGAGTCGTAGTCTTGATTTTACTATTAGCAGATTAGTCTCAAGTATTAAGTAACTCAGCATAAGCTTCTACCACTTCCCTTGGGAAACTATTCTGAAATCTAATGAGACCTCACTATTAGGATCACAAGAGAGGAAGCTCATTGACTACAACATTTTTCTATTTGAATTACAAAACATATGTTAGCCCATCATTAGGGAAAAACAGAAAATATCTTTTAAAATTCTAACTACAGAGACCCACAATTAATTTATTGGGGAACAGACATTGTATTTGAACTAGAACAGTGCCTTTGATTACACATAATGTTTGCCTGATGATTAACGTATGAAGTGTTACACTATTGTTTATTGAACAGTGAATCTAGTTTATACTATCTTATCTTTTAAAAACCTACTTTCAGGATGGTGATAGCTTTCTGGCACTTACGCTCTGTGTTTCTGCATACATTCAGGAATTATGAAAACAAGAACTGAGGAGAAAGGTTTAGATCAGGGATCAGCAACCTTTGGCACATGGCCCATCAGGGAAATCCAATGGCAGGCCGGGGTGATTTGTTTACCTGCAATGTCGGCTGATCACAGCTCCCACTGGCCATGGTTCGCCATTCCAGGACAATGGGGGCTGCAAGAAGCAGCGCGGGCTGAGGGATGTGCTGGTGGCCACTTCCTGCAGCCCCCATTGGCCTGGAACAACGAACTGCAGCCAGTGGGAGCTGCGATCGGCCGAACCTGAGGACCCTACAGGTAAACAAACCGTCCCGGCCTGTCAGCGGATTTCCCTGATGAGCCATGTGCCAAAGGTTGCTGATCCCTGGTTTAGACATATTTTTACATCTGTGCACTGTGACCATTTTGTGTGTGTCATTGTTGCTCTGAAGCCAGTACCATACTCCTGATATGTCGACACTGCAATCAGAGGTGTCCTTACTATACATGTAGACATAGCCGAGCTAGATTCAATCTAGCTAGCTCGAATAACAATAGCAGTGAAGCCAAGGCAGCATAGGCTGCAGCATGGGCTGTACTAGGTATATAGTCTGTGCTACCATGGCTTCAGTGCTCCTGTCATGGGAGCTAGCTAGACCGAAACTAGCTCGGGTATGTCTCCATGTGCTGCAGGCCCACCTCTGATTGCAGTGTAGACTTAGCCTTGGTTACAGACCGAAAGCTCATTTATTTCATTTTTTATTTTGATGAAGTGTATTTTGTTCAAGCAATATGGGACCCTGTTCTGTGAAGTGCTGAGAACCTTCTGTAAATTACTGAAAGGTCTGAATTCTCATTGGGTGAAATCCTAGCCCCACTGAAATCAATGCCAAAATTGCCATTAACTTCAATGGGGTTGGGATTTTACCATTGATGTCAGAGACATTAAGGTTATATGACTACCATAAATGTTCATAAATGAAATTAATCCACAAACTTTCTCCATATAATATAACTGATGCATAAAAAAGAAAAAAGACATCTCTGAGTGAAAGCCACCATTTACATGAAAGAGAAGGTGCACCGAGGAAGAATGTTGCTCTTTTTATAAATGAGGGTAGGGTTACACTCAGAGAGTAGAATCTCATTTATTCATTATTTTTCCACTTCCAGCAGCTAGGGGAGCTCTCTGGTTCCCACACCATAGTTCTGTTAGATCAGTGAACATAAGAACGGCCATATCGGGTCAGACCAAAGGTCCACTATCCTGTCTACCGACAGTGGCCAATGCCAGGTGCCCCAGAGGGAGTGGACCTAACAGGCAATGATCAAGTGATCATTGTGATCAAGTGCTTTCTGAGTATGCTAGGCGTGGACTTTCTACATTCTGCTGGAGGTAGTGGTACTCCAGTCAAGTGCATTGATTCCACAAGAGATGTATGTAGGACCATGAAAATCTGCATGTAGCTTGAGCCACGGATGAAGTATTACTAGCTTAGGGCACTGAGACCAATTTGAATCAAGGGTGAGTTCTCATTTGCTGCTTTGGAAAGTACAATTTCATTCTTGCCTCCACATTGGTATTTTAAGGCTCTTTATTGTCAGTCTCT
Source organism: Gopherus evgoodei (assembly GCF_007399415.2). NCBI lineage: Eukaryota > Metazoa > Chordata > Testudines > Testudinidae > Gopherus > Gopherus evgoodei. The sequence continues at coordinate 65,382,403 of NC_044322.1, forward strand.
GTCTACAGTACCAATAAATAATGGTTTGACAGAATCTCCAGTATAGCAATGCCCTCTCTCTTATTTGTTTTACCAATAGGGCTGCTAGCTGAGTAACAAGGAATAGCCTTGATATTCAGGAAGTAGAGACTCCAGGATCTGATAACAAATTAGCATTATATGCTGATGACATCCTGTAATGTCTCTTCTCCTGTAACCTCAATATCAAATTTAATTACATAGATTCAGCTTTTTAGTCATGTCTCAGGATATAAAATTAATTTCCATAACTCTTATGCTTTTCTCATTCTGCTATGTGCAAAGGTTAGCAAACAATCATCCTCCTTCTTTGCCATTCAAGTGGGCTTTCAAAAAAGTCAGATTTAGTCATAAATATTATTGTAAGACTGACAGACTTCCACAAAGCTAATTTCCCATCCTCTTATCAGAGGTCTGTAGACAAGCAAGCTATGGAAACTACTATTTATAAGCTGGACTGAGGAAATGCTACTAAATGGAATTAGCTGCCTTACGTATATTTAATGGTTTTTCTGCCCATTCCTATCCAAATTCACTCCCTCCACCCTCACCCCTTTAAGTGAATTATTAGTAGCTTTCAATTGTTTGGAAAAGAAGCCAAGGGAGCAGAGGAAAGTTTCTACCAGAGAGAATCAGACATTAGGAGGAATTGTGTAATGGGTAACAGGGCTAAAATAATGCTATGTGGTTATTTCAATCTAATCTTCTGCTGAAGCATAGGCCAGAACTCGGTCCTTTCGGGACAAAGATTTAACATTGTACAAAGTTACTATTGAGAGAGAGAGAGAGAGAGTAACAAACAAAGTAGTTAAAAATAACATTTGATAAATTTAAATAATCTATAAGCAATATGTGAATTGGTTGTGAATATTTCTCATAAACGACTATTATGTGCTAGCCCTTTGGTGTTTCTCACCCAAACTTGCACACTTCTTGCTGTTACAAAATGGTGAGGAAATGTGTACCTTACACACACACACAAACCCCCTCCCTCCAACTTTCTCGTGGGTTAAGTCTCCTTGCCATATGCACAATTCAAAATATATACATCCCTCGATTTCCTACAGCCAGGTGGCAGTTCTACAGACACCTCCAAACTCCTTTGTCTTTCTTCAGCAAGAGTCTTAAACTTCCCCACTAACTTCCAGAGTCCTTCTCTGGCTCGCAGTAGGATAGATAGTTCCCCATCTGGATCCAAATGGATTGGCACAGTCTATGAGAAAAGACCTTACAGTGGATAGCTCTTCTCCCTGCATGGTTCAGCTGCTGAATTCGCTATTTCCTATTTCCTCTATTCCAGGGGTCAGCAACCTCTGGCACGCAGCTCACCAGGGTAAGCACCCTGGTGGGCGAGGCCAGTTTGTTTACCTGCCGCATTGGCTGGTTCGGCCAACTGTGGCTCCCATTGGCCACTGTTCGCTGTCCCAGGCCAATGGGGGTTTTGGGAAGCAGGGGCCGGCACATCCCTCACCTGTGCCACTTCCCACAGCCCCCATTGGCCTGGGATGGTGAACCGCGACCAATGGGAACCGCAATCGGCCGAATCAGCCAACGCGGCAGGTAAACAAACTAGCCCGGCCCTCCAGGGTGCTTACCCTGATGAGCCACGTGTCAGAGGTTGCCGGCGCCTGCTCTATTCTATAGCCTCCTTCTGAAAAGCTCCAGTTGACTTACCCATGGTCATTATCTGAAGGCTATGTCCCACCGAGCAGTTTGCCCACAATGAAAGCTTCCTATATAGCTTTAAAAAAGCTACTGAATGTCTTTAGAAACCATCAAATCGCAGATTCTGGATGTTCTGGCTCCTCCATCAGTATCACTGTGAGGCTATGGTAAGTCTGTAGGCACAGAGGCTCCAAAACAAAAACAAGAAATGATGTGTTCTTCCCACTGTTTCTTACCTTTCTTATTCCATTAAACGTTGTGATTCGTGCATATGGATTACAATTGCATTACCCACCTTCCTAGTACATTATCAGGCTATTTATTTACTCTGTTGGAGACTTATCTCTGCAAAGTACATCAGAAGATGAAGAGGGTTCTGAAAATGCATGCCACTGCTGATCTGCAAGTCAGCCATCCCAACTGCAGAAATGCTTGATAGACTGGGAATGGGATCTCCTCTTAAGTAATACCTAGCACTCTGAAGCCGCTATCTTTTGGGAACAATTATTCCAGAAGTGTACTCTCTTCACCACAGTTTTCAGGATAATCTGTATGAACATAAGGTAACACAGATAACATTTGTGAAATGATATGACGACAGAATGCATAGTCCCAGCAGCCTGAACAATTCATCTTAATGACATCTTGTAAACTGTGGACTGACTGCACACTTATATGCAGTATATTTGCTATCTGTCAACACAGCAATAGTCTGCTCCCTTCAAAAAGATAGTATTAAAACTATAGGGTCACAAAGAGGTCATACCATAGAATGCACATGTTAGGGATCTTTTGTACCACTACTACTGTGTTTTGTCTGTGTTTTGTAAATTCTACACCAGAACTTGAGCCCTTGCCTATTCCCAACAGCAGTGGAGGGGTGCTGTCCTCTTGGGTTAGTAGAACTTGAGTTAGCAGATGTTGCATTTGCTAAACTAGGGCTTGAGCATCTACACTCATTTGTAGCCCCAGGTCAGGAATTATTAAACTCTGAGGCATCAGCATCTACATTGCATTATGTTGGCCAAAGTCCAACTACCCATATCCCAGACTTTCTAGCGCCCTCCCAAAATGTGGCTACTCTAACCCTTTGTTCTTGGTCCTGTGTGGAAAAACTTGAATATCCACCAAACTTGACTGTCCAGAGGACAAAGGAAGTTGGGTCAGTAGGATTGTGAGATACTTTTGGCAGACAAGTCCAGTGGGGCTGTGTCTACACTGCAAAGCAATAAGGCTTAAACTATGGATCCCTCCTTGACTCAGACTCAGACCTTCCACCTCCGTGGGGTCCTGGGAATCTGGGTCCAAACCCTGGGTTAGCATGATTTGTGAGTAGATGGAAGGGGATGAGTAGGCTTGAACCTGTGTTTGAATCCTGGGCTTATATTGTAATGTAGACATACCCCCTGATGTACCATAATTTGGTAATATCAAGTGATATTAAAGCAACTACTTCTCTATGAGGCCTTGTCTATACTACTGCAGTAAGTCAACCTAAGTTACACTACTCCAGTTACATGAATAATATAACTGAAGTCAACATAGCTTAGGTCAGGGTTTCTCAAACAGGGGTTGCCACTTGTGTAGGGAAAGCCCCTGGCAGGCCAGGCCAGTGTGTTTACCTGCCCTGTCTGCAGGTCCGGCCGATCATGGCTCCCGCTGGCCGCGGATCACTGCTCCGGGCCAATGGGAGCTGCTGGAAGCAGTGTGTGTGCTGCCAATGGGAGCTGCTGGAAGCAGCGACCAGTAAGTCCCTTGGCCCGTGCCGCTTCCAACAGCTCCCATTGGCTCAGAGCAGCAATCCGTGGCCACTGGGAGCCGCAATCGGCTGGACCTGTGGACAGGGCAGGTAAACAAACTGGCCTGGCCCGCCAGGGGCTTTCCCTACACAAGCAGCGACCTCTGTTTGAGAAACCGTGACTTGGCAAGTCTTCATCAGACCCGCTGAATTGACACCCACTGTATCGATCACTGCAGTGCCGATCTACCAATAAGTGTAGACATGACCTGATGGTGCACCAGGTAGAAGTTAAAGCTCCTGAGGCATGTTTTATAAAGATGAGAAGATCAAATAACCTCAGCATCTTTACCAACATTCATATTCTAACACTCTCTCATTCCTACTAACATACTCTGTCCAATAGCGATAGGCTGCGTGCTATTGTTGATTAAACAGTGGATGCACTGTCTGCCTACAGCACATGTCATGGTACCACTAGTGTATAACTTTCACAAAATGCTTTGGCTACCTTGGCGTTGAAAGGTGCTACATAAAACTAATTTTAATTCTATTCCATGTTAGAGAAGCTCGACACTGCTAGCAAGGAAAACATACCTTGAACAGTTAAAATTTCCAAAGACTGTATCATTTTTATTTTTTCTAATAAAAATTCTGAGCTGTTGTAGATTTTTTCCTTTCAGAAGAAAGAAAATTTTAAGTAAACCTAAAGTCTTTTCATCTGAATCATCTCTATTTTCTGTCTCTTTTTTTTTTCTTCCATCCTGCTACATTTTGTTGTTGTTGTTGTCAGGGAATAGATATAAATGCTGTTGAAGGAACAATAGGAAAACAGAAACAGATATTTATGTAAACTTGTATTGATTCAACTAAGAAAAAAACCTATAGCTTTCAAGGTCTGAGTCACACACCATTATGAAGAGAGATGCCAATGTGCAAAGAATACATGAATGCATTGCTTGTTAGCATTATTATTATGGGGCTACACACAGAGTTAATAATTAAATAAGCTAAATATAGTGGAAACCCTTTGTGCAATACCCTTCATGAGTTCTGGGTGATGGTATATTTTTCCTTGAGTCTACAACAATAATGGCTGTGTGATTTGTTTATGCAGCTCCATGCTCCTTGGTTGACAGATCCACATTTGGGAAAATCAGAAAGAGGGGTCACACAACTTTTTCAAACATGAGAAAACTGTTTTTCTCAAGATGACCTGAAATGTTCTAATTATTGGTTATTCCCTGTAGTCAGTGATGCGGACAACAAACATGTAAACTTCAGTGAACCCACAAGTGTACCGCTGTTATCTTTGACTTGTGGCCAAAATAAAAATTGGAACAGAACTTACCCAGACAAGTATAAAGTCTTCTGCTTAAAGCAGTTATTTTCTATGAGAGATAAACTGCTTTGAAACTAAGAAGGAATTAATCCCTTTTTTAGAATGTTTGAATAAACCCAGGGTCAATGTCCTGAAGATGAGATGCTAACATGGATTACCTACTTGACTGCACAGGCCTCCCAAAGAATGACAAAATCTCAAATCTATTGAGATGTGTGCAGTTTTACCTTTTAATCCAATTGTTCCAATTTCATCTTTTAAAACAACTTATGTCTTAACTTTTCACAGACATGAAAGGCAGTTGATTTTATCTGGCTGCTGTACAATCAAAAGCAGAGATTGACAGGAGCTGGTGAAAAGTATACTGCTGCAAGTTTTAACATACACTAAGGATGTGAATCCTGGTATGTCAGTAGGGGGCAATAGAGAAGGGAAAGGAATTGTTTCATCACTGTTTCTCCACAAAGAGAGTACTGTTATTAACCAACAGAGGTCTCTTGTGGGAGGTCAAAGGTAAATAATAGAAAGCACAGGGATCAGTGAAATATTGTTTCCTCTTCCCCCTCCCCCTTTTCATACAAACACTGTTGCCTGTGCTGATTTTCAGATCAATTTTTTATTATCCAACACTGCAGGGCAGGGAAACAATGCACTCCGGAAGAGATCTCCACAGTGCCTTTCATGGCTTGAAGTCCATTGCAGCTGCTTATATTGTACCTACAGGTGCTTATAAAAAGCTGATTCCTGAGTCTACATAAACAACATCCCACAGTACGTTGGAGGGAGATAAGATTTTTCCAATACACTGAATGTGCATATCAATGGATATCTGGTTCCTGTTGAACTGTATCATGAGTTGCAGATCAGCCTGTATCTTCCATCTAAAGTAACCTGTTCAATTGATAATAAGGTTTACATAATGTGCATTTGAAAAGCTTGCTCCTCTTGGTTTTTATGATATGAGGCACATTTGTACAGAGAACAGCACAGGTCTTGCTATCAAGTGTAATCCTATCCAAAATTCTCCTTGCACTATCTCTTTGCAACAATGACAGAAACACAGCAGTTCATTGAGATAAGACTTTCCTGGATTAGCAATCGCTATGTTCCACTGGATGGCAAGAACAATTGTAACTACAACTTGTTACACTAAATTCTAAAATAGCCCACATTTTAGGCAGTCGGCTGCATAATCTGTGCTGACTCCCTGCTAAATGGTTAGGGACAGTTTTCAGAAGCCCATTGAACAAATGAATGGGATGTTTCAAATCTATGAGTCTCAGAAACCTCAAAAAATAACTATAACTGATAGATGAAGTCATGCTTAACAAGATTGGTTTAAATGTGAAGTGGTTTTAAAGCAGCACTGCTTTTGTATTGGTGTGAATGGGATTTGCAAGAAATATTATGAAAGATGAATTCCTGACAAAGGAAAGATTTCTTGTTTGTTTTATAAATATTAAAATTGACCCTGCCAGCAGGTGGGGGATCTTGGGGGACAACTACTGCACTAGTGGGGCTCAAAATAAACTTTATTAAGAAAATGCAAAAAACCAGGGAAAATTCAATAGTGAGGGGTATGAGGTTTGTTAAGGTAGACAATTGGGGAGGGGTTTCTTTTAGTAAATAGTATAGGGGGTTTCAATAGTGGGGTACAATACAGTGGGTTACAATACAGTTGGTAAACAATTAACACTGAAGTATAAATGTAACAGGTAGCTAACAATTTCTATGTAAAGGGTGTGTCACAGCAGCATATAACCAACTAACAGTTATGGGTAAAATGTGTTAAATAACCAACAACTCTAGGTAAAAATGTGTCACAGTGGTGTAAATGTAAAATATGAGGTGTGTCAGAGAGAAAAAAGGTAACCAATGGGGTTTTATGCTAGACTTCAGTAATACAATTGAGGTTTGGCAGCAGTAGGAGCGGGGTGAACATGTGGGGGAAGGGATTAAAAGAGAGAGAGAGAGAGAGAGAGAGAAAGGCAGTGGTAGAGGAATGAGGTTGGGGGATGGGGGAAGAGGAGCACGTGGTGGAGCAGAGACCAAAGGCGGAGGCGTTGCGGAGGGAAATTTAAACTCAGGGAGACACAGAGAGCAGACAGGCTGCAATTTTAAACAGCAGAGAGACTGCAACGAGTGACTGGGGAGCTCGGGGGGAGATACGGGCAAGCTTGGGGGGGAGGAGTTAGGGCAGCGGGAAGACAGACTTAAGATTTTGCTGTGTTCTGTATAATTGTGGTTATTTATGATCTAACTTAACCAAGACTACACAAATTAGCAAGTAACAGAACACAATGCAACAATTCTTTTTTAAACCTAACTTACAGAGCACAATACAAACAATTCTTTAAACCTAACTTAACCACAGCTACACAAAATGAAATTACAACTTATCTAGACTAAGAACCTGATTCTAATAGGTGCACCTTACACTATGCGGATTCTTTGATCGGGAAGGGGAGCAGTTCCAGAGGGGAGAGTGGTGTGTGCCCAGGGTACAGCCCCCGGGGGGGAGTGGGGGGGCTGCAGCAGTGGGGCGGCTGCAAGCTGGCGGCCCAGGATACAGTCCAGGAAAGCACAGCTTAGCAGCGGTGCAGGCTTATTTTTAGCAGCAAAGGCGCTGCGGAGCAAGAAACAGATTACAGATACAGACCAAGGAGTTAGCTTGGGTCTGTCTGCTGGGGATACAAGGCCAGCAACTAGGACAGAGGGAGTCTGCAAGAGAGAATTCTTACCAATCCCAGGACAGCAGCAAGCACAGAGGCAGGAACAGCAGTAGCATCGGAGGAGGGAGAGAGGACTCGATTCGCTTACAATAATCAGGAGATCTCCAGGCACAAATTCTTTGTTTGTGGGAGGGAAGTTTAAAAACGGGGGTACGCTCAAAAACAAACTAGAGCGGGGAGAGGGCCCCCCCAAATACCCCTAGCTGATCAGACCAGGTGGCAAAGCAAGGAACCTTTGAGGTCTGATCAGAAAATGTCCGGCTTTAAAGGCAAACTCAGGCAGTTTCCCACCAGTACTTTTGATTGGCTCCTCTTGATACAGGGGAGGAGAGAAGGCAGGGAAAGGCTGCAGGTAAGCATAGGCATGCCTGGACATGTTCTGAGCCACAGGTATGACTCATATGCTTAATTAGTTGGCCACTTCAGGTCTTGCATTTCTGGGCAGCGCCCCCCACACCGAGCCCGGGTCTGAACAAAGGAGCCAAACAAAGAAGCAAGAAGCCCCCTCCCTAGGCAGAGCAATGGCTCCAGTTAGTCTGTTCAAGCCATTCCTATGAATAGGGCTGTGACTTTAGTTAGCACAATGGCTGGGAGGGGAGGCCACACAGGACAAAGAGAAAGGAGAGGGGAAAAAGGAATGTAGCAAGGGGACAGCTGTAACAGACAAAAATATCTCCAGATACTACTTTACAGGACCAAGAAATATGTGGCAACAAATGGGTGGGTAGCCAAGGCTGTGTATAAAAACAATGTTTCAATCAAGGTTTCTACCAACATCACAGACTACAACAGGGGTAAGCAACCTATGGCACGTGTGCCAAAGGCGGCACACGAGCTGATTTTCAGTGGCACTCATACTGCTCAGGTACTGGCCACCTGTCCGGGGGGCTCTGCATTTTAATTTAATTTTAAATGAAGCTTCTTAAATGTTTTTAAAACCTTATTTACTTTACATACAACAATAGTTTAGTTATATATCATAGAAAGAGTTATAGAAAGAGACCTTCTAAAAATGTTAAAATGTATTACTGGCACGAGAAACCTTAAATTAGAGCGAATAAATGAAGACTCGGCACACCGCTTCTGAAAGGTTGCTGACTCCTGGACTACAACATCTTATTATAACCGCTGTGGAAATGGGTCTCCTCTAGTACTTTATCTATCTAACTATTGAGAAGGGTGTTTGTTTATAAGGGATGACTTTTGCTATCTGTTTCCTATTTCAAAATGACCAATAACTTCTCAGTCAAGCAATGTATTTTTCCTTATCTCTCTTGTGATTTAAATTATCATTTGTTTAAACACTCTCTTTACTTCAGTTGACAGCTCAAGACCTTCCTGAGACTTCTCCCTGCTGCCCAGGAAGTTAACAAATGAATTACTGGAGTTCTCTGATTTCATCAGATTTGCAGTTGTGGTTAGACTGATTGATAAATAATGCCACCGTGCTGTAGGCAGGGCTTCTCTATATGTGAAGTTATAGGTGTTTAACTGTTTCTGATTAATTCCATATCAGACACACTTATTCTGAAATCAGAATGTCCACACATATGGAGTTAATCAGGAACAACTTCATATGTGGATAATCCTATGCAGTAGTGAAACTATGTTTCATTTCAATGTGCTAGGAAGGGTGGGAAGAGAGCTCCTCTTATCTGACTGCCTGTCTTTGGGTATGGCTACACTTGAAATTTCAAAGCGCTGCCGCGGCAGCGCTTTGAAGTGAGAGTGTGGTTGGAGCGCCAGCGCTGAGAGAGAGCTCTCCCAGCGCTGCACGTAAACCACATCCTCTACGGGTGTAGCTTGCAGCGCTGGGAGACACGCTCCCAGAGCTGCGGCACTGATTACACTGAGGCTTTACAGCACTGTATCTTGCAGCGCTCAGGGGGGTGTTTTTTCACACCCCTGAGCGTGAAAGTTGCAGCGCTGTAAAGTGCCAGTGTAGCCAAGGCCTTTGTTTTAGCCCTGCAATGGCCTTATAGGTGTTGTCTTTGGTCTTATCTTTCTTACATTTAAATGTATATTTCTCCTACAAGATGAGAATAAGAGAGCTATTACCGGAAGGCAAAAACAAGATGGATTAATCTGTATGTGACAAAGTACTCAGATTGCAAGATAAAAACAAGTAAAAATACCATGGAATAACATGAGACAGATACTGTACACAGAGAGAATAAAGACTATCACTCCAGATGAAGTCTTCTAAATAAATTTTGCCACATACATAAGTTAGCCTTATTAAAGCATGTGTTGTATTTGAAATTAATACCAATTGATTATTCAAAATGTGTTTTAGGATTGATAAAAATATAACGTTATACAAATGTCCTGGCGGCCTTTGCTTAATGAGCCAGCCACTTCTTCTCTCCCCACCCCCCCAAGTCCTTTCTCTCCCTTAATTTCTTTGTAACCCGTCTGGTCCAGTTTCCCTCACATCATGGCCTCTTTCACTAAGGCCAGTCTACACTACCACTTACTTTGATATAATTTATGTCACTCAGGGTCTGAATAAGCCACCCTCCTGAATGACATAACTTACACTGACCTAAACGCTAGTATGGACAGCACTATGTCAGCGAGAGAGCTGGGGAATAAACAGGAAGAACTGGAAATCTTAGTATACTAGCAAAGTGCACACCTAAATGCCATCACAGTGACTTGTTGGGATAAATCTCAGAACTGGAATATTGGTGTAGAGGAGTATAGCTTGTTCAAGAGGGACAGGAAGAGAAAAAATGGAGTATGTGTTGCATTGTATATCGAGCATGTGTACACTTGTTCACAGGTCCTGAAGGAGTTGAGAGGCAGATCAGTTTAAAGTCTCTGGTTGAAGATAAAAGGGGAATAAAACAGAGGTGATATCATGGTAGGAGTCTACTGCAGACCACCTAATCATAAGGAGGAGGTGGACAAGGCATTTCTCAAACAAATAACAGAAATATCCAAAGCACAAGACCCGGCAGTAAAAGGGTAACTGTAACTACCCAGACATCTGTTGGAAAAATAATACAGCAAACACAAAATCCCTAAAAAGTTCTTGGAGTGCATTGAGAACAGCTTCTTGTTTCAGAAGGTGAAGGAAGTAACAAGAGGGACAGCCATTTTAGACTTCATTCTGACTAACAGACAAGAAATTGATTGTGAATCTGGAGATGGAAGGCATTGTAGGGTGAAAATGATCAGGAAATTATGGGCTTCATGATTCTAAGGAAAGGAAGGATTGAGAGCAGCATAATAAGGACAGTGGATTTCAAAAAAGCAGACTTTAACAAACTCAAAGAACTGATAGGTGGGGTTCTATTTTTCTAAAGGAAAAAGAAATTTAGGAGAACTGGACGTTTCTCTGAGAGACAGTATTTAATGTGCATGATCAAATGACCCTGTGATGCACAGGAAATATAAGAAGGACAGTGAGAGGCTAATATGGCTTTATTGGGAGCTCTTTAATGACCTGAAAAGTCAAAAAGGAATCCTATAAAAGATGAAAACATGTAGATATTGCTCAGGACAAGTACAAAATAGGACAAACGGTATGTGTGATGAGTTACCCCTCACTCTGGGGTGCCACCTGATGTATTGGAGTCCCACTGAGCCTGCCCGTTCTACCAGCCTGGGCTCCCTCACCCTGTCCTGCTGTGCCAGTCCTTCAAGCCTCCTCTACCACACACACAGGTACAGACATGCCCAGCTGCAGAAAGACACAGATACTGAAATCAGCTCTGCATAGGAAGAATCAGCTCAGGGATTGCCCAGCACTCAAGTGCATAGCCACTCTGGGGTGCAAATCCAAAATTGAATTATCTTGTGCAGCACAGAAGACTGTACTGTGTAAGCTCATGAAATTTCCTCCCTCTCTCAGTATGGCAGAGGATATACACAGCTTTTTGCCCCCCCTCCAGTTATGAATTGCACAGACTGGTCTAGAGAAAACAAACATAAGTTTATTAATTACAAACGATAGATTTTAACTGACTATACGGGAGAGCAAACAGATCAAAGCAGATTACTAAGCAAATAAAGCAAACATGCAAACTAAACTTAATACACTAAAAAAGATGTCTCCAAGTAGTAATTTCTCACCCTACATGTTGTTTTATGCAGGTTGCAGAGTTTCTTGAAGACAAACTGCTCTCACTTGTGGCTTAGAACTCAACATATTCTTTTCACAGGCCAGACACCTTCTAGCCTGGGCCCAGTCCTTTCTTCCCCAGATCAGTCTTAGGTGTTTTCAGGAGTCATCCTGGGCAGGGATTCAGTGAAAAGCCAACTCTGATTAACTCCCTTCCCAGTCTTAAATAGGATTTACATATGGCAGGAATCCTTTGTTTCCCAGTTTGATCCTCATCCCCTATTAAGGGAAAAATACTAGTAGTCCAAGATGGAATCCAGCACCAGGTGATATGATCCCAGGAAGCTTCTCAGGAAGGTG